>NC_140359.1:13436993-14063236 GCF_963514085.1 Chelon labrosus | reverse complement strand
AAATGGGGGAAGGAAATAATTAATGACTGACACTGACTGTTCCCAGGATACATTTCTTCTTTTTTTTTTCCAGTTAGCTGCTGCAAGTTTAGCTGAATTAAGTATTGGTTAACATCTGTCTGTCTCTCTCTGTGCTCATCCCTCTCTCTCCTTTAAAAGTCACCACGCAGCTTGCACCACGGTACATTAAATGCATTACTTACAAGCGCACCTGTGATGAAGGACAAGCGTTTTATGCAGGCTAATGCGGCGCTCAACCAAGCACACACGCAGGCAGGCGGGGAACTTGGCCTACATATCACACTGCTGGATTTAGCAAGATTTAGCACTTAGAGCCGCAGCTATTTCCAAATGCCGAGGCCCATTCAAAAATGCAGGATATCAATATGTATGTACGATGCTGTAAATACGTGTCTGTACGGCTGGTGAGCCGATGATGATCCATCTGTTATATGACTTGCTCTGATTTTCAGATAAATAAAAGTGGGCTTTTAGATCCCGACAGTGAATAACAGACCTTGTGTGCGAGTGGTTCTGCAAAGAGTATCGACACAAGCAAGCCTCCGTCTAATATTTTCTACGAAACTCTCTCCAAGACGGCCGAGAACGCTAACTACTGAGAATACTTAAAAGTGAAACAGACTCCACCAGAAAAGCAACTTGACTTTTTGAAATGTCAGACTGACTAATGCCGGCTGTTTCTTGTTGATGTGAACAGTTGCCAAATCTAGACAAAGGCTGAAGGAAGCTTTGAAACAGTAATCAATACAAGTGTTTGTTCTTCTAAGAAGACCCACACTGCTGATTTCCCATTGCCTTGCCTTCTGTCTTTGTTAAATTCGTAAAAGCCAGCTTGTGAGATGAATGCGCATTTGGCCGTTTGCAGTGAAATCCTTATCATTTACATGTTCATGTTTTAGTAGTTGGTGATGGTCTCACCCAAATGTGCTTGTCCTCTTACCCTTGTGTCCAGTTGCAGGGCATTAGCTGCAGAGAGCCCCTCTTAAAGCAGCATAAATTGTAGTGTGGGTGAGAACAATGCTCCTGTTCTAATGTAAAGTATTATTTCATAGGCAGCAAAAATCTTCTGACACTAACCTTTATGAAGAGCACGCTCAACAAAAGAAGGCTAGTTCAGCGTTTTCCTTTCTCTACTGAACCCACTCTCATTTTGCTGAACTTGTCCTTTCAACGGGAATTTACTTTCTGTCAGCCGTTCAGTGTTTATTCGCTGCCCAAGGTCGTTATTTGTGTTGGAAAATCTGATCAAACAGGGGGGGGGGGGGGAATCATACCTCGTGGTAATGTTTCAAAGGAGACACAAAGGTTTAACAAACCTGTTGATTTTACATCCTACCACGTGTTTCGGCGTTCTTTAGGGAAACAAGGAAGGGAGCGGCCCAACTTACTGTGCTGGCAGTGGACTCCGCTGAAGCCTGGTGGACACTTGCACACGTAGCCGATGAAGGTGTCGCCCCTGTAGGTCTCGCTGATCTCACATGTTCCTCTGTTGTGGCAAGGGTTTGGGTGGCAAGGCCCTGCGTGGAAAAAAGGAAGAAAAAGTGTTCAAATGTTTCATGTCATTATAATAATTGAAAAAACTAAAAACTGTGAAAAAAAGTGGGAAAACAATAATGAGCAAGATCACAACAGGTATTATATTCACTGTGACAGTTTTTCGCCGTGTGCAAGAATAAAATGAACGTTGCCATGTCAACAGTGACAATAACATACTCTGACGACCTTACCTAGCCCGTGATTTAAGAAAAGAAACAAACCAAAAGTGTGTATAGGGTATGCATTTGAACAGTAAAAAAAAAAGTTTGGACGCATAAATTACACTGAGCGACGGTGTGAGATAAGAAAAGCTGTTTGACGGCCAAAAGGAAAGATGACAGGAGAGCGGGGCCGAGTCTGGATGCCGGTGACCGCTGCTGGTCTCTGTGCTCTAGAGGGCGGCCCAAGGCACCGTCTAGCAATCGCTGAATATATCCCCTCCAGGAAGGCAAAACTTCATTCTCGCAGAGCCAGGTTGAGAGCACAGACTAGCTGGAAGGTGCAGTAGAGGACTGTCATGTAAATTCACATCACATGCGCACGCATATCCGGAGAATACGGAGGGAGGTGCATTTCCTCGGTTTAATTTTGGTTTGTTGAAAATTTGGCAAAGACTTAAACACGAGTCAGAAAAAAACACTATAAAAGGAACACAAATCAGGCATTAGTAGGTTATTTGTTACAACGGAAAACCAGCTTTTTTTTTTCTTTGCAGTTAATGAGAAGTGGGCATCGTTGTGCACAACGCCCCTGTTAAAGAGGATTAATTGCTTTTTTTTTTTTCATCCCCAATCTAGAAAGCTAGTTATCAGTTGTGCACTTTATTTATTTTCCACATTCATCTCTGAAATGGTGACCGCTTAAGCGATTGCAAGACTTTTGCTCCTCAGCCTTGCAGGATAATTAATACGTGACCTTCCACCCTTGATGCTCTGATGCTTTGGTTAATGGAAGGCGCAGTACAGTACAGTACAGTAGTGGCCGGTGTTGCAAAATGCGGAGAGCATCACTCTTCGATCAATAACAATCAATACAGGCTTGGCTACAGTCGCATTGTTCCACCCCTCGCGGGGCTCCATTGTGTACAACTCATATTTTCGGAGTGTGTTTACTGTATCTGTGTCACAACGTTCCATATAATCCAGGAAACAATGTTTAAGAGTAGGAAGTATGCTGTGCATGTCCAGCACACCTGCCTTTAATGATAAATATTGCTCTTTAAAACAGTATGGGCTCTCTGGCTTCCCTCGGCAGTGAATAATGTTTTATTGCTTTCTTTGTTGTGCTGTGGCTTTATTGTATTCACAACCTCCAATCACCAGTCGGCTTTGCAGAAGTTCTCACATGCAAACAAATTAAAACCGTTCAGCATTCCTAGCAAGAATCAAAGGGTACTTATGCTGTGCCCTGTCCAAGGGTCGGTACAGCTTAGTGCACAAAAGGCTCTCATGAGCCAAACGCTAATTTGCAAGGGAATTCATATTCCTAGTCACTAAGCGCATGAATTCTTGCTGTGCTCACCCCTCCGCATTTATCACAACCATTGTCGAAACACCAGGAAGCTTTGCCACCAGAGAATTCATGCTTTGGGGATTTAGCGAACATGAAAACAAACAAAAAATATCCAATTCAAAAACAGGATAAAACACTAAACAAAGAAAAAGCCTTAAAAGTTATCCTGGTAATGATAAATAACTCAGTTGGAGTCTTCTGTGTTTTGATGTTTTTTCCAGTTCTTTCTCCTCGTAATGTTATCTCTTTGGGACCAGTGATGAAAACCAAGGCTTTGAATCAAAGTTATTACAGTTACGACACTGTCAGTACAACATATTATTTCACTCGCAGCGCACACACCGTGGTGTCGTATTACTGCCATCTAAAATCAAACTCGGACTAGCCTACAGCGTGGGGCCACATGTAAATGACGAGGCCTTGATGCGGGGTTATTGGATTCATAACTCCAAGACATGCCAATAGCTGTCTCATCTTTTATACACTGACTCGCACAACTGAGGCTGTCGAAACGTTTGGGCTGATGTCAAAACTTTAAAAGCCTTTCAGTAGATATTAGTGAGAGACAAGCTGATGATGAAATGTTAATCTAGGGGTTTGTATCATATGTATAAATATGGACAATGCGTCCCCACTTACTAAAATAAAACTAAAACGAAACTCATTCAAAAAATCGACACTTGAACATGCATCAATATTATATATTGCATATTAACTACCTAAAATGACAGAAACGACCCTTGAAAAACAAATATTTGACGTGTATTTTAGTGTTTTAGTTCGGCTCAAGTCCCACCCACTAACAAGGAGGGGGCGGAGCTATACTGCAGCTAGTCACCAGGGGGAGCTCTACTTGCTTTGGCATCGCTTTCCATCTTTATACAGTCTATGGTTTGTATGGACAGCCCAAAGCATGTAAACTCTGTAGACAGACACACCAGAGGAAGCTGTGCATCTGTGTCCTATTCCAGTATTTTTGCACTCTTTCTGATGACAGGAAAACTGGGCTTTGACGGGTCTCTTATTTCCTTTCAAGTGATAAGCAGCACGAAGAAGTCTCAAGTGGGAATAGCGTGCCCTCTCGAGTCAGTTTGACAAATTAATGGCCATGAGCACAACATTCGACAATGTCAAGTAAACAGGTGTGGACTTGAATTATAAAGCACATCATCTGGCATATCATTTAAATCTGGCCCAAACCCTGGGGAAAAAAAATATCACCACCTAGTTTATTATTGTCCTTTTGTTGGAATCAGTAGGACTCGGGATATAAATTACAACCGAGCTAATCCTATCGAAATCACGTCATTTCAAAGCCAGGACCTGTATCGGTAATAATTGGAACGGTGGCTAATCAGTCGAACAGAGGAACGTATAATAGCTATCGCAGAGGCCGTGCTCTCTCGGGTAGAGGTGGGTGAGGGGGGTGACACGTTTCAGGGCTGTTTTGATGTGACGATCCATAGTCGCTCAACGCCGTACTGACAGCTTCCCTAATGGAGAGCGCATAAAGCAGAAAAACAGCGGCGAGAGGAGAGGAGGTGGAGGGAGATGGAGAAAGAACAGGAAGAGCGAGGAAGATAGAGTGCTCTGAATGACACATACATTTGAGTCGGAGCTTTTTGCACATTATACAACATTATAAATGCAACATTATAAAGCAGCATATCAAGGAGTTTGATGCAAGGAGCCGGACGTCGGCTCGAAACCAAAAATACTAAAAGGGGATGGAAACACTGCATATTTTACACATTAGCACACACAAACAAATTAATCATGATCCACCCAGCATATTAAAAGCTACTCAACTGAGAAGAAAACACCACATACACCAATCAGGCATAACTTTATGACCACCTTCCTAATATTGTGCAGGTCTCCCTTGTCCTTTGTGGTGTCTGGAAACACAATGCTGTTAGTGGGGGCCTTTGGGTCCTTTGGTTTGAGGGGAGGGGACTCCGTGGATCAGGGTTGTTCTAGTAGTGCATCCCAGAGATACTCGATCAGTTTGGGATCTAGTGAATTTGGAGGTCAGGTCAACACCTTGTGCTGTTTTTCATGTTTTTTTAGTTGTTCCTAAACCGTTTTGTGTGTGTCTGGCTGCTGCCATTAAGGAGCGTCATTGCTATGGGGTGGGGTGCCTGCTCTGGTCTAGGTGGGTGCTACATGGTGGGTGGTAGAACATTGTATTGTCACAAGATGGTCAGTGTTATTTACTTCTCCTGTCAGTGTTTTTAATGTTATGCCTGATCGGTGCATAACTGGTATTACTACTGTCACGTCCTCAGTGTGCTGAGGAAGACACAACTCTTTTTTTTTTTTTTTTTTTTTTTTACAAGCTATTAAAAAAAATAGATTTTTACTTCCAAAAACACTGACAGTTACAAACACAGACCCATTTAAAGCTTTCAACCAAGAGCTGCACGATATATTCCATTCCCGAAATTCCATTTTGTGAAATAAATTGTTCCTTTTAAGATTTAAATAAATTAAGTCCCCAATTCACTTCCACAATTGGCTTTCCCATAAAGCATGAATGCGTAAAGCAAAGGCAGCCGTGGTGGAAGCAACAGGGAGGGAAGGGACTGAATACAGCTAAAACAAAAACCCCAGGAAGTGGACAGTGTGTGTCAACAGCAGTGGATGTTTTCTTCACCATGTAAGTTGTGTGATGCGTGACTGCGCGATGCATGTCAGGAGGAAACATTGGCAGCCCTCTCGTGTGAATGTCGGCTGCTGCTCTTCTGTACGAGCCGACGCTTGCCCGGTGATTGATGTGAGCCCGCGTTGCGTCCGGCGCGGGCACCGTGATTTCTTTTCTGGCTCCGAAGAGAGGCCAATCAATCAGCTGTGAAAACCTGACCAATGGTTAAACGCAGGAAAAGCATCCTTTGTTTCTTTGCAGATCAATCACAAACACTTGACATTTCCAGGGCTGTGGCTACATATGCGCTCTTATATCTTAGCTGAAAGCTGTCACCAACGTTAGCTCATTCTAAATGTACAAGGGACCCTTCATTAGGGAGAAGGATAACATCGCGTTGCTCAGTGCTTTCTACTCGTATAGTTCACTACACTAAATTTTACCACTGAAGCTAAAAAGCTGGGGGTTTTAAGACTCCCCTGAATTTATAAGAAAGACGCAGTTAAAAACTAAGCCTCCGTTTTGTGAACAGTATATCACGGCTATTTCGAGGACAATTAAATGCACAGAAAAAAAGACAGACGTCTCTTTACTGCTACTTAATCTTTATAGTCTTCGCATTATTGCGTGGAGTCTTTGAGGAGGACGGACAAGTAATCACCGACCGTCCCTCGTTACAGATCTGCGCTGATCCCAGGGAAGTGGGTCAGGTCAGGTTGCGGTGGGGCCAGCTGTGCATTTGCTATACAGCAGCGCTTTTAATCCGGATACACTTAGTAACCACAAACAAGCGTCTGCGCGCAAGTTTTGATCCGCCTGACAGCGGCACTGAGCAACACCAAACCCGGCTGCGCCCGCAACTTTTTCACCAAGGAGCCTTTTGTAGGCATCAAAAATGACAGAACTGAAATGACTGTCAGTGAAAACGCGGGTGAAAATGAAACTGTCAGTTCTGAATTCCAGCTTCTCCGTCTGACACGGCACTGAGTTAACAGTGACACGGCAGCTCGCCATCTATCTGGTTAAATCTTCATAAAATCAACACAAAAAAACACACACATATTACTTACCCCAAGAGTATGAAATTTTTATCTAAGCTCCCCAGCTCTGAATGTGCACCGAGCCACATCTCGCGGATCTGACATGGCCTAATTGTGTCAGATCTATTTTAACCCTGCCTCTTTTTCTATGATGGCTTCACTGGTTCACGGGCTCATGGTCACTGCACCCATCCTGCACCTCGACTGATGAAAACTGGCACTGTACCACCAACATTACATCAAGGCTCTCAGCGTGAGCCACCGTACGATCGGGCTCTTAGTGGGTCCTTGGCCTCCCGTTCTCCGGTGCCCTTGCCACTCTGCCTTTTCAGCCCGTCAGCATTTGCCGATGTCTGACGAATGCACTTAAGAGGTGAAAGTCACAAGAATCCCGCCGAAACAAAACGGTTTGGAATATGTCAAATGAATATCCAAAAGGCGAGGTCGCGCTGAAGATCATCCTCGTTCTCGGACGACACAAAGAAACGGGGGCCGTCTTGTCAGAGACTAAATGCCACAAAAATGTCAGAGTTGTAGCCTTCCTCCCAAGGCTCTCATCAAAAAAAGGTAGTTTTTTAAGTCTAATGTCTCTGAGCAAATTGCATATGATAACATAACTTTCTGGCACCCTCAAACGATTTGAAAATTAAACCGAGGCTGGCTCCAACTGGCTCACGGGAGGACTACTGTTCTGTGTTCTCCTTGGAGGCTGTTAGTTATCCACTTAACCTTAGGGCTCAGGAATTCTTCTAGCAGCAGCCTCAGTGGAGTTCGCAGTATTTTGACTGCGCATGCCACAACCACGGGGCTTGCGCAGTCACAGTAGTGCTTTGGGCACCTGCTGTGTTACGGCGAATTCAATTTCGGAGAACTTGTTTCTTCAGGTTACATGAAATGAGTGCCCCCAACCCCCCCCCCCCCCCCCCCGCAAATGGCTTTGCTAAGTTCTGGTCAGCCAGATCCTTTACCTCATGGACCCTCCTCAAAGATCTTCAGCCTGCATACCACAGAGGCCACTGTAGTCTTAAAATAGGCGTTGCTTTACAAATACCACGAACAGGATTGGGGACTGAAGTCAGGCCAAACATCTGGTAAAAAACTAACTCTTACAGCAAAGCACATACAAAATGTAATATTCAATAATATGTGATGTGCGACTTGGAACATACGACAATGTGGGGCAGAGGAGGATGTTGGCCAAACTGTCAAACATCAAGAACAACCCACCTCACCCCCCTGTAAGAGACAGTTGGGACTTTAGGTAGCTCCTTCAGCCAGAGACTGCTGCACCCACGGTGCAAGGAGGAGCGCTTCTGGGGGTCCTTCAGCAGTGAGACTGTCTATACCAACTCATCCCCGTATTACAGTACTTCACATCATTATCTCATGTCATTTTGGTGCGATACTTGGTGCGAGTCCTATTTGTCTTTATTCATGATATTCATGAATGTCATTATGTACATTCAGCCTCCTTACCACTTCAACCTTCCATTAACACCAGCTACTTAAACCTGATGCAATATGTGAATATTTTTTTGTACCTTAACATATTTACTTTCATATTTCTCTTGTCCTACCTTATTCTATTTTTTATATTTTGCACTGTTGTAACACCATCATTTCTCCGTGGGGATCTTATCTTATCTCATCTTATCTTATCTTATAACCGAGCACGTGTGGATTTTCTTATCAAGAGCTTACAGAAAGAGCTCATCTACGGTGCTGAACGTGTTTTTAGCATGTGACAGTCTGAGAGGACGACCTTAAACTACATCAAAATTATCTACAAACCACTACGTACAGCGGAAAAGCGAAGCACTTACTCTGCTTGTTATTTTGTTATTATTGCGTCGGCATGCTGTGCAGCTGTAAATGGCCAAGGTCGATAAGGTAAATTATTTCAAAGTTAGCATAATGTGAGCCTTTGTGTCGTTAACTGTAACCAAGGATTTTCTATATATTTTTTTTTTTTTTCCAAATGCAAACAATCTTCCTTAGAAGCACGGAAAGAATTGCAGCTTATGAAGATAAAATGCGGCCAGTCAGTTCCCCCATTTTAATATTCCACTGGGGCAAAATGAAACCCAGTACGCTTTCAGGTCTAGCACATTCAGCAGGTTTTTCACTCTCAACCCCAAACTTTCAGTTTTAATGGTAACTACAGACCTTGCCTTCACAGAGCGCACCACAGTAGAATAAAATATACATACATGCCCAATGGGGCCAAGAGGCCAAACATGGTAAGAAACCCCCACCCCCCTTACGTTTTTTTTTTTTTGTTTTTTTTTTTTGTGAGTGCAGACAATGCGTGCGAATACGTAGATTAAATAGATATGGAGGTTGGGAAAAAAGCAGCTGATTTGCTAAAATCTTCAAAGAGCTGTCAGGAGTAATTTGCCCTTCCACATCACCCTGTCCTATTTTCTCTCACGGTCCAGTTACAGGTCAGCGCTCGCAAGTCACACCTAATTCAGGTCATTTTTTTTAAATCCAGTAATTAAGTCTTGTGCCTTGTTCTCTTGATTTTGATGTGAACTGTGTAATACAACAAAGACCTAAGCAACAAGATATTTTGTTGCCCGTTTGTTTAAATAGCAGCCAGGTCATACTGTTGCTAAAAATAAGAGCATCCATAAGACATTTAAATTACAAATACCCTTTTCCAAGCAATTTCCCTTGTGGATCAATAAGTCTTATCTACGTCTAAAACATTTACAATATATAAGGAGACATGTTTGATATGCACATGTTGCCTTGTGATTTTCAGCTAGTCGACCTATTTTGTGACATTTATTCCTCCAGACAATTCAATTAAATTGAGCTTTCTTTGAGCATCGGTAAAAACGTTGAAGTGGTAACGTTTTCAGTTGTTATTAATAGAGTGAAATTTAACTTTTCAATCAGCTTCAGCTAAACTGAATAAAAAGTTTGTATTTTGCAAATGTAAATACAGATGATTCATGTGTTGTTGTTTTCTATTCTGTTGTCGATGGGATTAGAGCGTGAGATTACACAAATCCTCGCATTACACCAACAAACTACTTTGATTCCTGGGGTATTAGGTCTTATCTAAATAAATCATTCTTGTTTTAACCTACTTGATCTCAAACAAACCGGCGGGGATTAATATTAATGAAAGAAACATAGACAATTAGATGCCGAGGATGCACTCAGAGCTGGGAAGTTTGTATTCAGTTGCAGTACCTCCCCGGGATGTGAAGTGACATTTTAATTACGCCACTGATGAAGATAAATCAGGTTCTTGTTTACTGTTGTCCTCTGTGGTCTTGCTTTTGTAATAAAACTCCCATTACATTAGCTCTTTTAATAATCAGAGGGTCCCAAATACACTCTCTCAGGAAGATAATTAAAAAAAAAAGGTGCATCTTTATGATAATTCACAGATTTGTACTTCAGTGCCCATTAAATGCAAATAGTAAGAGCAGCATAAAGCACAGTTGGTGCACCCCTTGCAAAGTGGATACACTGCGCTTTCAGATTGATGCTAATGGCATGTATTTATGTAAGTAATGCATTTAATAATATTCAGACATTTCTATAGAGTAATGGTGCTCTTAAGTTAATGGATTACAAAGTCATCGCTCACACACGCTAGGAATGATTTTCAAAACCAGCCCTTTCAGAAGATTTCACTTGGGATGAAGAACAGTCAACAAAAAGCAATCATTGGTCCAAATTGCGCTGCGAGCTTCTGGAAACAATCTCCAAACTCCATACAAAACAAGATAGTTTTCCAAGTCACGCAAATTAGAGTTAGATTAAATATGGCTGCCTTATGAACTGAACTACCAAATGATATAATCTTGAGTGCCGCTGGCATGATCAATGCAGGAATTAGACGCTGTGGTAATGAAGGGAAGAGGAGCCTCGGCCAAGATTTAGAAGCTGGACGCGCTCTCTCCCCGTCTCACACATGCGCGCACACACACACACACACACAAATGAAGGAGAGTCGTGTTACCAAGCATAAAAATTTCCCACCTGCTGAAGTTGGTTCCTCACCATCTGCTGCTGTAGAGACACAAAGAATGAAAAAGAGGGAGGGAGGGGAAGAGAGAAGAATTATATTAATTTCATCAAAACTATGTCACAGAATTCACTGCTGCAGATTCAACTTTATTAGAAACTGCACCGCGCCCCGCCATATGTGCAGCGAGCACCTGACGTGTAACTCATTCGAGCGCACAGTATTTAAAGCCAGACACACCTGCTACCTGTAGGGTGCAAAATCCTGCCAACAGAAATACTCCGTGACACGTACTGTAACCTGGAGCAGCTTCAGAGCCCATCCCCCGCCCCCCGTTCATAGACTGTATCCCGGTCCGTTGACTTTGACTAATATGTGCTCATCATTCTGGACCAGTGTAGGATTAGCCCCTGCGGCATACATACATGCTTGCCGCATCTCCTGGCTCCCAAGCCCCCAGCCTGGCTCCGTGGCTGAGATTTGGCCTGTCTGCCATCATTACCGCAACCCTCCATCTCCATCATTACTCGTGAAATCGCTCCAAAAGCTGCGTTTGAAAGCTGGACACAGCTACGGACGCAGTTGACCAAGGGCATTAGATGAAAAGGATGGTAAATAAGATTGCTGGAAATGTTAGGGATGATCAGAAACTTGTTAGCATGGATATACAGACGGACGGACAAACAGGGGCTGAATGCGTTGGGTTTGGTTGCTTTACAGGTCGCATTAAATATGCATGTCAGTTATGTCTCAATAGCTAATGATACTGCTCACCAATGCTTGTTTAATTAACGTATGATTCAATGTCATGTACATGTTTTCCATCCACAGCACTGAATACTAATTAGGTGAGAGCATATGGAAAAGGTTAAGGCCACATAAATCATGAGGCAGACACGAAATGCCTGCATTACATATGTCTGCAAAAGCATCCAAAGCCATCGCAGAAAATGTATTTCACGTCCAATCACAACTCAGAGAAAACATAAGTAGATATTTGTCCCCTTTTGAAACCAAACATCAGTGGGCTTGTGTTCATTGTAGTGTTTTTGCACGGGAAAATCAAATGGCTTCTCAAAGTGCTCCCAGGAGATTTCCAGGACATTTTACATTGCCTATATAATTTAATGTAGTGTTATTGTGGTGCTTTATTTCTGGAAGGAGGGCTTTGAGAACTTTGGACATGCCCGGAACAGATGATTTCTACCCAGACGGCTGCATCTGCAAACTGAAATGATTCACTTAGACACAATTGTGATAAAGAGACAGAATTAAAGGGCGAACCGCAGCATTTAACACTGCTTTAAATGTGAGCGAGAGCTTCAGCTGAGGTCGCACGGAGCCAAAGCCGACCACTTTCTCAACCCCTCATCTGTCTGGCAGCAGAAGCTCCCCTTTGTGTTTTCCCATGCACATGGGCCAATGTAATCCCCAAACCAAGCACATTCCACGCTTCACTTAGTGTGGTTTTCTTCCTGCCATTTCCTCTCCTCTCTTACCAGAAGGGTCAAGGCGCACACTTGCAAGCCCTCAGACTCATACTGCAAACACAGACGCAGAATTACACGCTTACAAAGGAAAAAAGGAAGAAAGAAAGAAAACCATGCGCCTCTGCAGACAACTATTCATAACCACACATAAATACACATGCTGAGAAGACAGATACATAAAAGAAAGTTTTTTTTGTTGTTTATCCGAGTGTGGAAGTGGTGAATCATAGGAGTGCATAAAATACTGAGCTTACAATTCACTGGACTGGTGAAATTTATGCCTTCAGATGCTGTTTCCTAAAGATGAATCACCCCAGTGCGAGCTGCATCCCGTGGTTTGTTTCCCATGCAAGCCAACACCTGCACTTATTTACAATTGACTTATGAGACGAATACATTTTCCACACTTAAAAATTAATTTACGAGTACGGCTCAACTAAAACAGTGAAGCAGAAAATGCATCACCAGAGCTGGGATGAACTGGGTTAATTTCACAAATGCCATCAGCGTGTGATGCAGAGCGGGTAAGTCAGAGACCACCCTCATTAAAACAACAGCACCAGCTTCTCACTCATAAATTGGATGACATCTATAGGTCCAGAAAAACGATCTTCTGCAGCGGTAAGATTATATATTGTCTTCCTTAAATACCCTGAGCAGAGATAATGTGGCATTGTTACTGCAGAACCTCCTATGGCTGAAGAGAGCACTGGGTTAACAAGATTAGAGAGTATGGTTCATGACCCACACAATACTGACAGTCCACACTGGCGTCGTAATGATTGTGTTTTCTTAACTTTCACCAAGTCGTGCCTATACTGAGACAGCCACCATAAAACAAGCAAGTATATAATTTGGAACAGTTATTTGTGTTGTTTTGAAAGACATTGACAAATTAGCTATATTATCTTCAAATTGTTGTTGCAGTAAAAAATGGCTATATTTTTGTACTCTGCATGTACTGTATGGAGCTATTCAGACGTCCAACCATGCAAGAACTGACAGGGGCCTTCTGAGGGTGTCCTGTGGTGTCTGGCGACAGAATGTTGTTAGTGGGGCCTTTGTGATGGGTTGAGGGGAGGGGCCTCTGTGGATCAGGCTTGTTCCAGTGCATTGTCACAAGGTGGTCAATGTCATTCACTTCTCCTCTCAGTTGTTTTAATGTTGCGGCTGATCGGTGTATGTACATGTCTTAAGCTCATCTTGTCTTTTTTATTTTGGAAATGACTCCTCACATGAAGTTGCTGTGAATGCAACATTAGCATGAAAAAGGAGATGCTACGCTTTGAAGAGAAAGTTTAACGTGTTAGAATACTCCAAAGACGCACAAGGTTAGAATGGACTGCATTGTAGAGATTCTATTTGTGTCTTAGTTTCATTTATCTGTAAAACTCTTAATTGGTTGTCTAATTGAGTGAACACTGGTTTAATGAGGCTGGGTTTGAGCTACGGTAGCATGATGCTAGCCTACTCTATATTGTTTGTGTTTTATTACCATTTCCCATGTTGATGTTGACTGTGAAGAGCTACTTGTCAGTCACACCTGGCAATTAAAGTTCATTCATTCACTTATTCATACATTCACTCATCTTCTGTAACCACTTGTCTTGTGAAGAGTCGCGGGGGGAGGGGACTAAAGTTATTGCTTCAAATGTTTTGGAGGAAATACCTCTTATATTCTAAAGCGTACTCACACAACGGTAGGAAAGCAGAAATTATGCTGGTGCGTATACATTTTGTTTTGGTCATATCCAGCCAACAAGACTGACAAAATGTTGTTTGAGCACTGGCCCGTGTCTTCTCGTAAAATCCTGCGGGTCCAACAGATCTTTTTGAGTTTCCCCATAAAAAGGGGCCCTCAAAGGCGCACCAGTGTATTCCCTTCAGCAGCGGGCGCCTTGAAAGAGATCTATAAAGAATCTTGAAAGTGATTCACTGTGCAAGTGTCACTGATCTTCCTCAAAATAACTATATAAATAATAATTTATTGTCTATAATCAGAAAGGGGTTGGGAACCAAAAACTACTCTGCTACCCGTCAAACTTCAAATGTTACAAATGGGAACTTTACAAGCGTGTACTCGCAGAGTAATCAACACCAGGTGCCTCGAGTGTAAGACAATGTAATACTTGTGGTTATACTGCATCTGATGTTATTAAGACAGACAGATATATGGTAGACAGACAGACAAGGACATATTGCTCCATTTTGTACAATAAACACTTGATGCATTGCTACATCTCGAGACTGCACTAATATATTTGTAAAACATGCAAGGTTCGGGAGATGACTTATTTCAGTGGCCCCTCCTCCTTCCCAGGAGAAGGTCCTCTCTGTAGCATGATAAGCCTCCATGCTGGGACATATTGGTTTAATCTGACTGACAGCATGGAAGCAGTAATAACCATCCATAATCTAAATAGGAACAGGCCAGCCTGTCCGGCACAGCTGATACGGCCTCAAGGTGTTCAGCTGAGATAGAGGAGCGAGTGCACAGGACAAGCAGGTATAAAAAATATACGTAAAACAAAAACAAAACACACAAAAAAGACAATAAGGTGTTCACGTGACTTTAACATGACAGAAATGTGTTCCTTTTATTCGTCTGTAGAAGCAGAGCTGATGAATGCAAACATAAAGATCTTGTTTTCCAGCCACGATATAAATTAAAATGGCCAAATACAGATCAATAATACATTTAATTTTAGATATGTTGACCAACAGCATTATCAATACAGCGTTTTAAGACCAGAGACAAGACTTTTGGTCTCCAACGATTTGGAGATTCACGGAGCTGAAGTGCGATATATTTGTGACAGCGGGAAAGGGGCTCACTTGAAATGAATGAAAGTGTAAAATGCATTCGAACCACATCAGATAAGCCACGTGATCGCACTTTCACAAGCTGACAGACACCTAGAAATGGAATCCGAGGGGGTGAAAAGGAGTGAGAGGGAAGAGAGCGAAAACCTATCTCCGCGAGGCGCCGTGTTATGTGCGTGGCTCGTGGGCAAGTCGATATCTTATTTTTTGAGCAAAGGAAAATCCTCAGCTTTGTTAAAAATGTATTTGTCAGAAACGGGCGTGCTAGTACGTAATGTACATGTAATGATTTTGAAGACAGCGAACGCATGAAACTAAAACTTTTCTCTCAGCATCAGTTGTCGAAAGGTGGAGTTCAGCAGTTTCATAATGTACTAGTTGCTGGCCTAAAATGCCAATATGACTCGAAAGGCTGAGCGATGCCATAGACGGCGTGAAAGCTGAGAAGTCGCATCTTTTATTAAACAGAACAATATGCATGTTATTTTAGAAATAGCTGCCCAGTACGGTTTAATGCGAAGAGGCGAATGCATTTGGAATGAGTGCAACTGGACTGGATGAAGCATTTAATGTACTTTTCCAGCGCTGTTTCCTTAGCATTAGTATTAACCCTGTGACCCCATAAGGCTTTCATAATAAAGATAACATTATTGCTCTGATGTACCTCCATTTGTCCAGGTGATGGGTCAACACAATGATTGCAGTATCTGTTATTATGATTGCAGTGCATTACGCGGATGTAGGAGTCGGTTACACGATGCTGCATTTGAGGGCAATGACCTGATTGATGATTTGAATCCCGGAAAAAAGGTTGTGGAAGAACTTCATTTCAGCGCTATTACAAGAACATCTAGGACGTGTTACTGTATAATTGGCCGAGCCGCACATTTATATAACGACTGTTTTTTAACAGTTTTAAGGTAAGTTCAACTCAAGGAAGATATGAAAGAGGCAAAAAGTTGCACTCGAACACAGTGCAAAGACTGAAACCAACCAACGCTTACATAAGAGGAAATTATACTCCAATCCAGCAGGTGGCAGTAGTCTGTGTTCTTGACAAAACATATGTTCAGACAGAGGGCAGCCCTGATGCCTCACAGCAAGAAGGTTCCGGGTTTGAATCCGACTGAGGCCTTTCTGTGTGGAGTTTGCACGTTCTCCCTGCGTCTGCATGGGTTCTCTCCGGGTACTCCGGCTTCCTCCCACCATGAGATGTGTTCATTAGGTTCTTTGGTGATTCTAAATTGGCGGTAGTTGTGAGTGTGAGTGGCTGTCTGTCTCTCTGTGTTAGCCCTGCGATAGACTGGCGACCTGCCCAGGGTGTACCCTGCTTCTCGCCTGATGACAGCTAGGTTAGGCTCCAGCCCCCCGACAATCCTCCAGAGGACGAGTGGTTACAGAACAATGAATGAATGAATGAAGAATGAACGTTCAGATAGGAAGGTTTTTGTGTGTGTCCTCTCGACATGACACAGCAAAACAAGGGCCATAGACGCTCACCCGTGGCCTGACATTGGCTGATGGATTGGCCCTAAGTGGTAGGTTTCACTAGCTTGTAAGTAATTATATGCACTGGCTTCGGCAAACTGTTTTATTTTTATTATGGTTTTTAGTCGACTGAAAACACTTAATACAATAACTGGACATGAGTAAAACTGAGTTCCACCTGCTATCACAGTTCTGCAAAGCTTATTAGTCTTACCTTCACAGCCAGTCAGCCCATGGCAAAGTCAAAAACAATCTGTATAATGGATCGTATTCCCATTTAGCAGCGGAGCATCAAGAGTGACAGTCGGCTGTCACTGCTAATGCTGGCAGCCCAGACACCGCTCGTTGGGCCTGACAAATCCTGTTTGTGTCTGCCGAGCGTCTGTAGTTATGAATCTCAAGCAGTAAAACTTTACTTGGGAGTTTTTCATGTTCCTTCCCAGCATTTGGCAGAGAGCGAGGAGACATGAGCTGTTTTAATCAGGATACAGTAGTTTGAATGAGGGGGGTTGGGGGGGGATAAGGTCCATAAAATTATCACACACACTAGTTTAATTTGTCACAGATCTGCATTTAATTAGTGCATGACTCAAGTCGCAGTTTAAAATGTTCCATGTGTTTTAAGCCATAAATGAGCAGTATTAATTATCATAATCAGCTCGCAAGGCAGCTGCAGCATAAGAATGTCAGAAATTGTAACACTAGGTAAGAGCAAGCATTTCATTTAAGTGACATAATTCAGCCCCGCTCCGTTTTAATGTCACTCATGTTTGTTGCTTGGTTAGGAATTTTGGAAAAGTACTCTGGGCTGGCGAGAGTGTAACAGCACTTTGTTTGTTTTAAAGACGGCTACAGAACTCAGTGGAGCTGGCGGTAAACCCTGTCAGAATTCATATTTAAATTTACACTGCATATTATTTTAATTCTTTTCTGACAGTGGCTATAGGAAAGCAACGTTTGAAGTGCTTTGTTGCAAATGAGGATTTAGTTTGCTGCACTGAGGCACATATGGCAGCCTGTGTACATGTGCTACATTAGCACTACAGATATCACCTTTCCTTGTACCCCCCTACCCACACACACACACACACACACATTCTCCTTCCACCAGCAGATGCTCACTGTGCATCCATCTCCCACATAGCATCAACCTCAAAAGTGTTTCTTCCATCACAGCAGTGCTTATTAACATTAAATCATCTCGCAGTGGAGTGGGTGGCTAACTGTGAAATGACTCACAGTCACAATACCAACAATAATTAGGGAGGCATTGTTGAGGCACTTCCTTATCATTAGTTGTCTTCCAAGTAATGACAAGGAGGTGCAGTAGCATACCCTTGTATAACAGCTGGAGTGGTAAACACCATCTCTGTAAGAAAATAACCCATCCATCCTCATTTTACTTTTTGGCAGCGGAGCAGGAGTGCAGGGGATAGTCCTCTATTAGCGAGTAGCTCTGCGACACAGCTAAGCCCCCCCACCAGTATTAGAGCGAGGTTTTTTTCCCCCTTACGATTTATGTGGCTTCAAGGGATGCTTTTCATGTCATTTCAACCTCTCATAAGAAATTAGTAAGACATGAAAGTGAAGTATTAGGGTGACAAATATGAACAAAAAAAAATGATTTTATTGCAGCGTTTCTGACAGATACAACTCGGGTATGGTTTGCCATATAACATATTCCTGGCTTTACAGTGGCATTTTTTAATATAGTGGCAAAGGCACTGAAAGATGAAGATGTGTCACAAAGCAGATATGGATGCTCTATGTGTTTCAAAACTCTAATATTAGTTTATTAAATTTTAAAACTGGCCTTAGGAGCGTCACCTTAAAAATGTGGACTGTATATTGAAGGAAATGATAAATAATGCCGATAAACAAACAATTAAACAACTAAATGTAGTTTACTCCCTACTTACTGATAGATATATACACACTGATCAGGCATAACATTATGACCACCTTCCTAATATTGTGTAGGTCTCCCTTGTGCCTCCGAAACAGCTGTGACTCATCAGAGAATGGACATGGGCCTTCTGAGGGTGTCCTGTGGTGTCTGGCAACAGGACGTTGTTAGTGGGGGCCTTTGGGTCCTGTGGGTTGAGGGGAGGGGCCTCTGTGGATCATCCCACAGATACTTGATCAGTTTGGGATCTAGTGAATTTGGAGGCCAGGTCAACACCTTGTGTTGTTTTTCATGTTTTTTTAGTTGTTCCTAAACTGTTTTTGTGTGTGTGTCTGTGTCAGGCTGCATCCTGCTGGGGACGGCTGCTGCCATCAAGGAGTGCCATTGCTATGGGGTGGGGGTGCCTGGTCTGGTCTAGGTGGGTGGTAAATATCTAAGTAACATCCACACGAATGCCCGGTCCAACAGTTTCCCAGCAGAACATTGTATTGTCACAAGATGCTCAATGGTATTCACTTCTCCAGACAGTGGTCATAATGTTGTGGCTGATTGGTGTATATAGTATATGAAAAAATAACATTTCTTTGTCACTTACAGTTTTCGTGCTCTTTCTTCACGTACAATAGTTTAGCAATATTCAAAATCTTGGTATGTCTTTATTGTGTTTCTGCATTCATTTAACATTTAGTTCTGGGCTAAAGCAAAGCAGTATTTATTAATTTTTACAAGTGTGCCTGACTGAAATAAAAAAAAACAGCACAAAACTGTTTAAAATCCATAATGTTACACAGCGTAGTGTGTACCGCATGTGATTGCTTGTGGAGGGGATGTTCAGTCAAATAGAGCATCAAATTGCTTTTCCAAGCATAATATAAAGAAAATCCCATTGGATCTGTCTGTCTGCAGAGAAGTGTTTCTGTAATGTGGTCAATACAGTGTGCGGACATATCCAAGGTCTGATTCATACTGTGTTTTCGACATGGAATCGATAGGTCTGCTCTTAAGTGTCAGTGTGCAAAACCAAGTGTCAGCAAATAATGTATGTTATCAATACTGCTATATGGTCAGCATTGATCGCCCACACCTCACAAGAATTCAAAAGTAGAGCACATAGACAATTTTTCTGACACTACATATAAAATGCAAACTTGGATGCCGGCAACTGAAGTCGTTCACAAATTCTGAGATTTTATCAGAGTAAGAGACAGAAAACTGAAAAAAACACAGGCCATGCCATCCAGTGTGATATCAAAACGATTAGTTTACACATTAATCATTGCAAAAAATTATTCTTCACTGAACAACAGTTGTTGCTCAGTTTAATGAGATGCCTTGGCAAAGAGGCGGATGTGCATGGCAGTGCAGAAAGTGGTCCTTTTCAGCAGGGAGATGTTTCTCAAGCATGTCCACCCTGTCTCCTCGGCATCACTTTTACACACAACAGCAAACACAGCATGTTGCGAAGGAAACAACTGTGTCCGCAACATGTCTTCTATTTGCTTAATGAGGAGATGTTGCTAATGAACGCCTTTTCCTGTCACAAATATGCTGATAACAAATATCAGTATTAACATTTTTTAACTTCCTTTCAAAAAACACCTTTTCTTGAAGTATAAAGTTCCCGGATAATGTTCAGATACTTGCTGGACTTTGTTAATTTTTGGGATTAATGATTGTGGTTTTGTTCAGTACAGAAAACAGCTACAGCTACTTGATGTGACGTGTTTAAACCACTTTTTGTTGTTGTTGTTAACCAAAGTGCGTTCGTCGGCTGAACCCAGTGACAGACTGGTGTCAGTACCCTGGAAAGCCGCTACCCCAACCTAAGCACATCTTTGCAAGTCTGACACAGGAGAGAAAAAAAAAAAAGATGCCTTTGAACATAATCCTGACTCGCGATGCCACCCTCACCTTGTGAGGCAACTGGATTCTCCCAAGGCTCAAGGACCCATCTTGTCAGGCTTAAAGCTTTGTGCTTGTGGCTGAACCACAGTGGTTCAGACTAATTAGTGTCCTGTGAGGAACTACTACACGACATAAAACAATTACACTGTATATAATAATGTCCAAGTAGAGCTAAGATGGAAGACGCTAAACAGCAAGTTGCGACAGTGACTCCACTTCTGCCCGAAATGCGTTGCCAGAGAGTAATTTTGCGCTGCAGATGGGTTAATTGCATTAACATTTTTAATCAGATTAATCATGATGATGGATTAATCCCGGTTAATTTTGACAGCCCAAATAATAATATATGAAAGTAATTTATGTTGTTTCTGACTATTTTCTGATGTGTTGCAGAAATTTCCTCCTAACCAACTTGTCTTACGTCATCCTGGCCATGGTATATCCAAAAAACGATCTGTAACAAGGGCAACTGGACTTGTAGAGTTTCTTGAAGATGTTTCTTTAGAAGCCAGTTGGAAAAGTGGCACGTGTTGCAGCTGTCTACACATCTAGTTCCCCTTCTTTCCGCTTAGTTTTTGGACACGTCCGCACAATTATTAGGATTCATGCAGTGGTCAGGGTTCAAATTACAGTTCAACCCTTGAGAGTTTAGGAATGCAAAAGCGTTGCAACAGCTCACTGTACTGAATGTACTGTTTTCATATATCTTAAAAGAAAACATTAATGTAGCTTTTAACAAAAACAGTGTCATAAAAAGCAGTTTTAATACATAAAACACCCTAATCCTTTCAGAATAAGGACGTAGTCCGATAAAAACACAGCTTCTCTGGTTTAAACACATGAGGTAGAAAATATGGAGCAGAGAGAAAATGAATTAAAAACAGTGGACACATACGGAGAAGGCTGGGCGGGTCCGGGGCACGTGTTTATTCATTCGATGCGTGTATTCTAATGAATAATGCAAGTATAGATCATAACCGAAACCGTGCCAAGAAAAAGAAATCCAAAGAAGGAGTGAGGTGAAGAAAACTAGACAGACCCTGGCTGGCAGCGCGATGTAAGGCCTCCATAGGAGACCGCTGGAAAGGAACCGGGCACACCAAAATGAAAAGGATGCCCTCACCCTCATGTATGCGAGACAAAACCTGCCAAAGTGTGTACAGCCAATAAACAAAAGCAAACAAGCTCCCTGAGTGCGAGAGCGCACAGACCCCATTATGCAGCACAAGCTGTTTCCAGGAATTTTATGGTAATTTTCCGCCCCTTTTGTACCACAAACCACTGTTTACTTCAATTATCTGAGATGGAGCCCTAAAGGTTAACTCCTGTTTTCTTTCCTTTTTTTTATTTTTTAATAGTTCCAGAGAGTTTGAAATGACATAGCGAGGATTTGTAAAACTGGAGTTATCTGTCACCTGTAAGGTCACATGATATACAAAACTGTTAAGTCAAACATGCCTCAGATTTATTGTGCGCAGCACACAGAGCTGCTCTTATGGGCTTTGTATGCGCTCGAAGCAAACACCTTCCAGAGCTGGCATCTGCTTATAAGAATTCAGTTCGCACTTCAATGCATGACACTGGCACTGATGCACAATACCATAGAGCTTAAGCAAAAATACGTTTTCATTCTGTTTCTTTCATCAAACTGTGCTGGGTCACAAAGCTTTTAATTATACCTTGTTTTGTAAGAAAAAAAAAATGTCTGTTAACTTAAAGGGTTTTCAAGGCCATCGATTTCAGAAAAGAAAGAGGTGCAGAAAGGTCATCATGACTGCACGTACTGCATCCAGTGCAGCTTTATATTCAACTGAATGGCCTCTGAAGAAAAAAAATAAACGATTCATTCAGAGATTCAGTTCATACACAACCTGCAGAAAGGAGAAAAGCCACGGGAAACCACATCACTGTAAGTCAGCACAACTGACATGAATGCTATCAGAACAAATGGTGCTGTTCATGGAAAAACAGGAAAGCTTGTTCTTCAAGAAATGAGCTTAGCAATATGATCATAGTCCAGTTAATATTCAATCACTTTACGTACGCATACATTAATACTGCTGTTGCTGGAATTTGAGCTTTAACGTTTTAAGCCGTAAGAGAGCAGCTGAAAAAATAAGGCATCAGTCCGCACCGAATGATCTCATATTCCACTGTGTATCCTGTTGTTCACCAAATGACAAAGAATCCAAACTTGAAAGAGTAAACTGGGTCTTTGTTCCCTTGCCAAGTGAGCATCTGAAGTGTAATTTGTTCACATCAAAGAAGAGAAGAGAAAACCCCGACTCATTCCACTGTATTCCACATTGTTAGTGTAGAAAGGAAGGAGGGCTGAAACTCTCACTCCTCCTAATTGGGTGTAATAGCTAGAGGGAATAAACTTGCTTTGGCCTCGGGGAGGGGAGAGCAAGAGGAGAGGGGAGATGTTTAGAGGGCTGAAAATGCTAAATATCCACGGAAGACTAAAAAGACAGACAGCGTGGTCGTAGTAAGCCAAGAACCATGCGCAGCCTTGTGTGCAGAAACGCCCCTATGAAGACAAAGGCACAAAGAAGTGAACGCAACGGAATGTGGACTGGAATTAAAAGGAGCCAGAGAGAGAGAGAGAGAGAGGGAGAGGGAGAGAGAGAGAGAGAGATCGGAAAAGCAGCACATCAAACAGATGCAATAGGATTTGATAACAGAGAGCCTGCTGGCCACTAAGTCTGTGAAAGCTTTTGGGAGGTTTTAGTCCAGAGAGAATAGATCTGGGTCTTCGTTGCAGGGACATTTGAAGATGAGAGAAACCTTGGGTGCTCCTGTGAAGTCACTCAATTGCTGAGGGTAGTCCTTTAAACCCCCGCCCCCACAGAGTTAACCAGATCACTACAGTGAGGAAATATGGGGCGATATTAATATTTCGAAAAATCAAGCTTGTGATTTCCCATTTTCAAATAGGTCAAGGATCAGTCACACCAGCAATGATGACAAGAACATTTCTGACTTGGGTTGTTCGATCTATCTACTTTGCTCATACTTCACTTTTAAGTAAACGTAAATTTCTATTTGAATCACTGCAAACCAGAGTCCACAATGTAAGGAGTTAAGATATTAGCTGTGCAGCAGCAAACCACCAGGGACCGAACAATAGCTGGTTAGCTTAACATGAAGTGTGGTTGATGTTGCTAGCTTCATATTTGTTTTGCAAACATGGCAATGGCACTGATCTTCACCTGTAACTCTTGGCAAGAACAAAGTCAAGCACATGTCTATTGGCGCAGAGCCTTCATGGACGACCTCAGAGTGACAACAACAGCGGTACCAGGAGCAAGATGGATCCTCAAGGGGTTGGAGAGGCTCAGGCTGGGACAACATCAAATCCCATCAGTCACTGAGCACACTGGTATACCGGCACAATGGCATTAAAGGCCATGACACACCCAGCTGACAGTTAGCCAGTGTCAGGCCACCATTGACAGCCTGCGAACCACCTGCGATCCTCCTGCGATCCTCCTGCGAACCGCCTGCGAACCGCCTGCAACCTTATTTTTGGCACATTGTTGGCATTAATGTGATCCCTGTTGGCATCTTTTTATCTGATTTTGCATGTTGACTCATCAGCGGAACGAGTCTGTCAGATGATCACTCTAAAGCCTTAGTCAACCTTTGTTGCTGGTAGGCCTTGAGATTGCCACGTTCTGGTAACACTAGGCGTTAACACGGACTGATGTGACCAGTATGCAATGCCATTTGTTCCTTTCCATCTTGAAACAAAGTGTTTATACCCCATTACCCATCTCACCACCATACAATATGATTTAAGCTCTGGCCAGCCCTCATTGAAACCTACAGCATCCAAGCCCCATAATCAGTGAGATGTGGTTGAGCTCTGGTCACTGTGAGGTTTGGGGCCTCACCAAATGCAATCATCACCTCAAAGGTCTGTACACACAAAGTTCTCTCTTTGGAGTCATTGTCATAAACACAACCTCTGCCACCACAAAGGCCTCCAACCATGAAGCTCAAAGGGCTGGGGTTTTTTCTTCCCAGCCAGAGGTATCCTACACTATTCGGCCTGGGTAAGCTCTAACCACTTTCTTTTAGAAATGCTTTTAATCGTGCAAGGCCACCTCCACTGCTCCTCTGACTTCATAGTGGGAGTAAACCAAATTTAGTTTTCAAGCAGTCTGTGCTGAGATATATACCCACAGGAGTCCTAAATTCCAGATAAGACTATCGAGGGTGGGGTGCACGGTGTGGTCACGACCTAAACTGTGCTTAGAGAAAGATGGAACAGAGTGGCTTGAAGGTAGGGGTTAAAAATTGCCTTGCTAGCTGCTTTCTTTTCTTTAGTGTAAAGGTCTCCATCCTTGTTAGGAATAAGCTGGTCCCACATTCTGCCCTCCACCGCTCTCATTACTGTGCATCCTGCCTCAGCCAACTCTAAGCCCTGCAGAGGTGCACAGAGGGCTTTCGTCTGAGGATAAGATCGATACCTCTCCTCATCATGGGCCAGGGGCAGCGATAATGCACTCAGCCCAGGGCCTAGAGGGTTCACAGGATTTTCCAGCGACTCGGGACTCTAGCTTTCCAGAGGTGAGAATGTAACCCATGTACAGTGTGAACCATGAAGTCACTATGGAATGAAACTGTGCAATGTACTAGAGTGACAATGTAGATGTGAGAGTATTAATACATACTCTGTCATACATCGACTGTTACGTTCTTAAAAGTTGATAAAATCGCAAAAGTGACGCAATGTTGCTATCGTGAAACAGTATAATAATACCACACACAGCAGCACCACCCAATGTCACTGTATTAATTATTCACAACCTGCATCATGAACATGCTGTGAATGCCTTATTCAACTTGTAGTTCAAAACTGGATCTGGCGACTTTGACGGAACGTCCGCAGGGCAAATCTCGGCTGCGCCCTAGCAATTCTCTTACATGAAAAGCATCCAACCTTTGACACTGAAGACTGAATGAAATCTACAGCACCGCCATCTTGGTCTATAACGACAAAAGTCATTATAAAGTTGTAAGTCATTAGTTAGCTCACCTCCGACTGCTCCTGACTGATTTTACACAATGTTCCCTAACAAGCGACGGATTATTGCACGGTTCTGTATGTGAATCAAGCTTATACAGCCCAGATACTGAGCTGACACATATGACTCCTCTGTACGCCCTGAGAAACAGCAGTAACACCAAACTACAATCTGAAGTAAATAAAAGTGAAAAACTTCAAAACATAAACATGGTTCTAAATTCTCACTTGCGGATTTCTCATTTACTTTTTTTTTTTTTTCTTTTTCTCATTTACTAATTTAGCTTATCAGTCAAGAGTAAAAAAAATATGAGTAAGCCTGTGCCTGAGTAACCAAAAATAAAACAGCCATAACAAATAAACACCGTTGGATTCCCTCCTCGGTTGTAAATCACAGACTGGCAGAGAAAACATAACATCGTGGCCCTTTGATGGATTGTGCTAATTAATATAATTCAGAAGCATACTATTTCAGGTTCTGGCTAATTAAGAGCCTGCAAAGCTCATTTGGTTTGGTAAATATTTTACTGGATTCACAATATTATTATTAATACTGCCATTACGTGTCACTTAGTTTAATGTATTATTATGAATATTATGATTATTATTATTATCAGTAGTAGTTGTATTTAGATGGAAGTATTTGAATAAGAATAAAAAAGAATCTATAGGAGTTCATAATGGTGTTGATGTTTTGTTCTATTGACAAGCACTGCTGAGTGTTACGCCATCCATCTACCATTCTTGTGAAACCTGTTAAAAATCAAGCTTGCTGAGCTTCTCGGAAAACACACGCTTAAGGTCTGAAGGGAGTGGTAATTACCAGATTTGTTCACTATCTCCTGCTGAGTGGGAGCTATGACTGACACTTCCTGCCTCATAGCATCCACTGGACAGCTGATGCTACAGCTTGTGGCTCAGTGCAAGTTAGCAACACGCCTCCCTGCCTCCACCCCCCCTCCGCTCCCACCCCACCAACCCGTCTCTCGGCACGCTCATTACAGATGCCCTAGTTTGCTCGAGAGCCAGGAGAGCCTCGCTAGCCTCATTACAAAGTTGGACACCTCCCATCTTTTGTACCTTTTTTCCAGACAAGATCTCCCACATTCACGCTCGTATCCCAGAAGCGTCATAAAAAGATTCATCAAACATGCATAAAGGAGTGGAGCTCACATCTCATCTGAACCTTCACAGTAACCGCTGAGGAGGAAGGTGTCTGCGATGGAAAAGTGCCACTGCAGATTAACAGATGAGGAAAGGAAAACAGGCGAGGGGGAAAATGCGTTTTAGTTGAAAAGTGTGTCACTAATTCACAGGATTAATGCATATTCAACAGCACATTGAGGCATTTCTTTGACCCTGTTTGTTAAATGTTTACCTCATTAGCTCTCTTGTTGTCCCAGTGTTTTCCATGTGGCATTTTGGATGAAAGGGAAATTATGCCACACAAATACACTCCATGACTGATCCAAAATTTACAAAGGATGCGCTAGTATGGCAAATTGGGCTGTGGTTTTACAAGTGTAAGTGACAGGGAGATACAGATAGCTGTAAAAAAAAAAATCAGTTATCAGTTAGCTAACTCCAAAAAAAGAAAAGGTGACTGATTGAATACTTCCCCGTTTTTATTTCTTGATTATTATATTTAAGGCAAAGAGTTACATATTAAGACTTATATAACTCAGAAACACATTACAAAGGAAATGGAAAAGGGGTGAGCCTGGCTTTGTCCGAATAACATTATTCAATCCACCAGCACCTCTGAAGCTCACAAATGACAAATGATCTTACATCTCGTTTGTTTTTTCCATACAAAAACCAAAGTGTAAATGTGACAGTTTCCATTTCATGACAGATTACGTACCAGACTGTTGATTGGCTTGGACGCACGCACATCCGGATTGTGCAATCTCAGTTGGCAGGTTCAAAAATGTTAAAGAAAGGTTACTGGACATGTAGAGTTTCTTCGATATACCATGACCTGGATGACTGAGAACCTTCACAGTCAGCTGGTAGGTTTGGGTGCTCTTCATGCAGTATCACCACCCAATGGCAGTAAATACATACTGATGCCTTATTAACATTACGGCAGAGCTAGTTTAGCTACTGCAGCTACTGCCCGCCACTGTCTGTTATTCTTGTTGTCACTTCCGCAGTGTATCAGTATATAGTACGCTTTTCACATACTATTGATTTCATGCTTAAGTTTCAGACACATAAAAAATTTAATTTAATTACCTATTAATGTGAGCAAAGCTGCTGATACCTCACTGGAAGTTTCTTCTTTGCCGCTGGCTGCAGGGTACATCCTTGACCAGGCATTTCCTCACCTTAGGGCGAGGGTTAGGGCTAAGGGCCTTGAATACTGTAGTTTAGTTTTGCATTTCACCTTACAATTTTAGTTGCTACAATTTTTGAAACGTGTATCTACACTTATCTCAACTTGCCATTCCTTCCAACAAAGGTGTTGGACTAAAACAAACTGCAGGGGTGCCAAAGTCTCTCTCAATTGTATGCTAACAATCCCTCACCCAGATGCGATTTTAGGTACTAAAATTTGGCACCTATTGATTTGATGTGAATTGGTACTTGGTAGTATCATCATCATGGTACCCTTAAAAGTCTTTAGTCTGGTAATCATCAGCTGGTTTCATGGCACACTCACAGTGACAGTTTTGATGAAATAATCTTGAACATAACCAACTTCAGAACAGTTTAAAGTGTTGTAGCACTGGCTACATAATGAACAGACATGTTTGAGAATGGTACCAATCTCTTCATATTTACTATAAATGTCGGACTACTCCTTTAAACTCTGTTCTGAATGTCATCTCACACACCACTTCACAGCTTTATGACAATTACCCACACAGTTCATTTTCCTTGGTTTTAATGGATGACATACAGTGCGGATCATACATTCACCTACTCAGATAACAAACACTACGCCACTGGTCACTGTCTCGTTTCATAGCAGGTCTCCCACGTGGTGCAACTGCTTGTTTGGTTACGGTCAAACGAGTGGTTTAAACCGAGAAAATTACCACAGCGACGCTGCGTGTGATGTTGCTCAACATTCAATGCATGTTAGAGGAACATGAAGAAGTGGTTACAAAATGTCTTTTGATTCTTGTTCTCCTTGCGCTTCACACCCGCTGGCCTGAGCTGAGCATTGTGTGTACTGCAAAGGGCAGGCCTTGACAAATTGAATTTTTTCATCCTGCTTACCCCTTGGTCAGTGAATTTCGTGTAGCAGGCGCTACTTGCTCAAAGAGCCTCAGTGTTTGGCAGGAAAAGGCCCAGTGTACAGTGGCGTTATGAGGGATGATGTGCAGTCAAGGGTGATTACTGAATCTCAAAATGTTTCACTGTAGCCACTTTTCAGCCATTATTTTGTGTCTCCTTGAATAAGCACTTAGTCCAAGACTTTTTACACACATATCTTGGAAATTAATAACTGATATACTGTACGACAGAACAGCATCAAACCGACAGGCATCCATCTGTGAAATAAGCAGATGCTCCACAATCAAACTCACCAGTCCAGTGCACAGCGCAGCCAAAGCCTATCCAATTGTTTTATTCATCACATCAAACCACATCTCCACCCAGCTGCAGCAGCCACCTAAGAACCACGGCTTGATGTGTTATAATTAAAAATTGCAGAGATTGTGTTTGTGAGAGAGTGAGGCAGGAAGAGAGGCTGAGATATCCCGCAACCTTCAATACCTCGTTAAAAATACTCTTTGTGACTGGAACTTCTGAACATCTTCAGCTGCTAATTTAACTTGTCAGAGTCTTCACAGCTTCAACGCAACGCAGATTTACAAGAACAGTGTTGACACTGTACCGCCTGCATGTAAAATAGAGCACATCTACCTGGGACAACTGATGCAGGGTTGATAGGCCACAACACTAAATATTTCATATACCTCGGTATACAGTGGTGAATCATACAGACACCAAACTGCTGAAAGAGCTGGTTCAGAGAAGAATGCCCGATATCAGTGGAATAAGTAATAACACGGCAACAAAACAAAATTTTGGGAACCACTTGAACCTTGTCTAATAGGATTTCTGAAGATTTACCGTTCAAAGATGCAGCTTGTCTTTGTCAAGTGTTTCTCTCTGCTTTCCTGACACTGTCCTCTTAAAACAAGCATATCAGCAAGAAGGACAAAACCACTGGTAAAGTGACTGTAAAGTGAACGACTGCGAATGTGTGTATATCTTGAATCACGCTGACCCTCTGACAGATAACACGTCCTTGGTGTACTGTGCATGCTGGGACTGGCTTCAGCCTCCTATAATTCAGAGACAGAGATGGATGGGGAACTGATGGATAGGTGGATTCCCCACTACCAGCGAGTGTTAGGTAGGGGGAGGAAGTGATGACTTTATAAACACAACCAAAGACTGAAATTGATTAAATGCAAGGCTATTTGAGACCGGGGCCTCTCTGTGTGGAGTTTGCATGTTCTCCCTGTCTGCATGGGTTCTCTTTAGGTACTCGAGCTTCCTCCCACCGTCCAAAGACATGCTCATTAGGTTAAGTGGTGATTCTAAACTGGCCGTAGGTGTGAGTGGTTGTCTGTCTCTCTGTGTTAGCCCTGCGATAGACTGGCGACCTGTCCAGGGCGTACCCCGTCTCTCGCCCAATGACAGCTGAGATAGGCTCCAGCCCCCCACAACCCTCCAGAGGACAATTAATGAATGAATGAATTCTATTTGAGTACCCAGACCCAGAGTACCTAGAGTACTTATATGTCATCACCACCAGCTATACCTTCTCTTGAAGGCTATGCAGACAACAAAGTGTTCTTTCGGAAAATATTAACTCTTAAGTTAGTAACTTTTTTTTTTTTTTTTTGGTCAAGTTTCATTTCAGCATTAATCCTCCACTCTATATTTTCATAACTTATGTCAGACAAGGACGTAACCTCATCGAGTGGCTATAGCAACGATTAGTTTACCCTTCGCTTATTATTGAGCAACAGAGCAAATAAGCTTCACAGAAGAAAAAGAACAGATGAATACTGCTTGTTGGCATTATGTTGAATGCATCATCTTCCTTCACATGTCCCTGCTCTTCATCACTCTGTCTTTCAGTGCTCATCTGAAATTATTAGTAAAGGGCTGTCTTACAGCATGTTCTTGTGGCCCCAGATATAAAGGAACTTGACTGTACATGTTGTATTTTATTATGCCTTCAGCTGGCCTTAGATTGCCCCTAAACCCCTAAAAGAAACAATACAGAGTGGAAAAAGGTAATCTAGCCATCTGTTTCATACCAGCACCCAACAATTACCAAAACGGTGCAACTTGTTGCAAACCCTTGCTCTTTTTGTCACTGACAATGGACTGCAATTACTCAGCGGAGGCGATGATTCTTTTTCAGTTTTCTAATGGGTCTTACTTTGAAGTTTGAAGGTGAGTGGTTTCTGTTCATCGAACTTTGCATTTAAGTAGACTTTCATCCAGGCTCTCATCTGTCTCTTTCTGTCCCTCTCTCTCCGAATGTCTGGTACTACACGCCCCAAGGGTAATCTAAAACATCTGGACTGGAGATATTCCACTTTAAAAAAAAATTGCACTTCACTTCTCAATGGATGCATATACTTTATACCATTACCTCAAATGGCCCTTCTGAAAAGTACTTGGAAAAAGTCCAAGGGAGTTTGTTCGTATCTGAGTTGAGGCGCAGGCGGTTGAAATCTGGCAGGCAGGAGAACATTTTTTACCTTTTACTTAAACAGATACTCCCTCTTTTCTTTTGAGTCAATCACTCACCAAACACATTCAGCACAATTCAGTGGAAAAGCAGGCTGGCTGACATGATAAATAAAGGGATGTTGTTTTGTGCTTTGGCAAATGAGTGAAGTACATATGCACGCACATCCGGATTGTGCAAAAGAGCTAGAATTGCTGCATAGATGTTGTGTGATGACATTTCTGGGTTACCTCTCCAAGTTTCGAGCACAAGAATCCACACAATGCATTCACATGCACACACACACTGAATAAAACACACAGGTACTAATGTGCTCAAATACTGTTAACTCTTGAGCTGATAAGTCACGGAATAAAATGAAAAGCATCCTGAAATAATTTTTTAGATTTCAGATTTTAGTCACATAATAACTGTGCATAAACTATGCAAGAGAGGAATGAATCAGAGTTACTTTTTTTAAGCTGGGTGTATAAATGGTTAGCTTGGGCTCATGATGTAAGTGTCTCTCCCGAATAGAAATGAGTATCTCACATCTCCTAAGGGCTTGTTGGAAGTAAGAACTTAAGCCACTAGCACCAGATCTCAAATAAGTAGATCGGGCTTATTGAAAATGAAGTGGTGTTCCACAGCCCAATGGAGAGTCTTTACCAGACCAAAGAAAACCCTCATCGCTTTAACTCCTCAATCTTATTTTGACTAAAGTGGGCTTAACTTCTGGATGAGCTACAGCATGCTTATCCAATACATACGCACATAAATGTATCAAATATTGGAGCTCTTCAAAAAAATGACTCACAGACTCTCCTCCTGGATGTCCCGCGTACACAACTGAACTCCGAGAGTCTTGAGGTGCTGACACCCAAAACCGACATCAAAGAACTACCAGCAACAAAGGCCATCAGTGATGACGCCTCACGTTGCCGGTGTCTTGGCGAAAAAGTTGCATTTGAACACACCAGCCAGCTGGCATGTCCTTTGCATAAGTGAAAGGAAAACACTCTTCAATACCAGCAGGTGGCAGTGGTTTGTATTCATCATCCAAATGGGGAAACCAGAAGAGCAACTATTAGCTGAGAGGCTATGAAGCTAAAGGCTGCATTAAGTCTGGACTCTTCTGAATCAAGTTGATGTGCCCTTTGAGCTTTGTAGCTTCTCCAGCACTGGTTCAGGACACACTAAAAACTAGTGCCACATACGGTCATCGATCACCAGACAGCAGCAAATGGACAAACGTCGGCTTGGTGTGTAGCGCGGTTTATACCTCTGCGGGACATAGACGTGGTGTGAGTCATTTATGTTTGTGCGCTCCTCTGTCTGGCTCGTTCTGTAACGACATTAGTCTGCAGTAAATTTTTGTTAACTACTTCCTGCTTCACTTTCAACGCTGAAAATTTGCCAAACACGAGTCATAAAAACGTTTGTATCTCCGAACCTCCTCAGTTAACCTTTCCTCGATGTGTTATATCTTTATTGGTCAAAAACAATCAATTCGAAAATTGTGGATGTAGTGAAGCAGCGGGAAGTAGTGAAGCGGAAATACGCTACTACCAAGCCGACCAATCACAGCTCTCGTGGTCGCAGTGAAGCGTAGATACATTTCTGGGGAGGTGCACGTCAGGCTACACTACTGCGTATGTGTAGCGTCTGGGCTGTCACCATAGCTACGGTGCCAAATTGACGCTGAAGCATAAACCACGTATAAAAGAAATGGGGAAAAAAAATAATTTCAAGTGAACACTACTCCAACATAACCTTTATATCCTCACAGAGAGACATCAACATCACAAGAATGCGTCGGGTGCTGGCTTTTTGTGTAAACATCAAACATTCAAAGGCCTATGCATCATTCATTCATCCGTGTGAAAGCTTTTCAGTTTTAACCTCACCGTCTTTGGTCTCCCAATAAAACTTAAACAGCTGCTCACACCTCCTCCAGCTCACAGGCTGCTGCAGTTCTGCACTCAATCCAGAATAATGTATTCCGCTTATTGATCTGCCGGGGAAAGGTGGACTCTTTCACTCACAGCCGACGCTGATAATAAATGGCTGATGCTGGTGTGACAGCTCCCCGACAAATCGGGTGGGTCCAGGGCGCTCAGCAGCCATGCCCACTACAGAATAATAATAAAAAAATAAATAAATGTGCTTGGATCACATAAGGAATGCAATGAAAACCCACCCTGATGCTTGTCAGTGAGCTTTGCATTCCTGCCTCTCAACTCCCACACACACACAGACGTCAAAGATGTCTACAGACTCAGTTCCTTTTTATCTGTATGGGAAGGTATTTCAACAAAAGAGATAGATAGATAGATAGATAGATAGATAGATAGATAGATAGATAGGTTTATTTTGAAGCTAAACAACAAAACACTTGCAGTGGAGCGGTGCACCATGTTCCCTATTTTCCCTCTCACACAGACATCAGTCTTTTCTCCATCAAACTGCAGCTGATTCCCAAAAGAAGTAACTGAGCTCCTGCAAAGTAATTATACTGCAGAAGTTAACCAGAGCAGAATATGATGAAATCTGTGCTTTTCCATTTCACTTACGAGCAGAAGAAACAAGAGGGGAGACGAGCCTCAGGATCTAGGCCAATGCAAAATTATTGTTTGTAATCATTTTTAATATCTCTCACTTCTAAGACTTTAAAGCTCTAATCTTGCATTGGCTGTGATTTAAACAACACAGCGTCGGATTAAGCCAGGCTGAACTCTGATGCTAGACCATAAACAGAACCATCCACTGCTGACACTTTAATTAAACAGGACACTAGGTTTGCATTTGTGCGTGAATTTTGACAGCTGCACGAAGCCGCAACACACGGCAATAAAAGCACACTGTACCAATATGAAAGAGAAACGTGATCATTCCTGTTAAATTTCCCAGGTGCTGACAGAATCACCCGTCGGTATGAGAGTGAATAAAAACCTGCATTTCATCTTCTACGCCTTGTACACTCCTACCATTTGAGAAGCAGCGCCAAGATTGGCTTTGGCTGTATGTTATCAAGATGTGTATCGAAAGAATGTTGTCAATTGCCAAGAGCTGAACCGATCGAATCTGGATTTCAACACCACATTTAAAGGTGGTTTACGTTGCCATGACAAACTACGCACCTTCAGGTTGTCTGTGTTGGATCAGATGTCTCAAATCTTGGCCAAGTGAAGCCACAACATTAGTTCTAATTAGAGACAAATGTTTTGTTTTAATAAACAGTTAGATAAAGAAAATGCCCCTATAAGGAAAGGTTGCCTTCATAAAATTGCTCAAGTTTCTTTTTATAAGACCTGATCCAAGTTAATGTGCCCAAGTGTTACAGTGAATTCATTTCAAACCAGGATTCAGGCAACTTTATTATTCGCTCTTTTACTTTTACCGCATACACACTGTAGGGCGGCTCACACCTCCAAAAAGTTGAGTCATTAATCGTGACCCAGTGGGATTGCTTAAAACCAGCATGCAGCCTTATGAATGCTCAGACTATTAAAGGCTAAGCTGCTGCGTGTTCTCAGCCGAAAGACTGATGTACACACCAACATGAACCGACACTACAAACGAAACATTCAAATAAATCTTGTTACTGTTTTCAGTGGGCTATGTGACACTGGCAGTAAACCAGCCGTCATAATGTCACACGCTGCTTTTAATAAGCGGCGGACCTTTCAAACGTCTGGGAAGCTTCAGAATCAATGTTTCCAGAGGTTTGTGAATAGAAACATCAGAGATTGATTTGAGGATTGCAGAAAAGCCGTCTAAGTCTTGTGTGAAAGGAGGCTATTTTTACCAATGATCTGCCTTTGTGTCTGTGTGATGTCTTGAGTTCTTTTTCACACTCTGATGTACAAATGCAGAGTCGATAAGCCACCTTGAAGACCTAGAACTGACTGTAAGTACACCACAAGCGCCGGCATTTTTGTTGCGTGAGACTCTTAGGACGCGTCGTTACTCAATTACAAGGGAGAAAATCGAATACAAAGAAAAAGCAAAACAACAGTGACACATTCATTTTGTTGCTGTCTGAAAGCTTGCATGAGTCGGCGTTGGCTCAAACGACTTATTTTACCACTGCGCTGCCATCCTCATCTCAGTTCTATATTAAAGTTATTTGGTAAGCACTTCCTCTGCTCGTGTCCTTGCCACTTTTATAACTGTCCCTCTAGTGCCCTCCCAATAAGTCAAGCATGAAATGTAGGCAGGACAACAGAGGCCTGACTGCAGCATACAGACGTATAGCACTGTATCCATTAACCTGTCCGCATAAGAGACGAATGATGTCTCCTTCAAACAATAAAGGTATCAAGGAACATCTGCAGTGTAATGAATAGCCCAATTACGTTCCACGGTTACAAAAAAAAGATAATATCCAATGTCACTACGACACTGATCGCTGTGTTCTCATATTCTGAGTTCGGTTTCCCCAGGCATGGGTTGCCGTCCAATGGTTTGATGCCTGCGGTTATCATGGCTGGTTATCTGACAGAGGTCCGACCTCTCTCCACTGATTGAAGATTGTGCCATTTAAAACCAGAGTGAAGGGCACTGTAGAGGTAGGTCGCGAGTCATTGTTATTAAAATCCACCCATACATCAGCCATAACCTTCAGTGGCCAGTAAATGTAATGAGGTTTTAAACAAATTGCTATCATTTACTCGCATCTTCCATTAATACCCATCCTTCTCTTTGCAGTTTGCAAACAAATGGTCAGTTTTTTTTTACTGTTTAGTTCAGTTGATTTCAAATAATTGAAGTGAATGAATAAAGCTAGTATCATGTCACATCCAGATACAATTCCTTCCTCTTGTTGATCCAACCGTAGCAGGCATCATTTTGCCAGCAGCGTATCAACATGTCAGTTTCTAAGTTTGAAAACCACAAAATTACAGTTTGTGGACACGATGAGCATCTCACCGAGCCAATCTGAAGCCACGGCCGTTCCGCATATTACAGCACTTCTACATGAGTGCTTGACAGGCTTCCTTCGACCGCGTTACAGCAGCGAAATGAACAGCCACCAACAATATTAGCATTAATCACGATTCACCAAGAGCAGACAAACCACACTGCCACTCCAGATGGCCGCCCATTTGCCTAAAAGGCTCTAATTGTGCAGCCATTATAAAAAGACTGAGACTGAAATTAAGATGCATAAAACTGATTAAAAGCCGACTCTCTAAACAAGCACAAAAGCATCTCGCATTCTCATGCGGAAGGCCCCACGGGTGCAGTCACGTGCTTTTGCCCGGCCGGACGGCCCAGGATCCCAAACAATGTGTGAGAGTCAGCACCAGTAACCAAGAAGAGGAAGTGATGTACTGCACAGTCGCTTGAAACAATGGCGTCTGTTTTACCTGAAGGCGAGTCTTTCTACCCCATCAATTTGTTTCAGTGGACAGAGGCGCCCGGTGACAGCCCCCAATAGAGTGTTTGTTAGCGGCTATCTGCGAAGACACCTGCTCTCTTTGAGCATTGACAAAAGGTAAGTTGAATGCATCTTCAGTTCAATACAAAAAGGATTTCTAATGATCACAATGCATTCTTTCCATCTTGTTCTTCGTGACGGGGACTTTCAATGCTTTGGGGCCCTGTCAATTTTTTTTTTTTTGTCCCAGCATCCCCGGCCTCAGAGTGAGAGTGATGAAGCAGTTAAGATTGCTAAAAGTGCTGCCAGGCTGACCATTGTGCCTATAAGGAGGTTAAAGCAGATCAGAAAAAAACATCCTATTCAGCTCCTCACTGCAGATGAGGTTACAGCTGCTCGGCATGGAGGCAGATGGACAAAAATCCCTTTACAATACCACAAAATTAACTGGGATATGATTAATTGAGGGACAAGTTGCCGGTGTATTTTTAACTCACTGAGCCTTGAAACAAGTCGACCCAAGGCAGCTCGGCTCCCTGCATTCATTATGCCAGCCTACCGGGGAGTATTATGTCGTGTAACGGCTGACTCTGAGTTGACACTGCGAGGCTTAGGGAGCCTTAGAAACTATGCTCAAGGCACAATCCCGGTGTAGAGACTGAGGTCTGTCTGACATGTGTGACTCCTGAGGCAAGCATGTTGCTAAATTAATAGAGACAGGGAGGATGGCATGACCCACTTCCACAAGACCTACGCTGTTTTCTTTATAGAAAATCCCACAGGTACGGTTCTGCACGGTCGCCGAAAATGTACAGCGGGCAAAAGCTTAAACATTCTTATCAGCAGAGGACCGGAAGGGGGAAAGCAGGGGAGGATGTGAAATGGTTTAAATTGCAGTCCACGGGGTCAGGTTAATCTATAAGCTTTCTCCTCCACATAGAGCAGACTGACAGTTTTTATTAAGACTCAGCATTAGAATAGAAATGCCCAACTGGCCTTCTTGTGATGTCATCCCAGATAATGAGAAAGCCACAACTAATTCACGATGCTCTCTACCTCCTCTAAGTGATAACATCAGGGTTTGTCTGTAGCTCACATGGATGAAATCTTCCAGTTGATCTTCTTTTTGGTTATTCAATTCTGTTCCCAGAGGGAGAAGTGACGTCCTCCCTGTATTACTAAAGATCCCTATACCTGGAGCTTTTTTTTTTTTTTTAATTATTATTATTCCGAGGAAGCATCAGAGAGAAGAAGGAGAAAGCTGAAGATGCACATGCATAAAATTCCGGAGCAGTGCACATTTTATTTTACCTTAAATGCGCGCACCAAATGCGAGGACTGATAAACCAAAGAGGATTACGCACGGATGAAAAAAAAAATTAAATGTCAGTTTGATCGACTCAAACAAGTGTCATTTAAACACAAGTGAACCAATTAACTAACGAGTCGTGCGCACATCAGAAGCGCTGCTCCTCTGTGCCAAAGCGTGCTGCTCGCGGGCTGCTCCTATTCCGCAAACAATACGCGAGATTGTGTTCGGCATGAGGGATGCCCTCCCTTTAAATAATCAGCTCACTTGATCACTTTCAATATGTAAATTGCCCCGATCGCAATTGATCTGCCCGTGGCAGACTCCCACGCCAAAGGGCTAGTCGTGTAATAATAACAGCCTCCTCACACTTTTCCCCACTCACCTTTCACATGCTGTGGGACAGCGGCGCGCAGGCACAGGGCGATGGAAAGGAGTAGCAGCCCCATCCTCTCACAACAAGCAGGTCTGACTTCCAAGGTTACGGGGATGTGGTAAATAATAGCCAAAAAGTTCTCCTTCCTTGGCTCGCGCCGGGCTGCAGGACTGCCCTGGGAGCTGTTGCTTTACGTCCTCTCAGGTAAAGTCCTCCTGCGCGATAAACTCTCGCCACCTGGGGATTTTGTCGTGCAGGAACAAGTGAACTGTGCCTGCCGGGTACTCCTCTCTCTCTCTGCTGCTGCTGCTGCTGCTGCCGCCTTCTCGCTCCTACCGCAGTGGTGCGATGTAGTGGAGAGAGCGACGTGTGCGCTCAGTGCTCCCGGACAACTGCTGTCAAAGCTCTACTGTCAGAGGAGTCATCACTTCCGGTCCACCTTTAGGCTACAAAATAAAACATTTGATTCACGATATCTTTCATTTAATTCTTGTATTGAAAATGTTGTTTTTTATGTGATGTTTTACGACTATTGTTATACTTAATTTCCTATTATCTTTTTCACGGTATGAATTGCAATGCTTATTTGAGCTATGTAAGAAATGCAGCACGGTGCTTTACTATTTTTCCCCCCCATTGTGTTATTGTATTTATAAAGCTACGCGACACACTGTCAGTCAACTTTTCTTTTTTATCTATTATTATTATTAGGAGACTTTTTTTTTTCTTTTTCCAGAGTAAAAAGAGATTTTTAATTTTAGTTTGAAGGTACATCGCTTCCCGGCTAGGCGGTGTACATTTACGCAGCTCTCAGGGCAGACGTGTTCGGCTGGTCGGGGGATGCGCGCTTCGTGGTCGGTCACAGTACACCGACTGGGGCGCTGTCTCGTTGGTGGAGACAACTCTTCCAGAACACTTCCAAAAAAAAAAAAAAAAAAAAAGAAAAGAAAAAAACGAAAAAAACGCCGCCTTGGGACTTTAAATTGTGTATAATAGCCCTCCTTAGAATTTCCCTAACATCTTCCTTCCCTCCCAGTGCCTTCCTTTTCAAGCCGCGGGGAGCAAATTGATGAATGGAGCTGCTTCAAGTATGTTTTCTCTGGAAACCATAGTGTTAAAGTGCAGATCTTGAACAAGCATCCCCTGCTAAAACATTAAATAGAGGGGGATCTGTAACGTCAACAGGATCAGCTTCAAAGTTACGTTAACAGAAGTTACCACAAAAATCATTTCAAAATATCAGGCATAACATTATGACCACCTTGCTAATACTGTGTAGGCCTCCCTTGTGCCTCCAAAACAGTTGTGACTCATGAGAGAATGGACATGGGCCTTTTGAGGGTGTCCTGTGGTGTCTGACAACACAATGTTGTTACTGGGGGCCTTTAGGTCCTATGGGTTGAGGGGAGGGGCCTCTGTGGATCAGGCATCCCACAGGTTCTTGATCAGTTTGGGATCTAGTGAATTTGGAGGCCAGGTCAGCACCTTGTGCTTTTCTTCATGTTTTTTGAGTTGTTCCTAAACCGTTTTAGTGTGTGTGCCTATGTCATCCTGCTGGGGATGGCTGCTGCCATCAAGGAGGAGTCATTGCTATGGGGTGGGGGTGCCTGGTCAGGTCTAGGTTGGTGGTAAATGTCTAAGTAGCATCCACACGATGCCAGGTCTACACGTTTACCAGCAGAACATTGAATTGTCACAAGATGTCAATCACTTCGCCAGTCAGTGGTCACAATGTTATGCCTGATCTGTGTAAATACATTGCGACACGGGCAAAGTATTTAATGAATTGTCTGTTGTGCTTGGAAAAGTCAAGCAGTGACATGTGATGGTCACTGAATCCACTGTAAGGACTAACATTGATTGCAATGTTACCAAACAGAAAGTGTGTGACCACACTTCATCATGCAACATTTTGTTGTTGTTTGTATTTAACTGACAATCACACTGAGAGCATGGCCAGATGATCTTAATGCAACATCAACCGTAATGACCATCTTGGGATACACATCTGTCCGCTCAGATTCCAGTGACATAAGAAAAATGAAACTAGAATGTAAACAGTTTCTCACCGAGCTGTGGCATTTTCAAAATTAGATTATTTCGCACAAGGACGGTGCCACACTGATTGCCCCTGTGCCATGCGGGATATTTCAGCCATCTCTGATTGGATTTTGATGAATCTGCATGGGGTTAAATCAATCTGACAATTGCGCTTTGTCAAATGTACACTGATTAACCCACGGTGGGGACTGTGATTGTAGGACCAATCGAGTTGTGTTCATTTATTTTATTTACTTTTCTCTGTATTCGATGCAGGAAACTGAAAAGAAGTTTTTTTTTAGTTTTTTTTTACTGTGCTCATGATTATAAAATGTCAAAGATCTGAGGTTCTCCTTTGCTGACATTTACTGTAGATCAATAATTGATTGGAGGAATGTGTTGTTTTTATGGGATATAGGGCATGCTGTTAAATCTCATACTTGTGAATGCCATTTCTGTTTCCACACATGTTAGTGAGAACATTCCACACACACACACACACACAAAGAAAGGGGTAAGGCTCAGACTTTATGCTGATGTCACCATCCAACATCCCACAGTTATCAGGCTGACCTTGAGGTGTTTCTGAGCTCCTCATCATGAATCATGAAAGATATCAAGTGTCTTATGGTTTAATGTAGATAGAGACCTATAACTGTATGCACTTGGTCAAGACTAATAAATCACCCAGAGTAGCCACAGTAAAGTCTGCTATCATGTTAATGAGATAGTGCCCTCTATTGCTAGGATCGCAGCACCTCCCATTGTGTCAGGCTTCCAGACTCTGTCTCCATAGCACGTGATCCTTAGTGGAATATGAAATCATTTTTAAAAAATATTAAAACTACAGAATATTAAAACAGCACTGGTTAAAATTGGTGAATCCACTGATGACATACACAGATCAGGCATAACATTATGACCACTGACTGGAGAAATAAATAACATTGACCATATTGTGACATTTCAATGTTCTGCTGGGAAACTTTTGGCCCTGGCATTCATGTGGATGTTACTTAGACATGTACCACCCACCTAGACCAGACCAGGCACCCTCACCTCATAGCAATGACACTCCTTGATGGCAGCAGCCATCCCCAGCAGGATGCAGCCTGACACTGACACACACACAAAACCGGTTTAGGAACAACTCAAAAAAACATGAAAAACAGCACAAGGTGTTGACCTGGCCTCCAAATTCACTAGATCCCAAACTGATCAAGTATCTGTTTGGTGCACTGGAACAAGCCTGATCCACAGAGGCCCCTCCCCTCAACCCATAGGACCCAAAGGCCCCCATTAACAACATTCCGATGTCAGACACCACAGGACACCCTCAGAAGGACCATGTCCATTCTCTGATGAGCCACAGCTGTTTTGGAGGCACAAGGGAGACCTACACAATATTAGGAAGGTGGTCATAATGTTATGCCTGATCTGTGCATTATGCTAATCTTACATAGTAAGAGATCAACATAATGCTGTTATTTTACGGGTATTGCTTTTTGTTTGGAGGTAAATTAAAAATCTAAAACCACACCTTCCAAAAATAACAAGCAAGTGTGTATTTAGTGTTAGAAAAGCAACTCAAAACACTTCATTAGTCTCGTCTATGCCAGCGAGAGAGAGAGAGAGAGAGAGAGAGAAATAGAGAAACAACTAAGCAACAGATCATAGAGGATTGGCCACCGGCACTAGGGCTTGCTGGTAAATCTGCTCACTAAGTACAGGCCCCTTGACCTCATCCAGTTACCACTGCCAGCCTACACAGTGAACACCGCGGCTACAACTATATTCTGCAAATCCTCCACACTAGTGTACCTAAACCTCACCAGAGCCGGCCCTTCTTCAGACCACTCCTGCCCGACTCTTCTGCCCTTGTCTTTCCCTTGGCTTGTCGAGAGTCTGCGCTCAGACCAGTGAATCCTCTTCAGCTCACATCCATCCTCATTTGGACCGTGGGGACCCATTTAGGATGAGCAACGGTCTGGAAAACACAGTGACCTTCTCATATTCGACTCATTTACTGCTGTTTTTATTCCAGCCACTAAAAACTGGCGGCATGTTTTTATTTCCGGCAAAAGTTAGAGAGTTGGAGGGGAGTGGCCGTTGTTTCTGCCCGGGCAATAATCCACACCTAGATGGGCACGGAGATTTTAGCCGCTTCTCTGAATGGACAGAGGGCCTCGGCATGTCTAGGACAAAGAAATATCCTCAAATAAAAACTTAATAGGTGAGGAATCTATGAATTCAGGCTAAGAATGTACTATTAGCATGAGAATTTATTATCTTTCACGCCGTAAGCATTTTTGTAGCCACAATTTTAATGAGGTTAACCTCTTTAAAACAGTGGATAAGGGGATAACTACTTTTTTCTTCTTCTTGCCGGTCTGTGCTTCTATCAGTATTTTTGCTCTCCTTTCTCATTCCCCCTGTCTCTCACAGGGGGGGAGAAGTGGTTTTTCATATCCGCTCACTCGCTCTCTCATCTTCCATGTCTCCAGGTTCTCGTGCTCTCCTTCCCAATCAGCCGGCTTGAGTCGTGTTCAAGGCCTCACTCTTTCTCTCTGCAGTCTCCACAAAGACAGTCTAACAAAGGCCTAAGGCAGAGAAGGAGAGAATGAGAGGGGAGGGAGAGAGTCAAGGGAAAGAGGTGGGAGCGTGGTGTGTGTGTGTGGGGGGGGTCATTGAGCAGGATGGAAACGGCGAGATAGTAAAGGAGATGGATGAAGAAAGTGGGAGAGACAGGGAGCGAGCAGCGGATTGAGACAGTGAGGAAGGCAAGGAACACTAAATTAGATGCTCTTGGAGAAGAGACACTGAATTAATTCCAAAGAGAATATTGCATTGTGTCTTCTTTTCCTTTCCTCTCTCAGCAATGGGACATAGAGTGGAGTTATGTTCCCCCGGCAGGCTACTCTGTTTCCGTCTTCCGTTAGTCCCAGGCCGCTGATAGCACTGGCATCGGCTCATGCGCTCCCTCTCTTCGTCTTTCGGATTATCATTATCCTTTTTTTGTTCTGCAGGTGCTACTATTACAAATGCAGTGGAAATGAGACTTTGATTGAGTTACTGTGATTGGATGTTCAATGTAAAACTACTTGAAGCATTTTGTCACTGAAGAGCAGACAAATAGTTGTGTAAAACACTGGGTACTGCATCAGTAAATAACAAAGAAAAAGAAGAAAATGGCAGTTAAGATATTCCATCCACATCAAAAGTGTTCTCACTTTTTGTAATTTTACAATGTCAACCTTTTTCAAAGTGAATGAACCGTGATACATTGCCTTACAAGCAAAATTTTCCATGACTCTCCCCCACTGTGTGACCATAATAACAATGATCTGCTACTGTGCAATCCATTCCATCTGTTTCCACTGTAAATACGTCCAAGGCAACAAGCTGGGGTTGCCTGAAAAAACTGGGCCGAATCCCCCCACATCCAGAAACCTGAATTTCTTATTCAAACCATGGTTGGGAATCATAACATTTGGCTGAGTTTGCTCAGTAGTCAGCCACGTTCCGTCGACGTTCCACTCTACAGTGTTTTTGCCAGTTTGTGCTGAATGCATAATACAGTGATCTACTGTATAGGCCCTATCAGGTTTTGCTCAATGGATAGCATGGCCTTCCCTCGTGATGATTGTTAATGTTTCTGTAGCCACAAATTTACTCTTGAGTCAGTTTCAGGAACCTAACATTTGACAGAACCGTAACCTTATACATATACTTTCTGGTGTTAATTCTCACTCCTTCTCTTTCAACTTTTTCGTAATTTCCCTTTTAGTGTCTGAAAATAACATGATTTCAGGCACACATTGCTGTAATGGTAGACAATACAAATAAACAGATTTACTAAAACACAATACTTGTTTTGTTTCAGCAAAGCTCCCTTTAACTTAACTGCACAGATCCCTGAATCTAGGGAACAAAAATGTGTTATTTAGACAGACTCCACACAGCTTTCAATTTGGCTTTGTTTAGTCAGGATTCAGTTTTGAATGTGGTTTGTTTACAGGCAGTCACTGACACTTTTTAATTTTTGCGCTGCTGAGATCAAGCGCATCAGTTTCCTAACCTGCAAGTGAAAGACTTTGAGTTTCTAACTCGGCATTGAGCAGCTGGTTTATTAGTTGGTTGAGGCTCTGTTTACACAGAAGCCATAATTTGATCAGCACTTTAGCAGAGCAGTCTGTGTTTCTACACAGGAGGTATAGTCAGGCACTGTGTTGATGCTGTTGTTCACCTGTGTTTTGTAAGCAAGCTGAGCCCAGAAATAGCAGTCAAGTGAAGCAGAAACCTTGTGGGGGCAACCCATTGACTGTATAAGGACAACGCGTTCCCCACTTCCTTGCATTTGTCCAACTGACGCCATGTTTCCCGGGGATACATCTTGTTTGGAGCCGGAGTCTGCGCAGTACGGTCCGAGAGTGGAGCCACGCGGAGCAGCGATATCGAAGCCCCGCCCACACCTCCTCCAGACTCACGTACGTTTCGTTTAATTTATACTGCGCTCTGCTCTACCTATTAATAGAAATATTGAAGTATACATTTGGATTGGATAATTCAGCATTATATTAACTGCCTAACATGATAGAAACTTTCCTTGAAAGGGTTAGTGAATGGGTGGTGCAAGTCCATGGACTGCAGTACCTCAAATGGCCACTTGAGGCGGCCTCCAAAATCTCTGAAAAACTGCATAACTATAAGTGTGTGGCCAGTTGAGTGCCCTCACAGTTTGCTAGCTGTATGCTTTGGCATCACACACTCACTTCACCTCCACTCACGATACACTGGTTTGCCCATTTTTGAATTAGCCACATTTTAGTCAAAAGTCAAGTGTTAAATGCATAAACCCAGGAGAATCAGCACAGTATAGAAAGTCCTTCATATCAAATTTACGTAACAAGTAAGCTGTAAGCGACTCTTGAGAGACTGGTATATTTAGTGAAAGAGATCTGCGTCGTCAAAGAAACAAACTGTGTTGACAAGGCCATATAGACACTGCTTTAGCGATACTTTATAGAGATGCTTTAAGAGGACACACCTTCAAAGCCGCTGCTACACTGCAACCATGATGTGCTGTACACAATAATACAAAGCAGACAGTAGTGAAAACACAATTACACAGTTACGCTGAGGTGTACTAATTTAAGTTAATGAATGTGATCTTCTCCCAGAAGACCCCTGCAACCTGTTTTCCACACCACAGTGCCACATATCAACAAAGGTAAACTGCCTGGACAGCTTGTATTTCTGCTGCAAAAAAAAATAAAAAATCAATAAGCTGTCCACCTGCATGAGACAGCCAGATTTATAATGTAACAATGTGAGTTACGAACTAAATAATCCCACGCTCCCCCCCTACACAACCCGGATCATCAAAGACTCGAGTAAACACATGACACCCCAACTGGAAAAAAAACAAAACATCCCCACATATCCCTTCTGCCCATCTTTAGCTGTTAAAAGCCTCTGCCAGAACTAGAAATCGCTCACTAAGTTATTACACAGGCCAAGAGGATTTGCTGATTAAAATTGGAAACTTGTTTTGCAGGGACCTTGAGTGAACTACAACTTCAGAAATGTAGTCAACCAACTCTCTAATGAGCAAGTTGATCAAACCAGCAGCTATACTGAGGTATTTGGCACCTTCAGATGGGTATAAATGCAGGCAATTATAGAGATGGAAGGAGGCAATCAATAGTAGTCATGTGTTTATTTCATATGAATGCTCCTCTTAGTGAGCTGCTAAATAGCAGTACTCTATGTTCAGTTCACAAATGAACCTTTCCCCGATCCTCTTTGGCAGGAGTGATTAAAAGCAGCATTTATCTGTGTCAGCATTGATAATAAATCTTGTCTGAAGTTTGCTTTTCAACGATAAAGCTGGCCCTGGTTTGTCCTCTGCTCTAACCTCAGTCTAGACAACCCTCTTAAAACCTATCCAGCCCAAACCAAACATAACAGGAGGAAGCCTGAGTCACAAAGAAACTGGGCTTTCATTTTCCTAATGTGAGTGTTCCTCAAGGCTTGCAACAAAGTCCACGTCTTGAGGACACAAACGCACGGATGACTCGCTCTCTCCGAAGAGCGAGGGCAGATCTTGAGCCAGAGCAGTGGAATCAGTCGAGGGAATCATTGGCCTGTGCCACACTTTGCCTGGGAGTAAATTGTATCAGTGGTAATATGTGAGGGATAATGGTGAAGGGTTTCAGGTAAGGAGACACCATGCTTCAGTGAACTGCTTATAAAACCATTTACTGGGGCTACTTATGGCCTTTGTACTAGTGGAACCACGAAATGTATTTAAAGGCACAGAGGAGCTGCACATAAAGGACATTTCAAAAGATTTGTATTCATGTGTTTATTGCTTCTTGCATATCTACTCGGATTATCTGCTTGTGATTGTGCAGTGTTTAAAGACACATAAAAGAACCAATAGGTCCAGAACACTGGAATGATAATGCATAGTGCATACTAGTGCATTCCTCTAAGCAATATCATCTCGTGATATCACATAGTTTTGGGGTCAAATTAAGGTTAAATCATACATAACTTGACAGACCGGTACATGTTAAATTATGCTCTCCTGGCAAGCCTTACATGAGAAGATTTATCATTTCCTTATGCTAAGAGTGAAGCTGTTGCCAGCAGGCAGCTAACTTTGTTTAACATGAAGACTGCAATCAGGGGAAACGGAATCCGTCGAAAAAGTAAAATGCGCCAGTCAACATGAAAGTGGAAAAATTCAGAGCTGGAAAGTGTATTTCCACTTAACATAGTTTCTCACTCAATATTTATTATGGGCTCTTTCTTCAAAAAATAAAGACAATACCTGGGTTTGGATTGTGCGGGTAGTGATACATTTCCAATGATATTTTTAAACTCAAAGTATGAGTAAATGTTTCTCTCCTCTGAGCACTCACACGGCACGATGATACATGTTAAAGCAATAGCACATGCTGTGGGTGGAAAAGGGGGGAGATGAATGAAAGGAACGAGAGGCGACACTTTACATCAAACCTCCATTTATAGAGTGTAAACAACACTATCGCAGTGTTTACTCACTCATGTGTGATTTTTTTTTTTTGTCTGAGCTAAATTATTGAATGAGTCGTGGAAGCTGTTGACAGACGATAATAACTGCAAATATCACAGATTACTAAATGTCACTTCTGCCGTTGTGTCGTTCAATAACTTGGTCAATTCGGATGAAGCCGTTCTTTATTTCTTGTTGCGAACTGGTGATCAGCAACATCTAATATACATAGCATTGAATAACCATACAAAAAGTATATTTGATATGTTAATGATTTGCAAATAAAGCTGTAGTGTCAAGTGTCTTAAAAATAAAACAAAAAATAGTCAGGACTCAGACAAAGAAAAGAGCAGAGGAGTTTATTTTCTCGGTTGCCATGTATCCCCAACAAAGGACCTCATTTATGATGAAAACAAGCATCTTGGAATGTTTGACAATCCAGTGCCCTTGTATTAGTAGGCTACAGAGACTTTAATTTAACTGGTATTGATAGAGAGCAGTGCCCTGGAGACCAGAGACCTTGAAAGGCAGCCTTTTTGTGGTAGGTAACCAACCAGAACTGATGCGATTTTACTTCTCAATCTCAAAAAAAACTGTTTGAGTTGAAACCAATCAAAAATGCAATAACCTGACGCTATGCACTCTGTGGGTATTTTCATAATGGGACGGAGTGTGAAAGTAAATGTTAAGGATTAATTCCTGAGCCACCATTGACTGCCTTCGCAAAAACTATTAAATGGTCAATAAGTTAAGCAGAGCTGGGGTGACCACTGACATGACAGGCCCATCGGTCCGTGGGTTACGATCAATATAACGATCCAGCTTGCAGATAGTGTCCCTGTTTTCCCTACAGACACTTCCGCAATCACACGGTCCGAACACTGTAAAACGATAGCTGTCAATAGGCTTTGTCCTTTGGGTCTGTATAACAGCCATGTTTGCGTACCCCAGCGCAATATGCAAATATTTCCGAGGTTGTCTTGGCTGCGCCTTTGTCAGTCGGTGAGAAACTCTCCCGTTTGGCAATGGAGGATTTTCAATTTTCCCATCCCATTCTTTACAAAGCAGTGCACTTGACATTTTTCCATTCCAATTCAAGAGCCATCTTTCAGCAGTAAGCCTTCCAAAAATTGTTTCTTTTCCCCTCGGAGGTCTGGAAAACAGCTGCGGGAACTGAGGATGCTGCTGCGTAATTAGCTGCTGGTGGAAGTGAAGCTGGCAAAACAAAATCCTCTTTCCCTCATCAATAAGCAGATTTTAGTCTTTCATGAGACTTCTGAAAATGCCAAGCAATACAAGGATATTATTTTTCACAAATTTGGATACAGTTCTGGTAGACTTTAGCCCAGCACTGTAAAGGGTAAAAACTGAGGACAAACTGTGGTTGCTGAAATTTTAATGTGTCAGACACAATTATTTTGTAATTGCATGTTTTCATCAACACAGAAACGGCCAGTTCTGTAATACAATAGTGCAAAATATCAACAAGCTGAAAATCATCATTTTGACTTAGTGGAGAAATAAAATTGATAAATGTGTAGTCTTAAAAGTAAACTTACTTCTCTTTTACATCACAACTGACTCAACTTAAGGCGCAAACAGAAAGCTACACTCGGGCATGTACTGCAAAAATATTAATGCAGCTGCTGGATTTAACACAAGGGATTTGAGGATCCGCATCCTGGCCGTGAATGATCATTTTGCAAGGCTGCACACATTAACTAACCTGACTCAAAGCCGGGCCATCAGTGTAGCAGAACTTGTAGCGGGAAAAGGTCTCTCTTGAGTCCCCACTGCCACCACCCACGTAAGTCTCCATAGAAACCGTGGATCTCAGGGGGCATGCATGAAGTAAACAGACAAACAATAGTATAGCCGTAGTTTCGTTCTGCATTTTTACTAGTTAATAGGGTTACAGTATTTCTCCGTATAGCTGATGTAAACACTAATTTACATATATTATCAGACCTGTTTTTACACCTCTCTTACTAAGAGAGGTGTAAAAACAGGTCTGAACACAGTGTTCATACAAACACACAAGAGAATTGTATTGTACACAAGCAGTGAATTGTTTCAAATGTCACTTCTAGGCTGAGAAGTGATAAGGAGAACAAATAAGGGGCTTTGATCTGAATGGGATGTCAGTCTGACAACCAAAGCCTAGATAATAAACTCAGTTCACTCATAAAGGACACACAGTGTCGAGGTTAACACTTGCATATTGTGTTTTTTTTTTTTTTACAAGGGCTGTCAATAGATGTAACCATAGATAAAATATTTAATTGCAATTAACCACATGATTTCCATAATTATCATGTGTTAAGAAAATGTAATCATGTTTTTTCATCAGTTTTAAATATACGTGGAAGGGATCATTTTCCAGGTCTGTAATACTCTTATCAACATCTCAGCAGTTCAGAAATCTCCCTGCTCAATTCATAACTCAGTTTGCATTGGCAGTAAATGCAGATAATTTAGTTCTTGCCAATAGAACCACCCAGGAGAGCTTTGAAGCTGAACTTGCCGTTGAAAAGATCTGTTTCATTATACATTTCTGCCCATTTGTTTCCACTGGCTCTCCTCTCCTCTCCTCTTTTTTTTTTTTTTTTGTATTTTTGGCAGTTTTGATGCTACAGGGCATATTACTGCCCTCTGCAGGACAAAAGTATTCACTACAACAGCTCTTCAGATTATGCTTGCTTTCCACAGCGTTACCATGCTCGCAACCCGTAGCTAGGTTGGTAGCATGCACTACTTTTTTGAGTCTTTACGGTGTTTATTGGACACAGCAGATAGATAGCTGAATCAGATATAAATTGTTGCTACTACAAACTACCAGGAGCTAATTGTGTCAGCAGCTGATGAGTTTGTTATGCTCAGAACCAGGGGGCAGGTAGTCGGCTACGAGGTCATAAGGCAGTGAATGCCATTGTCGTGAAATTATTGAAAATATTTCAGTCTGGACCACTTTAGTCAAAGAAACTTTTTGCACTCGCAGTCAATTATTTTTTGTGCCATGGCTCTGTTCTCGGACCTCCCTGCCCTTCAATGCGCCTACATGGAAAGCCTAAGGCAGCAACAGCAAAGACCTCGGTACAGAACAGAGCAGGCATCAGTGACACAGTATTCACATTGATCAAGAGATACAGCATAAAAGAAGGAGCTGGGTGGAGGTGGGTTGAAAAGAGAACTGAGAAACAGCAAGGGAAGGCCGGCTAAAGCAACGATGCTTCAGCTGAGCAGCGAGCTGATATGGACTGGCTTATAGATTAACTATCAGCTGATGAGGTGGGCTTGAACTTGAGACCATGGCCTACCTGAACGAATGCTACAATTCATATATAGTGTAGGCATGATACAATTTAACATTGGATACTTATTAGGTTATTAGGTTCATTTGTAAGCACAAGCTTGAATTTTGGGACCACATATCCAGGCATAATTTTCAAGGCTAGACTGTTGATTTTATTGTTTTGTTGATTTTATTTCTTTTGGCACCAATAACAGCCAAATTGAGTCTAAAATCTAATATGCTCCTGCTCGGGGATGGAAAATTAAACTTTTCTCCTCGATACAGACCCCACAGATCTAGTGTTTGCCTATATCAATTGCCAGCCCAAAAGCATTGCTCTGTTTCTCCAAAGTGTAGAGTATATACCCCTTAATGTATGACATTTATTAATGTGAATTTTATATAAGAATGTGTATTGGTCATATCCCAAAAAATTCAGTTGAATAAGAACAAAAACATAGTGAAAGGACAATACCATGACATGCAGAGCGTTGAGAAGCATTCATGTATATAAAAGCCAGTGACCAAAACAATGAGAACCACTGACATGTGCCTCACGCTCCAAAGACTGAACCGTGTCAGATGTCATCCGCCTACCGGATCACAGCGTTACGCCAGATATCTGTATGATCTATAAAGAGTTAAAAGTTCATGCGAGGTGAAAATGAATGGATTCGTTGAAAGATAGTGTCTCCAGTTCGTGCTCTGTCTTTTGTTTTGACTGATGTCTTCCCTAAGGCATTGGGAGGAAAGAATGAATAATGAAAGGGTCTTGCTGCAGCTTAGGTTATTGTAAGTACTATGCTTCTCAAGAGATGTCAAAATAGTTCTAGTTTTGTAAAACGAACCGTCATCATAGGGTCCAAGTAGACTACGAATGTCAATGAGTTTCAGCTTCTGCAAATTGTATGTGTACACTGTCTTTATAGTTGTAATGCAGTGGAGACATTTGGAAAATGTGAATATTATATGTGTAGTTCACAGGAAGTCTTGCAAAAATATTCTTATATAAGGTTAGAAAAACAACAGTTCAGAGTCCAGGTAATTGCAGTATACTACAGTAGAAAATTAGTGACTGTGGTCATTTACTGTTGATAATAATAATAATCTTAAATGAGGGTAACTTAAGTCATGTTATGCATTCAGAGCAGGGTTAGGTTAAAGGGGAACTGATTTTACACATCAAAGTCTGTTTACAGGTCTTGAGTACCACTGCATTATGTAAAAAAGTTGAATAAATATATTTTGCGGCTCCAAGGGGAGCTTCACAAAGTCTCATAAATAACCACAAATGATTGCACAAATGTGAAAAAAAAAACTGTCAGTGTGGAGAAGTGATGTTACAATCTGCTTTCCCCATTCTCACACAACCGATTACCGAGATTGTGCAGTTTGTCTTGCTTATCTTCAGACACAAAAGTAGGTTTTCCAACACCTAGCAATTCAAATATTATAGAAGTATAACGAACATTTAAAAAAAAAAATGATGCAGTGGTTGAACGCAGTCGAGGTTAACCTGAATAAGATTCTGCTTCAGAAAAAAAGGTGCATCCTCCGTGTGAGCAGCTTGTATTGGAATGAATGAGCGGCCGCGTCAGAGCACCTCATTCATTGTATAATACCTACATGTATTTGCTTGATATATAAACCCACCATCCGATCTGACAGCGACGTCTGTGCTTCAAGAATACTCATCAAGGGAATGAATTGGTACTTGTGACTGAGTGCCACTTCAAATCCTGGAAACTGGTATTTTCCTGCCCACTTCATCTTCAGTATGGGTGGCTTATTTCCAAGTGGTCTGCATGCATAATGTCACGCCAACACTGAGCTTGTTGGACTATCTAGTCCCCATTTTCTGTCTCTTACGCAGCCTGATACGTCATTAGCTCCGGTATCATTTGCAACGTTGTGTCTCATGGTTCAGTTGCTTCTTCACGTGAGAAGAAGTTATTGATGCTGTCTAACAGCGAATCGTAAACAGGCCAGGTAATTCTGAAACTCAAACTTGGCAACACGTGTTTTGCTTATGAATAGTAATTTCTGTTCAGTTAACACCGTGCAGAAACTTTTTTTTTTCTTTTTAATTGCATTTTCATTTCGCCTAATGCCACTCTTGCCTTTTGGGGCTTTTTGTCTGCAACAGTACATGCTTTAGGAGGGCTAAATTAAACTCAGACTGAACTTGCTCTCATGCTGTGAGCTTGTTGGAGGAAACAGACAGCCTGAAAGGAGATTCTGCCTTAGAGGTTTAACTCAGGGCACAAGACTCCCCGTGGCAATACATTCCAGTTTAACATACACTTGCTATGATGTTATGCTTATAATGTAATAAGACTGGAAGTCAAAAAGTCAGGTCTGTACAAATTCAAACCACAACTTAATGCATTCCAAATAACTAACAGTTACATACAGATATTGACAGTTCCTTGCCTTACTTTACAGTCTGGTAAAAAAAAAAAAAAAAGGTAAAAGCTAAATGTATGCGTATTTAAGGTATTGACAGGGTGTATTATTTGAAGATTTGTATATTCAATCATTGAATACAGGCAAGTGTTGCATATCAACACAGTGCATAAGATGTGCAGCAATCTCAGAAGCCACTAATGGTCCGTGATGTTCAGGAAGCAGTGTGTTCTTTGCCGTGCATGTGGTTTCATCTCTAGAGTATTTTGCATGCTCCAGGATACTGGTGCAGCATCCCGTCTTTGCATACATCCGTGGGGGCTGGTGACAAATACTAGCGGGAGCGTGTGGCGCCGTGCGACTCCAAAGAAAAACTCGATATTTGCGCTCTGCTGAAATCCTGAACGGTTGCATGCAGTTCAGATTTCCTCAGAAAGCATGGGTAAATCCTTGATTGTGCTGCAATCAGGAAGACTGAGCACATGGCATATGGTTTGGCTCTGCGTTTTGGGAATTGTTCCATACAGGTTGTGCTGTCTATAGATGATTAGAATAGCTTTCATAATTTGAGCTCTTGTAATCCAATGGATACAGCCAAGTCAGAGACCCTTGCTACAAAATCTAACCTTTTGTTTTTTTTGCTTACCTTTCAATGCAATTCCCAACCAGATCACAAATAACTCTGAGGATTTCATGCGATTAAGAACTCAGGTTCCTGTGCACAGTAATATTTGCAGGAAAGTATTTTTATAAGGTTAAAAAATGTACTATTTAAATAACTGTAACCCACATAATGTTTTGTTTAATCAATCTCAACCCCCTTAAATCTGCTGCGCCCCAGCAGACATATTGTTACATGTAATTACAGTATGTTGGGGCGAAATAGCTGAACCTTTATGCTGCATGGAGCCAGTGTCATATGCTGAGCACGCCGCAGTGTAGTTGATATGTTATGTTAAGGCAGTTAAAATGAATATTATACAAGTGGTTTTACTTTTTTTAAATCTCAGAAAGTCAGCGGCACAGACTCTCCTGTGTAAATCTGTGTTATCCTTTACTGTTGGTAGAGAAAGGGCATCTTGCTGCATGGCGTATAATAAAGCAATTATGTCCGTGCATTAGACCTTGAACATGCAAACACGACATTGCAAATGGACTGCACACCTTTTTCTTTTTTTTTTTTTTAACTGTGCAGTGTAATCTGTTCCCACCTTCATACACTGTATTTTGTCTTTGTTCTCTCTTCCTCACTCCCTGTTCACACCTTCTCACTCCGGGGACTGCATGTGAACAGCACAACAAACTGGTGGTGGATGTCAAGAGAGATGCTGTTCATGTGTACAGTGTCCCTGTATGAGTGCGTGTGTGAAAAAATGAGTGTCGCTGACTTTGCGTGACTGCTGTGCACTGTTGTCTTTCTGTTTGGTGATTAGAGAGCCCACGACTGCATAAGGTTACCTTTGCATTTCTGCACTTGTATGTGTTGGTATACCCTGATGTAGCCAGGCTCACACCATTTGGTAATGGGGGGTTCAACCAACACAGAGAATAAAAAATACCTCTACACACAACTGGATAGTCTTACAACCAATCCAAGTCATTTTGTTGTAAACAAATTCAGCTCCACGGCGCTCAGATTACATGCAGACTACGTCGCTGTTATTCTTCTACCCATCACCGCATAAAGCTCGCCCGAATTATTTTTTTCTTTTGCAGGGTATAATCAGTTCCCAACAGAGCAAGCGAAGACCAACTTTCTGCCGCTAATATTTTGTGGTGATGTTGGGCTTGCTTCCAGGCTGGTGTTTCTATAGAAATAAGTGCTCCATTATTGTGTTGTTTTGTTTTATGCTAATGGTATTTAAACATGATCACGATGATGGTGAACTCATTAATGTGGTCCAACTACTGTACACTATTATCATATTTGTATTTTTTTAGCAGTTTATGGCAGAGCTAAAATAAACGTCTATAAAAGTTAATGCTTGGCTGAAGCCCGATACGGATCCAGTCCGACCCTTTATAAAAAAAAAATAATAATGCCTGGATCGACCTCAGTACCGATTTCCTGATACCGCCATCCCTTGTTTTAAGTGTAAGAATTAATTAATAGGTTCAATGTAGAGGACCAACTTTCAACAATAAATATTATTGAAGATCATTTATTAATGTAATGTATCTTAACGTGACAAATCCATGCTTAACAGCAAAGCAAAAGCATTTGTCTTATTGTACTGAAACTTTTACGAACATTTTCACACCCTAACTAATTCATTACGTTATCATGGTTTATTGAGCTGGTGGATGGGGACAAATGCCAAACTCCTTGTAATGCCTACAACATATTAAGCGCGTATAAAGCAATTCTTAGGCGACTGTCTCAACCATGTGTAAAACAGACAGTCTCATTAGCAGATCTAACACTTAGTAAATAAATCAATAACAACCTAAACTGGTCCTGAATTCTCTCTCCATCTAAATGACGGACAGTTACCTGTCAGCGATTGTTAATTTTGCAGTGTTTTTAGTTTTTAACTTTTAAAATGTAAACACATTAAATTAAAGAAGACGCCATCAATAAGAAATACCATTGCTGATGAATGACTCATTATACTTAACTCTATTAACCCCGGCATATTTTAAGTAAGAAATCCAATTGGTATAATAGTTTAATTTATTTTTCAATCTATTTTTTTGCTATCATTAGAAATTGAATCTCTGTGGGGTTTTGACTGTTGGTTAAACCAAACCAGACATGTGGATATACCGGCTAATAATAATCACCTAAATTAAAAACAAATTGTCTGCTTAACTCATAATACATCTACTTGTTAGCTGCAGCTCTGCCTTGTATTGCTAATCTTATGGCAGCTGACATGAGCTTTTTTCAAAAGCTTGATGGGTCAAGTGGTTTTGAGGCATGAAGTACTGTTAATAACATCCACACTGTGCTGTTGGGTGTAAGCTGAACCTTTTAACCTGCGGAAGTCAGTGGAGTAATGCACTCCCTCTGCAGGAGATGGTCTTTAAGAGCCTTGTGAACTTGGCATCGTGAACCTTGAGACCTTAGAAAGGATGGATCTCTACAGAGAATGGCCCCTGCTGCTGGGTATTTTATCACAGTCCATTTAATGTTCCAGTTGAAGCTGGTCTATGTGAGTATTTTAGATTATATCATCACCGCTGCACCTACAGTAAACTGCTGTAACAGTGTTCCCCCTCCGTGATATATAACCTGGAGCTTCAATAACATGAGCACTGATTGCGCAAAGCTATCCTTCTGTAGCATTTCTTATTTTTAGTGTTGTGGTTATTATTGATGGCCTTTATGAAATGAAAACTAACTTTGCCTCTTGCAAACATATCACTTTGTCTCTCAAAAACATCAGTGTAGTGTTTAATCCGGCATATCGGGCGATGCCAAACTGCTGAGTCGAACAAACCTGCTCTCTGCAAACTGCGCTGCCTCCCCCTTTTCCCCCCGTTTCTGCTTACCCCCGCACTTTATCTGCATGCAATATTTACCCAAGACACGGGCCTTCACCACACACAAGAACATGCGGGCCCCTGGCTTTCTGATTTTTCTCGTTGGATCCGCGCTTGATTAATATCGCTCACCGGCTGAAAAACCTATCCGTACGGTTGCCTTTGATGATAAATGCGAGCCGTGTAAACAGGAGATGTGGGATATGTAAATGACTTTGTCTTTGGTGTGCTGCTCGCTCCCCAGCCAGATATCACATGGGACGATTCTCCATGTCTTGGATACAGAAGAGAGGGGGGCCTGATATGAACGGGTTCCTGGGGGTTTGTGCTAATGCGAGCATGTACAGTGGGATTTAGCTCTCCAACTGGTGCCTGCAGTTGCTCTGTCAAGGGGACTGCAAAATGAAGCCAATGCGCGACACTCGGACGTGACTGAATCGTTGATCATCTTACATGTTAAGACTTTTTTTGACTTTTATTGGACTTAAGGATCATTCTTTATGGTTTCGCATTTACGCAGTCTGGGTTGACGTAGCGCTGATTGAAAGATCATAATAAATAGATTTAGGATTCCTTCAGATTAATACAAAATGGCACACAGAGATATCAAAACCCCAGAAGCTGCCAGAGCAGATTAAAGTAACATGTCACAATAAAATAAATATCCTTTTCATCTTGCTTGTGAATCCTCTGCTTTATAATACATATTCCTCAGATTTATGTGCATTTCTAATATTATTACCTCCCTTTCTCTGCGATGTCAATCTGCATTTTCTGTCTTATTTTTATCCAAGCCTATTGCCGTGTTGTTTTAGCTGCTTTTGCTGTTAAAAGGCCAACACAATTTGCAGTAAATAGATAAAAAAAAATACATAAATGGAATGCGAATCTGTCTGCCAAGATCAGTTTCTCAACGTCAAGGTTGCGTGGACGTCTCTCAGCTGCTCCGCTGCTACCTCCGACATCTCTTTTATAGCATGCCGAAGTTATTAATAACACAGCTCGGCCGACCCTGATCAAATAACATCTGAAAGTGTTTAGAGCATCCAACATGACTCCTGGAAGCCATTGTCCGTCCTGTAGCACACAGCTCTCGCTCCACGCTGAGACGGTTCACAGTCTCCGCAGGGACTGTCGAAAAAGATACGGACCTATCGATTCTTGAAGGGCTCCTTGCAGGAATTCACAGCCCACCAAAGAAGAAGAAAATGCTTCAAGAATATTAGAGTACATTTACCAGTCGTGGGAAGTGCTCAAACCGAGTAAGGGGCTTTGATTTACTGCGAGGGGTCATTCAGTCAGGATGAAAAGAGTCCTAATGGGAAAAGGGGGCTCTGACAGATACCCTGGATGGGAACAGAATACATCTGTAAATGTTTTAGCCACTGTCGTTCATGGACGATGCATATAAATGATTTTCACGGTGTAAAGCAAAAGCGGTTGTGGTGTTCCTTCCATTTCCTTTCCAGTAAAGGAAACCCCACCAGGCAACGATGTAGTCTGTTTTACTTGATTGAAGGTCAAACCGTCGCGAGGTCACATACAGTATTAAAACTTATCCTTTTAATATGCAGCTCCACGGAGCACTTGCCAAAAAGATGTGAAAGATACATTTAGGGAGGAGGAAATGAATCCAAATTATTTAATAGTTCAGAGTGACGAGAAGTTGTCTGTCTGATGGGGTGATAAAACAATTTGGCTCGAGCAGTATCTGAGTGATTCTGGCTTATTTGAAAGAAGCTCTCTATCTGGCAGGAGGACAGTCACATTTGGGTTTTTAATCAAAGAGTCCGTGGATACATGTATATATATATATTGTTTATTTGAGAGCTGTGAGAATCATGAACCATTGAACCTTCGAAACGTCCTTTTCCTTTTGGACTGATGTGCTCGTTTCACTCTCATATTAGATCAGAACAGACTTATCACGACCATCTCGGGGTCACTTCCACACTGCTACAGGCAAATCAAGTTTATCTCTGCGTGTAACACAATATCCACACAAATGGACAGAGAAAGTGCAGTAGCTAGCAGAGACTGACTGGCGACACATTAATTCTGTGGAGGATGCGCTTATTTAAGATTTATTCGTGTTCCTCCTCTGGCTTATTATGCCAAAGGCGTTTCGCTAAGGCTACAGTATCTGCGGGCACAAAACGAAGCCTGTCACTCAGCGAGCAAAAGTGGAGTAGCAAACAGACTGTTCACCAAGTATCTACCACCAGTGTTGGTACGCACACTCATATATGCACATACAGTCCATACAGTACAATGCACAGGGAAACAGATTCCCTATTTTGTTGACTGCGAAATATGCTATGCTAAATATAGGATGCAGTTTCACAGCAATGTGCATAATGCGGGGAGATTTTTCCATCTAAAATAGATGTTATAGAGAAAGGGTTTACCATTTAACCCACTTTGCTGTGTGCATTTCTATAAAAGCTATGTGAATAAGCAATGGTTAGAAATAAATACTTCCATGTCAGATTAAACAATAGAATGTGCACCAAAAATAAATAAATAAATAAAAAATCTACTTTGGTTGTATAAATAATCTGAATAGCAAATTTGTCTAGTCTACATGAGAGAACAAAAAGAGAAAAAAATGTAAAAAAAATCTCATTACATTTTAAATGTAATGAGGTTTCATCTAAACTAGAGTCACAAACAACTGCAGACAATCAAATAATGTTAACTGGCAAACAACAGGTTTTGCATGTGCAACTAATCTTGCTGAGATTTTAAATTCAGTTCTGGTTTAAAAATGTCAACTGCCGTATTGGAGGGTTTGATGCCGTGCCATCTGCGAGTCTTGAAAGTGCATTTGCACGAAAATAAAACAAGTGGAAATGAAATCACCAGTGGACTGGTTCTCTGCCAGGGCCGGGGACTTTGGCAGGGTAAGTCGCCAGGCACTACATGATTGAATGATGATTGGCTCAAGCAGCGGCAGTGTGAGGAAAACCTCTTATCATGTCTGAACAGATTTTCAGTACTTCGCTATCTAATACAGCATTTGTGTGTCAGGCCAACATTTCCTTGTTTTGCCAGTGCGACTTACATTATAATACAGGGAATGAATTCATCACAGCAGACTACACTTCCTCAGCATGACTGGCTCGACCGTAATTAAGGGTGAATGAATTGTGGGAAACCAATTTGCGCACACAGTGATCATGAAACATAATAAAAGATTATGTTAAAAAAATATATATATATATACACTGTTGATATTTGTCAAAATGAGCAAATAGCCATAATTTTGCAATACACAAATCAATGAAACACACACTATAAAATTATTGCTAAATCTGCCATGTTATTTGCCTTAAAATATAAAACTAATCCCATGACGATGAATCCTAATCACAAACTAACGGATTCTTTCCACTAAAATTGCCATTAATATTGCATGCCACACTTACACGCCAACTTATTGATGCTTTGTCATGAAAGTGCAGGCATGTTTATAATATTTGCAATGCCACAGAGGCTGGCAGATATGCATTATATGCGCCATAATATGCTGTAAAGTTAGAGCTAGTGTAGCATACAGTTAATCAGGATGCAGCCTGACACAGGCACACAAACAAAAGCGGTTTAGGAACAACTCAAAAAACTTGAGAAACGGGACAAGGTGTTGACCTGGCCTCCAAATTTCCTAGATCCCAAAGTGATCAAGTATCTGTGGGACGCACTGGGACAAGCACGATACACAGAGGCCCCTCCCCTCAACCCATAGGACCCAAAGGCCCCCACTAACAACATTCTGTTGCCAGACACCACGGGACACCCTCAGAAGGCCCATGTCCATTCTCTGATGAGTCACAACTGTTTGGGAGGGACAAGGAAGACCTACACAATATTAGGAAGGTTAATACACACCAATGGGTACCCAAATGGGAGTTTCAGCAAAACTCCCTGAGACTTATTATTTGTTTTGGATTTGAGTTTTGGATTTTGCAATAAAATGTTGCAGTTCACAGCGGCCCAGATGAATTTAGGTAACCTCCTCACACAACTGATGCTGGTCTGTTTGGGAAGACCAAGACGTTAAGGTATATTTGCTCTCACTTAATCGTACTTCAACAAGTAATTGCATATACGCACGGTGAAACCTTAGAATCATCCACTGTGCACACTGTGTACAAACACAATTAATTATGAAGATGAAGCCCTTGACAAAATAACAATCATTCTCTGAAACTTTGGATGACTTCTCAGTTAACTTCTTGAGAAGCAGTTCTTGTGAATTAAAAGCATAGTTGTATGGAAACAACGCAAAGAACATCGTTCTCAAAGTAAGAGTGCCTTTGTTCGCTCCTAATAGCGCAACCGGGAGGGAACAGCTCTAATCTGAAAAGGTTTGCATATTCCTTAGAGCTTCACTGTGGGCTTTGTACTGCTGAGATAATACATGTATCCTCTCAGATACCTCATTAGGAAGGATGGGACTCGTTTTCGTAGTTGCACATAAGACACACGTAATTATATATTTCTGTATCATCTTGGGATCTCAGCTCCAATGAGAATTCCATTCTTGCACTGACAACACTGATGCATAGATGATAGGGGTTTTGAAGTCAGAGGACGAGTGCTCTTTATCACAATACCATTGGGCACCTTTTTAAGCTTCAGAAACATAAAGGGGAAGCTATGGGAGGGGGATCAAATCACATCTATGTCCATGCCCCAGTTGCCTAAAGGAGCCACCCTCCAGAACTGCCCTCCAGGCACCTTGTATGGCTGCCCACTGCTCCTGGTGTACTCTGCACGTGTAAATGGATGGATTAAATGCAGAGAGCACATTCCATGTATGTGTACATATATACATGGACAATAAAGCTGAAAATGTACATTAACATACAGAACATACCATGACACCACATGAACACACTAAAATACTTGAGTGTTTTGTGTCAAGACACTGCATACTTTCTCACAGCCACTACAAAGAAACACAAACTCTACCCATTATTTTTTCTTGATGCATAAACTTTGCTCACATTTCAAATGGCAGACAGATAGTTAAGCTTGCTAACCAAAGGTCTGAGCCTAAATGCATAATCTGTGCCTTGAAGGCTGTGATGTGGGTAGGCTTTGGGATGGCAAAAGTTGCTACACTTTCAAATCTAGACCGCCTCAGGGCTCTCAATAAAATAGGTTTCCAAGTGTGAGGCTGTAGAAGCCATTTAGACATCTTTTTATTTTTTTTTCGATTGCCACTTTGACAAATTGCCAACAGTGAAAATATGCCGTATTTGCTTTTCGCTGTCGCTGTTTGCAAAGTGCTCAAGGAAATTATTTCATACAAAATGTGGCATTAAGAAATTCTTACCTGCATAAGTTTCAACTGATAAATAATGCCGTATTTTTATCTCATAATATTATTTATTACTTATGAGTCGGAGAAGGGAAATGTTGTGTGGTAGTCTACCAAAGGTTTAAAAGTACCTAAAATGCATCTATGAGGTGTGCGTCACGGTTTGCACCTGCTGAAACTGCTGACCACATCGATGAGGGGGGCCACATCAGCTGAAAAGCCACAAAAATGTCAAGTTGTTTTCAGAATAGCAGCATGCACCTGTTTTCTTAACCTTGCCCAGTGTCTTTAATTCATGTTTTCGCCCCTCATATTCTTACCTTCAGGGAGGTCCAGATGAACCATAAAATCCCAAAACACATTTTTTTTTCCTGCTGTATATAATTTTAACAAGTCTTAGTAATGTGGGTCACTGTTTGTGTTTCAGATTAGTGATGGGAAGTGTGGTGCTTTTCAAAGATTCGACTCATTTGAGTGGCTCCATAGAGCAGACTCTTATGGCTCCCAAACGGCTCCCAAGTGGCTCTTCATTAAGGTTCACTCTGAGCCTTCTATTTTATTCCAATTTAGCGATTTTGAATAGCTTGTGTGTTGGCAAGCAAATTATCATTCGCTGTTTTCATAAAAGCATTATTGTCATGCATTTTAATTTTTTGTTACAAAAAACACAGTTACTATTGTTAACATTATTATCAAAGCCCCCTTCCTTTTTTAACACAATGGTATGATCCAGTCTGTCTTCACATTTGATTGGACGCATGGGGTGCCCATCCTAATAACGTCCCGCCCCTGCCCGCAAATGGATTTGCAGGACTGGCCCTGAAGCTTCAGCTCTCCCTGATGGGAATCAACTCTTAGAGCCAACTCGATCATGAACGACACATCACTATTTCAGACCAGTTTCTCTAGATATGTTATCCATATAACATTTCTCAAATATTTAAATATGGTTTTATATGATTAAATGTACAGGTAGACTTCTCTACTGAACATATTATAACATTTGACATAAAAATTAAGAATAATGAACACAGTGAAAAGCTTTTTTTCATATCATGTCCTTATATTGGCCCCGGAAGCATTCTCACGCTACTTTGATTAAATAAGTAAAATTATCAATTTCAAAGAAAACTAACTAAGCACACATGTCAAGCAAAATATTTAAGCAAACATGAAGGTAGAATTCCTTCACAATGTCTTGGCGTAGTCTCAGTCAGATTCTGGAGTAGCACTGGTGAAATGTTTCCTCATGTTTCAGCCAGGAAAGCTTCCAATTCATCAACTGCATGGCATCTGTGCTGAATGAGATTCAGGTCAGGCCTCTGACTGATTTTCTCCTGGGCAAAATATTATTTCAACAGGCTACTGGCATCAACACCCTGCTAAAAGATCCATTTCATCTGTTGCTTGAATGATTTTTTGGAGTGATTTCTGTAAGTATGCATCCAAAAATTAGTTGTTTTTATTATTATTTTTGTTTTACAATTCCATCAGTAAATAGAAACTCACCAACAACACTGTGAGAAAAACAGCCTCAAACTTTGAGGTTCTGAACTCCATGCTTTACCATACTCCCTCAGTGAAGTCGAGCTGGGATTTTTCCTGATTTTCTCCTCACAAACTTTTTTATCATCAGATCCATGTAGGCTGAATTTGGGCATGTCTACAACACCGTGCTGTTGTTTAGGGTGAAAAATATCAAGAATAGGGCCCCACAGATGGCTACTTTTTGGCATGGTTTTCAATGTACGTCTTTGCCTTGGGCCCCCCAGAATCAAGGAACGACACTGCTCCAAAAGTTGCAGCCTTTCTGTGGATGTTCTTTTGCAAATTTAATACCTTGTAAAACACAAACTTTGAGTTCATGAAAGGTTTCTACCATAGACTGGATATAAATATGGACAATATGTACCCACTTTCTTGCATTGGCCAAACTGATTCTAGTTTCCCAGGGATATGGGCAGCGCTATCTTACGTGTTTGCGTTATTGATGACCCGCCCACAGTTCTGCCAGTTCTGAGTCGCTTGCGTTTTTGTTTAATACCGCGCTCTGTTCTACCTCCATCAATTACAAAAAAATGATGGATTACGCACTGTACTTACAGAGTGGCTGGCATGTCAACTCATAGTCATCATGATGTCACGTCCTGTTTCTATAGTGTCAAATAACTAACTAAAATGAAACATATCAGAAAAATGAGAACTAGAGTATGAATCAGTACTATATTAACTATCTAAAATGTCAGAAACCATGTTTGGCTCAAGTCCCATTCACTAACATTGAGGAGGCAGAGCTTATGACCTATACTGCAGTCTATGGTTTCCACTGTCACTCCTCCTCTCTGCCCACACTTCTAGCAACTCAACCCACTGTCTGTAACTATATATTCTGGTCTGTTCTCACAAGTCCTTAATTTTTGTACTTTTTGACAATATTCCCAACTGCTGAGGACGGAAGGTTGAGTTGATTTTTTTTTCATTTTATTTTTAATATTGATGGTCTGACAAAAATACTGGCCTTCTTTATGCAAATGGTGTTTGACCTTTTATCAGAACTCACACTAGTGTTTGCCAATTCGCAATCACTTTTTCACTTTTGACTCCAAGGTGCTTTTATCATGGATTTGAAAGTCAAATACTACTAACTGAAAATCACACAGTTGCCATAGCAGTCTACTTCATCCCATCCGGTTGGCATATTCCTGTAAGTTTGACGATCTCAACTTTGGAGTTAAATTTTTTACCCTGGTGAAAGTAATTTAATGCTTTATAAAATTACCATATAAACCTCATGGGAATTCCCTGATAGCTTAACTGACTAAATACATTTCAAGAATCAAGAATCAAGAGTCTTTATTGTCATTATGAGAACATAACGAAATTTTTGAGGCCACTGTATAATTTAGTTTACAAAAGCATTCAAAGTATGTGTTTTTCTCATCTAGTTTTCCCCACCTTTACCACAGGAGTTCGAATGAGTAACATTAGATTTTATGGCATGACCATAAACAGGCAATCAACATAAATGTGACACATGCAGCGACGACATTAACAGCACATTGGTGCCTGGGCATGTTTATTGCAAAATAACACCTGAAATGCTTTAAAATGGAAATCAAATTTGCTCCCCAGGAGTTTTTTGATGAAAGGATCTTAGCTGGAAATCGAACTGCTCATCAAATAAATGGTGTGTCTGACAGCTGCTACACAAGTTAGATTTGGAATAACCTCATAGATTCCTGGGGCTCGAAACTTGGCTGGAAATAACAGACGATGATGGATGGGCAGATGGCCATTGAGACAGACAGGGTAGGAAGTAAAGCTAATATCAAGAGAGAAGACAGATAAGTAAAAGAGAGACGGATTCTGACCTTTTTAAGGATGAATATTCTGTATTTGGAGTCACGTTCTCATTGGTTGACCTCTGTTAAGTTCATCTCTTGAGTTTGTCAATTATTTTTGTGCTTTGCTTAAAATAAACCCATGTTTTCAGAAACTGAACCTGTGCCTGTTTGTCCTTGACTGCTTGATCCCTAATATTAAATAAGAGAAACATTTTGTGTTTTATTTAATTAAATCCAGTATAACAACACAACAAACTACCACATTTATTGTGCTGTTTTAACATAAAATGAATAGTACAGTCATGAAGGTAGATTTAGTGCAACACTGTCATATTAAAATGCATTTTGTTTTTTCACCAGTGTCCCCAATCCATCTTTTTTTTTTGTCACGACTATGTCTCGGCAGTTATCTGGAGGCACCTACTGTTCACTTAATGTTATCAGAATGTCATCTTGCTGTGTTGTCAGGTGCCAGAATTGGAGGAGTAAGGTAAATAGGTCCAAACTGAAATGTTAGTGTATACTATGAAGGGATTGGACAGATGCGATCATCAAAAATGCTTGTGCGAGAAACCAAAGTGAAACATGTTGCGACAAAACATAACACAGCTAACAACATATTGCTATTTCATTTGCCTCTTATTTGTTAGCCAGTAGCCGCCATTAGCACATTCATTAGCCTGTATAATAATCACATGTACAATCTGATCCTGTTTATAATTGTTAACTTTTTCAAGCAACACCCACGGTCTTGTAGAGTGAACGGCCATACGTATTCTGATAAAAAAATAACTTTGTTCTTCCATAATTGTCAAAAACAAGCCTACACAAACTGCTAGTCAGAGTTAGCTAATTTATTACTGTGGATTATTTGGCCTCCAGCTAAGCCCCGCCCACCCCAAACAACATAATAATGTTTACTAACACACAACGATAAACTGGAAAGAGAAGAGTTAGTATGTATATTAAAATGTGCTAAGTTGATATCAGTCTGATACTGAAAGAAAAATGACCTAATATGACTCATTAGTCTAACATGTCACATGTACAGCTGATATATGACATAAAGGGAGATTTGCTACCAGTTATACAGATGAGCAGCAGGTGTGTTGCGTGAACAGTATGTGAATATGTGTGAAACCTGTCAGCAGTGAGGTGCTGAGCTCAATTAAGTAAAAAATAAAAAAAAAAGCAGCTAATTGCAGTGTGTGACATGAAAGTGTTCGGAGGTGTGGCAGCAGCGTCGGAAACTTCACCGCCATGAACCTGATTAAACAGTTACTGAGGCGTTATGGAGTGCATCCAGACAAATGTATTATTAACAGGATAGTTGTTTTGTTATTTGAAGGCAAGGAGTGAGAAGAACTTTAAAGAAACCCAGTGCAAGCAAGTCATGCTGTAAATGTAACCTCACAGTTACAATGGAAAAGAAAAGTCTGTGCTCAAACTCTTAAATTCACAACAAAGACATTTACACTGTGGATTTATTGGCACAGTTTGCCCCTGGGAAGCTAGTATTGGTTGAAGCTGGGCTTCAAATTGGGAGGGATTGGGAGAAAATGGGTAAGTAAATGCAACAAACGCAGATTATTTTCCCCTATAGCTGGCTTCAAAGTGGATCTCAGCTTACTGTATAAAGAGTTTCTCTCTCACGCACGCTGAGATTTATTCACTCAAACGCTTACGTACCACCTCATATTTAGCCTCCCCTTGGAATCCAGTGTCTTATAAAACATACAATTAAACTGAGTAGCTTCAGAAGATGAATTTCAAATCAGAGCAACGGATTAAAAACTGGTTTTAATCTTGAAAGAACTGGGGGAAAAGACTGTAATGAATGTGGATTGTTTGTTATTAAATCAGCCTAATTTAAGCCTCATGTCTAGCAATAGAACTATCAATGAGTAAAATTTATCTGCCGCCAGTTTTCCACTGTGTTTCTTTATTTCAATAAAATGTATTTTTGGATAATTTAACAATTTTACCCCATGTCTAATTTGATTTATCTTCAGGCAGGGCTCGACAATCTGCGTCCTAGAAGAACCTCTCAGAACAATAATCTACTGTATAATTTTCTGTCTTCCGGTGTGCACGGAGCCCATCTATTTCTTCAAGGGCAAACGCCGAAGATAGCAACAACACACACAAAGTGATAGCAAGCCATCATTCTGGCACTTCATCATCTCAAATGCCTTTTTCAGAATCGCCCACAACTCATCTGACATTATTTCTGCTTGTTGATGAGATTCTGCAACATCTCTGTCAGGCTTTTCAAATCACCAGGTGAAAAGCAACGCTGCCATCCTGACACACGCCATTCCCGTCGGGACACAAATTCATCATGCGAGCGAGAGCGTTGCATTAACAGTGCAGAACCACTGGAGGCTTTTAGTTATGAGGACAGATTTGTGTTTCCATTACCGTGACTTTCTTTGCAAGTACTGTAGCAAGGTAATAAAACGGCACTGAGGTATGCATATGAGCAGAACTTTTTTAAAAAAGTATTAGTTTTACTTTTGTTCATGGTCAAAGTAGGTAAGGGGTAGAAAAGTAATTTAATAAAAATCTAACACAGTCTTTGAACACACTAAATAAATAAACTAAATAATCACAGCAAATAAACTGACTGAATCATGTGATGAAGCTGAATTCCCAGTTAATAATCTTTTCTTTTTTTTTTTTTTTAGATATCCTTTAAGTGAGAATGTCTACTGTATACTCTAATGAAAGCACACACTCTACACACACACACACAAAGTAGCTGGAGCCAGAGAAATTAAAGACTCTAGACCCCCCTCCTCCTTGCACTGAGGCATTATTCCAATGAAAGCATACACTTTATATGTAAATGCCAGAAGTGATGATTGTGTTGTTCTAATCAAAATAGCCCTTTAATATTTTATTAGCTGTGGGTATCGGGCGAAAAACAAACAGAGGCTGCAGCGCCCGCCTGGCCTCACGCTGCAACGCCGGCTACGACTTCTAACTCTCTTTGATGCAGAGGTGAAGGGAATGCTATGAGCCATTTTTTTGTCTCCAGATAAGTGGCTGTTGCACTTTCCTCAATTAGCATGTTTATTACTTGCTGTTGTCCTGCCATGCCCGTCTGCATATCAAGCCCCGACTCTATAGACTTTTTTTTTTCTGTATGGCACATTAAGTACTATCCCTGCACTCAGAGACAATTGTTCTGCTGGAACACAGAGGTTCACTTTAAGCAGCACTGATCTTCCCGTGTATTGCCTGCGCTCTCTTGGCCAAGTTGCAACACTTTCAGACCCTCAGTGTTCAAATTCAAACCTACTTTAGCTGTGTTTTTGGTCACAGTAGCTCAGCTGCACATAAAAAAAAAAAAAAAAACACTCTTGAAAATCACTAGTAAAAAGAAAAATAGGTGCATGATAGGTAAAAATAATAATATAATGAAATAAAATACAATAAGAATAAAATGTACAAGATTTGCATATGTACAAGAAATAGAAATAATAATATGGATGGAGGAGCACTCACATGAATACGCTGGAGTTATCTGTTAATGAAACAAATCAGTGAGCTTAAACGCAGTAAAATATTTCACAGAGCCGAACTTAAAGGGGAATTACTGTTTTTTACAACCTGGACCTTATTTCTGGCATAAAATACGATCGTTTACTCACCCATATAACTTTGGTGTCATTTGGAGTCATTCGGAGTGCCACATAGTATATCCATATAGTGGGAGTGACTGGGGCACCGAAACGCAGTCTCTAAATAACACATTATCTGCCACGAAACCCGTTAATTTCACCAATATTTTGTTATGATACACTAGTGCTATTTCCCGTTGAGTCCAGAGTTACCTGTTATCATCATCCAGGGTCTGTAGATTAACTTCTGACCTGGATGATGTCATCTCTGAGCGCCGTGCGCTTGTTTACCTGTAATTTGCTACTGCCAGTTTTTTGCAACATGGCTGAATATTTTTCCGATTTTGAGGTTGTGGACGACGACTTGATGAGGAGCTCGTTGAAATGAGGATGCGGAGGCAGAGAGAGGAACAGCTGGCTAAAGAACAACAAACCGCTGCACGTCCACGAATAGATAACAGGTAACTCTGGACTCAATGAGGAATAGCACTAGCGTATCATAAGTTTCGCAGCAGATAATGTGCTATTTAGAGGCTGCATTTCGGTGCCCCAGTCACTCCCACTATATGGATATACGTGGATCTAAATATCTTCCGAATGACTCCAAATGACGGCAAAGTTATATGGGTGAGTAAACGATCATATTTTATGCCAGAAATAAGGTCCAGGTTGTAAAAAACGGTAATTCCCCTTCAAGCGCAGAATTCAGTGACCTTTTTACTTTATGCGGTTTGTCACTATGATTTTTAAAATGGTGCACACATTTTGGGCCAATGTGCCATGAAGATTTGCTGCAAACATAAAATAAAATGTAATATTTTAATCATGTAATCAAACAGCTGTTCAGTGCTCTACTTCTTTTAACACTATGATCAATGGGTACTGTAAGTCACTGATAGCTCTGATGCAAATACTCTACAGAGGTAGTCCCTGAGATTGGGTCACAGTATTTTTTAAGAGGCATTACACTGGCGTCACTGTAGGGACTTAAACCAGCGCTGACCTCGGTTTCCCTTCGCATGATAAAAGCCTTGGTTCCATGTTCTCCGCCCTGCTGCAATGCTCAGCCTCTGCACGAGTGTAAGAATATGAGACGGGGGGAGTTAAAGATGCTGTTGGGTCCCCCAGGTATGAGAAATTAGGTCACGTTACACAGAGAAATGAGAGATTTCAGAGTGCAATGTACTGTCGTAATTTATGCAGGTTTTCAGGGTCTCTTTCCCAACAGACTTGGGTGTTCTATCTGAAGATCTCCCCCCCTCCATCTCCATATGCCTGAAACAAATCAGTCCTTGAGTTTATTTTTGGCAGAGCTGTGATACAGTTAATTAGAACAGAGGAACAATGCTTTCTCACAGCTACGGCATGAAGCACTGTTTTTGTCTCGAGGTCTAAGTTCCTGAGACAATGCTACATTATACATGAGGTCTACCAGATGTCATTAACAGTGAGCAGAAGACTGTTAAAAATAATGACAAACTGGATTCTGTCTCGTTCTTCCACATCTTTAGATTTATGCACTTAAATGGTTACTCTCAGTACCACATCATATTGAGACTTCCGTCCCTGCCTTGAATCAGATTGATTTTAGAACACAGAATACATATTAAATTAAGATTTTTTGAAGTTTTTCCACTACATTGACTGAGTTGCTCCAGAAGATGAGTTTGAAATTGGAGCAAAAGAAGGTGGATTGTTTTAGCAAACATGATTTGTTTCTTATCAAATCATCCCTATTTAAGCCTTAAGTCTAGCAATACAACCAACAATGGGTAAACTTTACCTGATTTTAGCTGATTTTAAATATTCAAGTGCCCTAGTCCCTGACTTGCTCAAAAATAATAATAGCACCTCCTCTTGCTAAAACAAACGTCTGGATAAAGCCAGATTTTTTAAAACTTACTTCCTTTAAGCATCAGCAAGTAATATTTATCCGTGCAGAGAAGACAGTAAATCAATTTTGTGCTTTTAGATAAACATTTAATGCTGCTCCGGTGACTCCTTTTGCCTACCACGCGCGCTAGAGCTACATCATAAGTTGAAGGCCACCCTTCTGTATGAATAAATGAAAGGGAGTTTTCGAATGCTTGCTGCATGAACAAAACCATCCGCAGGAGTGTCTTCACGCTTCAGCTATCCAGGAAGTTGTGCGCCGGTCAGACGCCGTGCACGGACGTGACATTCTCAGATGCAGAAGGGCATAGGAGAATGGCCAACGTGGTTAATCCACAACACAAGCAGCATATTATCATTTGGGGATGCTGTTTGTAGGATATGCACAGCTGTGTTGGTGCTGAATCTTTCTGCAAAGTATATTTGAGCAATGCATAGCACAATAACGAAACTAATGGCGTTTAACATTCACTACTTACTTACATTTTCTCCTGACATTGTAGGACCCACGAGTTGTTCTTGGTCAGAGCTGCTGTATACATAAAGTTGTGCTATTTTATTTTCCAAACTATTATTTTGGTTATTTTTTAGCAAACATTGAGTAGAACTAGCCTACTGTTATATGAAAAGGTACATTTTACCCATTGGTAGTAGTAGGTATGCTACTACTGGCAGTTCTAGTCTCATATGTTCTTGTGTCTCTTGCTGTAAAAACAAACAAAATAACATAGGACATATAGCTACTCTGGAGATGTAAAACATTATATATATATAACAATTCAGGTAAACTCTGATCCATTATTCACTGATCCAGGGTCTAATGTTAATAAGTATTGATGTTGGGCACAAATTACTTTAAACAATGTTAACAACATTTTTTTCTTATTATTATTAACAAGCACATTCTGTGCTTTTACTCTTGGCCCGACCCACAGTTTGGGAAATCAGGAAGTGATGCAGAAGCGGAGCCATGGATGGCAAACCTAAGGGTCCTCCAAATGGCAAATCCAGCACCTGCCAGATGGCTCTCCTGACAAGAACAAAGCCACCTGCATTCACTGTCAGTGTGAACTGAGCCACCACCGGAGCACTAACCATTAGCACACAGCTGATGCAGACAGCCCTCCTCCAGCTCGCCAAAGGCACACCACGCCGGACAGCCTGCAACATGGATGGAGCATATCCTCTGAGCATTCAATGCCTTTGAAGTTGTTCTGGAGAATATTCTGGGCAGTATTTGTTATTGTCGCAATAATAATAGTAACATATATTAGCATAAAGCCGGCATATTAGCAGATTAATCGCGAGTTAACTGTGGAAACCACGCGATTAATCACGATTACATATTTTGAGGAAGTCACATCTCATATCTGTGGAGATCATTTCTGAACACAGCCATGATTCTCACAGTAACAAGGAGTGTGTGAATGTGTGAATGAATACACAGTAACCACATTAGGAAAATAAAGGCCAGCCTCCCTGTCTCCATTGTCTGGGGCACTCTGAGAATGGAAAGAGAAGTCAGGCAGTCAATCAGCCAGAGAGAACCAATTTCAAGTTTCATAATGGACTTCCTCAATAGTTTTGGTCGCTTCGCTGGCTCACTGTCACACAACAAAGAGCTGCCATCTTGATGCTATAGTTTTATGTGTGCTGCGGTCAAAGCATCTTTGTACTCCAATACTGTCAGGAGGTTTTCGACCCATAAAAACAGCTACAGCAGCTCATAACTCACATCAGAGCACTCCAGTGATGAATGGTGTCTGCCCTCAAATGAACCCTGATGTAGATTCCCTCAGTGGTCTAACTAGGGTGGTGTTTATCGCAGTGCTGCAGAGCCGTGCATTTCAAGCACCCCTAAGTCAGCCATAGAATACAAACCCAATGTGTAGTTGAGGAAACACGGTGGGGGGAAAAAAAGAGAAGAAAGCAACACATTGCTGAGTGTGCTAAAAAGAATCCCATCAACTATGAAGCTGTCTGGAGTGGCTTATACTCTTTCTCTCTCTCACACACACACACACACACTCATTAAAGCAAGCTATTGTTCATTCTTTTTCAGCCTAGTGTGGCCACAGTTATGTAACAAGGCAGTCAAAATCCATAACAGGGATGAATCCACATGCACTGTCACATAGGAAGATGTGGAAAAGTTGTCAGTGAGTTGTTGAAATTCTTACTTTCAGTCCACATTACCGGATAGATTTACTTTATAAACCGCACAGTTCTGTAAGGATATTCACTTTTTCCTTCAAATCTTACAGAATTGCTTCGGATTCTGAAGAAAGCCTTTCCAAATAGTCCTCTCTCCATTGTAGCCGAATGTGGCCTAATCTCTTTTTCGTTGAAATTCTTAACAGCGGTTATCATCCCAGAGTGCTTCCCCTTCTCTCTCTCTCTCCCTCCCTGCTGAGGTGAGCAAAGTGGCTTAGATGTGGTGACAGGGAATGATTCCTCACTGGAGCCGTACAGATGCAGGGACGACTCAAAGGAGCTTATGCACATTTAAGAGTGGAAAAATACTTTTAGAGAGGGTGAGAATGCCTGTGATCTGAACATTTGTTGATATCAACATAAGTACCTTAGCGGTAATCCAAAAGCAAAGCATTTGCTCCACGCGAAGGAAACGCTCTCCTCCATATGTGGCTATTGTATAAGTTTCATGGAACTTACCTCATGGTATACAATGTGAGATTGCGAGGACAGTCAGTGATCACGATGAAAGCTGTACACGGCCAGTACAGCAATGACTATTAAAGGTCTAACATGTTCCTTGTGCAGATTGCATGATAGAACTAAGATTGACGATACTACATTAGTTCTGGATGAGTTACTGTTTGTATGTTATATCAGGGGTGTCCAGCTCCCCCCATTATACCCCATCTACCGCGCTCTACAACACACTTTTAGAGCACTTACTTATCAGTGATCTACTACCACTACGCCATTACTCAATCCTTTCAGGCAAAACGTGTGTTCCAGGCCACCCGGCCCCAAAATTGCTCATGATCTTTCACCACTGCAAAAAGAAGAGGGAAAGAAATGGATGACTTATTTTTCAGTACGTGATGAATTGTCGCACAGGAAGCAGTCGCATTTGTGTTTCAACATCCAGTACATGGGTCTGTTATATGTATACTCATTGTTTAATAAAGGCAGCATTATCTGAGTTGGTGATCCAGCATGAGATTTGAAAGAACGGCCCTAAGATCTGATGCTACAAGAGTAGCTGCATTCTATTTATTTAATTTTTTTAAAGTAAGGCTTGAAAGTTAAGCCGTATGGAATGGTGGCATTTAGTGTGAAATCCTTCGGGGATGAAGAAAGGATCTTTTCCCAGTTAATTTATCACTGGCGGAATTCCTGGAGGTCTTATGAGCACACTGTAAATCATCTTTTCCATTGTGGTGATGGATGGGCATGAGGGCCCCCAACAGTTAAACTATGGTGCTTTGGGAGTTGTTGTATGTTAGAGAATGTGATTTTAACCAATTTGTGTGAGAAATGACCCATTGCTCATAACCCTTCCCTTCTCCCCAGCGCGAAACAAGATCACATTTGTCTGCAAATACATGTAAACAGGACACAGAACAAGGTCTCGGAGTGGGTGACTCTATATATGTGGAAGGCTGGTTGTTTGTTGGGTTGGTTCCAATTACCAGTGCTCATTAATGTAAAGGAAGTCTGTTGGAAAATGATCCTTGGTTTGCAGTGGTGTCAGGTCAACTCTCTCTGTCGGTTCAAAGGCACAGTTATTTTAGAGTAAATTAAATAAAAAAACAACAACTCACAAAACTGCAATAAACACAGCCACACAGATCTGATCATCTTTATAATATTTCATGGAGCTTTCATATAATGCTGTTCAGTGTGAATGAGCAACTGCATCTAAGCCAGCCAACAAAGACATCATCATACAAAAAATTTGCATATCAGCTAATATAAGATTCACATTTTCTGTACAGCCAGCTTTCAATTTTAAACTTTAGAAAGTGGAATTCTACTCTGAAAAGATATAGTCTGCATCAGGCATGATTTTAAATGGTAGATAAAGATAACCCTGACAGATTTTGAGTGTTGTTTGGCTTTACTGATTTGCCGGTGAATAGATTTGTAATATGTGAATGATTAAAAGTGTAATTTTTTTTTTTTTTTTAAAACACCTACTCAATTATAGGTTGATCATTTTGTGACTTGTCACTGCGGTAACAGTGTCACATTTGTTTCTCCCACATATATGCCTGTGTTTCTCTGCGGTTATACTGTGTGCCACTACTTGACATTTTAAGTTGAACTTCCTTCAAAGGATCACAAATTAACAAATCTAATGGGTCTAAATGCTTCTTGGCTGGGAATGAAAAGTGTCTGAAAAAGCCCAATTTAAAATTCACACAGTAACGTTTAATGACTCCTGGAAGCAGCCCAATATAACCGCAGGTCCTGTGCAGCTGGCCGCTGAGTGGCTCTACTTCAGAAGCTGCAGGTTAAGTGCGCTGCTCAAGGGCATCTCTGGGGTAGCTGATGAGCCGGGGGAGCGTGTGACTCATTCACTTTCCAAGATCAGAGTTTTCGAAGGTGATCAAGAATTCAAAACACAACCATCTGGTTAGAGAGTATACTGCTGCCAGTCGTGCTAACAAGCTCAATGTCGAGTAAATGGTTGTTTGGCAAAATGCAGAGTAGAGTCTTGAGAGGCTGCTGTATGTGATCCTGTGGCATTTGGTAGTGATATAAATCCCACCGTGTTTTCGTATCTTTATTGTTCGTTGCGTTAGTTAATATGTAGGATTGTTTCTTTAAATATCTTTAAGTATTAATCACCCATAGAACACCAGCTGACATTGGCAAAAATGTTAAATATGAAACAGCTGCTGTTACATAAAACCAACACTGGCTACTGAGACTGCACTCTTCTGGACCTCAGATATTCAATCTGCTGGATACCATCTGGGGGTCAAACCCCCTCTCTATTATCAGGCCTGCTTTTGTAGTAGCAGTCCATCTATTTTATATTCTCAGTTCTTGTCCGTGTGTGCCTTGTTCCAGTAGCATTCTTATCATCAGTCTGTCCCATAGACAGTATAAAGATGGATGATGGAACAGCTCCTCAAAGTTAATTAGAGCTCCCCCTGGTGACTGGCTGCAGTATAGGTCACAAGCTCCACCCCCTCAGTGTTAGTGGATGGGACTTCAGCCAAACTAAAACACCAAAGTACACGTCAAATATTTTTTTCCAAGAATGGTTTCTCTCATTTTAGGTAGTTAATATAATGTTGATGCATGTTCAAGTGTCCATTTGTCTGATAAGTTTCATTTGAATTAGTTATTTGACGCTATAGAAACAGGACATGACATCATGATGACTACAAGTTGCCATGCCAACCGCTCCCTGAAGCCGTCCTGTGGAGGAAGTTTGGTCCTTCACTCTCGGACTGTACTGTGCAGACTGTGGCTCCAAACTTGCAAGTGCAAGAAAGTGGGGACGTGTTGTCCATATTTATATACAGTCTATGGTCTGTCCTGGTTCCCAACATTTGATCGGAACACAAGGTGCTGTGACCCGAAACTGGTGCAGCGGCTCCAGCAGATTCCAGGAACAACATCCAAGATCAATGCAAATTAAAGTTATTAAGTTAATCAGTTGGCACAATACTTATGCTTTTTGTTCATTTTTACTTTGTTTAGTTGCGTTCAATTAGTTTCACCGAGCAGCCTGCTTGCCTGTCCTGTATCATTATATATTTTATTCATTTCTATATGTGCGTTATGTTGTTAAATGAGTCTTGCAAATATTGCAATGCCATATTTGATACCCAGAAAGATCAAACGTTCGAGTTAAGACTCAAAAATTGGAGAGAAAATCCAGAACCTATGAAAGAATGCTATCATATAGCCCACAAACTATTTCTATGCAATAAGGTTGAGCCTTTTTTCCCCTCCATTACAGACAGATAGTGAATAATAACTCCGCAAAATAGAGGGGAAAATGAAATTCCTATTAGGTCTAATTACTTCTCCCATTTATCCTTGGGAATGACATGAAGATTAATGAAGCTCTCCACTATTTTAAGCAAGGTTATTTAAATGAATGATTTTACTCTGCTTTATATCGTTGCATTAATCTTAACATACTTCTTCACTTTTTAATTTTTTTTCGCCATGCCCCTTAAAAACCATCCACGGGCATGCGACTTGAGCTGTACTGGCAGGAAATTGTCTGTTGGTGTTGGGTGAAATCCAAACGTCTCTTCTGAAATTAAATTAACATAATAGCTTTGGCCTTTGCTCGCATGATCAGAAGTACTTTGAATCAGCCTCTTGCATTGTCGGATCCACGTCATGGGAGGAAGACGATGAGAGAGAAAGCCAGAGAAATGCAAAAACAGTCCAATTTAAAAAAAAAATAAAACACACACACACACACACACACACACACAAAAACACACATGTGGCAAAAGGACAAGCAGGTTTTTATATAGTCTAAGATGCAAAATATTGCATTGTGTATTATTTACCGACATTTACCGCTTAAGTTTCAGTGTACATTATGTGCAATACCTGAAATCAGCTGAATACAATAAAATACAATTAACAGTAACACAAGTGAATCATTTGGAAGTTAGAGTTCTGTATAAAAATAAACTTAGCTGCATGCACTGCTGAATACTTGTTCACTCTAGCCGAGAGTGAACAAACGCATTAGTGCAAGTCCATTAGAACACCTTCTCCTCTCGTTAAGTCTCACTTTTCTTTCTCTATTATCTTTCTCGGCCCGCTCTCTCTTCTCACCGCCCCTGACTTTCATGCGCTTCCCTCCATCCATGCTTTCTTGATGGGGGACGTTCACAAAGAGAACAATCGTGGCGCTGTGCGGTAATGGAGCAGAGTGGAGTGGAGCAGACATGACGGGGGGGGAAGTGCCAACCGTGCCCTCCTACGCGATAATATTGTCATGTTAGAGTACCCATCAGCCTGTTGGCACTGCCCTGCATCTCCTTGAACCCGCAGCCCTGCAGAAGAGCAGCCAACTGTTAATGGTGTTTTTCTACAGAGAGCTGTTGTCTGCACACAATGCAGTGTGATATCACCTAACTCCTGCTTATTAAAGGCCTCATTTCAGAGGCATGCCTGCCAGCGTGCTTCACTGTGATCCGTGCAGTATGTCACCATGTTCGCTGACTCTTTGTTGTCCGTCATTGTTTTACACGGCGTTAACATATGCAGACGAGGCCCTACACCATGTGCTTGAAACATATTTATTGGTTCAGTGCCTTGTGGATTGCTTGAGAACACAAACGAGGATGCTTTACATATAACCAGCAATCCTCCCATTGGAGCACTACGGTAGGTATTGAACTCTCAGTAAACTATTCTGGCTGAGGCACACAAACAAGACACTGGAGGGAGAGCATAACAGTGATTACGCCGTTATTATACTAATTACTAACGAACTAAGCCAGCCCTTGAGCAGCGAGGCAGGTTTTGGCGTACCTTTTGGTTTTTTGCACTCACGCTCAGGTATGTACCCATTTTCAGCGTTGCACGCGGCCGCTGCCCAGTGTGAAGATCTTGGAACACCCTACAACAACACTGAGTCACCCATAGAAAAGAGTGGCAATTATAGCAGAAGTTGATGTTTGTTGTAATTACACAGCAAGTATCATCCAGTACCATCAATAGATGCCTGAGTATATTCACCCAGGAAGCTTCAGTGGAAATTTCACCAATTGTCACCAACTTTTTCTTTCTTTTTTTCCCCCCTTTTGTTTGTTGTAATGAACATATTGCCATATTTCCCCAATAGGACATTATGAAATGTGCTAGGATTATGTGAAAGATTTAAGGCAGTGGTCCTATATAGGACACCTGCCACCTGACACAGTTCCATTGTGCTATTAATAACCAGTTTTAGATGATAACATGAGAGGGAGAAGCTACACCGGGTGAAGAAGGTTCCACTTTGTGAACTCCACTTTGTGGAGTTCATTCCTCGGTCTCATGAACTTCCGGATTATACAACTTCACAGAATCAGTTCACTGAGCTAATATTTGGTATACTTTAATTAAAATCCAAACTGTGGTGACACATTTTTGTGTGTGTGTATTTCTTTTTAAATCCCAGTCTGTCATTGTAACAGGATGGCACGTTTTATCTCCTCTAAGGTGGAGCTTAGCCGCGATGAACGGCACAATGACTTTTCCGCGGCTTGTTGAGATGGATTTTCCTTCATGAATTAGGACTAAATGTCAAGCACATTCAACGTGGAACTCAGCCCGCATATTTGTTCAGATATGCGTGTTTTCTTTTGGCTGAAGACAGACTCAACTTTACGCAGGAACAGAGCCTCTGATTTAAAACCTCTCTTGTCAACCTAGATTCCACGTGGGCTGCTCCATACAGGCCATTAACGTTGCTCCGAGAGATTTTCTCTGAGTGTAGGAAGAAAAAAAGCCTGACTGGTGGCTGGCGCGTGAGAGAGCAGCAGAGTTGATATATAAGACGGGCAAACAGTTTACAGAGTCGCGTGCTCATCCACAGTGAGATTTGCAATTTTTGAACAAATGAAGTGAAGTGAAGAACGAAATTGTCTGTAGAGAATTGCCAACTTTTTGTGTACTCCTACACGTACTTTAGAAAGAGTTTTTATATTTGGGAAACAGCTTGAGACCGTAAACAAATTTTCTGCACTTGTAATATATTGCATTATGGGAATGCAGTGATGCAGTCAAGGGGGCAATGCAGTTCCCAGCACTCGAAGTGACGTATAGCTCTATTATCGTGATAAGAATTGTGTTTCACACTACTTCAGAAAATAGGGAAACGCAACATTCAAGTGGAAAAACATATCGTGTGTCTTGTCTGATTCAGGCAGTTTACTCCTTAAGAAAATGGAAACTATTTTAATCTTTTATGCGTGGTGAACTACAGCCCAGGCATTGTTCTATGAGTTATACATGCTGACTGGCTTTGAGCCACTTGTGTGCATCACGCTACCTGTGGATGAATTTGATAGTGTAGATTTGTACATTTTGAAAAGGCGCCATGAAAAAAAATAAATAAAAAAGTTAGGTTTGCCTAAACACCAACAGCTGGAGATGGCATCAGTGAGAGAGTGTCCCACTGGGACCGATGGATTGTGGCTTCCAGTTAACAAAGCCCATTTAGGACAAACAGATTATGGGGTTTACCGTAATCTGCACATAATGCATTTACTCCCTTCTTTATTTCCCACATAATCCCCTACAATCCCATTTAATTTCATTGGCCTACAGATTATTCTGTCTTTAGAAATGTAATTGTCTGGCTCCAGTGCAGTGAATGCATCGCACATACAGTAGGTTACTATGAGGAAACAAAGACAAAATGATAACTGTATTGTTGCCCTCCTCCTTCTATGAATAGCGTGAAATGCATCTTTATGCGGATATCGGCGGGTGAAGGAGAGGAAACACTGCAAGATACTCAAAATGTGGGAAAAGAGAGACCCTTTTAAAAATACAGCATCATCAAACAGTAGTGCAGAATGAGGAATGATTAAACCGTAGCCATGAATTTCATTAGACACTCAGTCAGAAGATCATTAACCGCGGCAGATCTTTGATTTACTCTCGATGCCGCACGACGAAGACCCACTCCGCTCATCGCTTCATCCTCGTTTGACGACATCCAGCCCACCACCCCACAGAAGTGACAGTGTTATTGTTTTATTTCCTCCGCTCCATACATCTCATATCCGCTCCCACAGCTCACTTTCTCTTTCCCTCTGGCTCAGATCAGATCTGCGATGCGATGTGAGGACTTCTGGGCAGGGGGGAAATCATTTTTTTATTTATTTTTTTTTATCTCTGTGCAAGTGTAGTTAGGCATGACCCTCAATGTTTTGGTTTGTCAATCCGGAGTAGATGTACAGAGTTAAGAGGGCACATAGTCAATCAGCATCCTGAAACTTTGCTGCTTTATATTATTTATGGCCAGGGAGTAATCCTCTATTATCTTGGAGCTGTGAGCATATGGGAATGCAATCCCCTCCCCCCAAAAATATGTGGCACTGTTACATTTTAAGGGAATATGTTGACTTGAAATCCTCAGTTAATGTAGAAAAATGACGCATATGCCATATGTCTGTTACCTATATTATTTCATTGTTACATATATTGATATAGACTGTGGGTTATTTATACCATGCACTATATTAATGATTGCTTTTAGCAGGGAGGATGTTGATGCAAGCTAAATCTTGTTTTTTATTTTTTAAGATTAAGACATATAGTGTGTGTCCCATGTCACTTCCAATTGTTTGGATCTGAATTTTTTTATTTTTTTTTGCACTACGCTTGTTATTCCGAGCAAATAACTGAGTGACATTTAATCATTTAGGAAACCATATGTGACAATTAAAACAACCAGTTAATGTTGCTCAAGCTGTTTTTGACCTTATTTTCACTCCATTAAAAAGTCTGGGTCATTTATCAGTTCCAAATTATGGCATTAGCACAAAAACACATCTTGGAAATGTCACCGTCGCATCTATTCATTTCTCAGGTGTGAAGTGATTCATATTCCATTAAACAAATATGTAAAGAGTGTCTATCCCTCCAAAAATAAATGATCCTGACCTTCGTGAAAATGAGATTTTAAATGCAAATCACAGCGGCAGAGGAGAGAAAACCTCATCAATATCTCAGGCATGAATATCAATGATAAATGTGTCTGCCTGGAATCAATAAGTCTCTGTATGGCCTAAACCTAAAGCGTATCATTTATAATTCTTATACTATTACTATGAAACCTGTTATATGAAGCTGACTGGTATAATATGAATACACTGAAGCGGTTTTAAACAAAATACTTATAAATGACAAAAATAAAGCATCCGTAAACTATAATAATAGTTTTATTGACTGTTTTATTTCACAATTATCCAGTACCGCACGCTAAAGGGAATACTCCATCAGTCAATTATGTCTGTCTGCATGAGTGCAGTCCACATTGAAGACTATTAACTTATGACATTTAGGCTTCTTCTCCAAGCTTGACCACACAATGCCATCGAGCCTCCCACAGACCTCCCAGATCCATCACTGCCGGCGGTGGCATTTTCAAGTCTAACGACAACTGTTGCGACTTATCACACGCCGAGGGATGACCGGAGGAGGAGATTGGCTAGTCCATCACCGCAGGAGACAGAAGCGCCATCTGAATGTACCAGCTGGGTAATCGGCCGGCTAAAATTTCTCGCAGGGGGACACCGGCTTCAGGACGAGGCTGCCTTAAGGCCCGCTGGTCTGAGGGACAAGGGGAACTGAGGGAGAGAACGGCTATCACTCACAGGACAACTGCTGAGTACCCTTCCACAAGCCAATATAAAACAGAGCAGCTCCTTTGCCAAATCATGTTGACACGGAAACACAGCGGACCAGAGGACGGCTTGACATTGAGCGACAGTGCTTTCTAAACCTGTTTTTTTATATACACATAAACGTCCTTGCAGCGTCATCCTCTCTGACAGTTGCTGCTTTGTTTTTTGTTGGGTTGTCAAGGTATAAGAAGGAAATATACTGTTTTCTGCTTAGGTATAACAGCGTCTTACTCCGCTGCAGCTTTGGCGTGTTGACAGATAAATGATATGCTGTAGTTCTACTGATGTGGTCATAATGCCAGTGTCTCAGTTAATGCAGTGCTCTGGTAATTGGACTCTGTTCCGTCTTTGCCCACCTTAAACTTGTAATGGAAAAAGTTTTCTCTCCACTGACAAGCAGTCACACACACACACACACACACACACCACAGCAGCTTAACTTTGCCTAAAATAACTTGACTTTCCTTTAAAAGATTTAGCAGAAATACCATCATATGCCATCTGATTCTGTTTGCCCAGAGATTATACTTTCAGTTGGCTTGTTTTTGCAGGGCTTCAAATCATCGCAGTGAGCTCAGCGTGTAAGCACAGAGGTTGGCTGTCAGTGCAAAGAGATCCAGCAATTAAATATACGTATATATTTGTTTATATGCCCGCATATTTCTATCATTAACGCTGAGAACCTTGTGGCGTAGGATCCACCGCTGCTATGCATCGTCTGGTAGGCTTCCAAACTCATGGATCTGTTCCTTCCTGGATCCTGTTGCACTAGCCCAGCGGCACTTGTAACACAATGCACAATCAACACATTTCTTTGCTTTTTCTTAAGACGGAGCCGTTTTCAGTCCGAGTGCCAGAAACCTCAGCCACATGTCTAACGGTAACCTTGAGGGCTCTGCAGTCATCCCACAAGCCAAGCAACCTTCGGCAAACCTTTTTAAAATTCCGCAACCAAAACCTAGAAATACCAGCGTGTAATTCGTGGAGCGTTTTTTTTTTTTTTTTACTCCGATGGTGCGATAGCGTAGCAGGATGCTGCGCTTCTGAGGCACAATTCATGTTCCACTTTTTCAGCCTTGTTTGCATAAATCCTCTTAATCAAGCTACTAGCAGATAAAACCAAAACCCTGGGGCATGTCCTGGGTTAAAATCTAAACCCAGGCCATTTGTTTCATGCTATTTCCCTTCATCTTCTTTTGTATCTCTTATAGGAGCGAGTACTAATCAGCTAATCTTTCTGTGATTACAGTGAAATCTTTGAAGTTATCAGTGTAATTTAGTGGGGCATTGTGAGAAATACAAATCTGGTGTTGGTACAGTCATACGCCGTCACACTTTTGTCACAGCGCCCTGGACATATCAGGCCCGAGCAAATTTGTTTTAAAATATGGGGGAATTAATGAACTGGAGTCATTCAGCGGATAAGAGAAAAAAAAAAAACTTTGATCTCCTCTTCACAGCAAAACTTCAGTGTCTTATAAAGTGTGCTCCGGCTGAGTAGGTGTCACGCAGTTGGATTCCCTCCAACTGATTACAGCAGTCACTTGAACGAGCGGGGCAAATAGTGACAACCTGTAATTATCAATCTAGCATTTTCTGCAGAGATTAATTCTTTCTACGCCAGTGTGTCTAATCAAAATGGACCCTGTCTGCCCTGACAAACCAGTGGGGGAGAGATTACGAAGAGAGACGTTTGAATGCAGACTAGAAAAGCCTCTTCAACCCCCGCCAGGGCCTTTCATTCAAGACGCATTGGTGTGAAAGTTTTTACACGGCTTACGCTTTCAATTCCTGAGTTAAAATGCTGCTTCCATCCATCAACTAACTGAAAGTAAAAACCTTTTTGTTAATTTAAATTTAAGTCTATAATAAACTGTACGAGTATAACGAAAGATATGTCAGTCTATGTATCTATTTTTGTCTGTCGGTAAACACTTGGAGAGGCCTGTGCAAACAAAAAAAGATTAGAGTATACCAAAAAAAACTCAGATTTAATAATATAGAAATATGGCCAGTGGTTAGGGAAGCAGATTTAGCAGAAATACCATCTTATGCCAAAGTGTCACAGGTTTGGTTCCTCTCATGTCCATTGATGAGGTACCTTGAGCAAGCACCTAAAGGCTGGGAGAAGCAAGAAGTTTGTTCTCGCACCCTCATTTGGGAGTTCTCGCAGCTTGTTCTTGACACAGCTTTTTTCTTGTGTGGTGTCTGGCAACTATCCTGTGATTAGTCAGAAATTGGAAGTGGGCGTGGTTAATGCAGAAAAGGAAAACACTAGCGGAAACTCTGAGAGCTCACAGATGCTAGTATTAGCAGTGTGACTGCCAATCTCTCCTGGGTAGAGATCTGCATACTATGTGTGGGTGCATGCTGAATGAACGACGTGATCCAACGGACATGGGCGTCAAAATGAATAAGAAAAGTGCCTCTTGCCATTCATCTCCCACATCTCCCACAATGCTTAGCGCGTGCGACATACGCTGCAGTGGGAGGGCAATATGAGGACTTTCCTGGAGTTTCTCATTAAGTATAAATTATAGGCAGTTTAGACTTCTGAGTCAGTTGTGTCAAAAGCCCAGTCCCTACGCACGCCCCAACGCCGTAGCCTGACTTGCAGCTTCCTAGAAATGTACGACGCAGAGCGCAAGAGCTGTGATTGATCCGCTTGGTAGTAGCATATTTCTGCTTTAATATTTCCATCTGCTTCTCCATCTCCACAATTTTCGATTGTTTTGGATCAATAAAGATGGAACACATCAATTAGGTTAACTTGGTCAAAGGTTGACTGAGGAGGTTCGGAGATAAGAACATTTGTATGACTCGTCTTTGGTTTCAGTTGCCATTGTTGAAAGTGAAGCAGGAAGTAGAAAGTGAAGCAGGAAGTAGAAACAAAAATAAACCCAACTGGCAAGAAAGACACAGCACCACCTGGCGTTTGGGTGGAGTTTTTACAGGGCGAGCCAGACTGGCGAGAGCACAAGTATAAATGGCTCACACTGCCGTAGCCTACATGCGTAGGTCACGGCATATAGTCCCGCCGTACGTTAAATAAACCTTTACCTGGCCAAAATGAACTTTTTTCTTGTTCTCTCAGCCCTAAGCGTGAGAACAAATTTCTCGCTTCTCACAGAGAACGTAAAAAGCTCAACCCCCAAATTGCTCCCCATGCACAACAATTTACTGTGTGAAAGAACGGATGGGTCAAGTCAATACAGAGTAAATTACTATTTAAATGCTTAATTTAAGAATTAAAGCAAAGTGTATTGAAAAAATAAGACTTTTACAAGGATTAGCAGCTGACAAATAAAAATAGGCTGTTTACAAACTGGTTACTTGGGAAAAAAATATAGACTTTTCTGACCCTGAAAGACACTGGTATAGAATTCATTGCTGTCTGGGCTGTGATCAGTATCTGGTATTGTCTCATAAATTACAACGTGAGCAAAGGTTTGCTGATAAATCAAAAGCAGAGTGAGGCTGAACAGCAGGGAGATACCTGCAGCTGTGAGACGTGACATCAAGGGTGATTACTGTCATAGCATAGCGAATCACAGCAGAGGAATTAAAGTAAAGCGAACTGAAGAATAATAAGACTTTTACAATGAAATAAAGCAGCTGAAAAAAAAAAAACAAGCTGTTTACAAAGCGGTTACTTGGAAAATGAAAATTAGGCCTTTGTTTTTGTGCACCAATCAATATTTAAATATAAGACTAGGACTAATTGGGGGAAAAAATGAAAGGTTTTTAAGGCGGTTTCATTATTCGTGCCTGATTTCATTTAGACTGCAATTGTTTCATTTAGAAGAAAAACGTGTTGATTTATCCCCTCAATTAAGAGCAGATCTGACAATTTTCTAACGAGGTCCGGCCCCAGAACTGGTGATTTATTTTGGTTTGCCACTTTCTCCTCCGAGTTTACAAGAGAACATGTCTTTGATTGCGTGCGTGTGTGTTTGTGTGAGTGGGCGAGCAAAGATAACTCATTTAAAGGGCCCATAAGGTTAATTCAGGTTAGCTGTAGAAGCGCCTGCCCAGCTGGGACAGGATATTTCATCTGTTTCCTTATTATTTTTACTATTTTCTCTGCTTTCACCTTCAATTCAGTGTATGTTTAATTATTCATGAATGGTGCATAATTTATTATGCTCTTCTTGTTTGTGCATGATTTGTTGCCCAGGGGTGTAGTTGTTTTGTTTTTCTTTTCTTTGGTGAATGTTTGAGACGTACTGTAGTTTGGAGGCTTTAGCTGCAAAATGCTCGGTGCAGCCGCTTTAAGCCTGGAATCAGCTTTTGCTCGCCAGAGGAGGAATGATCAGACTTCTGGAAGTTTTTTTCTTCTCTTACCCTGCTCCGCTCTGAATACTAACAACAGGATAACATACATTGGCTTTTTAATGATTAAAAACACGTGCTCAACAGTGTGTCATTACACTGCCGCGGGTTTGCTCACAACATTGGTTTAACTCAAATCAGTGCTTCAGATTATAACACCATTTATTTTTTGTTTGTTTCCAAGTACAATATTTGGACACAAACGTTTCAATTTAAGCCTCAACAGTTCAGTCAATTCTCCACAAGCACCGGGTCAGCTAAATTAATCGTGAAAGGATGAGCTCACCCCTCCTTGGGGAAATCAGATATCGATCCGGCGGCACTAGACTTTTCTGACTTCTGACCCTGAAGGATAGCGGTGTAGAACTCGTCGCTGTTTGGGCTGTGATCAGCATCTGGTATTTGCTCAGATCTTGGAATGAGAGCAAAAGTTTGCAGATAAATCAAAAGCAGAGTGAGGCTGAACAGCAGGGAGACGCCTTCAAGCTGTGAGGACTGACATCAGGGGTGATTACTGTCATGGCGCAGCACTCGTCACGGCTCGAACCAATACAGTCATTTGGCCTTGGTTTAGTTGCAGAGGATAACAGCAAACGGCTAAACAACAGTGGTTTCATTTTTTATTGTCGCGATTAACGGGGAAAACTTCTCTGTGTTGTCGTTGTTCTCAAACTTATCTGAGGGAAAGCGGACAAAAGGAATCAGCGATAACTCAAACACGTGTTATCCGATGAGGAAATAAATATTGTAGTCCGACATAATGCTCTTCAGTGTAAGACAGTGTTTTCCATTGGGGTCTTGGGGGAATAATGAATCAGCACTCTAATTTCAAGTCTATACAGAACTCCCTGCAGTCCTTTGAGTAAACTCAGTTCAAGAAATAAAACAGTGTTCTACTGTAGCACTGATACGTGTAGTTATGACACTCATCTTTGCCAGCAACTACGAAAAGAGATTAGTTACAGCAGGGACTGGGTTTAAACAACAGCAACACAAAACTGCCAAACTTTTTGAATTGCTGAACTTCGAATAAGAAATACACGCTGAATAAGCACATTTCAAGTTTGAATCAATGAAACTAAATTAATAAGTAATTAATTAAACTTTATTGGCTTAAGTTTTAGGCATAATATTATCCGAGCCGCGTTATGACAGTATCCATCCGTCTTATTTACCTTCTTATTCCTGTCGACTTAAGGGGAACTGGAGCATGCAGCCTGCAGCGCTGGATGGAAAGCAGAGAGGGAAAAAAAAAAACAGGACAGGTTGCCAATGCATCTCAAATCACACAGACAGACACTCACACCTTGGGGCCTCTTTTTTTTTTTTTTTTAGTTTTCTCTTTACCTTATCTTCTAACGCTCGGGCTGCCTGGACCTGGAGGAAAACTCAGGGCCAAGATCTGAACAAACAGCTTGTAGAGACTTATTTATAAAAAATCCAGAGACATAAAACAGCGCCAGTTGTGTCAGCTACATACAGTGTGACTAAATAAAGAAGAGTCCTCGGTATCACAGAGATTTTTGCGACTTGTTAACATCAGTTATTTTATGGCTCACTGCATTGTGTCTTGTCGAGCGTAAAATCTTTCCAAGTTTTTTTTCTTCTTCTTCTTCTGTGGAATGGGCATTCTGTGCCAGGTAGTTTTTATGTCTCATAGTCTCATTCCTGAACAATCCTCAACTTGTGGCTGCTTGACATTTCACAGATCCTTAGAAGTGTTTATTCCAGTTTAGTTGCAGTTATAAAATAAATTTGCTGTCCATTACCTTTCACACCTACGTATCCAGCTGTGCGGAATATTAAAATGAGCTGCCAAAATAAAGAATGTGGATGCCAGGAAACTATTTATCATAGAAATAGTCAGCGTACGGGTATCCATATCTCTCCATCTGTATTCGCTAAAGCTACATGCCAGTGCTGTAGCTAAAGCTGTGATCGATCTGCTTTGGGCTGCCTGGGCGCGCTGCAGCGGGGAGCTCTGGGGCGTCAGTCATTGCTCAAGTCTGAGCTCGGGGTCCTGCTCTGTGCTGGCGTTCCAGCCCTCTGTCCAACGTAGGTTGCGGTATTTGAAATATTAAGGAGGGGTTGGGAAACAGCAGCGTCAAGGTTTGGCCTTTATGCGTGTCAGATCCGCTGAATGTTATGGACCTGTGCCACGTATCCGACATCTACTGTGATGCTGAGTGGAGAAGCCCTCATGTGGCTTTTAGGCCAGTGGAAGATAATGTTTGGCTAAAGTGTGACCTATAGAGATGGGTATTACGGCTGTTCAGAGGGAGCCGGATCTCGTGGATCCATTCCTTTCGAAGAGCCGTTCAGAAGACTCATTTTGATATTTATTTATTTTTAAGATGCCACCATGGGGGTAACTCATTTTGTACGGAAATAATCACTGGGAGGAATTATAAGGTAAGATCTGGATCAGAATCATTCAAACTTAGACATCCCACCAATATATGATCTACTGATGGGATATCTGAGTTTGAATTATTGATTCTAGGCAGATACTTTATTTATCCCACGGGAAATTCAATAAAAACTTCCCCTTCCCTTTCTTGAGATGCGTACCGAGGCACTGGAAAGGAAGCGCGTGTGTGCATCAGCGCATCAAAAAAGAAAAAGAACGGCTCGCAACTGCGACTCTGTTCCCATCCTTTGTTTTAAAGAGCTGGTCAATAGATTTGGTTCGGTTCACAACTCTAATGACCTGTAACATCATAATAGAAGCAAAGTAGCTGAGTAAGACGTAACTGAATTCAAATCCGCCTCATTTCACCGCGTCAAAAATAAATCAGCCTACACCGTCATGTATGTCTCTTCTTGTGTGCAGTGTGTATATGCATGAAAAACCTGACAGATCTATCTGATGCAAGCCTTGAGCCTTTCTATAACGCCAGACTCCCGGCTGCATTATAATTCTGATGCTGCAGGTGCTCCAGTCTACTGATAAGGGAAAGCTCATAATCCATAAAGGAGCTTGGAGGGCCGGTAGTTTTGTTTACCATTCAGGAATCAGCCTTTGGCAAATGAGACTTTCCACTTCCAGTTCATACGTATATTTACCGCGTGTGTATTTACATGAGAAGATAAACTGAACGTGTCGCATCTAATAGCATCTTCTTTTGCTAACTGGTTTAGCTATACTGCTCCTTACTATTTACATATGCTGTTCCGTAACACCCACGGTGCATTATGTATATAGTATGGAACAGACTGCTCTGTCAGTGTGCAACAACTAATATGGGCATATTCACATTTTTCCACAAGCACAGGGAATCCACAGAGGCGAAGCAGTCGATGGAGAAGCAGGATGGTGAATCATAGCACCTGAGGGACCACAGCCTCAACTACAACTAGAATATGTGCTTGTTGCTCTGCTCCAAATGCACCAAGGAGAGATGAGATGTCTGAAGTACCATAATCCGCACTCTAGTTTCTTTTGAGCAAACTAGTCTGAACTGAATTTACCCTTGAAAGGCAAACAAAGGCCATACTGTAATTATCATCATCAGCATCAGGTCGAATCGAGTTTGCAGAACTTTTGATGACCCACAGATAGGATTCCTGATTAACATCAAATCCCCAAGGGCTGAGCATCTTTATTATCAAAATCCACTCTGCTGTGTTTGGTTGAACAGTTTAATGAGACCAATGTGTTGTTTCTTTTTCCCCCCAAAGACCACATTTTCTAACCAAATTAACCAAAAACAAAGCGGCACATTGTGATTCACGCAGAGGAGACGGGCAACAGTCTGACAAGAACGAGCGAACAAAGCAATGCAGTGTGAGGAGGAGGTGCAAAGGAGAACGCTGACAATTACTTTGCATCATTACTGTGGATTCTCTGCTCTCGTCACCTGAAGAGTTCTTAGTCGTTTTCCATCTCTCCGCAATCTTCAAAATCACTTAGTGTTCTCTATTTTTAATATTGTGAATATACCTGTCAAATGCTATACAGCTGATGTTCTAGCATGTGAGTATAAGCATTCTTTTTTCTCGGTTTGTTTGCGCACAGTCTGATGAAATATGATCTGTAAAAGAGCTAAAACTGAAGAATGATGCCTCCCAGTCCTAAAATATTGACTTGTGAGCAGTTCATCTTAGACTCTTCCTCTTCTCTTTAGGCAACATCACACATTTTGAGACCTTATTCTTATGTTATCATCTTGAAATGCAAAGAAATTAGTAAATTACAGGCATCAGACAGCAGAAGAAGCAACAGCAATCGGCAACTTACAATTTGTGGATCAAAAAGCTTGGGACATAATCAATTCTGCACAAGTTTATCGGGTTCTTTCATAGATGAACTTCACTCCCATGATATTATGCCTGGTGCTAACCTGTCCGCTTCCTGAGGCTGATGCTGTGTCCTTATTGAAAACGTGACTTCAAAAACAAACAATTCCTCCTAATGAAAAAAACAAAAAAACAAGCCAACGAGATTCAGCAAAGCTCCTCAGGCTACATTGGGCAGCCCATTCGAAAAACGTGGCAGTCATGGCTGCCAGCGGCACAGAAAACAAAGACGTGCGGTTAACGCACCACCCTCATCAAGTTGATTGATGATGCCTGGTCATGTGACGGCCCCTTCACTGGGAAAAAGGCAGAACAGGCATTCAGCAATGCTGTCCGTTACATTACTTTATATTTCATAAATGTGTAACTGCCAATAGATTGTGGCATGCAAAAAATAAATTCACATGAAAAGCGTTCATGCCAAAAACAAGACAATGTCTCAAAATAACTTAAGACATAACTACCTGATAGCCTGTTGAGAGCTAATTTGGATTCTGAATCGCATCTTTACTGGATATGGAATTTTTGGCATGCAAAACTACTAACTGAAGAAGGTCAAAATGTTGATTACGATGAAACTTGTTAAGCAATTCTTCATCAGCACTTGACAAAAATATCTAACTTGGCTTAGCCGACCTCAATTCTACCAGAATACGAGTCTGGTAACACACTATTTGGACTTTCAGTATGGGGCGTTTCAGATACAGGGAATAAAGTACAGTATCGCTGCATGCAAATGGCTGGTCCTACAACCAATCAGAGCCCTTCTGAACTACCCTTCTGTCTGATTTGATTCGCCCAGTTCCCAACAGAGCGACTCCAGACCATCTTTCCCCAATAAGACATCTGCAGGCAGGGGAAGTTCGTGTTGGCTTCCGGGCAAAAAAAACAAAAAAAACCAAAAAAAAAACCCAAAGCATATTTGATATTGACACCAAATTTGCTTTTGTGGCTTCTACAATCTCACTTTAGCCTTTGACAACAGATCTAGAAGTATTTTGTGAAATTCTTGCTCCTATCAGCTGTGAGCTCCCTGCACTGAATGAGCTCCACCAGTCTGTTTCGGGAGCTTTGGGCAGAGTTTACCAGCCAATTTCTCCAAGCCCAATACCCAATGTTACTGAACTGAACAAGCATTTCAGGTCTGGCCCGGCCCGACAGCACACCTCAACACATGGATACACTAGCCCATCAGTGTGCTGCTCCACTGTCGGGGCAAATTATTGCTCTTGGAGGCTATGACGTGGAAAAATAGCTTGACAAATTGTTCCTGGGTCACCCCAAGGGAGGGAGAAGGATGAGACAGACTACGAGGAGATCTCTGGCAAAATGAGCCTTCTTGCTGAAGAGAAATAGATGTTTCTGTTTTTGGCCCTCCTTTGTCTTGTTTTTAGGGTTAGACAATAACTTTCAACTCCTGTTCTTTGCAGCAGATATTTCAGGTGAAATGAGGTACATTAAAATTAAATAATTGGAGTTTACATCGTGATTCCACGGTCATAAGCCTAAAGATATTTATCCAGTTGTGATATCATCTTGCACTGAGGTATTACAGATAAATCCTTGATCGCATTCATGGATGTGAATGAAACCGGGACATTGTGACACTGTGTCATAATAATAACTCTGTGAACCCTACATGGGAACTTTAAATCTCGACAGTGATGTTCCTCTTGCTTTCATTTAAATTCAGTTCCTCTGTGGCATTTGTGTACAATCTGTTCTGTACAAGCATAACCTTTACAAAAAAAATAATAATAAATAAAAAATCTCTTGGCAAAGACAGCAAATTGTTCAGTCTCAGGAAAATACCATCACACTAACATGTGACTGAGGCTCCCGCTTTGCACTCACATAATTATATGACAGAACACACCACATAATTTCCTTATTTGTTTCATCATTTGCTCAGATAACTTACCCATTTTGCAAGATTTTGTATTATTTATAAATTGTGTCAAAAATCTCACACAATTATACAACATGTAACTTCATAAGCATCAGTATTGTTGCACAAATGTTCCCTTAGGTAATGATTTCTATGCCCGAATACACAGGTACATACAGTATGATGTGAAAACTTTAAAAACATATTTGCAAAAACTTGTTTTGAATACATTATGACCACCTTCCTAATTCAATTCAATTTTATTTATGTAGCGTCAATAACAATACAAATCGTCTCAAGAGGCTTTACAAAACCCGGCCTGAAACCCCCAGAGCAAGCCTGAAGGCAACGGTGGCAAGGAAAAACTCCCTTTTAACAGGAAGAAACCTTGAGCAGAACCCAGCTCATATGGAGGGACCCATCTGCCTAAGGCCAGCCGGGTACAGACAGAAGAAAGAGAGAAGAGAACAGCAAGATAAACATACATCTGTCATAGATACACATATCTGACTAAAGCGTACATGTGGAATCTTATGATACAAACTGATGATGTTACATGACAGTTTGAAAATGTAAGAGGAATCATAGGCAGGTTGAAGAATATTATAATAATTGTGTAGGTCTCCCTTGTGCCTCCAAAACGGTTGTGACTCAGCAGAGAATGGACATGGGTCTTCAGAGGGTGTCCTGTGGTGTCTGGCAACTGAAGGGTTGAGGGGAGGGGCCTCTGTGGATCAGGCTTGTTCCATGGCATCCCACAGATACTTAATAATAATAACAGTAATTCATACTGTATTGATCCCCGAGGGGAAATTATGTTTGATCCGTCCATTCGTTCACACAGTAGTGTGTATAGTTGGAGCAGTGAGCTGCAGCCTCTAAGCTGACCATGCTCGGGGAACAAGGGTTAGGATCTAGTGAATTTGGAGGCCAGGTCAACACCTTGTCCTGTTTTTCATGTTTTTTTAAGTTGTTCCTAAACTGTTTTTATGTGTGTTCCTGTGTCAGGCTGCATCCTGCTGGGGATGGCTGCTGCCATCAAGGAGTGTCATTGTTATAGGGTGGGGGTGCCTGGTCTGGTCTAGGTGGGTGGTACATGTCTGAGTAACATCCACATGAATGCCAGGTCCAAACGTTTCCCAGCAGAACATTGTATTGTCTGAATATTCTGGTGCTCCTATTTTTCTTTATTTTGTGTTTATCAGCTAATTTGTTGCTGCAATACAAATCTTCACATTGCAACAAAGAGGCCAAATTAAAACGGATATTAAAACAGAAAAGCGAGAGAGAAACAACTTCAAAAGAAACCTGTGCTCCCTCTGTTAGCTGTGTGTGTGCTGGTAATGGTAACTGCATAACTCATAGTGTTAAAAAAAAAAATGAGTATAGAAGGAAAGGAAGGTCAAGCTGAACGTTACCTTAATTTGTTTTCTGGTAGCACAAAAAACACATTTTTTCACCTAAATATGTTACTTAGACCAAAATTTGTAACCTTGAGCTGTGGAGCACATGAAGAGAGTGAGCGGCGCAAGAAAAAGAAAAACGCTGTGAATAACAGTCCAGACATGTACCAGTCATAGCATAACACAGGCAGAAGGAACGGTTTCTGCAGATAAATACAATGCTTACTGCGTCACTAAATGATTATAATTCCTGTTACCAAGGTTACCAATTGCTGCTGCATAAATGTAGGTTACATCTCACTCATAGACTGCAGATTGCAAGATTGCTTTCTTAGCTCTTCACAATCAGCAGGTAGATTTAACAGAAGCCGTGCTCAGAACTCTTTAATGACTATTAGAACATCTTGTGGTTCTTAAAACCACACGCATGCACAGTTTCCTTGGAGCCTGATCCTCCTTTCGAGGCAACAGTGATCTCAACCGAATGAGCAATCACATCACACGTCACCTCAGTGAAAAGGTTAGGTGTGAAAAGACTGGTTTCATAAGACCCAGTAGTTATTACCCAGTAGTTTTTCATTTATTATCGTATCTCATTTTTTTCCTGTAGACTTTTAGAGCCTAAGGTTGGCAGTACAGGGGGCCACTGAGGTCTCTTTGCTTTGACTTGTGGTCAGGTGATCCATTACTGGTACATGTTGCACACCTTTTTCTATGTGCGGTTCTTTTAAGGCTTTCCTATAATAAAAGACCAGTCAAACAAACAGTCTGTACCTTTCAGTGGACACTGCTGCTCAAGACTACCACCAGTTTTCTGAGTATTACATTCACATGGGTTCTTTATAATCAAAACCCAACTAGGAGTTGAGACACTACTGCGCTCTGTTCCTAAACCTCCTCCTCTATTTATCTCTCCATCCATGTGACCTGCTTTATCAAGAAAACATTCATCAAGCTGTCCTCTCAGTAGTGTATGTATGTATATATGTATGCCATGCGCTCCCTCTGCAGATCTGGGATTTGTGACATCTCTGTTGGCGGTTTTACACAAAGACTACAGATCCCTAAAATCCCTCCGTCGCTCACCTGACTCACTCTGCATCTTTGCCCATCAGCTCACCCCATATGGCAGGCTTGGAAATATCCTGCTTTGTTCTAGGGGCCCACACACAAGCTGGAACAGCATGGAGCCAGCAGGAAAGCTCTACTGGCGTTCACTCCCGTTTGTCGATGAAGCGGCAGGCTGGCTGCTCCCCTCTGGAGATGTTTCCACAGCGTTAGATAACGCTCCTATATAGACGACTCTGTAAGGTAAATAAAGTCAGACTGACGCCTGACCTCTCGCTGGGGGAAGTCTACACTGTACTGTGTGTGTGTGCATGTGTGTGGTCCGCACCCCACCACCACCACTTCCAATAACTATTCTCTCTCTGTCTCTCTCTGGTATAACAAGTGTTTAAAAGAGCAAGCTTGGCTTTGATCATGATCTGGCACTGAGGGATTTTTGAGAGGCTTTAGGTTACAAACTTCCACAAAGGAAACTGACAGATGGGACACTTAGCTGTTGTCTTGTTGTAGATTATTTACGTCTATTTTAGGATGCCTCCTTTTCGGGAGGTGGTGCAAAGGTGTGGGTGGGGAACAAAACCTTCTTAATTGCACAGTGAAGCCACCGTAACCCCCCCCCCCACACACACACACACACACACACACTTTCTCTCTGTGTGCATTTTTCAGGAAATTGGCAGTGACAGCAGCGAGTGAGAGAATGAACTGACAGCGAGCAGGAAGCAGAGGCTTAATCCTCGATAAGATCTTAATGACATTGTACTGCAGAGATACTTTGTCTCCCATGACCCCAGTGCACACAACTAATGATCTTGGTTCCGCGGAAATAACGACCCTTAGCTTTTGTTGTTTTCCACATGAAGACGCACACAAAAAAAATTAATAAACAATGATGAAATACAGTGCCACATGATCCGTTGTTTCTGGGGCACTGTTGTGATGATGAATTTGATCAGAGAGCAATTTACAGTATCCATATGAATTCCAGGGAGGGTCTATTAGCTAAGCTCACATGCAGAGAATATTCATGTGTTTTGCACCTGATATGGAACAACATGGAATAACATGGACCCATTAATTAATTGTTAAAAAAAAATAAAAATCCCTCAAACCACCCATGTAAATCCCCTTGTGAATTTACAATTAAACCTCCTGAAGGAATCGGTGGGGTGAAAAACACAGATTACTGGTGCAATCAGTAGGTAAAACAGATTCTATTTCTTCCTTCCATGATCTGATTTTGTAAATAAATAAGCCGTATAATCGTGTATAATCGTGTCGTATTCGTATAATGTCTGGTCTGTGAATGTTTTTTTTTTCTCTCTCTCTCTATCACACTTATTCTCAATAACTAATTTTGCCTGATTGCTGTCAAACACCCTGAGAAGTGAAAAGGGAAGGAGGCTGAGGGCGGGTGATGGAACAGATCCCTGGGGGCCGGTGAGGCAGGAGACTGATTGTTTTTTCCACTCCCGTGAAGACGTGTGATCTAAGCAATTAAAACACTCTCCTTGTTCTTGAGAAGTTGTACTGTTTGCCATGGCTCTATTGTACAACTTAGCAACTGTACTGCAACAATGAAAGAAAAAGCTTCAAGTTGTCATTTTAGTCTCTAAAAAGGCAATAAATGTTGATCCGAGTACAGTTATTTTCACCAGTTCAATTCTTTGCCTCTCCACACTCTGTTTTCTTCTTTTTGTGTCACAGTAATGATGAATTATCTGCGCGCTGCTTCGCTTTAACAGATGTAAACTCGGCTATCTTATCTGCTCATAGGCTATTTGAAACGTACAGCTTCCGCATGCATCCAAATAAATCATCTCTTATCAAGTCGAATTACACAAAGGGCCCCTGCGAACTTGGTTTAAAAGGGTCCGCTCGGAACAGTTTCACCTCACCGCTCGGTGCGAAAGAGAAGAGAGCGATTAGAAATGAGAGCTGTCGCAAAGAGAATGATGTCATACTATACAGGGTGACTTCCACATTGTATTGACACCTGACTGGCATGTTTGTCTGCTATTGGCATGCACCTGTTGGTAGAGGTACGTACACTGATCAGGCATAACATTATGACCACCTTCCTAATATTGTGTAGGTCTCCCTTGTGCCTCCAAAACAGTCATGACTCATCAGAGAATGGACACAGTCCTTCTGAGGGTGTCCTGTGGTGTCTGGTAGCAGAATGTTGTTAGTGGGGGCCTATGGGTTGAGGGGAAGGCTCTCTGTGGATCAGGCTTGTTCCAGTGCATCCCACAGATGCTTGATCAGTTTGGGATCTAGTGAATTTGGAGGCCAGGTCAACACCTTGTGCTGTTTTTCAAGTTTTTTTGAGTGTGTTGTGTGCCTGCGTCAGGCTGCATCCTGCTGGGGATGGCTGCTACCACCAAGGAGAGTCATTGCTATGGAGTGGAGGTGCCTGGTCTGGTCTAGGTGGGTGGTACATGTCTAAGTAGTAGAGCATTTTTTTTCCCAGCAAAACACTGTATTGTCACAAGATGGTCAATGTTATTCACTTCTCCTGTCAGCGGTTTTAATGTTGTGGCTGATCGATGTAAATCAACAGTGCATTCTATCTCATGTTAATATCAGTGGCATATGTCATGACACCTCTGCTGGGTAGTCCACACTGACAAATGACACTGGTATTTTAACATGTGACATAAGGTATCTTCTTTCATTCATTCATTCATCTTCTGTAACCGCTTGTTCCTGTGAAGGGTCGCGGGGACATAAGGTATCTTAATGTGTAATCTCTATAAGTCTGTAAACAATTGCCTGCATATGAATGAGCAGAATCTACAGGGAAGGGACAAGCAGAGGATTTTGGTAATGGCTTTTTATGCTTTCCCTTTGTAGTTTGAGAAGTGCTGACCAATCACATTTGAACTGGCTATGGTTCCCTGCAGGTAAATAGCCCATGGCCAGAGAAAAAGAGGAAAAATGAACCGTGACAACCTACATACAGAAGTGGATATCCACGATCTGTTATCTGGATATCCGCTGTCTTTACAGGTCTCGTTAAGTCATCAGATGATAGCCGGCGGGTTCCTCCATTGTATCCTCAGCTGAGGCTGCTACATTGCAGGAAGGAACATGATCAGGTGCCTCAAGTAGAAGACGTTCAGCGCTTATAACGTCTTGTGGCTGAGGTGCCCCGCTCTCTTTTACAGCAGTGGGTGTAGATTACATCAACATATGGCCAGATGCCACGCACATCCCCTTAGCTCTGTGATCCCGTCCTAACCCATTAGCCTGTAATTAAGCGATCATCAGCCAAAGCTCCTTCACCATTACTCATAGTACATGTTGTGCCACCAAGTATTTTGTTAACAATGGACTTAAAAGAAACTGAATATCTTGATGGTTTTGAAAGTTTGCAGGATGTACGGGAGCTTTCACCGGCGACACAGTAATTGATCTGAACACCACTCAAGGCAATACTTACCTGTACTAAAAGGACATGCATCTCACTGCTTAAGAGCTTTACTGGCAACAGAGTTCAAAGTTGATGACTAGATGTGTCTCTCTCATTAGGTAATGTGTATTTACTTATTTTCTTTCCCTTTAAGGCCAAGCTCCTCGTCCTTGAGGGAATGTTGAATTACCACGTGCATCCATCATCGGGTGTTAAGTCCCTTGTCCTGCTGCTGCTCTCCTCCGTGGACTCCCTTGCACTGACCTTCCTCTTGGCATCATGGGTAAAATTCTGCAAGAGCTTAAATCAAGCCCATCCTGAGCAGACTATTCCAGTACCCCCCGAGGCGGAGTCTGTTAGAGATGTAATTAATCAGCTTGCAGATCCTCCACGCAGGCCTCACACATCAGAATAAAAGCATGATCTAAACAGCCGAGGAAGTAGCCGAGGAAGGAAATCAAAAGAAAGACTGTGAAGGCAGTAGATATTTGTTAAAACCCGTGCAGCTGCTTCTCCATTCAAAGAGCACTTTTAACCAAGGTCCATTAAAAAGACCGTAGTCAGCATTCGCTGTGCGGGAACGCCTGATATATGTTCAGCGGAACCGGGCTAAATCAAGCGACGGGCCCTATCAAACTAGGGAACTGCAAGATCACAATCAAAAGCAATTCTGTCACTGTCACAGGATGATTTATGACAGAATTAACAAGGCAGAGAAAGAGAAACAAAGGACAGACGGGAAAAAAAAAGTGTATTATCTGTCGGAGCGAGACCGAGCTCAACAGAACAAGGCTGACGCACAAAAAGGGAGAATTTCCTGTCCAACGTCTGATTTAACACCACTGATATTGCAGCCCTGACAGAATCAGCAACTGGCTTCACCTGCTTTCATTTTGTCATGTCATTGTAATTTCATTCCGCGCTGTCTCAAAAGACCCGGGGACATTTCAACTTTCTTTAATATGACAGATGTCCAATAATTTCGCATTTAATCTCTGCCCTGCGGGTGCAAAGTATGTGAGGCAGCAAATTGATGCCACTGTAGTCGGTGAGATGGTGGATCGCTGGTGATTCTGAAATTGGATACTTACTCATCCAGATTCACCGTGCTCATTAGAATGTCAGAGTGAAGTTGGAGGAAGGCTTCATTTTTTTTTTTTGAGTCATGTCTTTTCTGAAAGTTAAATAAGGCACAGGAAACTTTGCACCCAGGACAGCAAAATGTGACAGGAAGAGAAATGTTCCGACAAAGTGCGGTTCAGTTGCTAACTATGGGCGTATTCACACCAGGAAGGTCCGTTAGTTCACTTGCTTTGGTCCGGACCAATTTTTTTTTTCTTTTTTTTTTTTTAGTGCGGTTCGCTTTCACACTGTGATTAATTGCAACCGGACCAGAATTTATAAACAAAAACACATGTGCTAAGGTCGTTCAGCCATTGGCTGGTAAACGTATAGGCGGGGTAAAGAAGGAAGCCAAATGTCCCACGTAAATAGGCTACAATGGAGACTTTGCGTACTGTAGGTCTACTTGTTATTATGCTAGCAATATGGTTTATAAACTGAGCGCTGGAATCCCCTCTCTCTCATTTGTTTACTAAAAATCTTATATACTTCTGCATTTTTATGTGTTTTCTCCAGCATTTGAGATATCTGGACATCTGCCCAGATATCTAGGAGGCAGCGTGTCTCCTCAGAGCTCCAGGTTAAGCCACGGCTCATCTCTACCTAACCTACCTGCGTTTGTTTGCTTCACGTGTCTCTCTCTGTTGTGTGTGTCACTGGGCTATCCTACATTTCCCATAACTAGTGCAGTGCCCGTCGGAAGTATGTATTCCTATAGTGGGAGCTGAAGAAGATTTTTCAGTTGTGACCATTGTCGTGACCCATGTCTCCTCCCCACAAAGACACCTGCCCAGTTTCAAATCAGCGTGCCACAGACAGACAGACACAAACTCACCAAATAAGTTAAAAGAAATTCTTGATTTATAGATAGATGATCAAATCACTCATGTTTTGTCTGTAAACTGTAAAATAACGTTGAGTCTCCGTTGCCATGGTTACCATCTAGCGTTTGAGCCAGCGCAATAATTTAGAACTGTCATCAGGCAACTGGAAATATTAGAGCGGAGAAAATCTATTTTACCGATATATTTTACATTTCTTATCCAAACAACGTCAAACTTAGCAGTGCACATCTTCGTGCCCGTAGCGAGACACCTGCCCAGTTTCAAATCACTCGGGCCAACGGTTCGCGACATATGCGTGCCACAGACAGACAGACACACAGACGCTTCTTGATAGATGCGCGAAAACTACGGGAGCTCGTCAAATCCAAAAAGGTAGATTTTTGCAACTTGGGTCGGATCGAGGTCGGGCTGCTTTCACACCATAAAGGAACCGCACCAGGGTTCGGTAGGAACCGCTCCGAGACCACCTCCTCAGCTGGGTCTCGGTCCGCTTGTTTGGTCCGCACCAGAGTTCGAGTGATTGTATTCACACCAGTCAAAAAGGTCCGAACCAAGCAAGGAAACGAACTTGAGTTCGTTTTAATCGAACTAAACAAGGCAGGTGTGAATACACCCTATAAGACCCGAATGTTGCATCTCTAATATTGTCTATTAGCTTTGGGTTATTTAACAGCTTATAAATTGTGTGTGTTTGTATGTGACTGAGCGAATCACAGATTATATCGGCCTGGCAGAATCTCCCCCTGCTCTCTTGTTCAATAAAATTCACATTCACTTTCTGCCTGCTCTCCGCCGCCGCAAATTGTCGCTCTCGCCGGATCTGCGATGGAGAGGTGAAATTATAATCATGTCGCTTCAAATTAAAACCACGCTGCTTTGGGGACCACCTTTGCACATTAACATCTCATCCCGCTTCGTCCACCCCCGCTGTAAGCGTGCCTCGGCAGTTGCTCTTGCTCGCTGAGTTGCCTTCAGAGGAGCTGCAGTAACCAAGGGATGCCTTCCCGGTGTTCTGCGCCGAGGAATTGACAGAAGCTACGCTGACTGTGGGGACAGAGCTGGATCTCCTCTCTGCAATTTCCTTGCAGGAGAAAAGCCACCCCCCCAATCCCTCCGAGAACCGACACCTTGAAGCTCTAACCAACATCCTGCCGTCCATCCACCATTACCAACACTAGCAGGTGACAGTTTGAGAACTACTTCATCTAAACATGCATTATGTTTTGCTGTTTCTTTTTGTTTTTATCAGAATCCATCCATCTGTCGTTCCATCGTTGCCATAAGGATTCATGTCTTTATTTTCGGCGAGAATTCCCAACTGAATGTTTCTCTTCCGTTTTCCAGTTGTTTTGTGTTGTTTGTTCCTCGCGAGATTGAAGCCTCAGATTAACTTGGCACCTGCCTCAAAATGCCAGAAATCAACAGCTGATTTTCAATTATTTATCATTTTCCATTTGATTGATGTTTACCATCATCACCCTGTTGCAATATGCGATAACTCTGTTCCAGACACATTGTTAAAGTGGTGCAGTACAAATGGGAGAACACAGTAGGCAGACGTCCAAGACAGAGGCGTGATTTATTGGGTACAAGTAGACTGCACTGTAAACCAAGGGAGAGGGAACTTTTTAATGGATTCTCTGTGAAAGACAAACAACTGGGAGTGTTCCTGTTCGTCTTATTGAATGGATTCGGGGCCTCTGGCAACTGCCAGGTGAGCTGTCAGAACTTTAACAAGCCCAGTGGTTTACAACGCTTTACTTGGATCTTGCACTTTAATTTTCTGTACTTTCTGCCTTCTTCTTTTGGGCAATGAAATGACTAATACCCCATTGTCAGATATAGTCTGCCCCTCAGTTGGGCGCCTGGTCACATAAAACCTCTGTCAATCTCAATGTGCAGGCGGACACGGTAACAGCAGTCAGTATAAAGCGGCAACAGCACAGCCGCGGACAATCAATAACACTTTACTTGTGGTAGATGTGAAATATGAGATTAATGAAAGATGTCCGACTTTTGAGAAGGTTACATTTTCCTCTAATGTGCGTTTGGCCTCTGGCTGATTGTAATCTCGTTCATTCCAATTTGGCCAGACGAAGAGGGAAAAAAAAACAAGAAGAGCTGCTCAGTTGTCAGGTTGCTGACCTGCACTACTGCCAAATGTACATTTTTTTTAACTAGACGTATTGCTTGACGCCGAAAAAAATCCTGACAAATGTATCCATAAAATCGTGTTTGGGGATTTTCTGTACTGTTGCGGCTGTTCTAAATGCTTACTGGGGAACTCCTTGGCTCCGAGGCACAAAGAAAAATGATGAGAAAAATGCACACAACTATCACTCCAAGACTTTTCATCACTTATCCCCTGAGTCACAAAAGGATCTACAGCAGAGTGAAAGAATATAGATTTTCCCTGTTAAAAATGACATGCTGCAGTTCAAGCCGCACAAGGATTTCTTTTAGATATAAAATAAAGCTTTGCTTCAACTGCAGAAAGTGCCACAAGCCATGTGGCTGCAGTACAAGATACATGCAAGTGTTCATTTCAAGCATCTTGTCCTAAATTAGCAGATGTCTCTTCCTGAAGCCGGTGTTTGGCACAGCTGATCCCGACTTTTATAGCGCCGATATTTGAGCCTGATGTTGCCTCCTCTCGTCTCCGCTCTGCTGCAGTTTCACCCGGTTGGACTGGATGAAGCTAAAACATATCCATATTCAGTTTTAGAGTTGTGTGATGCGGGCATGGTGGCTGACTTCGGTTGCAAAATAAAAAACAAAAGCCCAGCTATTTTGTCAAGCGGCCAACAGTTTTCAGTGACAACTGAAAATGATTAATCGAACATGTATTGTTATCCGTGTTTGATGGTCCCTTTCAGTTGAGTGAACAAAGCTGGTCTATTTGTCAAAGCACTGACAATTAGAGCAAACGCACTGTTGATATCACGGACAAAAGCAGGCATGTGTGCTGGTGAAAGTGGCCAGCAAGCAAATCCTCCCAACCTTCTAGGGATTTGTTGCGTATTTCTGATGAACACAGTGTATTCAACATTATTCCCTCAATACCCCTACACACCACAAAGCAACGATACACAATTTTAATGGTGACACTTGATATTTTAATTCACTTAATGCACAAACCCGAACTGTTTCTGCTCCTAAGTTGTGCAGTGTAGCTTTACCCTGTTTACTGGATGTCCTCTATCTGTCTTCTGCCTTTAAAACACCATGGATTTTTCTGCTCATAAATTATTTCTTTCCCCCTGTTGGAAGACAACCTCTGGAGTCATATTCCATATTTGACTTTTGACTGAAAACATTCAATCAAACAGTCGTACGTGTTCAGCTCATTTATAAGAGCTAGTTTACTTTTACTTTACTTTTTCACCTTTTTACATGATTTTTATGCATCATATTATATTTACGTTTTCCCTGCTGAGCTCAAAAAAATTAGCACTGCAAAGAACAACACACCAAAATGTCAAACGTCAAATAGTGACAATAGACTTAGGCTTAGGTAGACTTTATTGATCCACAAGGGAAATTGCTTGGTCACAGTAGCTAAGGTGCTCATTAAAAAAAAAACAGTCTTGGAAAAAAATATAGGTGTAAGAATAAAATATAATGCATGCTTATGTACAAATTTACAAGAAATAGAAGTGTATATACCCTATATACATCGGAAGGATAAGCTATAAGGTATAAAAATATGGATGGAGGAGCATTAATATTAGGAACATGGAGTTCTGTGACAGAAAGGTGAGTTGTTGTACGGCTCGACTGAGTATGGTATGAATGAAGTCCTATAGCGTTCGTTGTGGGAGCGGTGCTGGATGAGTCAGTCGGAGAATGAGCTCTGCTGCTCCTCTACAGTCTGGTGAAGTGGGTGTAAAGAATTGTCCACGATAGAGGTTAGTCATTATTATCCTCCATCTTTGTTAGTGTAAGGGTAGTGACACGCCTAGCTGACGGTCGGCAGTTTTCCCATGTTGAGCCGTCGGTGAGCATCTATGACCCTAATATTTCTAGTGAGTCCCACGCCGTTGGCGCTAGTGAGCATTCAGTATGTTGCACCGGCAGTGGAACGAGTGGGTCAGAGAGATCACTCCGACTGGCTGTTCAGATTAGCGAAACAGTACACTAAAAGAGCAACGGGAGTGATTAAAGTCAATAAAAGAGCAAAGTTCAAAGGTCACCCAGAAGCACACTGAGGCAGAAAGTTGTCCACCCCATCGGAGCGGCTTAGTTTCTGCAGCACAGTGCAGTGAAACAGAACAACTCCTTCACAAACACATGGTTCAACGCAGGAGAGCCAGCTCTTCAGGTCAGAAGTCCATCTACACATGAAGGATGAGGGACAGTCTGTTGAGGACAACAAAGTTCCACATTTTAGCCAGAGAAGACAAATCTATGAAAAATTGGAAAACCCCTCTCAAAAACATGGTAGGAGGGCGGAGGCATCCTTTATCAGTCACGTACAACTCTGTCCATCTGGACCATCTGTCCCAAAAATGTTTACCCCCATTCACACCTTGATACTGGAGTTTCTGGTCATTAATGGGGTCGATGGACTACCACATGGGACCAAAGGACCAGAACACCACCCACAGATGTTTCCAATAAAAACCTAAACTCCCCATCAGTCATTTAGATCTTAAGAAGCTACTTGTATGAGTGGTGAAACATCTTTAAGAAAACTCAACTCAACTCATGTCCAATTGCTTTAGTTTTGTTTTACACAGAAGGGTCTTCTTGTTTTACAGCTTAATGTAATCGGAACATTTAAATGTTCATAAATCATCTAGCTCAGGGGTGTCAAACTCATTTTAGTTCAGGGGCCACATACAGCCCAATTTGATCTCAAGCTAGCCGGACCAGTAACATAATAGCATAATAACCTATAAATAACGCCAAATCTTTCCCTTGTTTCAGTGCAAAGAAGTACACAATGAAAATGTTTACGTTTAATGAACTATCCTTTAAAAACAAACATTTTAGCAACACCTCAAATTTCCTGAGAAAAATAAGTGCAATTTCTGCGCGCTGCTGCCATCTGCTGTTTAGTTCTGGGTCTCAGTGTTGTGCTATGTCTGCAGCTGTGACTAGCATAGCGTGACCCCGAGTGGAACATTTTCAAACAGGTGCCAATTTTATTGAAAAATTGCTCTTAATGTCTTCTCATTTTTAACACTGCAAATTCATCCCGCGGGCCAGATTGGAGCCTCTGGCGGGCCGTTTTTGGCCCACGGGCCGTATGTTTGACACCCCTGATTTAGACCATGTCTAGGCCGCAACGCTTCTGAATCACAAATGCTGCTAGGATGCTACAAGTCTGTAGAGAATTGACTTGCGTTCCTGGCTGTCTCTGGCTCATTCCTGCCTTCGCCTTCTATTCTGAGAAGGAGCCTCTATAGGCAATTAGTTAAACACAGGCAGCAGCATTCACAGTAACATCAGTACAACTGTTACTTCCTTTCTTTTTTCCGTGTACACAGTCACATTGTGTATTCTTTCTCCTAAATTGAATATAGTCTTTACATGAAGCCCCTCCTGTGGGTCACATACTGTTTAGTTAACAGCACTGCCCATCTGTTATTGTTCTTCTGCCGCCCATGTGAAAGCAGGCATCACTCAAGGACCGCATCCCACACACTGACCAGCACCACATATCATGTTGTCATTAAGTCGCGACTGTGTGGGCTCACAGTGATCTAGAAATACAATGTGTCTACTTTTATTTCCTTAAGGTAAGAATTATGCCTTTACGCCGCTTTATGTCAGCCTGGTGTAGAGATTACACTGATCCCAGATGTTTATTACAACATAGATCAGCAGATGGGGGGAAATAAAGGTCTCCAGATTCCATTTGGTGAAGAGGGTAGGCTATTGTTTGCGTTGTATGTTCATAAGTCTCCTCGGTGAAAAATACAATAAATTAAAACGTTGAACGTAGGCGGCTCTGCTATTTCTTTCCTGCGTTTGTTCAAAAGCGGCACTAAACTTATGCCGGCGGTTGTCTATGTTGACAAGTTTAAGAATACAAAACACATCTCAAGCGCCGGTTCATTAACCAACAGAAAAACTTCTTTATAACCTACGCTGCCAAAGGGAAGGTCCAGGGAGAAACACAAGTGTACCACTGCCACACTCAATGTAATTGCTGTAATAGCCACTTCCCTATCACCTCAGAACAGTGCTTTTTTTTTCTTGCAAGGGGTAATGGAAAAACTTTTGACTCTTCTCGTGTAAAGAGACGCGTTTAAGACAGAGGCACTTTGTTGCTTAAAGATATTACAATCACATTAGATGACGGAGTAATTGCTCCATTAAAACAGCCCCTGAGTAAGCGAGAAAACACAAAACTGCCACGGGGTTCGACAGATTTACAGTTCATGGCCACAGTTTAACTTCTATTGTGTTTTTATTTAGTTTTGTCTGTGTGTTATGCCCTTCCGCCATGCCAGACGTAGTCTAAGGATTTGTGGCAAATAGCATTTTTCTTTCTTTTGAGTATTCATCGCAGCATAACATTTTCATTATGTTTAACTTCTTCAAGGGTACAACACAATGGCAGATGGATAACAGACTGATGGCTCTCAGAATTGAACCTCCTTGCACTCAGGGTTCCTTTATAAACTATAAACTTCTCTTATCACACTGAAAGTCAACCTAGCTGTCAAGATGCCAGCACTGACGTATGCACAATGGGCCCGTGTTGTACGACTGGAAGAAAATAGAGACGCCTTAGTGTTTGTGTGGCTGTTTCTTGAGACACGGCAAGTAGCTTCCTTTCAATGGCTGTTGCAAAACTAAATGATTGTAGTCAAGCTATTGACGCAGCAGGAATAAAGAGCAGTGTTATGGATTAACCCACTGAGAGTAGCTGCAGGTGTGATGCTTGCATGTCGCTCTCTCTTTATCCAGATGTGATGTGAGTCACAACTGTTTTGGAGGCCTACACAATATTAGGAAGGTGGTCATAATGTTATGCCTGTTCGGTGTATAGCTACAAGCGTATGTTCAGTGGAGATGTGTCTTAGTGGTGCTTAGTTCTGTCTCTTTACAGTAAGCTGGTCATGTATCGGTATTAGCTGGTTACCTGTAGCCGTCCTGTGAGGGGTGCAGTCTGACTTCTCATAATCATGACAGTAGATGAACTGTATCATGAATCATATTGTTGAGCGTGTACCATTTTGTCTTGTACGTGGTTCTACAAAATAATCCAGGACAAAAAGCCAATAAAATCCACCTACTGGTCCTATGAACCACCTGCTTAGAGCCACGCTGCTATTGTGACTAAAATTAGAACTATATGTGAATAATGATTGTTAGCCAACATTGTATACAGGATAACCTGGATTTGCAATGCTGAGCCACCTGAACACGAAGGTCACACATCCTCATCCAAACATGGAGCCCATATAAAATCACATGAGGGTCACACCATATGAAGGTCTGAGATAAATTTAAATTGGACTAGCTCAGTGAACTGGGACTGGGGCGGTATTGTATGCTAATGACATGGCCTCCACGGTACCTACAGAGAAACAAGGTTACTTCCAACATATCACGTATGCGCCAATCTTCCACCTCGTGTCTGAGAGCCCAGGAGCCTGTTTACTTGGTGGAGAATGCAAAGAACAGATGCCATCATCAAAAATGGAAACTAATGATGGATACATGACCTTTTACGCCTTTATTTTTTTATTTTTTTTATTTTATTTATTTACTTGATACATAGCATGAGTCATTTAACATAATGAGCTCATTTGGGTTGATTTTGAAATGTGAAAGCTATTTCTCCAGTGAGTATCACACAGCGGAAAACGGCGCACGGAAGAAAGTCTGATGGCTTTATCGCGACACTGAGCGCTCAGAAAAGCATGACTGCTGCTTTGAAAATAAAATTGCGATGAACTATAATCACAAACTCTGATTAGGTTGGTGTTACGCAGCACACTTGTGCTGAAGAAACAGCTTGAAGTCTGGAAATGAAAAACAAAGAAATAGTGTTACATTAAGAAAGGATGCTGGATCAAGACATTTAAAGCAAAGCATGGATTTAAAGAACAGCACGGTAAACAAGGACGGACAAGACGTTACTTATTTTGGATGACATATGTTTTGTTTCAGTTAATTCGTGGCTTTTGTTTTATGTAATTCAAGCTTCAATTACAGTTTAATCTAGAAACTAAACCATATCATCGGACAATTACAGACATCAAAAATGTATTTGATTTCATGAACTAAAAGGTTATTGTTTTGTAAACCTCAGAGATGCGGCATCAGGCATCTCTGAGTCTTTGGAGATGATAGGTCGACGCTGGCTTTGGATTCAAAGGGGAACTCCAGCGATTCTACACATCAAAGTCTGTTTACTGGTTTTGGGGAACACTGTGAAAAAAATGTCAAAAAATAAAAAAAATAAAAAATTGCAACACAGCTTTTTGTGGCTCCTTAGGGAGCTTCAGAAAATCTGACAAATTGCCAAGGAACAAAAATCCGGGGGCGTGGAGTCAGAAAATAGAGAGGTTATCAGACGTTTGTAGCACACTTTAATACTTTTCATACTTCATGTTTGCATGGTGCTTAAGTAGCATTTGAAGCCTGCATTAGCAAACGCTCTCATTAAACACTCAGATCTTCAACCAAACGGTCTGTCAGACAATTTTCTCATGCGGTAACTGATGCATGCCTCGGCTGTTTTGTGTTTGCAGAGAAAGGGAGGATTTGTGCATCTGCGTTTGGGGGCATTAACCGCTCCAAAACTGTTACATTAAAATTCAATTAAACTGTCAAAGACGTTTCTCTTATTTGTTGTGGTAAACCCATACTCTTCGACATTCTCTCCTTTCATCTTTGAAGCTAAAATACAGCCTGGGTGCGCTGACAGACTGCACCTTTCCTCACTGCGAGTGTATAACGCCGGGGGCCGCGGCAAACTTAACTCGTGTTTAACATTCTATTGCTGGGAGTTAGCCGTGTAAATAATGCATAGGTGCAGTAGCAGCAAGACCCGTGTTTACAAGAGCAATTATCAGCTCAGAACCTCTCCATGTCCCTGGAGCTTGAAGCGGTTTTCAGAATAAAAATTGAAAAAAAAACTTCAAAAGGAAAAAGAAAAAGCATGAAAGTTGGAAGGACAAAAACTACATGTGACATTGCACGGTAGGCTTTGGATTTTGCCAAAAAAAAAAAAAAAAAATTCAATCTTTAGCAAAGCCGTACAGAATAGCTCATAAAAGAACAATGACAGTGTTGTACACCCAGTCTTCTCTTCACCTTCTTCTTCAGACAGTCTAGACCCTGCTCTCACTTTTCTGTTAGTTCCGTTGCACCTGTTATGTCTGGACAACATACGCATCGATAACTCCCTCGAAAGTAAAGATGCTGGAAACCTCTGCAAAGTCCAACAAAAGCATCATTTTGTCAAACTTCAACCTTCAGCCAAAATAAATCACCAGCCAGAGTAACAGAATCAGTGCAGTTCTGCGAGGCCATTAACAAAACTCTGTAATGATAATAGACTGATAAATATACTTACTTTCATTCATTCATTCATTCATTCAGTCATTCATTTTCTGTAATCGCTTATGCCGTGGATGGGATGGTCCCAGCTGTCAGTGGTCGAGAGGCGAGGTACACCCTGGACAGGTTACTTGCTTACATGCAAAATGAAAATATATACTTATTGAAATACTGTGAAATTAAAGTGCTATTGCAGGGCATGAGAAGACATTTTTACTTAAACATTTTTCAAAATGTTTAATTTTCATGTAGAAAACAAAGATCAATGAAATTGCCATGTATGGTTTCTTGCCCTATTTGTCCTTATCACATTAGACAATATCAGGCCACTTCTTCGTGGTACCTAATAAAGCAGTTATACTCGGGTTTCATGCAGAGGTGGACGTTACAGACCACATTTTACCCTGATTTGACCTGAGAATGTTGCCTTGATCTTCACTGACTGGCTGAGTGAAGACCACATGCTTCTCAACCTCAGTAAGAGACACAGGACTCAATTTAAAATGTGTGCTGAAGGTACCATATATGTTTCCTCGCCCCATAAAGGGTTAATGAGGGCTGGGATTATAAAAGCGATTCAAATCAGTCTTGATTAGAACGATCCAGTATCAATTAATAAAATTCTTGGATACATTTTCTGTGCCATTTGCTGCATTTTCTCGTTAAAAACGCACACGACTGGTCCACATGCGATTTAGATCCAGAACATGACGGATGCTCCTACTCCGAGAGCAGCGTCAGGCCTGAAAGCTGACGTGTTGCATTGAGGTAAAATATTGTGGAAACACATCCAGTCTCCAAAAACCAATGACAACGTTAGTCTTGTGAAAATCTATTACGGCAAAGTTGTTATGACCCTTAAATATACTAAATGAAATAATGTTGAATAGAATCAAATCAGGACCTCGTGAATCGGATTCAAGAAATCAGCAGCAAAGCTGCTCTGCTCTGCCCTGCTCTAGTCATCCAAATTTTAAATGCCCGACTGTTTCTGTTACTTTAAAATATTATTGCATTAATAGCACTCTTTTCTCCCTGCCATGAATATTTAGTGGTCCAGTGTGTGAGTTTAGCGGGATTTAGTGACATGCAATGTAATTCACAAGTATGTTTTAATAGGTTAAGAATAGGAAGGGTCCTTTACATATTTGTTTCTGTAGCAGCCCAGAACAGAACACAAAGTACTGACTGCAGAGAGGGACACTACTACTACTAATGCGTCACAAAAATCTACACCCTCTTCTTTTATCTGTAACTACAAAACGTCTACTGTTCAGGAGTTACGACCACCCCGCTGATTGGGTAGACGTGGTAAATATATCTGGGCAATGTACAAGGCTTAACTATACCAGCAGAATGCAAGACAAGCACTTCAAGGACAAGCCTTGAAAACACTACACTGCTTCACTCTTCAGGTAAGAGACACGCACTTTTCTCAGACGACTGAGCGGAACAAGCGAGCAAATGGCTGAATAAGTAGAGCGTATATGGTAGTTGAGTCGGATCTGTTTGTGTACGATTATCGTGTTAACACCGGCCCAAATTAACCAAACCAGAGGGGCCAGACACGCTACGGTTCAATTCAAACAGACTAAGCGCTGCAGGTGTGAAAGCACCCTCAGTGTTGGCAACACATATTTTTTTACCAATAAATGGCATATATGATGCATCTCATGTGTCAGGATCCAACCTTGACAGTGATGTCAGGATGGACTTGTCTTGAGATTTTGTAGCCGTAGCAGTATAAAGGTTCACAAATATGTCGCCATGCTTTATGAGTTTGTTATGAGGTTCATGGATTGCACACACACACACACACACACACACACACAGCAATATCCGTTAATGATCACTAATGACATCCTTCTGTTTGTACACAACCTGTGACAGGTAACACAAGAGCTATTGTTTCGTGTTTACCATCCGCTGATCGGCGCCGCGCTGATTAGATGGCGCCGCATTGTGTGTGTCCCTTACGCTGGCGTCAGTGGCAGGCAATAACAAAGATTGATAGCGGAGTTAGGACGGCCATTTGGGGCCTTGATCTACAGCGTCGAGTCTCGGGGGATGAAGCCATCCCAGCTCCACTCAGCTGCCCAGGGCCGGTGGTCACAGTAATCGAGAGGAGATGTATTTATAAAGTGCCCTGCTCAGCAACCCCGCTCATTCCAGTAAATCTGAGGGGGAGCTGAAAGGGAAAATGTCACAACCCAAGGACACGACAAGGAGCTGCCCCTGCCAGTGCCAGCAGGTAATTGGGGTGTCACCGCGTCCCGGAATGCATTTCCTGCTATCACACCTTTTGGCTGTTACCTGTGTGAAGCATTGTCCTGCCAGGATATGGAAAAGGAGACAGTGAGAGACGAATAGAGACAGACGAAAAAAGAGAAACGCATACTTTAACAATTAAGAATCCTCTGTGGGATTTTGATTTGTTAGGAAAAAAAACCTTTGCACGCATACAGCAGGTCTGGTTGTTAAAAATATGAAATTAAAAGTCCAACTGTTTACATTATGCGGTACAGATGTAGACTCTGTATCTTCCAGCCCAAAATATTTCTTAGCATTTTATCTTTCTAAATGTTATTCATCACAGCTGTCCTGCACGCCCTGCTCTCTTGGTTTCTTAGCCAACTCCCTCGGTTTAAGCAGCCAACACAAATCTCACGCAGAGGTATTGATTGGGGTTTATGACAAAATCTATATGAAATACATTAAGGATTTGAAAGGAGCTCGGTAAAATATATTAAATGGGCGGGCGTGGCGCGAGAAAGTGAAATAATATTTTGGCGCGTTGGCTGCTTTACACTTTGCTTCGGGTTTGAATATCCCCAGTGTATTTCCACCATTAAGACAGATGCAGCCATTAAGATGCGCATCTTATAATATTCTGGGGAGAAACATAAATTACACTCATTGCGAGGGCTGAGCATTGATTGCAATTTGTGAACTTGTTCCGTGAGACGAGAGGCCCCGATAAAACAGGATCTGCAGCGACTGTTCAGAAGACGCCACAAAGAACTGACGTGGCTCGAGCAGCAGAGCAAATCCATCGGGAAGCACTAATGTGTTGTAGATGTTACACAGATGTCCTTTCAATTAACTAATTACACGGGAAGGGGAAAGGATAATGATGTATGCCTGCATGCGCATAAAACATCCAATGCCTCTTCATCCCCTGCCCTAATGCAAGGCTGCCACTTTTAACTTGCATGACTGATGGAGATCAAAAGAAACACTGACGCGCCAACGAGGACAAGGCACTAGCATGTAGATGTAAGGGGGAGAAAGCTGACTGTGGTAACACTGCACCAGGCTGCGGTACCATCCCACCAGCTGCAGCACAGGGACGGCATTTCAAACACCAGCTTTTCTTCCTCGGGGAACTGGGAACAGTTTAAAGTCAAACTCTTTCATATTCAGAAAACAAATCCCTCTTTCATCCTTCTCATTGAGCGTCGCTTTTTCTCCATTTCTGTTCAGATTTGATGCTTTGAAACGTCATCAGAAATCTAACAGGACATGCCTTAGAGCATATATACATATAAAGGGTATTTGATAACCGTACGATAACTACGCATTGAAGAAAATGCGGCCGCGGAAAAACAAGCTGCAGAAGCAGGCATCATCGATAAATAATAGAGACAACAATGAATAATACAAAAACAACACAAAATGTTACAGCAGCACATACAGACTTGGCCATGGAAGCATTGCTGAGTGAAAAAAAAAAAAATAAATAACATGGTATCTCGTGTTGTAAATGTGTAAGCACACGGAAGAAGGGAAAAGTCCACAGTGATCAGTTTACTAGAACAACATATGGAGGAAGGCAAGACATTGGGAATGAATTTAAACACCCAGGAAAATGAGTATGGGTCTAGTCTGAAGAAATACATAGTGGAAGATGCACCACAACATTCAATCTGTAGAGATAACCATTATGATAAAGAGTACATTTACACCTCTGTGCTGAATTTACCGGTTAACGCCGACTCCGTGTTTGCTGTGTCGTAGAAAAATAAATAGATGACGCATTGACAAGTCAATCAGAGTTATCAGACAGGTCGGCAAACAAAAGAAGATTTATTTGGTGCCTGATATGTATCAGGTTGCTACAAGGCTTCTGTTCTGTTAATATGAGAGCTGGTTATGTAATTATATTTCTTTTCTCAGAAAACGAAAACTGTGACTATAAAGGGCATTTAAAATCACCGTTTTATTCCAAAACAGAAATGAGCACTGTCATTGTTTGACAGCTCCATTCACTTTTAGATACCTTTTGTTCTATAATTCAAAAGCCATTGTATTCCCTAAGGAAGCTCAGTGACAAAATGCTGTACTCGGCCAGCAACGTACCGCAAGAGGCCTTTATGAGAAAGGCCAGAGCAGACTCTCCATGCTAAGGACACTTAGGTACTTAGGCACTCAGCGGCAGACGAAAAGAAATCTAGTGAAGAAGGCCAGCTCTGTTCTGGGCTGTGGTAGGTCATCGCAGTATAACAGCACTGGGCAGCGCCTTCAGCAGTCGACTGCTTTGCCCGCGTTGTGTTAGGAGGCGTTAGCGCAGGTCCTTTCTTCCTGCTGCTGTGAGGCTGTACAACTGAGCCTGCTCCCAGTAGACCACATACGTACACCGATCAAGCATAACATTAAAACCAGACCAGGCACCCCCACCACATAGCAATGACACTCCTTGATGGCAGCAGCCATCCCCTGCAGGATGCAGCCTGACACACAAAAACGGTTTAGGAACAACTCAAAAAACATGAAAAACAGCACAACAGAAAAACGTATAACTATTATTGTATTTAATTTTCTATATTTTGTATTTATTTCTGTTTACTTTTTTATCTCTTGTGTGCACTGTCCTTTAAACTGTCTGCTGCTGCAGCACTGCATATTTCCCCAGTGTGGGATAAATCAAGGATTACCTCATCTTATCTTACAATCAGTTTAAAGTTAAATCCTTTTGTTGCTAATTCAGTGAATTCCTTTGAACTGAATCACATGCACTCCATCCAAGAGGTCACAATCTTTTTTCCTTATTAGAAATTATTGCTTTTTAAAGTCTTGCTCAAGTCCTTCGCAAGATTGACCTTTGCAGTCAGGGGCGCGCCGTGAAGACAGGCAAACCAAGCAACTGTTTGGGGCTCCGTGAAAAGAACTCAGAAGGATGAGTACCTTTTGACATAAACCCCCTTGAACAGCGACGTGTACTGTATATCTTTGCCTGGGGCAATCCAGAACCAAGGAACGCAACTGTTTGCAATCACAAGACATGCACTGGACACCAGACCACGCTGTCCACCTCTCAGCAGTGTTATTCTATTACGTGTGTTTGGATGGTTTGACACAGAAAGATAAACATTGACTTCTGTGTTTCTCTGACTCGAACAACCCTATATCTGAGCTTTGCCAAGTGGCCTTTTGTTCTCCCATGTCTATGCCCTGTCCATCTGCTGCTAACTGATGCCACGTTACATCCATCAGTTTGGAGCTCACACTATTATCAAGGCTTCTGCAGAATAGCACTGCTGGGGCTGCAAAAGAAACATGATCCAAATGAAAGCATACATTATTTCCTGCCTGGTGTTGCTGTCTTTGTAAATTAAGAAGAAATCCACTTTTCACTTAGCAAATAAACATGACTGTACTTTTTTACTGTCTTTAATTATTAGTTGGGAAATGCTCTTGATTCGTGTGATTTTAATAATGATATGAAGGTGAGAATAATAGGAACATCATACAAAAATAATAAATATCTTATCCAGAGTAACGTCTTTCTCCTGCACAGCCCTCTGGCTCCAGGCCCGAGTCACTCCAAACCGCAATCCACCTGAGACTGAACTCAGACTCATGCTAGTGCACATGTCCCCCCGGTGTGAACTTGATACAGTAGAATTATTATTGCCAGTGGGCCAGTAAAATTCATGGTCAGCTGACCAGTATCCAGCATGATTCACCCGACTGATAAAAGTCTGAAATAACCGTTCAGGCAGGGAACGTGGGATATCTACTTTGGCAAGGGCGCTTGTCAAACAAATGCTTTCTGTGATTATTTTAAGTAGTCGACTGAATGTCGTGATGGGAATAAATCTCACTGGTGGCGCTCTGTTGAGCATACAGAGCCGGAGATACCCAACCTTCATTCCATTACCTTGTTGGATCATTAAATCCTCTTTTGGTCATGGTAAGAGCGGTTTATTGCTCCCCAGACCACCACTGTCTACTTAGACTTCCTCAGATTCGCAAGTCAACGTCATTGCATTGAGAGGAACATGCTGTTCTCATCGCGCAATATAATATAGTATTTGACAGTAATGAAAATACTTCAGCTATTAGAGATCACGTTTTTTTTTTTTTTTTAAACTACACCTTATTACGAGCTGCTGCAGCTCTTAAGAGGACTAGAGCGGAGCCTTGATTGCTCGCAAAGGCATATTAAACTGAACATTATCTGACATCAGTATATGATTCATACAAAGTCAAATATATCTATATGAAAGGAAGGCGGTATTTTCAGTGAAAGGAACTAGAGCTAAAACACTGTTGCCCAGACTTTCCGCCGCCCGCTACTAAAAGCTTTTATCCTACAAAAGCTTCATTAAGAATCCCTTTCCAGCCCGCAATTTCAGACTCAGAAATAATTTCCCAGCCGTAGTGCATTATTAAAATCACGTCGAAAAAGTTCCATCAAGGAATAACTTGTGGTTCTGATGCGGGACAAAGAGCAGTCCTCACGTTGGTGATGAAATCAGAAAAACGTGACGTTGAAGAAGCTGCAGTAGTTTCATTAAACCTGCCGTAACGGCTGTATATATCCTGATCTTACCTGTAATCATTTTGCAGCCGCGTGAGTAATTGCTAATTAAGTAATATGTTCTTTTGTGTACTCCTGGCCAGAGATAAACAGGCTGCTGCTTCTTTAGCGACCACGCTGTAGTTGCTATAGTTTCCAGTTCCAACTTCCAATATTACACTTAGATTACCTCTCCTCTAATATATTAGATAGTTAAGGTTCCAATTAGCATGAAATGATTTTGATTAAAGATGGCTGATAACGTCTTCATTATGTTTCGATTTTACCTCTATGTGCTTGTAATCTGAGCCTGTCACATTACCAAAGTAGCAAATGTCTACGGAAGACCATTACGGGCACGCTGCTTGAATCTTTAATTCTCCCCCGGCAGCTTCATCTCAGACTGACCTTTCAGAAATGACATAGAGTGTCATATGTTAGTGCTCGCCTGCGGTAATGACTTTCCTTCTTTCTTTTTTTAAAAAAGAATGAAAAATGAATACTGGACAGGACTGTACACACATAAACAGAAGATGCAAACGCAAGGGCTGATGCAGTTTGGGGAAATTAAAAAACTTAAGTTCGCACATTTTTTTCCATTTTGTCTTTCCTTTCCTGTTTCAAGATCAAGCGGAGAAGCTGTATGTCCTGCAACATTTGCATTTATATAGCGCACATCCACACAGAGCCTCCTCAGAGAGCACCGCGACGCGTTTAGCGCGTGATCTATGCATGCGCGGTATGGGGTGTGTGTTTGGTGGAGTGTCGAGTGAATATATTACGTGTGTCCCAGCGTGTGCTGGTGTGTGTTAAATTAAAGAATGACAAAGTCAGGGGCTACACTGTGAGTTATATAAAGAGTTTGGCAGTGCACGAGGCAGCAGTGGATATACGACCAGGCGCTTCTCCTTCGCTGGCTTTGTGGATGTTGATGTTCTTTTCTTTTAAAGGCTGAAACTGTGATTGGTTGAAACAGCAAATGTGTCAACTGCCCTTGAAGTCTACTCCGAGTGAATCAGTGGGATTTGAAATGTTACTTGGTAATAAATAAACGTCCATAAAAAAATGAGCCGGCTGGATCGCACTGTTGCTTTAAGAAAGAGAGACAGGGAGAGAGGAAAACATTACATAACTACAAACTACTTTTTTGCTAGTGTGCCTATATATTTAACATTTTCTTGATGGCAATACATACATAGATCTTAGATTAAAAAAAGATAAATATGAAAAAGCAGCTTATATAATAATTCTAGGTTTTCTTTACAATTAGTGTGTCTGCAAAAACAAATAAATAAAACAAAAATAATGCCAACTTGAAGAAGAAAAAAAAAAATTCAAGATATTTTCATGATTACAAATTAATATCCATAGTTTCTCCTTAACACTGGCTCACTTTTCAAAACTACTGCCCTCATTCACTTTGACGTCTGATGTTGTCTCACAGGAGAACTCCCAAACAGACAACCACGGGGCTAAAAGGCTCGAACACAGCGAGTGCAAAAAATCCAACTCTACAGCTTTCTGGGAGCTGTCAAAAAACTCAGCTTCTCCTTATGACAAATTCTGCAGTGCCTCACGGGGGCTAAAATAAAACTGGGCTGTTGAGCGTCATGCCTCCCTCGCTCTCTCTCTCTCTCTCTCTCTCTCTCTCTCTCGCTCCTCCGGGGTTTTTCTGCGTGTCAGAGATGAATATGTGAAAAGGGAGTGTTATGCGGGGCTGCAGGTGGTGAATTGAGGTATTAGTTTCTTAACCAGGACTGAGCCTAGTGCAAATGCTTGAAATCCACACAGTTTCTCGTCACTCTCCTGGTATATTCTCACCACTCCTCAGCTCTCTGTTTTCCCTTCCCTTCCCTTCCTTTCCCTCGGCTGATATCTCATTTCAACCTTTTCATTCACTCTCAGGTCGAGCACACATTCCTGCTTCAAATGTGCTCACTCATGTGTTTTTCTTTCTCATTAGGAATGTGTCTGTCGTTACTCAGATTTCCGAAACACATTTGTTAAGACAATTATTAACATGTACAAACTAATGGTCGACGGTGACGCCACCGACCATGTTTGACCTCCAACATTCTTTCCCTTACAAACCTAAACACCTTCCTTTTTCACGTGACTGTTTCGGAGCTGTGCAACTTATATCTCATGTAGTTTAACCTTGGCAATATGATGCACACGTATTCACTTTCCAGTCATTTCAAACAGTTAGAGTTGCCCAGCAGTCGGTCTGTCTGCGCAACAGTCTGAAGACCCACTTAGCAATTTAAATGGGATCAGAGGAGCTTAGAAGGGCCAGTTTCTCAAAACACTTTGTGCAGTCAAACTGATAACTTTGAAGGTTTGAAATCCTCTGTGTATGTGATAACACCTTTTTTTTTCACGGTGCAGGGTGTTGAGATACAAGAATTCTAAAGCATAGGTAGGAAGAGAGATAAAACAGCAATTATCTCCGATACTCGAAATGAATGCCTGAGACTTTTGAGCGAGTTATCTCGTAAACACAAGCCTGTGAATCGGTATTTGATGCTGGAAACAGTAAAGCGATGCTTCAGTTCCGAACAAAGTCACAAGTGGAACTGCTGCCGGGTGTCGTCATGGTTTTTCTTTGGAGGGGGGGGGGGGGGGGGGGGGGATGTTTTTGAAGTGGGAAGAAATCTCTTTGATTGGAGGCACAGATAGCAATGTTGGTCGAACATTGTAACAGTGTATGAATCCTACACTTACTGTACATCCAGAGTGAAATGTCTGTGCCACTTTTGGAATGATTGCTGTGAAACTTGTGATACTCAAGTCCATGCATGAAATCTGTTGACAGTGTTGACATATGCTTTTAAAATGCCTGATCGGTTTGGGATCTAGTGAATTTGGAGGCCAGGTCAACACCTTGTGCTGTTTTTCATGTTTTTTTAGTTGTTCCTAAACTGTTTTTGTGTGTGTGCGCCTGTGTCAGGCTGCATCCTGCTGGGGATGGCTGCTGCCATCAAGGAGTGTCATTGCTAAGGGGTACCCCCCTGGTCTGGTCTAGGTGGGTGTTACATGTCTAAGTGACATCCACATGAATGCCGGAAAGTTGTGCCTCAGTGCATCTCTAACAATGACAACTGGAAGTCTTACAATCCATTGTCAGTGTAAAACTTGGTGGATGTCCTGCAAAATGCACATGGTGCCTTTCCTACCAATCTCAAGAGCATGTTTATTTAAACACTGCTGTAGCACTTGTCTGCGTGGAAGCGACACAGGCAGTTGAGTTAATCTGAACAGCTGGACACCTCGGAGACACATGATGGACACAGCTCCATTTGTGTTCAGATCACAGAAACGCATGCAGCAACCAAGTGAAAACAGGGTCCTAAGTGGAGCCAGTGGAAAGTAGCCGTAATAAATAAAGAAGTGCAGAAGGCACTCATCTGTCTCGGTGCATAAACTAGAGACAGAGTTTCTTAACTGGGTTTCAGAAGAGATGCTAAGTTTTACAACAAAGCTTCTTCTCTCTGATCAGCTGAATATTTTTTACTCACACTAGAAATATAGTTGGAGAAAAGAGTTCATGCATGTGGGGTAATGGTGTCTGAATGGGGGGGGGGGGGGGAGAGAGATTTTAGGCGAAGCAATGAATATATCAGGACTTTTATTTGGATATGACAGTGAATGGAAGTGAATGAGGAGGAATACAGGCACACAGTGAATTCGTGGACTGGAGTCAACAATGAAATGGTCTTGGACTGCAGAAAGAAGAGCACAACTGCTCCTCATACAGGGGACTGAGGTTGAGCAGGTCAGGGGCTACACACTGGGACTGCAGTTGGACAACAAACTGAACTGGAGTAAACATATGGAGGCTGTTTACAATAAGGGCCTGAGCAGACTGGACTTTTTAAGACGGCTACGTTGTTTTAACATTCGTAAACCACCACTGTGCTCCTTTTTTAACTCTGTTGTGGCCACTGCTGTGTTTTTCGGTGTGGTGAGTTGGGGGGGAGGGTGCTCGGGTAACCGGCACGAACAGGCTGATTAAGAAAGCTGGCAGTATCACTGGTGTCGCCGAGGAAGGAGTGGAGCAGGTGGCAGGAGTAAGGATGCTAAGGAAAGTGAAGGCCATTGCATGTAATGACCACTCCACGCCTTAGAGGTTTTCGGGAAGAGCTCACACAGTAAGAGGCTCCTCCCTCCAAAGTGCAAGATAGAGAGGAACAGGAGGTCTTTTTTTGCCTGCAGCCATAATGCTTTTTAGATCAGTAGCTTTTATCCCAGGTGTGCAATTGTTTTTATCCCTTATGTTGTATTTATATGTTCATTCATTTCTACTTATTTATATGGACAGCTTGTTGTTTTTACTGTGATGATGATGTGACGTACTGCTGCTGTAACACTACAGTTTTCTTTTAAAGGATTAATAAAGTATCTTGAATCTTGAATGTCTATAACTCATCTGGGAATGCTCACTAATTACCTCATTATGTTTTGTGCTTTTGTTCTGTGCTGTATTATATCCTCCAGTGCTCTCATCTGTAGCCATTTTTTTGGTTTGCATATTGACAAAAACAAAAATACCTCAGAAGTTCTGCTTTAGTGGGAGCAGGTTGAACATAAAATGTTAAGATCGCATTGTATTTTGAATGTTCGAAAGGTCAGGCTTGAGCTCATGTGCAATTATTCCCCCTCTACTAATTGGCATTACACTCAAACTGGGTTTAATGTCTGTGCCGTCTTTCCACTTTTCAGTCAATCAACGCGTTTCCTGAGGTGTAGCCAATCATTTATTCAAACTTGGCTCGCAGCTGTGGGTGACGCCACGAAAGGCAACGCCGTCTCACGCAAAATGGGAACACGGGGAGTCTGATGAGAAGCATTGTTATGGCAGGTTTACAATCACCCATCCTGCTTTTTTAAACTGTGCAGCAATATCCCATAGATGCCCTTCTTAATAAAGTCATGTTTACTAGCGGTCGTTGTTCTTCAAGTGTTTTCCACCTGCATCCACCAGGTGCGGTTTGACAGAGCTGGCTATACATTTATATCCATTATAGGCATGATGTTATAGACACAGGCATGCAGGTGCATCAGATGAAACAAGTTCCTTGTAGTACAAAACTCATATCAGTGAAGTAAAACCAGCATTGACATCGCTCACTGCACCTATTGATGTCAAAATACACCACGTCCTCTGCTTCTTTACACAATAAAAGACGATAACTAAAGGTATGTTTGGAGTTGTATGATTAGAGAATGGACATGGGCCTTCTGAGGGTGTCCTGTGGTGTCTGGCAACAGAATGTTGTTAGTGGGGGGCTTTGGGTCCTATGGGTTGAGGGGAGGGACCTCTGTGGATCATCCCAGAGATACTCGATCAGTTTGGGATCTAGTGAATTTGGAGGCCAGGTCAACACCTTGTGCTGTTCTTCATGTTTTTTGAGTTGTTCCTAAACCGTTTTTGTGTGTGTTCCTGTGGCAACCTGCATCCAGCTAGGGATGGCTGTGGCCAAATGGGGTGGGGGTGCCTGCTCTGGTCTAGGTGGGTGGTACATGTTTACGTTTCCCAGCAGAACATTGTATTGTCACAAGAAGGTCAATGTTATTTACTTCTCCTGTCAGTGGTCATAATATTGTGGCTGATCGTAGAATACGTTAACTGCTTTTTGATGGACGGCATTTATGAATTACACTTGATAAGAGATGGTTGCAAAGGCTAGTGAGTGTTAATCTGTTCAAGATGGAAACAAGAGACCAGGTTGCCATGGCGGCTTCTTGTCTTCAGTGGATGGTGGTTTTTGCTCAACACATTGTGCTTCAGGTGGATATTTCTCTCATATTGTATCAGAAATTGTCCACAGAATACAAATACACTCTCTTGCAACATTTTAATGATACATAAACATTTAAACGATTTCTAATTCTGTTAAGGATTGGGGAAATAACCATCTCTCAGCCAGACTCCATGCAGGCGGCCCAGACACAACAGCGAAAGACTTGTTTGACTTCTTTAACTAAAACAACCTTTTATCACCCTCCTGTCTCCTCCAGAAACGATACTATACCACCACCGGACCAAACCTTCCCACAGACAAAGATTAATCACATCCAGAGCTTGTTCTCCTACCTAGCACGATCCGTGTGACTTCTGTGCTGAAGGAACTTGACCTTAGCCTACATGGTTTGAGGAAAGACCTTATTTTTATCCTTAACCTTAAAAACACCAAAACAACTGTTTTCCTTCAGCTGAGGTTTATTATACTGCTGCCAATAAACAGGAATTCAAACTTGGATTTCCTTCCTCTTGTTTAACGGCAGTAAAAAATCCATTCAAAGGAGCAGTTTGTGAAATGGTTTGTGAAGAAAGTAGTCTTTCCCAGAAGGGGTTACTGTTCTTTCTGTTAAATGGCCCTGAGATACTAGAGCCACTACGGTCACGATGCAGTAGGCACGACAGATACTAAAGGATTTTTGATTCTTATCCCAACTTTCTGTGATTTATACGGCACACAGATTAACCAGGAAAAACTGCTCCATATGGTGCACTACTAACTTGGACTGAGGGAAGACTAGAAGCTACATCAACTCATTATTGCATCTTGTGGTGCAAAGTGGTGTTATACGAGAGTGCAGGCCGCCGCTGGTTGTAGTAGTTCAGTAGATATCTTCAACACGCTAATTATAGTGAATTTGTGAATATTTTAAAACTTGTAGTTTGTCAGCAATCTCACAAATTGTCCCTATCTAGTTGGCCATTCCCTAGAGATATTTATAGGGAGGTGGAATCAGTGGTAATGCCGTGGCTATGACATCAGCCCAGACCCTACGCTGTAGCCTAACATGCACCTCTCCAGAAATGTAACAAGGCGTCACAGCGACGCAGACCGCCAGAGCTGTGATTGGTCCGCTTGGTAATAGCGTGTTTCCGCTATTTCCGGCTGCTTCTTGGGTGGCGTTTTTACAGACCGAGCCAGACTATGAATGGCTCGTACCGGCGTAGGCTGCTTGCATAGGTTACACCGCCTGTGTCCCGCAGAGGTATAAACCACGCTTAAAGGTAAACGGAAGGAAACAACACACTGAACAGCAAATATAATTTAACACAATTGGTGAAGGGCAATTTTGGAAAGTATGACCATGATACAAGCCGTCCCTCACTGCCCCATTAGAGTGAGATACAGTAGTTGCTCTCACTGTATGATTTCCATCCCATTTTCCTTCATACAGACAGACAGATTCAATTATGTCTGAATTTCCAGTGCTGCAAACAGCATCCATTAACTTGATAATCGCCTGATGTGACGCTTGCATTCAGTACACCTGCGTCACATGAATTTAGACTGAAAAGTCACACTTTCAAGTCATGTGACCTTGGCATAATGTCTCCTCGCTTGTGCACAAATAGAATCCCTTCTACTGCAGCGTTTTTTTCTCAGCATTTCTCGCTCACATTATCGCTCCGTGGCATCAACCTGAGATAAATCTGCTTTATCGTTTTGCAAATACGCGTCTCTGTTCTCAGCATTATTGCACCATGCCAGCACTATTTGTCTACTTCTTATCTTTACCCTGCTCGCTGTACAGATGAGGACCCAATGTCCCCTTGGGTCTCATTAAAGTTTCAGCTTAAACTGTAAGGCCACAGTGACTCGGACTTTTGTTTTTTGGGTTGGTTATGCTGTTAAAGCAATCGGGACATCTGAGCTCATTTATGCTCTTTGCTCCACAGCTGGTTCACTCATGCAAATATATTTTAAATGTTCAGATAATACAGAAGAAGCATATTTTCGCAGTTAAACTGGAATATCAAAATATATTTAAAAATATAATAAAAATAAATAATAAATGGGTTTAATTGGTATCTTCAACATCCTGAATAAATGTGGAAGAATGTCGGTATTTTCTGGTTTCTGTGCATTCAAATATGCACAAGGAGACAAGGAGACCAGAAGTCCACCAAGTTTTCTTTCTAAAATAATTTTCTGGAATTACTGGAGGCAACTCAAACGGTAGCACGCGAATGAAAGGAGTTAACAACTAAAACTAACAACTTATACATGTAATCCGCCTTCAGTAAAAACTCTCCAAATGCCTCCGTCACCTGTGCACAGTGGTTCATATGTGTCCTACGCAGACAGGATATTGCGAGTGTGATCAGAATCAGAAGTCTTCGTTTTTGTCACGAACAGCAGCAAGGAAAGGGAGGGCCCAAATGCAAGACACTAAGGGGAGGCAGGAGTAGGCGACAAAATGGTTTTAATAAAATCTCATAAAAACAGAACTCAAGGCGCCACAGGGATGGCAGGGTAATCCAAACACACAAATCAAAAAAGAAACAGGCGAAGGCCAAAAACCAAGACGAGAACACAAGGAAGCATGAGAACTGAACAGCAAGACAAACATAACGTCACAGAAAAACTTGACAGAGAACAAAGGGAGAGGCAGGGCTATATATACATACACCTGGGCAGAGGGGGGGCAAACAAGACACAGGTGAAACTAATGAGGGCGGAGCACAGAAGGAGAAACCGATCCCAGAATCAAAGTTGGGAAAACACAGGAAGTAAAGCAGGACAAGAAACACCAAGGAAGAACTCACGCACAACCATGACAGAGGGAATTATTAGCAGCAGTTCAAGTGTTCAGTATTCATTTACTGTAAACAAAAAACACATCACATAACGTTCTAATAAAAGACTAAATTGGCATAAGTGCCCATTAATTTACAAACATGCGTAAAAAGTCAGAATTGCACAACTGGACTCAGCACACAGCCCTGCGGGGCGCCGGTGCTTAGAATGATGGAAGAGGAGATGGGTGGGTAGGGGGTGGGGGGCAGTTTTGACTCTGCGGGCCATCTGTGATGAGTTCTTGGATCAGATAGGAACAGATGGGGGAAAGAGAGGCCTAAAGTCCAGCAGTTTGTCAACTTAGATGTCCAGATCGACTGTATTGTGTATAAACTGTATAAAATCCTGCAGCTTATTTGATGTTCCAGGTGGCTCAGTGCAGTGTGGACCGTGAGGGCGACCGCATCCTCGGTTAACCTCTTGGCTGTGGGAGCAAACTGATGAGAGTTGAAGGAGGGTGGGATCTGGCCACGATATGAAGTAGGACCAGTTTCCCAAAGCACTTTATTATGATGATATACTGTAACTATTAAAACTTAGAAGTATAATATGCAGTCATTGTTGGTTGTTTTTTACCGTTTTTTATTATTATTTTTTTTTTTTTATGTTTTTTTTTTACCTTATTTCTGGCATAAAATACAATTGTTTACTCAACCATATAACTTTGGTGTCATTTGGAGTCGTTCGGAAGATACTTAGATCCAGCAGAGCGCCACATATATCCATATAGTGGGAGTGACTGGGGCACTGTAAGGTTGTAAAGCCTACTTAAACATGTCCATTGCACATGTCCGTGCTGTCAAACAGAAACTCAGACAGAGAGAAGAGGAGACGGAGTTGATAGATTATTTAAAGAGTCCCGCTGTCACACCGCATGCTGTTACTGACAGAGGACTACACCCCGACAGCTCAAACACTGCAACCTTTAGTTAAGCTCACATAGGTGATGTTGGCATTTTTTTCAGGAGTTGCTATATACTATATTTTTAATGTAATATCAAACGTAGGAAGCCAATCGTAGCACAAAAAATGAAATCATGTTCGGACTGTCGAGTTATCATGACTTCTTGTACGGCTTTCAGTCTCACTAGTAAAGCTATTTCATGTGCAAACCCTCGTGCTCCACGCTGCTTAAGTATTACTTTTTTTTTCTTGAATATTAAGATCCTGGTGTGACCAGTGCACAATGGCTTTAGCACAGCTGAAACTTTACTTCTCTTAAGTAACCGTTAAAGCACAGAAATCCTTCTACTCACCTAGTATTCATCCACATTTGATGGGCCGCATCTAAGGATGGGCTTCTCAGACGGTGTCGGAAGCACACAAGTATGGATTGTGACCATAACGTGCTAACACTCACAGACAATGACACGACCACACCGGTGAGAGGCAGCAGTGCACTAAACCGTACCTAGTCCGCTGGAGAGACGAAGAAGAAGATTGGCCGAAGTCTTTGTTTTCATCAACTTGTGCCAGCGAGCCATCTGGAAAATGTTAGATTCCATTTTGCTTTCTTTGGAAAAGAAGTAACGAGTGAACGCGCCGAATACAAATGCAAAGAGGAGGAGGAGGAGCTGCTGTAAAAAAGACAGGTGCAACATCTGTTATGTGAACATGGGTTGATTTTCTGTTGGACGATGCCGGTTGCAAGGTCTGGTAACACAAGCCATCTTTTTTTTATCAGCTACAATCTAAACATCTCCTGGGATATGAGGAAAACAAAAGAATGCGCCAAAACATCAAGCCAATTGTTGAGCAGCAGTGGTTAGAAAAATAATGTAGCAGTGTATCAACATAGTAGATACATCTCTGTGAGTACTGTATCAGATGCAATGCAGTTGCCATAGCAGAGCTTCGGCCCATTCATTAGCATTTATATTGTCACTTTAAGAAAAACAAATGCAATGTAATGAGTACCATTACCGTCCATTCTTCAAACAGTGCAGAAATTTTATTCCATACTGCCAGCCCTAATCTCACCCTTATACTTTTAAGCGGGTTGCCGTAGTTAACCAAATAGTCATTACTGTGGAGGAAAATGCGGTGGACTATACAGATATATTGGTGGAAGTCAGTTAATATGATCTAATATTACATCTAAACATTACATGCTATGGTGTATTATAGTTTAAACACTGTGGGGTTCAGTGTGTGATACAATTTAAATACATTACAGAGAACAATGTCACTGGGATTTAACACTTGTGTAGATAAAAGTGCCAAGTACTATATGTGACTGCGACCATGTGTTTCTACATAGTATGCATTGCAGTACTTCAGCTTTTCTCAAAAATCTCTTTTGGTTTTGTAGATGTGGGGTTAATCTAGTGCCAGTCTTGGTTTAACAATTGGGTTGGTCACCCCTTATCATGTGCAAAGTTTCAGAAAGCCCTATCCTGATGCACCACAAAAAAAAAAAGCAACACGCGGATTCCTCTGTGCATGGGCTCGATACATATATATTTAACCTTGAGTCTGACTGGTGAGATAATTGCACATCACATTCTGAAATGATTTTGCTTTTATAAAATGCTAGCATGAATGCAGGAATGGAGACACTAGTGAGTAAACACTGACTGCAGCAATGATTTGAAAGAAGATGAAAACCTGTCTCCAAACAGCAGGGTGGCGGCTGAACACATTAGCTGTACGGAAAATCTTGCGAAAAGTCATATGAAAAAGAATGCTTTATAATCTCATTACATATACATACGTGTACCCCAAGGAGTAGTTTTAATGCCGACTTGCAATCATTTCTTTATGTGCACTGTGGAATAAAAGAAAGTTAAGTAAACGTGTCATCTGATCCCTTGAAATGAAAGCCTCATCAAAACACTTCAGGGTAAACCTTGTTGCTGAGCACGTAGCTCTCAGTGTTGTTTCTTCTATCCATACCTCAATACTGTTTTTTTTAATTGGCAAATTACATCACATTCCCGTGAACTGATTTGCCTAATTAAAGAAAATTTGATGAAGTCTGCCCTCTTCCCTATATTATTTTCCACAATGCTGATTGCCGCTGATTAATTGCCCGTTGCTTTAGATTAAAGGTTGAGCCATACGGGGCGGCTTAGGTGTGCAGAATTCCCCGAGCATACCAGCCGATAATGGTGTTTAATTGAATGATAGTCCACCAAAGAGGCAAGAAAGTGATGGATAAGTAAATGGAAATAGCATATGAAATGAGGCGCATGTGATGCGGCTGGTTTATTTATCTATCTCTGCCCAGGGTGGGTGTGTTATGAATGACAGCGTGCTTACTCGTGTGGAAGGATATTCACGCATAGGAGGTGAAGAGTGAGGGACAGACAGCAAGAGAGAGAGAGAGAGAGAGAGAGATAAAAGAGTAAAGGAATGAATAATTGATGCTACAAACTTCTTCAAAACAGTTATCAGAATTCAGGAAATTGGACTATACAGCCGACCGCCATAAAGATGAGAACAACGCTGCTGCCATTATAACACAAATTTTGATCAGTCTTTCAATACCACTGACGTGAACCCTGATATCTTTATTTTAAAATAGATCGACTCAATAAACTGAAAAAAAATATATATATATGAAAAAAAACTCCATCAAGACCAATAAATCTCAACAGTCCTCTGATTTTGAATCCTCTGTATTTAGACTTAAAATAAAGATAAGTCTAAAGTCAATAATGTTACAAATGTACATGATATATTAAAAGTATGTAGTCATTTTCTAGTTTGGTGAGTTTTCCTCAGTTTTTTTCCAATGTCGACAAAATTTTTCAAGTGGAAAGTTGGTCTGCTCCGCCAGTGGACTTTATGTGGAGATGGGCACAAGAGTAATTAGCGCCGTGGTCATACAGGTCACCTCAATGCCATGGAGTTGAATTTGTTTACAGGGAAGAAAATATCCTTGCACTGTTGGCACTGTCTGCACTGTTTGTAGTGGTTGCACTGTTTTGTATTGTCTGCATAAGCTCTCTCGCACACACACACACACACACACAAACTTTATACTCAGTCCCATATATTATACTTAGCCCTTTTGTCTTCAAAGGTCCTCTCACTACATACTGCACCTGCTATATGTGATTTCAAAGCTTGCGTTTTGACAGAGCAGCTGTTTCTATATTGTTTTTATATGTTTTATATGTTTTTATGGCGTTTTTATTAGAGTCTGTGGACGTGTATTGCCGACTGGTCGGCGGGTATGTGTCCCCAATATCTTGGACAACCCATGAGTCACTGTGTTGCGCACTAACAGAGGAACGCTTTTTGCCGGGTGTTAATGGAGGATGAATGCTGTGCTGATGCATAGAAGTTAACGAGGCTAGCGCTAGTTAGCATTAACTCAAGACACCAGATTATAGAACACACTAGGATCCTGTGGATCGCTCTAGTTGGTTGCGGGACTATCCAGTCACATGCAGAGGTATTTTTATCTGTATCGGTTGAAACGTGCCCCACAATGAAATCACAAAATCACACTTCTGAAAATAATTGTCTGGCTACCCCAGGTCAGGTTAATGTTCAGTGTTTACTGTTTGTAATAAGAGGCCAGTCGCAGTCGAGGTGTTGCTCAAGCGCTACTTGACGTTGACAGGTCGTCACTCTGTTTAAAAATTAGCAGGTGAAACAAATACGCGTGGAGCAATTTTGACGTGTCGGTCCTGTTACACAGCAGCAAGTGTCAGACAGAGCCAGCAGTGATCCTCGGTTCTGTGGGACCCCAGGCCCACATATGTGTGCTATCCCTCCAGTCTAAACTAGGGAAATCTGTCAAAGGGTAGATATTAGGGGACTCTCTGGTGGAGTTGTGGAATATTATCAGAGCACTGTAGGGCTTCATAGGTTTAAGGATGCAAGGATACGTAACTGTAACAAAAACTTGGAAAATGTTCCAGTTTTGTCACTTTCAAGTTGCATGTCCATCAAGTGGTTAACATCACCCATATGTACATATGTTTTTGTGAATAAGTGCTCTTAGTTGTCATGCAAATACCAGAAACAGCTTTTGGTAAGCTGTTCAAATTCTTGGAGCAAAAAGATTAAACTCTGTTTGAAAAACAAGCACATGGACACAAAAATGGTCATGGTCGTAAAAACCACTTCTCAACTCATGAAAACGAGACCATCTGAGGAATTCGGAGTGTGAATGCACTGTTATTGGGAGTCATTTTATTTGACTATCAAATCAATGTGGTGAGAGGAGCCAGATGACTTCAATTAGCAAATCACAGCCGCAGGTTTTTTCAAAGTCAAGTCGAGCCAGAAGCAAATGCTGTAAATTTTTCTTTTATTTTAGTTTGGAGAGTCATAGGGAAACATCTGTTTTAAATATTAGGAACATGTCAACATTTGAATATTATTCTCTTTTAGTTTTAATGTAGTATAGTGTTAAGTGTATCTGAATATGCAAAACATACAAAACATTTTGCTACCAATACTGGAACTACTTAGTAGGTGTCCTGTATCAGGAAATGATAGAGACTCTGCAACTAATCAGAACTGAATATTCACCCAGACATTCACCATGTGGTATAAATCACGATAGATATAACAGGTTTACGTAAAGGTTGCCACCAAAATTCAGAGATGGAGAGCAAAAGTACTCCACCATCAAAAAGTTTAGTGTGGAAGTAGTGTACTGTAATGCTGAAATTGCGAACCCAGCATTATTTATGACCCTGGAAGATTTGCAGGGATTAAACCCGGAAAGCCTGACACAGCAAAAGGTCACAAGTTCACGGCCTGTACATCAGCAGAGCCGAAGAAGCGGCACTGCTGATGTCTGCTGCCTCGAGATCAATACGCTCTGTGCAGTTTGTTTATTTCACCCCAGCTCGACTGTATCTGCACGGCCTTGTCTTTTGCTGCGTTCCGCTGCACATACCCAAGCCAGAAACAGAAAAGTGGCTAATATTCCCCCGGAGGACCTGCATTAAAAACGATTAATTCAATTACTCAATTGCTCTTTAAAAGAAAATAGATTTGTTTCTGGATATTAAACACACTTAAGCAATGGTTTCTGGTAAAGAATTACCTTCTAACACCCCGTTGCTGTGGGACTGCATTGCCACCCACAAGGTTACAGAGGACACCAAGAAGTAATTAAGATAAAGTTAATAGAATGCAGTTATAGTTCAATAAGCCAGAGTTTAATTGAAAAGACTGCGCCTGACTTTGACTCCTAATTTTTGAAAATAAAACATTAAAAGCAGTGGCCACTGGGTCACTATTCGGGGGAAACGGATACCTGGACCAACATGTTCTGTCTTAGCAATGTATGTGAGCACAGCAAAAACACGCTCTCAGACACAGCGCACAAAATCACCTATTTAGGATGCACACACAAATATGCGTTTCCGTGTATATCAGCCAGTACACTAACACAACACTATTATCACAATTAAAATCGCAATATCCCAGATTTGATACAGGTCGTGTAAACAGCATATCCAATTTCAATATTCTAAATTAGGCTACATGCAAACGTAGCATTTTCCAATCCCGTTGTGTTGGTCCTATTTTAGGAGCCTTTTTTTTTTTTTTGCACATGTACATTTAAAATACGTGTCTCTGCGCAGGATTGCAGTAAATGGGATTTGAGTCCCAGAACCTCTTGCCTGTTTATAATCAGCTGCACGCGTTGTAGATGAACCTTCTAACCAACAGTTTGCAAAGCTACTAACACACACAGGTGGAAAACTTTAAAGTAGTCCCACCGAATGTAAACAGGAATAACAGTGGAATATTAACTTTCATTAGCCAAGTAAACATCTCAGTAACAATAGTGTATTTCTGCAAGAATTGGAATATTACGTGGATGTACATGCTGTCACTGATTGCTTGGTTGCATAATTTCCGTGGTATTTGTGTGTGAGTGTGTGATTGTGTATGTAGGTGTGCCCGTTTACCGCTCAAACAACGTGAAACCCATTTGTTTGCAGTGGAACGCAGGGACTAATCATGTGGGTGAAGGGTGAAGGGTTTAACAACTCAAACTAAACATGTCATCCTAACACCACGTTCACACAAATAAATAAATAAAAATAAGTAAATACAGGAGCAATGCAGCATTAAGATCATGTTTAGATATTTATTTCATTTTTTAATGTTTTTTTATTATTACTGGGAATTCCATACTCAGAGGCAATTTCTACAAAAGTCTGTTTTGTAATGGGTCCCCATGTTCCCTCTAAAATATTTATCAGATTCATCAGATATCCGAGCTGCAAATTGATCCGTCACTATTCCAGGAACCCTGTACCTGTGCGACCAAGTCAGGCTGTGCTGACAGACAGCACGTTAGTGTGAACGTGTCCTCCATAAACTGTGTTTGGCCGACGAGCAGTGTTGCATACAGTACCCTGGGAGTGTTTTGGCAGGGCTTGAAAAGAGTGGTTGAGACAGGCAGAGAGCACTAAGCTGCCTCCCAGTGCTCCTGCCCTTGATGCTGTGTGGACTGGAGAGCGCACAAGAGCAGCACATGCCATCCAGGGCAGGAGAAATGCAGGTTACACGCTTCATTAAACAATATAAAACTTAGGGCCCCCGACACTTGGCTTCCAGGTGAATTAGCGGAGGATGACGAGAGAGACAGGAGGTGGGAAGGGAAGGTGACGAGGGAAGGTTGCCTTTTTAATTAATTTCTAAAAACAACGTAATATAATATTGTGCAAACTGAGACATTTTATTAGTTAAATGGTCTGGCAGGTAAATGAGGCTGTTCGTGGGTTAGTTAATCCCAATCTTTAGCAGGACAAAAGTATTTAAGGGATAGGTGTCCATTATCAGGAATTAATGGACGATGCAGAGAACATGAGGGTTTGACCCGTACGGTTGTAACACAATGGAAACTGTTCACTGCTCCAGTAAACAGGACAAACCTTAGATACAGCTCACAGAACCTTTGTCTTTTAGCCAGAAAGCTAATTTTATGCTAGCTGCTATGCTATTAAGATTCAAATGAAGTTGCACACAGTTAAAAAAACACTAAATATAAGTTGACATTATGTTTGACAACAACACAAGCTATTAAGCCATGTCACTATCCCCAGACATGTGTATTAAGATTTGAATTAAAAGATTGTAAGCTATTTGGGGTGTCCAATACGTCGATCGATCGCATACCATCTTTTAGATTGCAAAGGTAGTAACAGAAAAATGTTGGATGATAGATGTATCATCTATCCTCGCTATAATATTTGACACTGGGGCGACGTGCAATACAATGACGGATTGACGGGCAGCCAGTCTGAGATCGCCCCACACGTGTGCAGTCAAGCGTGCCAGCTTCTGCAAAACCGTAGCAAGCTAAGCAATTAGCCACTCAGTTTATATCGACTAAAGAAAGGATCTAAAAATGAGGCCGACTCCATGTAGTGCAAGGCATCAGAGTAAGGTAACTGAGCATAAATGTATTGCATTGTGCCGTAAGGGTTCATGCAGTTGTGCAAGGTGCGCCAACATCAGCCACAACATTAGAACCACTGACAGGAGAAGTAAATAACATTGACCATCTTGTGACAGTTAAATTTTCTGCTGGGAAACTTTTGGACCTGGCATTCGTGTGGATGTTACTTAGATGTGTACCACCCACCCAGACCAGACAAGGCAGCGGCTATGGATGCAGCCCGGACACAGGCACACAGGCAAAAACGGTTCAGGAACAAAAGAAAAAAAAGAACATGAAAAACAGCACAAGGTGTTGACCTGTATGGCCTTCAAAATCACTAGATCCCAAACTGATCAAGTATCTGTGGGATGCCTCCCCTCAACCCATAGGATCCAAAGGCCCCCCACTAACAACATCTTGTTGCCAGACACCACAGGACACCCTCAGGAGGTCCATGTCCATTCTCTGATGAGTCACAACTGTTTTGCAGGCACAAGGGAGATCTACACAATTGTTATGCGGGAATGTAGGCAGATCATTTTGACTTGGTTATTGTAAAAGTAGTTCTCAAGACAAAAAAGTCTGGACAACCCTGCTATATCTATATATAAATATATATATATATATATTGGCTGCAGACAGTAGTAGCGAGTTGAGTGGTGAAGTAGATGTGCGATGATGAAAAACGGATTTGGCTCGACAGCCCGAACAAAGTCTCAGCCGCCGCAGGCGTCTTTTTGCGGATTTGTTTTATATTTACAGTTGTGTTTTTCTCCGTAAAGACGTCTGTTCGTTGTGAGTTGTTTTTTAATCAATCTGACTTCAACCTCCAGCAGCAGAATCCACTGTGAAATTATGCATCACAGTGAAAGAAAGCAGATGAAAGGAGCATCATGTTTTACTTTGAATTAAATTCACTGTGTTCAAAAGTCCACTTATACTCAAATTCAGGAGGCGAGTTATGCAATCGAAATGAATGTTTGAACAACACAGATGAGACTTTGGGATTAAAAAGGCGCTTGGTCTCTCTATTTTGAGTATCGCTGGGGATATTTGAACTAAAGACTTTTTTTTTTCTGTGCTGGAGCCAACTTGACTTTGTACAGCTACAGCCTAAAATACACCCACAAGCTGACAGATGTTAGCAGATAGCAGTAGGGGATATCTATAATTCCCTGGCTGTCGCTAAGTGTGATTGAAGACCGTGCCATTGCACAGTACATGGAGGCCTTCCTTAAAAATTTATTTTGGATGATACCGTGAGAACTTATTTTTCTGTCCTCACTGTTCCTCACAATAATTGGATGAAACTGCAAGTTTCACACAACTTTATCCTGCAGAAACAACAGCGCACACTCTTTTAAAGACAAGACGGATTCTTGTTGTGACATTGTAGTGGATTAAAAACACCAACACTGTTGATCAAGTGCATTTTCTGTTTAGATTTGTATTTATCCCTTCTTAGTACCTGGGGAAGAGGTGTTGATTTAGTAGGCGCAGGGCATAAATCTGGTGTTGATGCTCCATATTTCGTAGTCGAAGGCATGTCTGCACCCACACACAAAACACAAAAATACACAGTGAGAAATGGGCGTCCTGAGGCTAGGTAAGGCCAGAAAGCATCTTGGCATGGAGAGCACTGGCCGGGGCCTGAATACGAGAGTTTTGCCAGAGTGATCCATCTTTATAAAATATACACTTATTTTGACCTTGGTGCTGATACATAGACAAGTCAGAGAAAGGCTACTGAGAAGTTAGGGAGAAAAATACAACCATCCCTCTACTCTGTCTATTCATAAATTTCTCACAACGTGGGAAGAGGGGCGTCAATTATTTACCCCTCTAGACAAGGCCAGTGACATAGGGAGGTAAGGAAGGAATGGAAGGAGAAGAGGCCGAGGAACAACAAGGGCCGACTTAGTATTATACTCACTAAAGTGGAACATTCACCAAAGGAGCTTTTACTTAATTAAACACTTTGTTTGAGTTGCAACAGCAATGATTAAGACACATCTTTAAGAAACATAAATTAGTACACATATGTTGAATGTGTCCCCTTTTTTATGTGTGTAAATTACAGTATTTAATCAGCACATTTATTTCATCATAATGTCTTCTGGAGAGGCACAGCGGCGTTCGGCGGGGGTTGCTTCTTCCCCTCCAGCCTGCTTTTAGTCAGTGCAGTTTTTCCTCAGAGGTCTTGAATCGTGCCATTTCTCCCCTGCTGTAAGTATAAAAGCTTCAAGGAGGTTAATTGGATTGTATTCAAAACTACGAGTTATAACATTCAGCTTCGCCCAACTTACCACATTTCACACGACTATTTATCAAGAGCGAGAGTGACTCAGGCGCCGGCTCTGGAAAAATATTAGTAATTAAGTGTTTATCATTGTTAATTAAGCACATTATTACATTTCAAGTGACTGGGAAATGTTCCGCCTACATTCCCTTCAGTTAAAACCTGTCAGGATTTCAGGTCAGTCTGTTACAATTACAATTTAACAAAAATCACGCCATTTTTTATAATTTTTTTTAAAAACGACGTGCGTTGTGACTCTACCGCATATTTGAAGGGCTCTTAGACAAACGTAAAAACCTTGTTTGTTCGACACAGGACACGAGCGGTAAATCATGAAGAGCTCAGACCCGACTCTATTCCAGCAGCCAGACCTGCTGACTTTCCAAATTGGTGTCAGGCTGCACCTGTTGGCACAGCTTAAACACACTTGGTAGGTGAGCCGTACCTCTATGCTTTTGATTAAGGTCCTTAGGATAAGAAAATGTCATTTGCACCCCACAACGCAGCTCGTGGGGCGCCGCTTCACCAATTAATTCTTACTGTGCTTATGACAATGACAAAATACCCACAGACCATAATACGTCTAAGGCCTTTTGGAATGGAAATAAGCTCCCTCCTCATCTGTTAGAGGGGAAAAATTAGTTCTTGTTGGCGGCGCGGGGGGGAGGACGGGGCGGGGGGTTCTTTTCTCCCCTTTTCCTCCTTCCCCACGGAGCAAGGTCTTTGAAAAATTGGGTTACATGACAGAATCAATAATTCTCTGCGAAACCTTGGTTTCTCACATGGCTCCTGAGACCAGACCCGGCCTCTGGTACGTGGCTGTAAATAGGAGGTTCAGCAGAGACCCTGTAGTTAATATGACATCACCTACAGTAAGTGCAGGTAATTCGCCCGTAAGGTTGCCCGTCACCTCAGCTGTTGATTGATGTTTCTCATCTTCCCCTTGGACGTCATTAATTTTCGTCTAGGAGAGGGAAATCGCTACAGTCGCTGGGAACAATGACATAAAAGGCTGCACGAAGCAGCACAGCATCCGACTGTATATCAAACTGTGTGAAAATAGGCTGAAATAATGTGCCTGTTTTGAATGGTTATGAGAGATGTTATCGCGCCTCTCCCGGCTCCCGGCTATTTCTCCAATTTCCCCTCTCAGTCTATATTTCATCACGTTACAAACCGCAGTCTCCTTATTGCTACTTTCCCAGAACCGTACATAAATATACGTGGCGACAAAGCAGTGGCAGGTTAATTGCCAGATTTGGATGTCAAACTGGTGGAGTTTTTTTGGTATTCGCGCTGCATTTGTCATCTGGTTCTGTATTCCCCGCTAGTCGCTGACACACTTAATCTGTCTCGTGTCATTAGAGCATGTCACACAGAACTGTGCGAATGATCCCGATCACGCCGAGGTTTACAGTACAAAACCTGCAGAGCCAAAGCCCCGAGGCTGGTGTCTCAGACTGCGCGGCTCTTAAAGGCCAAGGAGGAAAAGCTAGAAAACAATAAAAAAAGACGAAGTTTGAAAAGAAAGCAAAGCAGGAAAGAACTTTGCTGTTTCCACCCTTCCACATTTGATGACTTTCAGTCTTGCCCCATAAAAGTGCTGCTTCACATACAAAGTGTGTCCAACGTGTCTAACTCCGTGAGCAGCGACAGGTCAGTAACTGGATGTAACACTGGATCTGTTTTGTTGTTTTGCCTAAGAGGCTAATTTACCCTACACCGGACACACAATCACACCTTTTGATTTATTTCCCTTCCATTCTGATGCCCCTCTTTGTAATTCATCTTCATGCTCTCTGCTCACAATCTCTAGACGTGCAATCACCTCTCTCACCTCTCTTGTATTGTACTAAATTCAAATGCTAATCCAGGTGTTGGGACATTCCCAACCTGCCTCACACAGTAACAAAATGCCACTATATATTCTTGCCCACTCTCTTCTCTCCTGTCCTCCTCTGGTCTTGTCGACTGTTGACCCCCTCGCCGCCACCCACTCCACATATCTCTCCCATTGCCAGGAATCCTGAGGAGAGTAGATTTTTCTTTTTTCTCGCAGGCACTCTTCTGTCCCTGGACCTGTTATTCCCCCTCCTGCCGGCGGCCTTGCTAACAGATTGCCAATAAGCTCTGTGGCAGGCCGCGCCAACATGTCCCTCCTCCATTCCCCCCTGTAATGGCCTCTCTCTGGGGAAAGAGCTCCAGCCTGTCACTGATCCGACTACCCTTATAACCCTCTCCCACCCTCTTTCCCCTTCTTTCCCCCCCCTTTCCTGTCACACCAGCCGCCTCCTGCCTCCAGGTTGTTCCATCACAGGTTAAAGGAGCCCCTCTCGCAAGACACATGGCCGTGCATGCTTGACTGCACAGACACACAAATGCATGCACAGTAAAATAGAGGTACAACACAAACTTTTGCACTCTCGCACTCACACATACTAAAGTATTTATGTCTCCCTCTTTGTCTCTCTTAAGCCTACGTCCTCTTTTGTTTCTCTGTTATTGTTTTGTTCCTTCTTGCCTTTTCTTGCATCTTTTTCCTCCCGTGAAAAAATACGAATTGCCAAGTGTCAGGAATGACAGTGAAAATATGACAAGGGTGTTCTTCGCTGCCTGAGTGTTGCACAACCAAGCCACGACAAATCGTTCACTGCACTAGACTGTTCTACAGCTGTGATCATCATCCCCTTTCTCGCCCTAGTAGCTGCTAAATTAAACTACACAACACTGATGAAACTGAAACTGACCATTTGCGAAACTGTACCCCTGATGGTCTAATCACAGTTAGCAACGGTAACCAGGCAAAACAGCCCTGGACTTCCACACGTGCTCAAAGGGTGTGCATGGGGCTGCAGCAACAGACACACTCAGTGTTTAAAGAATGCAGTAGGTTTTGTTTAATTTTGTCTTTAACAAGACTAGTAAGAGAAATGGAAAAGTGCACAAACTTATTAAACCGGAAAAACTAAAGCTGCAGATGTCATGCCCACCTAACAAGATTAATTCATAGAGTAGCGGCCTCATGTTCCCAAAGCCTAGAGGCATGCCATTGAAAAAAATATCCCTCCAAAACAGTTGTGACTCATCTAAGAATGGACATGGGCCTTCTGAGGGTGTCCTGTGGTGTCTGGCAACAAGATGTTGTTAGTGGGGGCCTTTGGATCCTATGGGTTGAGGGGAGGGCCTCTGTGGATCAGGCTTGTTCCAGTCAGTGCATCCCACAGATAATTGATCAGTTTAGGATCCAGGGAATGGATGGCTGCGGCCATCAAAGAGTGACATTGCTATAAAGTGGGGGTGCCTGGTCTGGTCTAGGTGGGTGGTACATGTCTAAGTAACATCCATGAATCCCAGCTCACATGTTATTTACTTCTCCCGTCAGTGGTTTTAATGTGATGCCTGATTGGTGTATTTATTTTGAGGCTATATTACAAAAATTACTTTGCAGGAAAGGAACGTACACCCTGAAACTGCAATTATAACTAGTGGTTTCTTCCTCTATATGGTTTTGGATATTCATACATTATAAGCTACTGTCAAATCCATGTCCTACTGTTGAGCATGATCCATCATTAAAGCCTTTTCTCTTGTGAAATTAACTGAACATACAGGCATTAGAGCATAAATCTAACCACTGTGCCACTGCAACCAAACGTACATTTTTCCCTGGTAAGCAAAACATACAAAAAACACACCAATTTAATAACATTTAGCGACATGTAACACTATATAAACCTAGGGCTAACCAGTACAAGTGCTCTTCTATGCTGATGTTTTGCCTGCAGCCTCAGTCACTGGAGACCAAGCTTTCAACCAGCTTCGGCCATGTAAATGACAGCAGTATATTAAGAGAGCTAGCTGGAGCTGATAGAATCTAATCTGCTAGCATCAGTGGGCATTTCAGCAAACTAACAGAGCCACCAGCAAGGCATAAGAACCCTGCTTTTGTTCATTTCTTTGTGAAACTGAAGACTCTTTTGGTTAATTTTTGCACGACGTAGCTCATGGATGCTAAACCTCGCTCTCCATCTTTTCGTTTTGTTTATCATTGTGGCACTAGTGTCAGTGGTATTGGAACACGATACCCAGAGTTCAGGTTCCAAACAGAGCAAGCCCCCAGTGACTGTCCCCACGCTTTGACCCCTGACGCTACACAAGGGGACCTTTGAACATGAGCAAGAGAACGTCGGCTCAGACGTCGAAGGGATTTGCTAAAGGCTTTGGGGGACCAAGATATACAGATGAAAATTAGGTAACTGGAGTAAGACATACTGTTCATACCTGAAGTTTTACTTGTACTGTGCACTGAAGACTCACTTACAGTTGCACTTTGACTTTTGTATGCTACAATTTTGTCTTGTAAGTAAAAGATTTACCCACCTGGAACCAGATCCTGCAGTGCAAATTAAACTGTAGAACAGGTGTTTATTACATTTTATATATGGGTTTTCTGCACCTTAAAAGCTTTATGGATTGTTTTTTACATTGCCTCAAATGATTTCACTACTACCTGTAGTAGTTACAAAGAAAAAAAAAGATATATGAGACCATTTCCTGATGCTGTCATTGTTATACAAGCAGTTAATCTAGGTGTTAGAAACAAAAAGCTTTCCCCCCGTGGTTTTAGAACCGGTTATTGATTGTACAAATGGCCTCCGGAGTGTGTATGATATGACTTAAATGCGCCTTCAGTGCCTCGTAACCTTTTCAAGTGTATCTGAATCTCACTTGCTCTGTCACTGATGATTTAATGGTTCGGATTAGCCTTTTTTTTCCAGAACGCCCCACAGTGTCAGGCACGAGCTCTGGCTTGAGAGCATGTGGACTATCCTTTTGTGTGGAAATGTTATGCGTGAGAGAGAGAGAGAGAGAGAGAGAGAGAGAGCGAGAGTCGGTGGGTGTGAGGGAGAGAGAGCTCAAATCGATTTTCTTAGTTTGACAAACTCATACTACTGGACCACAGTGGGTGAAATGACATTTAGGAGGAGAGTTCTATTTTCTTTACTGTTGCTTTTACAAGTGTTTCTATTAAGTGGATTGTGTTCCTCGAAGTGAGGTGCCGTTCGAAAACCGGTCCGACGGAAAACAGGCAGCTTTGCGTCGGATTAGAGCCTTTCTGTGACGAAATAAATTAATTTCCTGGGCTCGTGCTGTCATCAACTCCCCAACAAATAAACATCAAACTGCTGGGATTTCTCTCCATTGCATCAACGTTCCCCTCTTTGCTTCTGACAGCTACAGCGGTATCAAAGGGCCAGTGTTCATTTATGTTCCGGCAGCAAATCCATTATTTCCTCAGTGTGCGTGTGTTGTATTTGGGCGTGTGTGCGTGCGTGTGCAGGTGCATGCATTTATTCATGGATCACTGTACATTCTTAAGTCAATCAAAAGGACAGGTGCGCTGCAGGTCTTGGCCTACTTCCGCGGCATGTGACTAATTCAATGTTCTTCCTGTCATATAACAAGTAAAGGGAGCGCGGTGAAAAGTTTTCAGGGAATAGCACTGCACGGAAGATTTAAAGTGTGGAAAAGAAATATCACACATAGTTAGCATTTTATTCTCTCAAGCGGGTTTCTCTCAGTTCCTCACATTACATCCTGACACGGATAAATCAACCTCTCATTCCTTTCCTGCCTGTCTCAGACTCCCACTCCTATCCTGTTTTTTTTTTTTTCCCCCCTCTCTCTCTCTATTTCCACATCCTTCAATTCAATTCTCTCTCAAATACGGAGCAATTAACCGCACATACCTCTGAGATGGTTGTGATTACCTGCATACACGAGTAACAGCCCACTCCCTGGGCCTGACAAAATGAAATACTCGCAATGGAAACGTCAAAGTTTCTCTCATATCTTTGCCAGGCCCAAGAATTATGCGCTTGCTCTCCGTGTGTGAGTGTTTGCGCGTTAGTAGATAAGGCTGCCACCGATGATCAAAGATCCTCCTCTCAGATCAAAAAATACCAGACCTCTCTGCAGTTCTGGATTCTCACTTGCTACATGATGCTATGCTGTTTCAAGTAAAGAAAATATTCTTTGCAAAACTTAGTGACATGAATGATTAATGGTGACTTCCAGGGATTTTCTTCCCCTCAAATGTCACCCCTTCAATTATTAGCTGCTGATGAGTCATCATACTGCGTATTGTTGTCCTTTCTCCTGCTACAGATGCTGGAATCCCTCAGATACTTAAAGGGGAACTACTGTTTTTTACAACCTGGGCCTTATTTCTGGCATAAAATATGATTGTTTACTCAGTCGTTCGTCAGATATTTAGATCCGCGTATATCCATGTAGTGGGAGTGACTGGGGCACCGAAACGCAGCCTCTAAATAATGAATTATCTGCCGCAAAACTCGTTCATTTCACCAATATTTTGTTATGATATGCTAGTGCTATTCCCCGTTGAGTCCAGAGTTAACTGCTGTCATCATCCGGGGTCTGTAGATTGACCTACTAACCTCTGACCTGGATGATGTCATCTCTGAGCGCCGCACACACCCTGCACGACTTGTTTACCTGTAATTTGCTACTGCTAGTTTTTGCAACTTGGCTGAATATTTTTCCGATTCTGAGGTTGTGGATGACGACTTTGTTTACGATGGACGCCCTTTCCGTTTTGAGCCAGACTATATTCATGAGGAGCTCGTTGAAAGAAGGATGCGGAGGCAGAGAGAGGAACAGCTGGCCAAAGAACAACAAACCGCTGCACGTCCGCGAATAGATAACAGATAACTCTGGACTCAACGGGGAATAGCACTAGCGTATCATAACAAAATATTGGTGAAATGAACGGGTTTCGCAGCAGATAATGCGTTATTTAGAGGCTGGGTTTCGGTGCCCCAGTCACTCCCACTATATGGATGTACGCGGATCTAAATATCTGACGAACGACTCCAAATAACACCAAAGTTATATGGGTGAGTAAACGATCGTATTTTATGCCAGAAATAAGGTCCAGGTTGTAAAAAAAACAGTAATTCCCCTTTAAATTTCAGATTTTAAGGCCTGAAGGTAGATTTTAATGCAATAAACTACAGATTAGAAAGGTGTGATACATCAACCAACTGTTGTACCTGAGTAGTTCCATTCACACATTATTATATTTTTGTTGTAAACATTCTCTTGTCACCTTAATCTTTGTGTAGCCCTAATAAAATGCCAGTTGCAGTCCCTTTTCCTTGCATATGCCATCAGTCCTGGTTTATCTTGGGTGGAACAGCTGGAACTGTGTTTTTTTTTTTTTTTTGCAAATGTAGTACTGTTCTGACCTCACAAAATACATTTCCATAAAATGGATAGAAAAATAATTCATGTTGTGTTGTATATGGTTCCCGAGGGTAAGGTGATCCGAAAAGGAAAATAATTTGTCGCTGCTACTTGCCTCCGAGATGACAGGCAGGAAAACCACTTTTGCTTTTTATCATTTGGATAATGACAAACCAACGCGGAGCTCGACATCCTAATGATGCCATTATAGAAAGCAGATCTAGTCCGGAGCTACAATGATTGGGATTTCTGAGTGTGACTTTTCATTAAATGAATGCCAAGAACAGACCTCTTTTGCAACGCTGCACTTTCATGTCAGATCTTTCAGTGGGGCCATGCATTCTAGCTGCATCCACGGGCTTTCGCTGAATACAAACACTTCACATATGATTTTATATCTCAGGAACCGTGGTGGATTATTGTCTGATTTATCTCAACCGATCATTTTGCTCAGCCCATAAAGAGATGAACACTTCTGATCTCATACAGCGTTTCACTGGCACCGCATGCGGGAGGCCATTTTAATTTAATTCGATACTGGTTTTAAAAAAAAAAATACTCCTCTTTTTCCAGACCTCCTCTTCCCACGCAGCCACCTCCACTCCCTGAGGCACATGAATGCCTCCCCATCCTTCTTCATTCCAGATTAAAGTTTCAACCACCAAGGTCTTCATGACCCCAGGAAGGCTGGCAGGATCAGACGGCTCCTGCTTCGCTTGCATTTTAGCTGCAGTAGCTCGGGTGTCTTATCTGTTTCATTTTTATTGAATGGATTCAGGTTCCTTCATCCCCTCGGGCTCCCGGGGGCACGCCCACTTGCTGGTGTTCATGAGGTTTTTATGCTGACTGAATGAACATGTAAGATACCTTACAGCGGCCGGGGATGACATGTGGACCCCTCTTCATATCCGCTGGTCTCCATTTAAAAACAGATACCTGCAAGAGGCCCTCTGCTCCTCTGACTGACGGCAGGGGATGATGAGAAAGGACCGGAGAGAGAGATTAAGAATCGCTGCAGGAAATGGTTTAGATCATAACATTGCTGCAACTTCACAGGTCCCAGGGCAGACTCCCTCAGGTCCTGCACAATCTCCTTGGTGCAATAGCCCCCTATTTGCAAGGATATCACATGCAAATAGTTTCAGAAGTTCAATTTTAGTGATGGGAAGTGGGAAACATGAAATAATTTTAAAGTGGCTCCTAAAAGTGTGCTTACATGAGAAAAACAACCAGACGATATTACTTACACTATAGGTTCTGGAAAGTGTTGTATACTGACCTGCAACTGCTTTACTGTACATCAGGTGGACTAACAAACTTATCTTTAGATTCTTTTTGCGGACTTAATACATCTCTTCCTCCGACTTTTTCTTGACTAAATCATTACATAATGAGGCGGCGAATGAGCCAGTGCGCAGGGGGAGGTACTTGCTCTAGAGCCATTTCCCCCTGGCAGATATTGATGCAGACACTTTGCTTCGCATTAACCTCAACCTTCATCCTTACATCACAATGTTAATGGTGGGATAAAGCAAAGACATAAATGAGTTATATTATCCCATAAGCCGAGAACTTCTTTTGCCTGTGCTCCCCGGTAGGTCTCGAGTTATGTGGTGCTTCAGTAACTGCCAGCCGCGGCAATATATAGGCACTGTAAATGTGCAATAGAATAAATATAATATAATAAAAAATTACTTCTTATTTGAAATTAATGATTGTGCATATGGTCGGTCAAGTAAGTATGTAGAATCTCTCACCCTTCCTCCAAAGTTCAGTAACTTTGATAACTGCTGCGGTTAAGTGACCTTTACCAGAGTACACTGCAATGTACAGGCGACTTTATGGTCCCTACTGTATTAACGATCACAGCTAACACGTCGTAAAACCACATGCAGGAGCACATTTGCTGACGTCTGGAATGCTGCGTTTAATTATTCAGCATAGATATGACTGAATGGAACTTGATAACGTTTCCTCATCAGAGAATGGACATGGGCCTTCTGAGAGTGTCCTGTGGTGTCTGGCAACAGTATGTTGTTAGTGGGGGCCGTTGGGTCGTATGGGTTGAGGGGAGGGGCCTCTGTGGATCATCCGCCAGATACTTGATCAGTTTGGGATCTAGGGAAATTGGAGGCCAGGTCAACATGTTGTGCTGTGTGTGTGTCTGTGTCAGGCTGCATCCTGCTGGGGATGGCTGCTGCCATCAAGGAGTGTCATTGCTATGGGGTGGGGGTGTCTGGTCTGGTCTAGGTGGATGGTACATGTCTAAGTAACATCCACATGAATGCCAGGTCCAAACGTTTCCCAGCAGAACATTGTATTGTCAAGACGGTCAATGTTACTTACTTCTCCGCTCATAATGTTGCATAATGATGTGGCTGATCGGTGTAGCAGCATAATGGAATAATCAAACAAGTACTTTCAATATGACACTGTAAGCCTATTCATGAACTGCTGACTTTATATAAAGAAACAAACCCTCCATGACGTCAGCCATAGGCTTCCTGATGAGTGGTTTTGGAATCCAGTGTGGTTTCACTGGCTGCTCGGCGGACCCAAACTCCTCCCAACTCCCAGCTAATTCAAAAATGGTCAAAACAGGTGGTGCAGCTGGCAACCACATGAGTCTCAAAGCCTCTGCGCCATTAATTGTGCATATCTTTAAACCTGCCTTGAAAATACCCCTTGTAAAGTTGTCAGGAATTAAGAAACGATCTATATGTATGAGCTTGTAAATATGTTATTTCGGTTGTAAACCTGGGCATCTTAACTGCAGTGCTTTTGGGATTGTGCTCTGGCTTCATTTTCCAGCCCCAGCGGTTTCCCCTGGACATGGATTTATGACATGCACTAATCCATGACAGCATCATATTGTAAAAACACCAGGTCGGACTGCTTATGTCAGCTTTTGTGTTTTAATATGTTTAATTTATGATGTAGTTTTGGCCCTTATTAGTGAACCCCAGAGTCATGTGTTGATGTGATGATATACTAAAATAAACACCACTATCTACAGTTTCTGAGTGGGTCATTCTAAACTGTGCATTGCAGAGGGGAATCATAAGGATACTCACGGCAGCGGTGTTCAATAATTTGCTCTGGATCCTAATAGAGAGTTTACTGGTGGGCCTCTTTGAGGGGCTGTAGATTGAACAGCACCACTCTGCTGACCTCTCAGCTAATGATGCACCACTTAATGTTTGGAGGTCTGGTACAGTGCATCATGACAGTGCATAAATGCCCAATTGACTATCTCTTAACGATTACTAATTATCCCAAAGGAAGCAATTAAACTGGAGTAAAAAATAGGTGCAAGGGCCTATCTCAACCAGAGTGGGTAATTACCACAGTTAATATTTTCCACAATATCTGATGCAGTTGGCAGCACAACCCCGAAGGCAGGCTGGAGCGTTCCCCTCTCCCAATAAAACACCACAATGCTGAGACTATGCATTATGTGCTGAGCTATCATTTCCAGGAACAAGCTTGGCCAGACACGTTGAAGGGGGAAACAGTTTGATTTTCTCCCCATTACTTCAATTAAGAACTTGAAAATTTTTGCCTTATTTCAGTAATCCATCTGAGCATAGCCCAATTAGAGCGCAGGCAACTGAAGGACTTTGATGAGTTCAGAGAAACACTCCTGGGATAACTCCCGCAACACATCCAAATCTCGGGCAATTTTAGTTCTGTATCTTCCAATTTCCTCAATTAAAATGTATTTTCTTGTCCCTTTGGCCTGTTGAAAGCCTGTGGAATGGCAACTGATATGTGAAAGGCAGTGTTTGTGCTGTGTGAAGCTGCTACTGTATATGCTCGGTGAAAAAAGCACACACACAATTCTTCATGGCAGGTATACAGGCGAGGTAAAACCCATGTTGCTGTACCTGACAAATCAGTCAGGCTGAAATAAGAAGACAGGATGAGCTGAGACGTAAAAGGTCACAAGTAATGGATGTCAGATTTGAGAGAGCTGAATTTTCCAGCCCGGCCCTTTTTGTTTTTCTCCGGCTTTCACGTACATGGCAGCCGGTGTTCGAGAAACAGCTCTCAAATGCCATCTCCACACCGTCCACCGCAGAAGCATCTACAGGAGAGTGGCAATACATCACAGGTACGGTGTGTTACCACAAAACTGTGTAACAGTACATTTAATCATTTAATTATCAGAGCTAGTTGCTAATTTAGATACAGTCAGCAAAGACGAGTCTACGAGTCTAGATCGCACGTTATGTACAGCCTTGCAAGTGCAGTGTTGACAGTGGATGGAGCTCCACTTTAATTAGTTACATTGATTACCACTCCTTTAATTATTTGAACTCCTCAGAGGAAGAACAAACACACACGCACACACACAGCGATTCTTTTGAAAGCGCTGAACTGGAATGAAGCTGTCAGATGCCGAATTGGGACTTGTTTCAGGGCAATTGAGCATCACGACCACAAACAATCATACAATCATGTCAGGCAGCCGCAATATCCTCAGAGGTCATCCGTCTTTTATTTGTCCAGGTTCGACGACGGACAAGGCGGCGGAGAGAGCGAATCTGTGACCTACACACCGATGAAAATACTGCATGTGTACTGTAAAACAGTGAGGCGCGTCAGGTACCTTGTGGTGCACATGTACTGAGGGTGATTGTTCTATTTTAGCTGGAAACAAATGTACAGCCGTTGTGTAGAAAGGCACTGTGTTATGCTTCCCCACCCGAACAAGTACAGCCCTTTCAGCTTTGTATTTAGCTAATAGTGTCTGACGGTGGTGCCGATATATAGGTGCGCATTAAAGCAGCCACAACAATCAATAAATCAATCAGTGTGTGTGTGTGTCTGGAAAGGAGGTTGCCACTGATCCACCGTTGTATGAGACGGACGGCGTCACACTGACTGCTTACAGACTGGCTTGAAGAGAGAAAAAATATGACAGCTGGATGTGCAGGAAGACACACAGACTGACAGGAATCGCAGCAGTAATGTTACCCCTCATAGATTTTAAGTACCATGAACTTTTCAGCTCCTGGATGACCTTTGGAAAACTGACAAACTGATGTGTAAATGTCCATGATATTTATCTTGAATCATTATCGGGCTTCTCTGATGTTTCTTTAGACCAAACTTTTTTCACTGAGGGCCACAAGCGGAAAAATACACAAAGGGTTGGGACAGTCAGGTGTGGTGTATCGGCAAATAAATGCTTCATATACACCATTCAGCCACAACATTAAAACCACTGACAGGAGTATTGTGACAATACAAAGTTCTGCTGGGAAACTTTTAGATCTGGCATTCATGTGGATGTTACTTAGACATGTAGCACCCACCTAGACCAGACCAGGCACCACCACCCCATAGCAATGACACTCCTTGATGACAGCAGCCATCCCCAGCAGGATGCAGCCTGACACAGACACACAGACAAAAAAGCTTTAGGAACAACAAAAAAAAAAAACATGAAAAACAGCACAAGGTGTTGACCTGGCCTCCAAATTCACTAGATCCCAAACTGATCAAGTATCTGTGGGATGATCTACAGAGGTCCCTCAACCCTTAGGACCCAAAGGCCCCCACTAATAACATTCTGTTGCCAGACACCACAGGACACCCTCAGAAGGGTAACGGTTACAGGCTAGCTGCTCTTTGCTTACCTTTGTTCAAACTTTCTGCCTATCCAAACGACGTTGGGTGTCAGTGTCGTCGTATATTACAAGACACAATTACTCTCGTTCTCTGTGAAGAAATATTCATTTTTCCAATGTGTCTGAAATTTTATGCACTCACTTGCTATCTTGTGTTTTTGGTTCACCTGTGGTGAAAGTCTTCTTTGATTAGACACTAGCGCTGCCAACCGTTTAAACTAAACCGTACAATAAAGTCAAGTGCAAGTTTCATGTGTGTGTTATATAACATATACACACACATACATCATCAGAAGCCTCAGTCCAGAAGAGCGCAGTCCTAGGAACAGCTAAGATACTGCGCAGAACCCTCAAACTCCCAGGACCGGGAGGAGGATCAGGAGGACCCAAGCTTGAGGATGACACAGATAACAACCCCAAGAGGGTGAGAGGGACTTTTTTTGTTTGTTTGTTTTTATATTATATTATATTATATTATATTAATAGCCATAGTTTGGACACCCCTGCTGTAGACAGTCAGTTTTTACCTATGCACACAGTGAGAGCAGATCAGCAAAATCTTACCGTCATGCAAATACACAGTGCCTCACATCTCTAGGATTCCAAAAAGCCAAGCATTGAACAGCCCAAATAAAAGCAAAGGAATCCTGCATTACTTCCAATAATCAACCTGCACAGTCTAATAGCATCGCCATACAGGAGACAACTATTAATAAACTATTAATATTCTGGCGTTTTAAACTGGTTCCAGAAGTCTCCACGGAGCGTAACGTAGCGTTGCGGCACTAGCTCCAGCCACATCCAGGCAAACATTACAAGCAGTGTTGCCATGCTAAGAACAGCACAGTAACTCCAGCCATGGCGGGCCATTTTAGAAAGAGATAAGAGCTGCTCTGCTTATCAGTATTTGAAGGGAAGCACTGTCGTTTTGGGTAGCGAAGCATAACATGCAGTCTCCAACAAAAATGTCCTGTCCACTTCTGAGGCCCTCTTTTGCTACTGGGTATTTTCTTTCTCCAGGACATCATTGTGCAGCTGACTGATCATAGCTTCTAGCGTAACAGTCAAAAACATGGTAACTGCTACCATTCCCAGACTTGCTAACTCAACGTTTTCACTTCATTGGTTTCACAATTTCTTTTCCCAGAGTAGTCCTGGCAATTCAGAGTTTTGCAGTTCTGTAAAGTTGGCAGACATGATCAGCAGTCACTTTATTTGAAAGGTCAGTAAGATTTAAACACACAGCGAGGTTGTTTCACCAAGTTATGGATCTTCAGAAACTGTGAGCAGTAACAATACAAACCAGAGTGGTGATAGTTTTACTTTTTTCATTAGATGCTTTGTTTCTTTTTTAAGTGAATATAGTTTCTTAGTTTTTTATTGTTTGATTTTCCTTTAATTCTCATTTTTTGTTCATTTCTGTGTTAGTTTTAGCTTTTTTATTACAGTATGATTGGTATTTGTCAGGGGAAAGATTTAAGATGTTCATGTGAAGTTAGCTGATGCCTCACACGTCATGTGCTGACAAGCTGACCAAAGATGAGACCATTATTTTTATTTCAGTTTAAATGTTTTTCATTTAGGTTTTCGTTTTAGTCAGTTATAATAAATTCAATACAAACACAAATGTGTGCCTGCTGGTTAGTTGAGATGAACTACTGGAGCCTCTCCAGTGCTTTTCAACCACTGTTGCCTCCGTTCTCTCCAAACACAAGAGGAGTGTATTATGTGTCAAACGCCGCGGTGCTGAATATATCATAGTTTCTAGTGCATTATCAAGAGCTTGTGGAACAGAAGAATTTGCAGTAGCACCAACATGCGGTAACGGTGGCATTAGTGCGAGAAATGGTGTTAAAGCAAGCGTTGCAGTAGCTACTTTAGGTAACTATAAATGTCTGCCTCTCACTGTATCTTAACATCACACAGCGCCGAACCAAAATCCATGAAAGCCAAAATAAATGATAAAAATATACCATGTTAATCCACGGAGGTGTCACATTTATGATTTTTTTATTTATTTTTTTTTCTGCTGTCCTATAATCCAACTGCAGGAGAGCAGCAGGGACACACACACACACACACAAGTAGTAGAATCAGTGGGTGTGGGCTCAGCTGCTCCAGTGGAGCACAAAAAGTAAGGACCAACTTATTCAAAGTAATAGTAGCAATTCCCACTAGTTTCATATTGCAGTACCTTAACTAAGGCTTTAAAGTCACACAGAGCGAGAGAGGGAGAGAGAGAGAGAGAAACTAGTTTTGGAAGTTCCAGTCTTAATGTAGGTCATTTCATGAAAAGGGTTTAAAGATCACAAAGGCTCTACTGTCCAATCCAAGCTGAGGTTTAAAGGCATGTCTGTGATTCATTTTGGACCAGAAATTACAGTATATAGGTCTCCATATTTGTGCATTAAATCATGCACGAAAAGGAGGGAAGCTGTCCTTACATTGCCCTTATATTTAGACGCCTTCATTAAATAAGTCAACTACATAATACAGGCAAGCATCTTAATGTGGGATATCAACAAGGGGGTCATCTGAAGCTGCAGTGCAGGACTTTTAAATATAAATGAACGTCTGTCACATTCAAGCCCTTGCCAAACGAGCTCGCACATTGCTGATTAAGCTAATTAGCACCAGGTAACTCTCTCCGTATTTGCCGAATGCTGCAGTTTTAAATCTGGTGTCTGGCAGCATTCCTGCCCTGGCGCAGTTTATGTCAACCATCGATCATTGTTTGCCTGACCACAAGACGTCAGCAGATGGAGATTGGAGTAGACTACAGCAAGAAAGAGTCGAGAAGTGGCAGTGCAGCTTTAAGAAACGGAACAACTTCAAGTAACGTGCTCCAGACTGCGTTGCGGAAGATGTCGTTAGTGCATCTTGTGAGAGTAACAAACCCCAAAATCAAATTTGAACAGATCATCTCCTTTTGACTTCGCTTTGGCGGTAGGTGACGTAACTCGCATGCAACGAACCTCCCTGTTGCGGTGACACTGTTGAAACCAGATGTCAACCAACATGAAAAGGTCACATGTAATACAGCCTGAGCCGTGCAGTCTTTAATTACCGGCACACAGTTGTCTCTTACATGCAAAATAATTTCGGTGCGCAGATGTCTTTGTGTATTCCTTTGTCTCTCATTTCTCTTCCGCTTTGGAGAGAATCGCAAGACGTCGTGTTTTAAATTATTATCGCATTAGTCACCTCCCAATGGAGCACATTTGTGACTTTAGTTCTGTGCTCCTCATTTACTTGTTTTTCATTTAACAAGAACTCGAGGTAATGTCTAGAATGAAGGGAAATGCTGTTCAAATATATAATGTTCGAGTATATATATTTTTAGAAACTTAATTTGTTTTTTCTGGGTCCTCGTCGGAACACTTTTGTAATTCCGCTTTAATTTGAGGATATGTGTCACACCAGCCCATAACTGACTCAGTCAATAACCAATTTCAGAGTTATATTGAAGGCAACACAGATGAATGAAGCCAAAATTGCTCATATTCATTGTAATATTCTGCGGGGCCACACTGTATTTGTATTTCAATATCTTCTATACGACAGGCTTTATTGCAAAACTGAACATTTTTAATCACAGCAGTTTTTATTCTTTGTTTCTGTGATGAATAAGACTGAATGAGAAATTGTGCCACGGGAAAGTGGAGGTTGGGGTGGCAGGTGCAGAACTCAGGAAAAAGACAGATGTCCTACCAGCTGCAGCTGAATGATGAGCATTTATAGGCCCTTGTGTAGTTCTTAAAAAATGTGCAGAAAATGTGGAAAGACATTAAAGTTTTACACTATAGAAGTAATACAAAGCCAAAGCTTCTAAAGCCTGTTTCCAGGCAAGGTTGTGGTCCATTAGGCTCCACTGCATGTTCCAAGTATTATGCCATTCTTCCCAAAGTGCAGAAACATAATACTTGGGCGGCAACACCAGAGAAGAAAACTTGCTCACTCAAGAGAAGTGAACATACAGTAGCCTGAATATGCCAGTCGAGGGGAATGCATGTGAAAAAGTGGAAAATGTGGAAAAATAGGACAGTGCCAATTTCTGTGTCAGGTCTGGGCTCATTTACTGTACACAGAAAATAATAGGCTGGCCAGTATAGAACTTTTATGCCTAGCACGTAGGCATGGGAGGAATGTAGCTTGGCAAGCTGCAAACAAAAAATCTTCCACCTGAACCAAAATACGCAGCAAAAAATTGTTACAAACAAGTTACCTGCTGCTATCCCTGCTAACGTTTAAGGAGTGGCAAATTATTGTATGGTTGCACTAATTGTGGGTCATTACTGCCATGGGGATGAATGTGAACGGCAAAAGGAAAACAATAAGGAGAGCAATCAAACCCAATCAGGACTGGGGTGCGCTGGGAGTCACAATCAGCCCTGACGGCGAATAAAGAAGTCTTAATGCACCTTTGTTTTGACAAACCACGGGAGAAGGTCACAGAGATCTCCGGCTGTGCAGCTGATTGCAGATGCTGATATAATGGGGCTGATTACATGATTTTCAAAGAGCCATCTGCGGCACTTAAGAATGACAGAATACAGTATGGCACGTGCTAATCTCTTAATCTCATACGTTCTTTCCAGAAGAGAGAAACATATCTATTATGTTCAATGAGTCCTTTAAGATTTGCATGTAAATGGCAGTTAGCATACATTAAGACGAATGCCATTAGATGCTGCACCTTATTAACCAACTGCCAGTCAGAGAGAAGCGCATCTACAAAAGGAAGCTTCTATCATGACAGACGTAATGAGGAAAATAATTACATGCAAACAATACACATGCTTTAATTACAAGAGAGCACTGCAGACCAGTTGTGTGTAGAGAAGTTAATGCTAACATTTACATCTTGGCGTTCAAATCACAGCATGTGCTTTAAAAACACATTTTGATTTATTGCTTTAATTCACACAATGCAATATGTGCTTGTCGATTTAAAACAGTAGCAGCAGCTGTTGTCCACTGTTTTCAAAGACAAAGGCTGAAGAGCCGTTGAAAAATCCGTGTGAATTACATGGTCATTCACGCCCAACCTTGACCATGGTTACTGTCTAATTAAAAAAATATATATATCAGCTGATCTGTGCTTTATGCCAGTGCTGTCACATTTTGCGAATCAGCCTTGAGTGGACAATGTCAGCTGACTGAGAACCCACCTCCATTTTCAGAGATTAAGACTTTCTACTTGCGTATGTCCCTCTCACCTACCAGCGAGTGGACAGCCCTGGAGCCTCGGGCTGGAGCAGAGCAGTCTGAGAGGTGATAGCCTGCATACTGCCACCAAGCAGTTTCCGAAGGTAACAGAGAAGCTGACCCGGAGCGTCCCATTTACGGCAGGAGGAATCACACAGAAGGCAGAATGACACTGTTGATCCGGTCTAGACCTCTATTACCCCAGTGTTTTAGTGTACAAGATCAATTTTCATATTATTTTATATCGCCCTATTTCCGTTTATTTTAGTCTAGTCAGACATTTAGGAAAGTTAATTTATTGAATTTTTCTCACATACACATGGCTATGCAGGGCAGAAGACTTAGGCACACATAACCGGGAACCGAGGAAGAGTTAAAGCCTCACAAAAACATTATTTCCTAGCGTATTATGATTCATATTGATATCACATCTCAGCATATACATCTCTCACAGTGGTGTAATCACAATGTCTTCTCAGAGTAACATTCTTCAAACCATTTTGCCTTCTTAATTCAGAATGACTAGTCCTTGAACCAGAGCAATCTGGCTAACTGTAAAGGAACAAGAGACCTGACTGTATGTTTCTTCGCTCTCTCACCAATTAATATTCCGTCGAAATGATATTCTTTAAAACTTTATTGGATAAATATGGACAAAAGGAACGGCACAAAAGGGCAAACACAATATTGCGGAACATTCACAGAGATCAGTCTGGGCTGTCACGCTGGCAGGCCAGGTGGCAGATGAATCATGCAGTGACAGAAGGGAAGAGGAGAAGAACAAAGACTCAGTATTATGCACCACACTGTCATTTACATATATTGCCATTAATTGTCTATGCCGTTGTCAGTCAAGTTTGGTGGATGAACTCTTTCATTTTGTCTTACAAAATGAAGAGGCGCTTAAAACAAAAATGTAAATCCGGTTTGCAGAAAGGTTCCCTGTTGTACCTGCAATCGTATCCGGCAGTGTCATTTGGTTCTGGAGTACGCTTGCACTGCAGGTGGAAACTCTAAACTATCGGCAAAGACAGATTTTCAGGGGATGTTCCGTTACACTTTACACACAGAGGATGATGCAATTAAAAGACGATGCATTAGGGCTGTGACACACTAACTTGACGGTCGATGGTTTGTCGATTACAGTCTGTCAGTCAGGTCTGCGGTCCTAGTTTTTGCAGTGTGTCCTGGTCCGTTGCCACTAATCAGACTCCTGCCGGCAGCTTTTCAGCCTATTCGGCACGTCAGAGAGAGAGTAAACAAAATTATGAAGTTCAACGTGTACACATGGAAGGCTCTTCTCAACTAGAGTGCGTAAACTGTACCGACTATTCTGGAGAGGCCAGCTCTGTACAACGGTTTCCTAGCTTTCTATCCTCCCAGCAAATCCTAGCTCATCGAGTTTCTCTTTTTGAATGACGAATGCAGACCACTGCCACCTGCTGGCATGAAGAGTTTTTTCTTTTCATGCATGCTAAAAGTGTGTGCGTCAGCTGGCCTTAGCCGGCTGTAGTCTTCTTGAGGTGTTCAAGTGAGGATTTGTGGTCCAGTCACAGGCAGTGTCAGAGTCAGCCTTTGTTGCCAGTAGTTACAGTCTGGTAATACGCCACTGTGATTTTGTTATTGGGCATGTTTCAACTGATACAGAGTAAAAACAAAACCTCAACTGGCAGCTCTACCACCAATCAGGGCAACAGAGTATGTGATATTAAATGATTAAGGTGTCAAAAGGGGCGTAATTTTAACCCCGGAGGTGTTCCAGACCAACTTTCTGCCACAAAAGATTTGAAGGCACCTAAGTTGGTCTGGCGTCCAGACACCGCTTCACTGAAGACAGATTTACATCTATCAAATAAATCACCTTCAGTGATGTTCCTAGTCTAGCCATGAACATTTTTGGATTTTTTTGCCCTACAAAAAAACAAAAGTAAAACTAATACTGTAGTCCAGGGTCCTCCAGTTAATTTTACCCAAGGACCAAGTATTGTGAAGCATGCCGAGCCAAGGGCCAAAACATCCTGTTTTTTCTCCCCCATTCCGCCAATAACAGTTGTTTTATGTGGAGATGCTGTTTTTGCTGCTACTACTATCATTTTTATTATAAGTAATAATACAGCAGGAAAGGAGTGGCCTGAGGCGAAGACAACTCTGACAACTTTTATACAAAGTCCTGACATACCTCTGCGTACCACCAGCAACATCAGTAACAACAAATTGCGATTGTCAAACAGTGCACCCATCAGCAAAATGTCCTGAGAGACAGCTGTTCCACAGAGACAGCGGCTGTCGGCAGCGTCTCGCATACGACCACATGCCCCTCTAGAAGAGCCGAGCGACTGCAAAGACGGAAATATAAACTGGGGCGGGTTCCTTGTGATGGTTCTGGTTTTGTTTCACCTGTGTTCACGTTTTGAGTTTCGTTCATGTTTCTTGTCTTCTTGTTTCCTGTTTTATTTTGTTAAGTTTTTGATTTCCTGTTGTATTACTCCCTGTGTTTCTCTCCTTTTTGATTAGGTAATTGGTTTCCTCCTTGTCGTCTGATTTGTGTCACCTGTGTCTCGTCACCCCTCTGTTCCTCGTATGTGCATATATAACCCCGCCTTCCCCTTTGTTCCTTGTCGTGTCATACTACTGTTTTTTTACTGCTTTCCTCGGTTTCTCTGTGTCCCCCAGTGTTCCTAAATCCTAGTTTTTTTGTTGTTATGTTTTTATCTTTTTGGAAGTTTTGATTCTTTGTCTTTGGAGTTCCTGCTTTTTCTGTAGCGCTTTTTGTTTCCTTTTGTTTAATTAAACTCGGTTCTTTGCTCACTCCTGCCTCGTCACGCTTCGTCCTGCACTTGGGTCCTACTTTCCCGGATAAACCGTAACAGAATGACGCGACCAAAAATGGACCCAGCAGACAACATTCCTTTTGAAGAGGCAGAAGAAACGAGGCAAGTTATTTCTTAATACTGGGAGCAAATCTTGGAAAGTAGACTGTGGCTTAGGTCCGATTACCAGCCTCTTTTTTCGGGCACACGTTTGGCCTGCAGGCCGGCAGCCTCGGGTGCAACAGTCTGCCAGCCACACGGTGGTGGTAGCCCGGCCTGCTGACCATCGGCCAGCCAACCTCCAGCGATCTTCTCCGGCTCCCAGGTCGGCCTCCCCTGTGGCTCCTGCTCCGGCTCCCAGGTCGACCTCCCCTGGATTAAAAAAAAAAAACAGTAGTATGACGCGACAAGGAACAAAGGGGAAGTCAGGGGTATATATGCACACATGAGGAACAGAGGGGTGACGAGACACAGGTGACACAAATCAGACGACAAGGATGAGACCAATTACCTAATCAAAGAGGAGGGAAACGCAGGGAGTAATACAACAGGAAATCAAAAACTTAACAAAATGAAACATGAACGAAACTCAAAACGCGAACACAGGTGAAACAAAACCAGAACCATCACATTCCTAGCCCTCAAGCCCTGCTTCCTGGTTTGTTGGTGTTTGGGGGGTGGTTTGTTAGGAGTGATGGCTGACACCTGGGTTCATGTGATTGCTAACCTATACCTGTAGGTGTCTGAGGAGTCAACTTATTCACAGATGGCATAGCTAGTTAAGGACCATATACAGCTGCAGCACATCATGCATTAAGACATCTGCACTCGTTATACCTGTGTAGGTCAATGGTCAAGTGCAGTGTGCGTTTTATTATTTCACATATTATGACAATACACAGGCCAGACATTTGGCTTCTTCTGCCTTCCACATGTGGCCCTGGGCCGTTAATTGGGCTTCATTGCTGTAGTCCATGATAGCCCTAATTCTTCACTGTCACATCACTCTTTTGTCTCTCCCTGTATTATTTAACACATGTCTCTGGTGCATTGGACCGATGCTCTATATCCCAGAACACTGAGCAGCAGGTTTTTAATCTGAGTTTTACTAAATCATGACAGTGACATGAAAACATTTTTTATTTGCCGTCAACGAAATATACTTGTTTTTTCTTTTCTTTTGGCATTTCCTTCAACTTTATTTTTCACCACGGGCCTTTCGAACACACGAGGAGCCATTTGGAAAGTTAGCAAGATATTCCTCCAGTGTTTTGCAGTCGTATGGATCATGCCCTCTTCATTTCTCATGACTCAAGGTCAAGGTGTCTGCGCTGACAAAGAGGCATTTTTGCGCAGCTGCCCTTTGTGTCTTTGCCTGCTGTCGGTTTGACCGAACCGCACTGAGAGAGAAGAAATGCAGCAATAAAGCAGCGTATTCGATGGTTTTGGAGACAAAGACAACTGGTATCTGTTCTCATGCTCTTCATCATAGGTGCTGGATGGAGCAACACTTGTGTTCATATATCATACAGATAGATCTCATTTCGCAGGTCTGTCGGCATGTGCGACGACATATACGGGTACATAAAAAGGATGAGCAGAAAACCACTAGTTCGTGAAAATGTAGCCCTTGGTCTCCAGACAAGAATAATAATTTATTTCCTACTCCTCTCCCATCCTCTGGATGAAAATCAATGGATGGTGAAGTCAATAATCTCTGAGCCCTTCGCTGAAATACACCCCTGTTTCCCACCTCTTCCTAACTACCGGCTGTAAGTAAGTTTTGGAGGAACGTCCTCAAATCACGGGGCGTCAATCTGACACATGGAATGACACGCCTCCTCTCTCCTCCTCCTTTCTGTGTAATTGCTTGGCTGTGACTGACAGGCGAAAGGTACACCTGCACCCTCGAGCGTCTCCTTCCTGATTGGATGGATTCACCGGAGCTTCACATTGTAAAGGAAGTTAGAACATGTTTACGGCTCCAGCGGTGTCTAAGGTAAGGCATGGATGGATGGACAGATGGATGGGATTGTTGAGGTGGTTTTTAACACATGAATTTTGTAAAGCTGTATTCTCTTTAGAATGCATATAATCACCATAAAGCACATGAACTAAAAAAATGTCAAAGGAACACAAATCTGCTGGTAACGGTGATCAGTGTGACTAAACTGTTGTTACCTTGCTTTCAGCATTACTTTTCTACATACATTTGCAAATAACAATACATACACACACACATATACACTCCTTATATATATATATATATATATATATATATATATATATATAAATGAGATGCAGATTATTTCATGGCAAAGGTGTAATCACAAAGGTCTAATCTGCCCTGGGGATTTTTTGTAAACACAGGCATTTACCTTCATGGATCACAGTACATTATGCTAAACGGCGCTCCATAAAATATTTAAATTGGTCACGACTGCCAAGAAATTTTCCTGAAATTCATACAACTAATGGCGCTACATCTGAATATGGTAATTCGGGGAAAGAGAAGATGGAGAGACGTTGCCGGCCGCTTTTCTCTCCTTTTTCATTAGGAATGTAATTATTGCCAGTGTAGATGGATCTGCTGATTAAATGATGCTATAGAGCTGGATTTCACCGCCTGCTTCATGGGAAAAGCTGACATGAATATTCCTTCTTGCAGGGAATGAATGCGTGCTGTAAAAATGTGTATGTTGAGGTTTTAATTTGATATGAATGATTTTGCCACAAATCTACTTTTAAAAATATACAAAAAAAATGAGGCTATCATCAGTCATTTTGATGTATAAAAATAACTATTTCATACAACACAGTTAAAACTTAAAATCTGCCAAAGTCCTTGTCTCAAAAACACATTAAAGAGCTGACTGATCGTGGACACTATCCATGACCGTGTGCGACTGACAGATTAAAAAATTCTAAAGGAATGGCACAGTGCTATTTTGAATTTGTTTTATGTTTATTTATTTGTTTTCTGCAAGACGGGAGGCAGGGTAGGAGCAAAAACCTCAGTCTCATTCAGTTCGAACTGGTCAGTTCCAGTGCTCTTAGCAGCCACCGCTGATACACGTTTGAGCTGAGAGCGAAGCCAACAGTGGTGCTGGTGAAGAAGCGAAGCAAGAGGAAATTACAAACCCTAAAATACCATGTGGAATATGAACAAAATAACAAAATTTCTGAGCTGCGTGCACACTTTTTGCCACAAAAATTTCAGCCATTTATTGTGGTCGCTGTGCGCAGTGACCAGAGAAAAATTGTGTATTTGAGTGGTGTAAAAGATTTGAGCATTTAGTCCAATATTTTATTTTTTCATTTTAACCCACGGTTAACTTATAATGAGTACGGTGCTTCTTCGCATCTAACTCCTTAACTGTGAATGTATCGGAGCTTTGCATCTCAATATAAGTCCGCCACGGACGCGGCCTCCGAGAAACCCATGCGATTATCTTTTTCTAAACTTTTCCACTTTCCACTAATCAGTAGCTAACACGCAGAAGCAATGTGCACAATGGCTGATGTTTACTTATTCAGTGCAGTCACACCATCTGCCTGCAAACCAAGCTTGACCTTCTAACGGCATCATCAACTGAACATTTTTTATTTATTTTTTTTCCGTTCAATGTTGTTTCCTTGGCAACAGACATTTGATATCCATGAACCCAAAGGATTTGAAGTTTGTTGGCTCGAGCTAATTGGCATCAGAAATCAACAGGTGTAAAAAAGGATTCACGCTGTGAGCAGCGAGAGGTGAGCGTCACGTGGCAGCTGACATTTTCTTTCATCGTCCCCGGTTTGTACCGCTGCCCTTACTGACCGTACAGCGCAAACATGCTTATGTGCAGCCCACATGTGCCACATTACATACTGATGATGTGATCTGGAATTTATGACCCTGTTAGCTCATCCATGCATACATCTTTTGTGGACTGCAATGAAACAGGCCTGACGTGCTTTTTATGGAATAAGGAAAGAGCCAAATGAAATGAGGGACAGTTCTAACTTTGCAAGCCGGTGCATAAGGTTCAGTCAGAATTTTACTGCGCTATAAGAACATTATTAATAATTCTTGTTGCCAGCCTGTTGACTGCAGCTTGGATGACACCAGGGCTGGTGGGCTTAGTTTTGTTGGATGTGCATCTCTACATGTGGTCTCTGTGTTTGACATGCTATTCTTAGAAATCCCGTCCTGTTTTTATAAAAAGGAATCGCGTGTGATTCAGGGGAGTCTCCTTCACCAGTGCTTCAGTTTCTGCCTGACAGGATGCACGGAGCATCACTGGCTTGGTCTGATACGGGAAGAGGAAAAGCCACTGCACGTAAACCGGTATTTTTTTTCCTCACAGGATGTGGATCCTGACCAGTCAAATAAACTGGCAGTCCTTGAATGCTCTAATACATAAAGTGGCATTAGACGTACGTACATGAATTCATTTTTATCACTTCTTATCACCCTAACAAACGTCTTTATTCACAGAAGACTTTCAGTGTCACAACATGCGGAGACATTTGGCTCGCTGACTCACAACCTGCCATCGCCTGCACTGTTCCTGAGCAATTCAGATTTACTATAGCTGCCAAGTGACTCACCACCCTCACACTCAAGATGTCAGAGAACGAACGGAGAAGTTATCTATCTATCTACATCACAAGCTTGGGCTCTTATCTTTGAAAGGACTTTCCACTGACATAAAGCTCCTTACCCTAACCACCTCAACTCAGTGTCCAATCACTGAGTTGTGGAGCTCAGAAAAATGGCCACGCAACATTAGAGCTTGGCCCCAACAACTAACCGTAGCAGAAGAGATGCCTCCCTCTCTGTCTATTCAGGTCTGTTGCTGCGTTGTTGTTTTTTTTTATTTTTGAGTGGGTAGCTGTGCTTCTTAGCGTTCCAGGCGACAGCGCGAGTGTCAGCATGGTAGTATGAACTTAGAATTCTCCGGTGTGTCTTTATTTCAACCTCTACCCTTTCTTCGGGAGCCTAAAGTGGCGGTGGTTGGGCCCCTGCGGTGGCAGCATCTCCTTCTCCGTGCACCCCCGTGTTTGCTTGTTCACCCATGCGTGTTGGCTTGACGTGTGTTTGGGGGGACCCTCCCCCGAGATACCTTCATCTCCACTGGTACACCACAGCTCTGAACCCAGATTTCAAGAACGTTTGTGTGACAGTCAACCGAATATTTTGTCCATCAAGTAAAAACTGTTTTACAGATGGGATCCTGCCTGTCTGCGTAACGAACCTGAGTGCCTTATTGGCATTTATTGTTAAAAAAGTATAATACCTGGGTGAAATTCCCAGTCGGACTGTTTTTATTTAAACTGGTACCAAAAACCTTAGCGTCCCCATAGCCCTCGCCACATAACCCTAACCCCCCTAACCTCAACCACAGTCACTGAAGCTTGCATTATAGGGCTTAGCTTTCAGACTGTTCTCACAACGTGACTGTTAAACACATACTGTCTCCACAACGTGAGCAATACAAGCAGTGACACGCAGTATGGTGCTGACTGACTATTCAGATGGGGCTTTGTTAGAATTGGCACTACTCCGCCTCCACGCAGGAACTTGATGACTTTGATGCCTCCGTCAGAAATCAAATGCATGACAAGTCCATTACTACGGTTGTGGAAACACAATGTCACAACAGGAGCTCTTATTTACAGGTGAATGTAAGAGTACGCGGGCCAGCGAGCATGTGTATACCCAATAAATTTACACCTGCTGTACATGCATGCACCTCTAAAACCACAAAGACCCACACTGGAAACAATTTGCGCTTGCGATTTTCTGTGGGTGCGCCCATGTTATGGCTCTGTGAGCAGCATGATCCGGTACCAGAAAATTTGAAATTGTAAGCATTACAGTTTTAAGGGCAAGTTATTAGCTCTTCGTCCAGCAAGAAAGAGTACATCTCAATATTTAAATGAATAAGAGAAGAGAGCACTACATCATCCATATGGGAGATGGATATCCTTATAGCTTTTATCAAACATCCTCCTCTGTTCCTGAAAACTCATTCAAAGGTCACCGGGACGGCAAAAAGGGAAATGCCTTGGGTTCCCGCAGGAAGAGCCTGACAGCCAGGAATTAAATGAACTGATAGAAAGATTTGCTGTCGACAAATGAACTTGGCTGAATTAGAAAAAAATAAATACAAAGACTGAAAGTTCATTAAAATATTCCAAAAGTAGCCAAAGAGGTTTGTCCTTGTTTTCAATACCATGCACAGCCTTAACTCACGGGTGTTTCCAAATATGTTAACTAAGTCAGCATGGCTCCACCAGCTTTACACAAGATTAAGATTAAGTATCAGCTTGGAATTTGTGGGTACAACATGGGAAGACCTGTGCACAAAATGCTTGGCAATCAGGTGCTGGTCAGGCGGTAATGAATTTGAGTGAATGAATAAGAGATTTAGTGAATACCACAAGAGGAGATCGTTCCCAAACTTTTCTCATAAACATTTGAAGGCAGCAAGTGTGCATGAGTGAGTAAGTAAGTACCATGATCGTCATGTGATGTATTTATATTAAAACCCCTGTACACCCACACTCGTGAGGCAGTCTGGGTGTACAGGGGTTTTAATATAAATACATCACATGACAATCATGGTACTCACAGTGAGTGTAACCCATCCTCACACACAGCGAGCTACCACGTGAGACGCTGAGCTCTCCAGTCAGAAACACTCGAGAGTTCTCGGGATTCGCCACAAACGCACGGTCAATGAACGGTGGTGATCGCTTCTGAACGCAAAGGAGATGTGCGTTGCAGTCTCACGCACAGGTCTGCAAACAGGCTAACTGCTCTCACGATAGATCGTTCATGAAATCAACCGTGCTGACACGTTACTATTGAAAAGCTATACGGCCAAAGAATATGTCAAAACGCAACCTCATAACATGCTCCATCACTTTTCAGGTTCCTTGGCGTCTTGACCAGGTACGCAACACCTAGACTCTGACTTCATTAGACAAAATTTAGACAAGCTCCACGAGCAGTCTGCAATCTGGGGCTTCGAGTTGTTCTTTGAGATCAGAAAGTGCCCCGGATAATAGTTTTAAACCCCTCCGAGACCAAAGTAAATCAACCTTGTAATGTGAAAGGAAAGTACAGAAATCTGGAATAAAATGGAGGGCAGAGTCATTTTGACCTTGGGTCTCTTGGGGCATTCAGTTCTGCTTCTCCGTTATCACATCTGCGGGGCAAACCAGTACATGTGGCAGCGGTGATTACAGTAAAAGATGCATGGGGGTCATGTGAAGGTTCTCTAATGAATCATTGATGAGAAAGTGCGGCAGGTTAATATGAATTCCAAAATAAGCTGAACTAGGCAGATTTGATCTCATTTCTGAGGATAGTACATGAGAAATTTCTGATATGTGACAGGTGACGGGAGAATTTTTCCCCCCGGTATGTACGGTGAGACACAGACCGCGTTGATGCAGATGGCGCGCCGCTGGTTTTTAATACATTTTGCTTGACAAACATAGAACAAAATGCAAAGCGACTGTGTCTCTGACAGGCTGGTCTCATTGGCCCTAAAACACAGAATCCGTCGGCTGGCTCACGTTGATCTTCCTCAGCTTGCTAAGCAGTCGGGTTTGACAACATCTTTACATTTTGACAACTGCATTCTCTGAAATCAAATGGAAAATTGAAAATGAACATTGCGTTCTACATCTGAGCGCCTAGGCGTGCGTCTCTGGTTCAGCGAAGCGTCTGTCTCTCACAATCAGACTGAGGAAGGGAAACAGACAAGCCTTTTTTTTTTCCTCAACACAAACCACAGTATGCCGCAGGCCCTGCCAGTTTGAAACTGATTATGAAAAGTTTGTTTGCACATTAGCACGAAATATCTGTTGAAGTTACTTGCAAACAAAATTTCGTTCACTCACACAAATGGAAAAAAAGTTGCGAGTTAACTGATTCCGGTAACAGCATGTTTTCCCTTCCACTTATAAAACGTTTTTGTCTGTCTTCACGGGTGTCTGGAGAGAACATTATTATTTCTGACATAATGACAAAAAGAATGAAAAACCATTGAGGAAATGGAGGCATGCAAGGGGACAAACAGGTCAGTGGGTGCTTTGTATACCTATTACTTGCTTCACTGTATCCCCATGCACAGCGGGTAACATATACCCGCTATTTAACTTGAATATTGGAGGACACAACAGTGTGTGGGGTGTTTAAAGTCCAACCTCACTGCCCTCATCGCTTAATGGCTCTTTGAAAATAGAAACACATAGATGGCTGCGATGATTTCCACCCTTTGGAAATGCCATTCTCATGTTCTCCCACTTGGCTGGCCTAGCTGGGTGACTCATCACCGCCTAAAGACCCATTTCCTTCCATTAATCTTGGTGAAAAGGTGATTACAAGGAGAAACGGCATATGAAGATTATGTCCTCCTGTTTCCTAAATGTCACAGAGTAATAAGAATTGATGATCATCATGCATTCGTCTGATTTCTTTTTGCAGAAAAAAAAAAAAAAAAGAAAAAAACCCATTTATGAGGCATCAAGACGTGGACAGTTTGGACTGGTTTATAGAGACTGGATTTCAGCAAGGTTTTTGCCTTATGAAAAAGCTGAATATCAGTGAACATTGTTGTGGAAATTCATTCATTCATTCGTCTTCTGTACCCGCTTATTCCTGTTAAGGGTCGCGGGGGCCTATCCCAGCTGTCATTGGGAGAGAGGCGGGGTACACCCTGGACAGGTCTGTTGTGGAAATTTCTGCAATTAATTACATTTGATAAGAGATAAGCCATACCATACACAGCCAAGAAAGCCAGGTGACCTAGGAGTTGGGTTCAACTCTACCAGTGAAGCCATTGGCCTTTTTGCACCTGCACACCAAATTCAAACTGAGAGGGGAAAAGACGTGGATGAGTCTGCAAAATAACACATCAAATATTAATATAATAAAACATGGACATAATATAGCAGGCCTAATATAGATTTCACATTATTTCGTACTATTAAACTTGTATTGCTCTATTAAACTATTTATCTGGAAAGTTTTTGAATAGTTTGATAGTGCTGCTTAAGGCATGTATATTAAAAAAATGATATATTTAAGTATTAAGTATTGCGCCAATACTATGATCTTTTATTTCATATTAAAGGGGAACTACTGTTTTTTTACAACCCGGACCTAATTTCTGGCTTAAAATACGATTGTTTACTCACCCATATAACTTTTGTGTAATTTGTATTCCTTCAGGAGATATTTAGATATGCGTATATCCATATAGTGGGAGTGACTGGGGCACCGAAAGGCAGCCTGTCAGTTGAGCTCATAGCAGATAACGCATTATCTGGCGCGAAACTCGTTCATTTCACCAATATTTTGTTATGATACGCTAGTGGTATTCCCCATTGAGTCCGGAGTTACCCCAGATGATGTCTTCTGACTTGGATGATGTCATCTCTGAGCGCCGCGCGCACCCGTGACAGTCGGCTTGTTTACCTGTAATTTGCTACAGCTATGGTTTGTCCACAATCTCAGAATTGGAAAAATATTCAGCCATGTTGCAAAAAATTTTGGTGAAATGAACGAGTTTCGCGACAGATAATGTGTTATTTAGAGGCTGTGTTGCGGTGCCCCATTCACTCCTACTGTATGGATATATGCATATCTAAATATCTCCCGAAGGACTACAAACTACACAGAAGTTATATGGGTGAATAAACGATCATATTTTATGCCAGAAATAAGGTCCAGGTTGTAAAGAACAGTAGTTCCCCTTTAATGTAGCTTTGTATCAGGAGCCATCCATCTACACTTTCCAATATAAATGACGGAAAAGCTCCTGACTGCTATGAGCTCAGCCGACAAATCAGGGTGCTAAAAGACTATATAGAAGACAACGTGTAAATATATCTGCTTTCTTATTCCATAGGAAACAATATATTAAAGGATCATCAAGCGCTGGCTGCAATTGAGAAGATTACCTAAATCGTTTCTAATTTGAGCCCCTTCTCACCTACTCACTGATGATGTGCATTTGTTATTTAAGCAAGTCTCTGCCCTTAAGAACAAAAATCTGACGCAACAGTTACCTTATTAAATATTTAGGTTCAAATGTCGTAGGAGATGTGTGCAACATGCCCCAGCAGTGAAGGAATTATCATTGTTATTTTCTACCTTCAGAATCAATCTGGTTCCAAGCTATTGGATTGCACAGTTAAGGCATAGTGTGTCGCCTAACTGCCAACTGTAAATTAGGCTGCTGAAGAAAAACTGCTCTATTTTCTAATAGGAATTTCTCACAGCGCCTGGAATAAGGGGATCTATTTCTCCGGGGACTGATTTTTCACTTTGAATTACTCCTGCGGTCCATTTATCTCCTGGCCAATAAAGTCTAAGATCCTGCAGACGCCTTGTCATCTTGAAGATTTGGTGTCAGTCCTGATGAATTCCATTTCATCCCTCTGTTAACATGTTTTCGATGCCAGCAACAGGCTGATACTGAAAAAAAAAAAAATAATAAAGTCCAGAATGACCAAAGGTCGAGGAGAATTCAAAGGAAATAACAAGGGAAGCGGTGATAGAACAGAAGAGAAGCACTGACGAATACATTTGTTTGATTGTTTTAACTTCAGGGCAGAACTTACATTTGAATATTTTAAATAGGGTTATTTCTCTTTGCAGCAGGAATCGATCTTGGGTGTTTTGGAGCAAATGAAAGTCATTTGCTGACATAGGGTAATGCAAACTGCATTGAATATGCTCCTGATTTGTGTCTGTAGTAAGAAATCCGTCATAATGAAAGTTTCCTGTAAACATCGACATAAACCACAGGGCATTTTCTAGATAACTACTTAGGTCATCACCTACTGAATACAATAACTGGGGGCAGTCTTTTATAGTAAAGTATATCCATATATTATGTAGTATATTGCGCGCAGTTACTGTATACAGTAAATAAAAATTGCACTGCCAGGAGCCGAATATTGCTGTCGAAATGTTGACCATGTACCTCCACAGTCAGTTTCTATCTGCTCTGCTACACCTCACTTACCCAATGGACCAGCAGCAACTTATGAGCGCCAGCCCCTGCAGCTATCAGACTTTCCTTGTCGAGGAACAAGATTACAGACTTTCCGGCTTGTTTCTGTTTCCCCAAAGATGTTAGTTTCAGCAGGGGGAAACCAACCAAACAGACCCAAAGGGGGAAAAAAAGACAGCAACTCAGCCATAAAGTTGGAAAACAAATGAAAAGCCAGAAAGTTTTGGTTCTTCTGAGTTTCATTGAATGACCAAGAGAGGATTTTTGTTAACACCGTAAAGAGTGGTGTCAATACGGGCCAGAGGTTGCATCTAATTAAACTGCTGTGTTTAGGCTTGGATGGTGCCTAAAACGATCAGCATTCAGGATTTTTAAAAAGTCTTTGCAACCTATTCATACCAAGCAAAGCTTACATTTTTGATGAAGACCATTTTAGCTTTCTGGGCTATTATTGTACTGTTGTGTTGTTGTGCCCACAATATCTGTCGGTAACTAACACACAGAAAAAAACATACACATGGAGGCAGGGACTGATCTCCAATGTATTTCCAGGCTGTTGTCACTAATGCAGCAGTGTGGTTTACGTATAAAAGACAAAGTCTCTGTTCTCTTGCTGTCTGTTATTCTACACACATAATGTGTTGTTTTTTCAGTTGTTTCCCCCCCACCACCTAATCATCACATTAATTAGCTCTGCTCATCCCGAGTGTCAGACTGAGATAGATCCACTGAAAAAGAGGCTAAAGTCGGAAAGACTAGGAGTACACACAAACAGACTGGCTTCAGCAGATTTTTGTATGGCGACCGAAAGATGAGGGATCACAGACTGCATGGATCGTCAAACCAACTGAAGCCAAATGAATGCATCAAACTCTCGTGCAAACTAGCGAGGGCGAGAGATGTGGTGTGCACTGCAACCAGCATTATACAGGCAACTGGATTAATCTCTCCTCCATTTCTGTGGTCAAAGTTCACTTTGTCGGCACTCTCACTGTTCTCCATCGTTGTTTTGATATTCCCGCTACCTCCCATCATCTTCTGAAGCCATTTCCTTTGTCCCACCCTCTGCTTTTCATTGGCTGTTGGCAACAGGTGCGACAGATCGCGTCCAGAATCAACTCAAAAGATTCTAACATGTTTGATTGACTGCGACCGAGGTTGGGTCGGGTCTGTTCCCCTCACACACTTGCAGATTTGCGTCTTCACCCCCTCGCACACTAACAGATTTTTGTGCCAGCTACCCATGCCGGCTGTCCCCAACTACGGCAGACTGGTGCAGACTTTTGCCAGCTGGGAATCATGGGTTAAAAACATCTTGTAGTGTGTCCTCATAGGTCGTATGTGATCGTGTGTAACTTTTGTCTGCTGCTGTCCTTTGACTGCATCTACAGTTTTTGATATCCAAACTGTCATTACAAAGTCGGAGTCAACAGTTAAGTTGTACAGTAAAGGCATGCATCCCTCAGGGCTGTGTGTGCTTGCTGCTGTGCTGGTTTTGTTTATTAGTCTCTCTCAAGTTCTCTCGTGCAGTCCCCAGAGATATCAACATTAAATTGCTTTTTGGTTCAGAAGCTACTCAGTTGCATTAGAACTTGTAATGGACTTTGCCTTGGTGAAGGCGTCAGGCGGCGTATTGATTGTGCCTTATGGGTACAGCCGAAACTGCTTCACACCTCTGAATAATTCATGCCTCTATTACAATTATTGTCCTAATTGTAACAATGTTTGGATGGCGAACTGCGAGAAAGGAGAAAGAACTTATTTTGTCTGTCTCTGCCTGCCTCGTATTATTGGAAAACTTGAATAGTAATGCGATCATTTTTCATATAACATTATAATCTTATCCATTATGAAGATGATAACTTGTGTTGCCTGAAAGGCAAACAAAGTTTTAGACGGATCACGCCTCTTAGTTTTAATTAAAAATCACAGACAGCTTAATTGCGGTTCAGTTGTGCTCTGCTGGCCCGTGATTGCTTCAGAAACTGAAAGCGAGATTGTGAGGGGGACTTCTGCTGATATTGCTCAGGAGTTCTTGCCCCAGTGCCCCCCATCAAGTCTGGACTTTATAAAGTTTCCCCCTATAAGTTCCTTATCACAGTGTAATGAAGTCTTCTTCGGGAAGGAGTCTTTAAATTGTTCTTTGATAGGTGAAAACTACTGGGACATAATGTCACCTGAACTCATTCTGTTTGCAGCTAAAAGTCAAGTGAGCCACTTAAGGTTCGTCTGCTCTTTGAGGCTCTTTTGTCGTATTTGCATCTCATGAAGTAAGCCGCTTTTGAAATGTACCTCAGCAGAATTATGTGTTTCTGAATTAATAATGCTGATCTGTGTTTCACTGCGGGCCCTCAACAATATCTAAGATGCCATACATATTTATGAAAATCTCAGCCTCTGGCTTACATTCAGCTGATTGTGCATTTCCACATACGGTCTGGTTTGGTCATAATCCATCATTATGTCTTGAAGCAGAGGCTGCCACAACCCCTCACTAACCCCCGCCTCCCCCACCACATCCAGGGTGAATTGAATTATCACTGAACCTTATTGAAACATTAAAGCTTTGCTTAATTATGGCATGAGTTTATCAGTGAAACTTTCCAGAATGGGTTTAAATGTTGCTGCGGCGTTGAATATTTGCCATTGTACCTTCCCATGTATTTGGACCTCATCTCACGTGCAGTTATTCTCCCGAATTCCTCACGTTTCCCCACATCGCCACGTATGTTCACATTTGTTCTCCATCTCTGCTGGCGTTTCCCTGCCACTCTTTGAACGTGGCGTTTTACTTGTCCCGAAAAGATGTGAGGGATCCTCTAATCCGGTGGGTTGAAAGCTTCCTGTAATCAAAAACATCTTCTAAAATCAAACGTAGCTGATAGGTGTTAGCGTCAGCGTGCTCAAAGGCGAAACAACATTTGTACATCAGAAGATCCCAGTAACTTCACAGACAAGTGCTAGATTGGGCTGTTATTTGATATTGCTGAAAAACAAAACAACATTTAGGAGCGGGTATTATCGGATCGCCCAGTTCATGCACGTTTCAGGGGAAAAATGAGCTGTTTAGAGCGACTCCAGCTTTTTTGAGGTAAGATTAAAAAAACGTGTATCGATTTCTCTATAACACCTCCGGTTTTTTTGCCCGGCCTAATGTCCCCTCAGAACAATTTAGGACCAGATTTTGCCTGAGTATAATTTCCTTAAATGCCTTGATCATCGACCGTAAAACAGCCACACGGTGACACAGCAACACTCCACTACTCTCAATGGTGTTCTAACCCCAGTGCTGTGACTTTAGTACAATTTGCAGTGTGAAAATGCCCCACAGTGTTCATAACAACTTGGATAATGTGATGTTTGGAAAGCATAATGAAATTGATTGAGTGTCTTCCAGCTGATTTGTCTAATAATACCAAATGGATTACTTTTAATAACGTGAGTTTGACATGGTGTGAAACATCTCGAAAGCCTGCTGCTTGGGCTTCATTGTCGGCATGCTGTTCTGTCTCTACGTCGGTCTCTTTGGTCTCACCTCCCAGCAACTCTCCCTGTTTATGGGTAACTAGTGTTTTTACGAATGTGTCCAATTTAGAGAGTCTACTGACATGAATTTTAAAAGTGCTCCTGGAAAGCGCACATAGCATCCATGGAATGCATGAAAAATTCATTTTACATTTATTTTTTTTCCCACTGAACTTCACTCTCTGGCCGTTTGCACACCTGGTTCGCCCTGCTCTTGTATAATCTCTTGACATTTTGTATTTAACTAGAAAATAACAAATAATCCGATGGCAAATAGGACAAATAAACCGTATTTGTGGTGCAAGCAGCGAAGAGGAGGTTGGGAAAAATCCAGCACACTCACTGCTTAAATGTGTGAAAACCTTATGGAGTCCACAATGCAATGGCAGAACAGAAGCCTGTTGGTCTTAACTTCACCTATATGTCGACTGGTTCTGTTTGCTCTTGCTCGCGCTTTTTGCTGTCTTCATCCTGCTCTCTCTCCTTCTCTTTCTCTCTATCTTTGAGATGTGCTGTCATCCACGGGGTAAACATTGCAACCAAACACAATTTACCACCCAGTAAAAGGCAGAAATGGATCCATACGAACGGCTGGCCACACACATAAGAAGTAATGTATTCCTCTCACCCGAATATGACTAATTTTGTGCAAATACACATAAGCAAACACTTTTAGCATGACAAAACTGACATTTCCAGGAACTCGGGAGAAGTCTCGGCATGTCAGTTCTCTATCTATAAATGTACTATAAGCAAACTGTGGAGCCAAATTCGATCGGAATAGGAAACTGTCACAAACTAAAATAATGATGGACATCAGTAACTCTGTGGCTGCAGGCTGCAAACGGAAATCTCAGAAGCTAACATTAGCTAATAAGCCCTAGCGAAGCAGCCGTCAGCTAATGTTTTTCCACTCTATTTTCAGAATAAATATGCATAAGCAAACAGCAACGACGCCAAGTCATCCTTCAACACATCTGTATCTAGCGTATCATGTAACGTAATGTTTTAAATCTGCGCCACTCATTTAAAAGAACACAATCTGTGGGACGACATTACCTCTTCTCCTTTCAACTGTGAGCAACACGAGTAATTTAGAATTCTCTGTGGCACGCGTGAACGCACAGTTCTTGAGGGGCCATGCCTAAAAGCTGTCTGAACCTGCCTCTGGTCAGAAATATCCTATAATAATCCGGTAATAATGTCCCAGTCCACTGTTGTTGATTTAAAACTTAACTATCACCAGTTACCGGTGTCAAAACGTTTGTGATCACAAAGGAGTTACATCTGAATATATTTCTTCTACCTACACGGCATATAACATACAGTATATACGTTGTGTTTATTTGTATAGGACAATGACAACAGTCTTCAAGTTGACGTTCCCGACACTGGACGGTGTGCACGCCAGCTGTCTTGTTCCTGGAATTATACGTATACAGTATATACACACTGTAGTTACACATTAAACTAGTCTGTGGTTTCAATCTAAGCGACCTAAGAATGGCACAAGCAGCCAACCTGGCAGAGCCGGGTGACCTTGTTGTGGGAAAATAAAACCTTTCAGCGTTGGAAATTCAACACTATTTTCCTTTTTAGAACAGAAAAAAGGCCCCAACATTACTGAATAAAGCTTGTTTACCGGCACGTCAAAATACTCTATGTCAAACCTGAGGAAACATCTACAAGTAAGTTAATGTAACCTCCTGACTGTTATAAGTAATAAAAAATTATTCAAAATAATGACTTAGATCTCATTCATGAAGTACTTAAAATTGTTTCACTACATTTTAATAGGATAACCAGTACTGTCATCGTCATCCTCTGTCATTCAATGCATATACCTTCCTAGCACTGCATACTGCATGAATTAAAAGACAGGGCTGATCACTAGAACCAATAATAAACTGTTGCAGTATTGATTTGGATCATGAGTGACTCTTTAGATACGACATTAATGATCCAACGATATTGCATTTTATCTGCATATCTGAATATGGCCCTATGTCTAATTAAATGCATGTCAGCAAGCTCAGTCGATTATGGCCCCCAGCACATTAGTGCACCGATATCTGGCACGTCTGGTTATCGCACCTCGGGGTCGGTGCAGATGCTGCACTGCGAAACTGGGCCCGTGGCAGCTGCAGAAACACACAGCGAGGCTAAATCAGCATGGGGTCAGCTGTTTGTCTTTGAGTAAAACGCTGCTAAAAATGGGCGAAAACTTTAGCCTCGGTTCGTGCGCTGTTAATGAATTCCGTGTTGGCGTATTTGTATAAACATGAGGCAGACAAGATGAGTTAGAGTGCCAGCCCAACAAGGTCAAGCCACTCACCAGCTGAGGGCAGACTCTTATGCAACTTTATACGAGGCAAGGCTGCTAGACGTATAAAAGTGGAACCTACTTGCTTCAGCTATTTACTGTATATAGGCTACAGCAATTCCACGTGTTTATCCCATTTGACAAAATGAAAAGACCAAGTCGTGAAAACTCCACATGCGGCAACAACTGAGGGGTGTTTAAAAAATAATGACAGTAACCTGATTTCTTAAGGTAGAAAGTGCAAGCACACACAGTAAAGTCAGTATGTCGGAAGCTTTGAATTGTCATTGTGAGGATTAATAAAGAATGAGCTTCTTTAATGTTCCGCCTGAGTGAGCTCATAAAAGCCGACACGTAGTGAAGGAAGAGATGGAATACAAATAAACCGGGGGCCCCATAAATGTCACTACTTTCCTTTTGTGTTTGCGAGACATGCAGGAAACGGGGAGGCTTTGGTGTCCGGGATAGGAAGACAGGAGAAAGAGGCAGGGAAACGATTTTTTTTTTTACAAGCCTGGCAAAGGGCATTGTAAAATGCTCTCAATTTGTCAAACACAATTGGCTGCATGCTTTCAGAGGGAAGAGGGGAAAAAAGCTAGTGTTTTCGTGTAACGTCTGTGCTTCGTCTGATTCCACCTCATCACTGAAAGCTCAGCGAGAACCTAGTTGCAGAATTGCCAGAACGAGCTTTTTGTAAATGTGCAAAACTCTTCCAAGATTCACAGCACATTTGGTCTTTGTGTGCCTTTTCTTTCTGCTCAACCCCACCTTCACCGCTAAGTTATTCACAAATTCTGATTTGCCGTCTTGTACGCTTTGCTGATTCCATTCACTCTTGAGGCAGTTCCACAACTGTCTAGTGTCCAGGCTCAATGAGATTCTAATTGAAGAACACACTTCTTTTTTTTTTTTAACAAGGACATCTATAATTGTGAGTCTTCTTGTTCAGATGAGGAGGCAAACGTAAAAGAGTTGTCCGAGTGGCAGCTGATTCTAAAACAGGCTAGTCGGTGTGATGAATAAAGTCTGCAGTCTCGCTATGTAAAATTGGTTTGCAGAGCAGTTTCGTGGGCAGCCAGGAGGATGGCGGTCAACAGAGTGCAGTGAAACCTTGTTCACACGGGTTCCTTCCACATTTCTGCAAAGCCGTGGCAATGATATGAGCAGGGCTTTAGAGTCATGACCTTTTTCAGGTAGCTCATAAAAGAACCTCAGTCACTGGTGTGAATTCTCACCTCTGGTTCGTTGTCTTTTGGGGCCTAATGAAAGCATAGGCCATGACTTCCTTTGCTGTGTGTCATTGCTTCCTGCCCAGTAGCACCTTGAGACCCAAGAACTGAGCTGATGTTGAGTTGAGAGACAATGTCTAGTATGAGCGGATTGTTTCACACGTATCTATTTTATATTTACTTAACAGTTTCTGTTTAGGGTATACAGTTATTTGCTGACAGAACCTGAAATGGAAATTTTCTGATACAAAATTGTGTTCCCTTGCCAACAGATTCAGTTGTGACTCATCTAAGAATGGACATGGGCCTTCTGAGGGTGTCCTTTGGTGTCTGGCAACAGAATGTTGTTAGTGGGGATCTTTGGGTTGAGGGGAGGGGCCTCTGTACTTGATCAGTTTGGGAACTAGGGAATTTGGAGGCCAGGTCAACACCTTGTGCTGTTCTTCATGTTTTTGTCCGTGTGTCTGTGTCAGGCTGCATTCTGCTGGGGATGGCTGCTGCCATCAAGGAGTGTCACTGCTATGGGGTGGGGGTGCCTGGTCTGGTCTTGGTGGGTGGTACATGTCTAAGTAACATCTAGGTCTGAATGTTTCCCAGCAGAACATTGTATTGTCACAAAATGATCAATGTTATTTACTTCTCCTGTCAGTGGTTTTAATGTTGTGAAATAATTTCAGAAACAAGCACTTTGTGACTCATTTTGGAGAAACAAAGCTTTATGGAAGCTTTTGGAAAGTTTTTTGAGCCATGCTATCTGCAGTTTTGTACAGACCTTCGTGCCTGAAGCCAAGTAAACTTGGTGATTTTTGTGAAGCGTCTTGATAGCTTCACGAATCACTGCGAAATCTGCAAAGCGATGAACAGAACATTATTTTAGTGTCCTTGACTTTTGTCTAGCCCTGCGAGCACGCACCATGACAACATCCACTAAATAGTTTAGAACAACCTATTTTACAGACATTCTTGGCTCCCAGGCTTCTAATGACTTAACTGATTCCACTATTGTGTTCACATTTGTCATCTGGAGTGAAATGTCTGAGCTGCTATTAGACGGACTGCTATGCAATGTCATGCACACAGGCATTCTTTATTTTGAAGTTTTACTTCACTATTACTATTTTTTGCAGATTGTTTCTCATGTAATGCCATCGCCAGATCAATGTTTTAATCTCTCTGTCCTTTGGTTCTTGGTGAACAGTAGCATTGACATCTAGTATTGCCTTCACCTAAATGCAACAACATGTACAGCTGCTAGCATGGCCATTTCGTGTAGCCTTAGAAATTTGTGAGCTTTGTGAAGAGCAAATACGCACATAAAGGTTAATCTGCATTTAGCAAAGGCCTTGTTAAACCATTGGCCCACCCTTGCTTTTCATATCCACTGTGTCTTTGAGTCAAAGCCAACAGCTTGTTGAAAAGAAATAGCTAACCTGTTAATAATGTGACACGCACACACACACACACCCACACACACACACACACACACACCGGTACACACACACATGCAGTGTTTCTCATTCTATCAAGTCTCTTCCCCAAAGGCAGGGACCATCAGAGAAACAGAAGACACACAGAGCCCTTGAGCTGCAAGGGCCCTGGGCCAAAAAGCAACTTAAATCAATTCCATTTGATTAGGTGCCACGGCATACACTACATCATTATAATTCCATTAACGCAGGGATGGATTTTCAATGAATGTAACTGCAGGCAAATGGTTGGGCATAATTGTGTGAAATGAAATACAGCATAGGTTCAGAATATGGGTGTGAATTTCTTTCTTTTCTCCTTTTACTCCACCCTGTTTCCAGATAAGGACTTTTGCCTCGTCCTAATTCTGCGGTCTTTATCCGTTCCTTTTTGCAAAGCGGCCTCTTCACCGCAGCATCTTCAAATGCTTTTAGAATGCTTAGTCCAAATTATTTCACACTCTATTGTATCAGCTTCGGCTCAGACGGGCTGGGGTAAGACCACCGTGGAATTACCTGATTTAACCCTAAAAACTGATGAAGACTTTATCTTTGCCTCATGTGTATGTTACGGCACAAAGATGGTGATCATTCAAGTTAAGTTGGTTTACTGCTTCTACTTCTACACACTACTTCTTTACCAGTATTAGATTAAACACAATACAGCTGCCGATTTAAAGCCATGATATTGATTGAGGGTTGGATGGCCTTTTAATGTGATTACACATATCACCCAATGAAGCCAAGTGGCTGGTCCTTAGGGAGCATCCCAGCATGAGTGGGGCAATGGTGTGATTTTAAAGACCCAGTGTAAAATATCTAAAAGGAAGTCAGTAAAAACAGCCTGATTTACTGCACGACTGCTGCAATTTTATGCCTCACTAATCAGCCTTTACTGTACACCAGGTTACGTTAGGGCCAGGGATATTGGGACTTGTATTTAATGGCACTGGAAACTGTATGTCGCCTTAGGTCTTCTGAAACCAAGAAAAGAATCTGTATGGCTGCTTCTTGGTGCACTGTTAAGTATTTTCCTGTAAAATAACAGTAAAGAACTGGCAGCAGGGTTGCCATTATGTTACTGTAAAATTAACATGTTTTTACTGTCACTAGAATTTACAGTTTTGTACTGTTATTGAAAAATACAGCGTTTACTGTTTGTTAAGATTACTTTCACAATATTTTACAGTCAACTGGTTTGTTTAAAAATACATTATCAGTCTTCACAAAAGCTACAAACTATGTGCTTTGTGAAAGAACAGATCAGCATGTAATTGCACTGTGGAAAAAAGAAAAAACACAGCTTCTTAATGCACTTTGACTTTTATTTTAACATGAATTTAGAATGTTCAGAAACAGGACACAAATAAGTCGGCGTGAATAACGGGGATTCAGACCTTCCACCCTGTAAGAATCAGAATCAGAATCAGAAACAGAATACTTTATTAATCCTTCAAGGAAACTGTTTTGTTGCTGCTCTCCTGAAGTGACAGTTGCTAGTTGTTTACCTCGGCTTTGGTATTTTGTTTTTGCGACCGCAGATCACGGCCAGCTCAGAGTAAACCTCAAGCTGCTGAAGAGTTTGCTTCGGACACGCCAGTGCATCTATAATACAGTGCTAGCTGGGGAGCTCATCAAATATTTGCGTCTCTCCCAGTCAAGCATCGCAGTGCTTACGCTGGCTGAATGACTCAATGTCCCCTTGTCCCCTCTCAGAAAAGTTGTCCTGCGCTGAGTGGATTCTGCAGACATCTGCAGTGACAGAAAGTCACTGATGAAGGTCAACAATCCATCACACCCTAAGGATGGAAAAAAAAACTAGCCCGGGCCGCTGGATGAACGTTTGAAATGATGAATCGATGTAGCAGATGAACATAAATCCCACAATAAATGCTGACCTTTTTTTTTTTTTTTTTGTAACATCAATACACCTATACGTCACACAAATGCAATAAGCTGGACCATACTGTATATGTTATATAAAATAACATTACACTGAATTTGACTAACTTTGCAAAGTAAGTGAACAATACTCGCATGCCTGTGCAAGAAAATTAATTATGAAAGTGCTTTGGCTGCAATCCGTTTTAACGTGATTTGTCAGGGCACATTTGTCAAATGTTTGCAGCTGATGATTTTTTTTTTTTTTCTGTCCTGAAAGCTACTGATTCACCCTCAGCCTCATGTTCTCACCGGGACAGCCGGATAAAACTGCAAATCCACTTGAATCAATCTCCGAATTATTCAACATTACAATAACAGATGAGCAAAACTGTACCGTGGTCGCGCCACGGTTCGATATTTAGCTGTGAGGCGGCGGCGCTTGCCAGTGAGAGAACGGAGCAACAGTACTGTGCCAGTTTATGTTGAGCAAGGGGAAATCAAGGGGAGATTTATGAGCATAATAATGAATCCTATGCCTGCCTCAATTACAACAATCCTGGACTCTTTGAAGTCGGCTGTTGCAGCTGGAAATCATTTGCCTTGTGTCTGCGTCCTTTGCACTGAACAGATAAACATGGATCAAGTATTAAATTTGCATGTTGTGCTGTGCATTTTTAAATAATTTCCTCATATTTGTCGGCATCATTGTTAACAAACTGCAGGAAAGGGAGCTTAATTGCCAGCCCTGCTCACATGTGTTACACAGAGAAAATTTGGGATTCACTTTGAGTTTCATTGTCTATTAGTGGAATCAAAACTGAACGGGGAGCCTAACTGGGTTTGCGAGATACATTACGGCATTAGCGGCTCGTGAGTCATGAGCGCGGATGATTTCCTGAATGAATTTTGAATGTCAACCAAGCATCATCGCAGGGGCAGATGCTTTTCATCCGTGCCGTCTCCGATGCACCTGTCCCCGCCGTATGTCAAGTGCTCCAACAATCGCAGGCCGACCCAAACAAGGCAAATTGATCGAAATCACTGCCAAAGCAGGTGTGTGACAGTTCCACCTGTGTTTCGGCAGGCATTCGCTTCTCTTTCTCGCGCCCTGATAAAGAGTCTGATATCTGGCAGAATAAAAACGATCTGTCAGCTCCTGGCAGGAAAGAATCTCTCCAAAGAATCAGACTCGCAAAACACCCACCTGCTCTCCCCAGGTGATCCTAGGCTGATAACAGTTGTTTCTGATGCTACATTTGCCAGGGACTTTCATATTTTCACTCTTCCTCCTCCAGTCCAAATTAGAAACTTCAGTCTGGAGAGTCATGTTGTCACCTTTGCTTTAATGTCTTGTCCCAATCAAATGCTAGTGTTTGCTCCATAGTATTAATAGTCATCTCTCTTGTGCCTTTGCATTGTTACTACAAATATGTAAAATTATCATACTGTGTATTGTCCTTCATCCTCAAAGGAATAACGTATTAGGAAAGTTGAAGTTTACACTAGAAAAATGTACACGAAAGGTGATTAAGACATACATGAAGCCACTTTAGGTCCCAGCAAGAGCTCCCTGAGAGTGGAACAAGTGAAGTGGATGAAAAAATAACGGTCGGGTTGGCGTGCTGAAGAGAAATCAAATCTGCAAAAGTGGAGAAAAAAGCAGTGCAACCTTGTCTGACCCTGGCTGTAATGGAAGCGACTTCTCGAGACCTGGCTTGAAAAACAGCGAATGACTCCTTTAAAGCACATCTCATCAAACAGTATAATTTATATGCTGAATCTGGAATAATATGCTCGAAGAGCTTTTCAGAATCGCATTAGGACACATCACATATCTGTGATGTTTAATTCATTTATAGTATGTTCGTCATTTATTTTTTTTTTTTTTCAAAGAGAAATGTTTAAAGGGGAACTACCGTTTTTTACAACCTGGACCTTATTTCTGACATAAAATGCGTTCGTTTACTATAACTTCGGTGTCATTTGGACGATTTTTACATCCACATATATCCATACAGTGGGAGTGACTGGGGCACCTAAACGCAGCCTCTAAATAACGCATTATCTGCCACGAAACTCGTTAATTTCACCAATATGTTGTTATCGTATGCTAGTGCTATTCCCTGTTGAGTCCAGAGTTAGCTGTTATCATCATCCAGGGTCAATAGATTGACCTATGTACTAACCTCTGACCTGGATTATGTCATCTCTGAGCGCCGCGCGCAGCTTGTTTACCTGTAATTTGCTACTGATAGTTTTTTGCAACATGGCTGAATATTTTTCAGATTCTGAGGTAACTCCGGACTGAACGGGGTATAGCACTAGCGTATCATAACAAAATATTGGTGAAATGAAAGAGTTTTGCGGCAGATACTGCATTATTTAGAAGCTGCGTTTCGGTGCCCCAGTCACTCCCACTATATAGATATACGTGGATGTAAATATCGCCCAAACGACTCCAAATAACACCAAAGTTATATGGGCGAGTAAACGATTGGATTTTATGCCAGAAATAAGGTCCAGGTTGTAAACAACGGTAATTCCCCTTTAAGTTAGGTCTTTAAAAGTAGCCCATGCTATAATTTTTCAGCTGAAATGTTAAAGCTAAGCTCATATTACATACAAACCAACTCATCCACGCACGTACATATCAAACAAATCTCAATACGGCAGAAAACTGGCGCGGAAGACGTGCAGCATTTGGTCGAATTTAATTGCATCCATTATGCCATCTCTACCTCATACGCACGCCACATCTGCACATACATTCTGCTTAGGATTGCCAGTGTCTGCCTGACATGCGGGACATGCACATCTGCTGACTCACACTATAAAATCTTGGCACATACAATAACATCCTAGCAGCACTGTCTGACAGCGAGGCTCCGCATACTGCTTTTTATATCCGCACACTGAAGATAAGCAGCGAATAGCGTGACCTTCAGCTCAGTTCATTACCTGCAAAACGTACACGCTGCCTCGTGGATGTAATTCTTAACGCTGTCAACGTGTCTGCAAAATAGTAATCGAAATATCTGACCTCATTTATTTTCAGAGCATCTCCAAATGTCTCCACATTGAATATCCGAAAAATGGAAATTCTCTTTATTACCGCAGTGTTTTTTTTAACGCGGAATTGAATTAAACATAGGGGGGTAAAAATGAAAAGGATTTCCAATTATGGTAGGATTTTTCCCTTGGAATACAGATGTTGGATGATTTAGTTTTGATTTTTTATTATTTTTTTGCAAAATGTGCAGAAGCCACAGTATTATCAAGACAAATATTTTTCTACTGGCTCAGCATGGGAGGCTGCCTCCAGTACAGAATTAAAGCAAAAATTACAGTCTTGAAATCAACAAAGTGAGATTAGATTTTTTTTTTCTCCACTTGTTTCTAAAGGGTTTCCTTCACGCCCCTTGCAATATTTGAGTTGACCATCAAATGAACTGTGTAAAGTCCATTAAAGCTTTCAGCCCCGTTGTGGTCAAGCCACTATTTAAAAACAAAACAAAACATGGTGTTATTAATATGCTTATTTTGTATGCAAATGCTTTCTGTGCAAATTAACTCGGTTGTGGAGTTGTTAAAACCATTCGAAGACCAACAGATTTGCATGCAATCAATTTATGAGTTTAATATCTTTATTTTTCTAAAAGGAAAAACGCCAAAATTTTGCCCAAGCACCTGTGAACACAATCACTTTATTCCCGGATTTTTTTCTGCGTGTAGAAAGTGCAAGCAGCATTTCAGCGAGCACCCTAAAGTGGACTCCTGCTTTCCCAATTTATTCTTTTGTGTTTGTGTGCGTCCGTTTGTGTGTGTTTTTTTGTTGTTTTTTTTTCCTTCATTTCTTGCCAGGAAGATTTTGCTGTTGCGGAACAAGGTCAGAGCCCCAGAATACTGCAGAGGGAAACATGTTAAGTGAGCTGAGAGGAGCCAGAGTGAGCTTGATGGATGCTTGGCAGGTTTAGAGTGGAGCGCCTTAAGACCTCTTAGACACACACAACCTCTCTCACTCTCACACACACACACACACACACACTGTCTGCCACTGACTGGTGTGTGCTGTTCTTTTCAGGTGGCACAGGGTTGCACGGCTTGGCGCGTGGCATCGATCAAGAACGCTCATGTAAAATTAGCGAAGCTGCAGGGAATTAGGTTTTTTTTTTCTAAATGGATTTACTCTGGGATAAATGTGTTGTTAGATCTTTCTGGGCTTATTTAATGCTGTTAAAGTGGAGGGAAACTTCTGTTACAGTGACTGAGCAACACTGGCCTCTATTGGCAGCCAGTGCAACAGCTCTTAACATGAGAAACAGCACATGAAAAGCCTAACTACATTATTAAAAATAACAAATCTCTTTCTTCTCCCCCTCTTTTTATCTTTCTGTATGTGTGTCTCCGATTCTATTCTTTGTGTGTCTGCCTTTTTTTTATGTGTTTGTGAACATGTCAGTGCATTTTTTTGTTGCTGGTACACATCTGTTCCCTTTGTGGCTGCGTTTGTTAATGTCACTCAAGACAGCCAAATTGAAGGTGCCATTGTTGGTGCCGGAGGGCAACTGGGGTGCATTCGACAGCTTGACAGCTCTCATTAGCGTATTAGACACAAACAGTGGCACAGATGCTCCCGGTCAGTCCTTGGTCAGCCTGGAGGTTTGCTTAACGGACCACTGACAGGTGGCTTTGTGGCACTCTGTCTCTTGGTTGACAGGGTGGCAAAGCAGGAGCTCATCTTGAGTGGACTGCAGGGATCACCAAGGACGGAAGATAAATCACATATATGAATACTGGGAGACTATAATTAAATGACTCGTGAAGGTTTTGCAAACACTGATAAAGTGTAAAGTAAAAAAGAAAAGAAAAGAAGAAGAAGGAAGGGAAAAAAAAGAAAAGGGAGAGCCCAAGATTCTGTGACGGCTCATGCATTTTTTTTCTTTCATAAAATCTCTATGTCTGCAAGACCAGATGAATGATCGTGCCTTCAAGAGGATCTATGTTGTTTGATATGTCTATTATGAAGCATTGTCATAGCACAACGACAAGAAAACATTCATATATTTGTGCTCAGAGAAGTGCTTTTTACTGTTGCTGTTGTCATTTGTTATGGCACAAAGCTCAAAAGTTCCGTCCTCGCTTTCGCTCCTCGGGAAGCTGGAAGAAAAAAAAAATATATATATATATATATATATATATCGATGCCAGAGGCGCAAAAGTTCTGTTAAACTGAAAGTTAAATGATTTTTTTCCCAACACACCTTTTGAAGTTTGTGTGCGATGCCTCGGGGGTAAAATAGAACGGGGCTTACGAGTAATACAGTGAGTGATAATCCTGTGCAGGCAAACAGCTTGAAAAAAAAAAAAGAAATAAGTGAAAGTGGACAAAATGAGGGGAAAGAGTGAAAGCAGTTAAACAATGAGAAAGTGTGACCTTGTGAAGAAACTTTTACTCTTTTACTTTTCTTAAAGTTTCTGTGTAAAAGAGTCTAATATTTGCTCTTAATATATGCTCTGTGACCATTGTATAATGTAATAATGGATGAAAGGTTATCAACCAAAGCAAACCACTGGGTAAATTTACTGAGAACCATTATCATTTTATTACATTATCACCCATTATTATTACATTTGTACTCATAATCTCCATCATGTGATTTTAGTGAAAGGTATAACGTGAACCAGTTTCTACTGAGACACTAAACAAATTAACCATACGTGAAAAAAACGGGAAAATCGTGGAAGGACGCCGGGCTGTTTCACGCCTCCAAATATAACCTTCAAAAAAGGACCTCATAAAATGCTTGTAATGACGGGGACAGGCGCATGCTGGGGGCCAAGGAATATGAAAAAGAAAAATGATGAAAATTTGTCATGTTTACCTCTAGTCTCCAGAATAATTCTCCATCTAATTCTCTTTCCAGCCCAGCAGGTTTAATATAGAATCCAATCATCAGTGTCCATTTGATTTCAGAAGAACAGCGATGACGAACGGAGTGGGGAATAGGGAACGAACGCCTGTTTGTGACACTTGGGTGTATTAAAATATCACCGTGCTTTGGAGGAACAGTGTTGTTGCGTGAGCACGAATCTCACTGAGGGTGTTTGTTATTTTGGAGGCCATACCTTGAATGTATAAGGGCGCGTGTTAGTCATCGTGCGGAGGCTAGGTCGGCTGCAGGTCTGTGCAATTTCCCCTCAATCCACTTGAAAGATTAATGTCAAATCACATCATAATGCTATGAACTTCCATAGTGACCCGGCTGGAGGCTGTGTGCACGTTGCAGGCTGCACACGTGTCTGTGCATTTACCGTAGGCATGTAAAATTCCTACTTTCGTGCACTGACTGCGATCCCTTAACGCCCTCTAACCGTAACATACAAAGGGAGGTGCAAATTTAGAGAAATACACAGAAAAGAAGCGGAAGGGAGTCGCACGGCCTTGAAGAGGAGATGAAGCCATCCGGATCAAACCGAGACAGACTAACATCTCACGCGGCGCTCTTTTGTCGCCGCATGTGAACCAGAAATAATCGCATTTCAGTCTAATTAAGAATTCGCTCTTCAGCCTCACGTTCAACACTACATGTAACAGTGAAAAACAGCTCATTACTTAGCACCTATTTACTCTCCAGTACTTTGTGGAGCATTGTTGCAGCTGTAGACAAGGAGAGAGACGCTGTTTACCTTGGCATCCTGGCCTGGTATTCATCATACACTGCGGCTGATGGGTTAATAACTACGAACGGCGAACCTTTTGAAATTCAGCCGTACATTAACTACATATAGCCAGTGCGCTCGCAATGAATCGAGCTTGTGATAACCATGCATTGCAATTATGCACATGGCCTTCTGTATTATTATGCATACTCATGTACGTGGTTGATTAAAGGTTTGTTTACACGTATGACTGGGCCTGGGGTTCACTCAATGGTAATTGGCAGACTTAAAATGAGATTGTGAGTTATTATTTACCACGGCCGCTTCGAGTATTTGTGTATACAGTATGTTTGCTCTCCTCCTTTTCACACTAAGGGTCTCGCATGGCTATTGACAGAACACTCTGGGTAAAAAAAAAAAAGAAAACAGCTTCGCTCATAAGCCGGGGGAAAGTCAATAGCAAGGCATTAAGAAAGTCAACAAAAACAACAAACAGTAGAACGGCAAGATGGATGAATCTGAGTAGCGGGATGGATTTCAGCCTCGTGCCCTCAACTTCGCACGACAAGTACTGCATGTAATAGCATCAATATTTATAGCGGGCCCCCGATGACAGTGTTTGTGGTGGGCACCAGCCCGCAGGATGATTCCCGATCCTTTGTTGCTTTTTAACAGATTGCGCTGACAAAGAGAGGGCAGATTCGTGGCAGCGGGCCAGGTGATGACCCTGCACTGATGGATGTGGTAGCTACGACGATGAGTAACCAGCCTGCAGCAGGTGCCCGGACAATCATAGGGGACAGCGTCAGAGCTTCCCCACAAAACACTGAGGGAACGTTCACGTGGACTGATCTACTTACTGTGACACTGCCACAGCAGCTATCACACACACTATAAAACTAAGTAATATGATTTTCATCCATGTCAGTGCCAGATTTTGCAGGAAACTCCTTCACTCTATTTTTGTAAGACTAAAGCTTGTGGTGAATGCCTAAATGAAGAACATCATTTTTTTTTTTTTTCACCCGAGCAGTTTTATGTAAAAGTTAAAGACCTACTTCACTCTGCTCAAAATATTCAAAACTAAAAGAATTCCCAAGGTGGACTTGAACAAACTCAAAGGATTTCATTTTGTGAACATCTATTGTAAGCTTCTCTGTGGTGAATGGTGTACTTTTCAGCTCATTCATTACGCAGAGCGTTCCTCTCCGCTCCCCGCAATAAACGGCTGTCTGCATTTAGAAAAGTGTTTTCAGGCCATCAATTGTGGGGGGGGAAAAAAATATATTAAAGTGATTCATACATAAAATTTATATAAATTGTCTGTGGCAATCTGGAGCGCGGAAGGCTTTGTGACACTGATTTATAGTATTCCAAGTGATCTACTAAAGAAAAAAATGTGCCGTTACTGTCAATCTAAAGTGACCTTGTTGCTGGTAATGAATCACAAATTCTGAGAATTGTAGGGATAATTGTTCTCATAACTTGAGATGGTATTTTGTTGTTTTTTTTGTTGTTGTTTTTTTCACTTCAAGGCCTTTGCTAAAGTTGACGGAAATTACTGATTTCCATAATTACAGCATGATTTGGGACACTGAATCTTGATTTGTACTGTGCTACTACTATGCTAATTTAAAATAATGTTAGGAAAAAATCAATTTTAGACTTAAATACAATACAACAAGCAGTGTGCTGAGTGGCTACCCAGCAGCCGTTCAGAATTTTCAACTTCATTGAAGGCTCTTCTTCAGTGACCGTGTTTACATGCACACTTGTGTCCCAGTTATAATCATACTTGGAATTACATATGACATGGAAGCGAGAGATCATTTGTGTCATACATGATTGATAAATGTGAGCTGTAATCAATAAATAAAATGTGCCTGTCATGCACGAACACAACACAAACTTGCAATGAATGAATGAAAAATACTGAAGATATATGCAAGTGCTAATCTTTGCTAAATATCCTCAGGATCTGACTTGACTTTCTCCTGCCCTTTAGCCTCATTACAGCAGACTTAAACAGGTATGCATTTTGATCTGAAACTGCCAAGTATTTTTATTTCTTTGGTAACCAAAAGACAAAACTAAACTGCTATTGCTACCAGCATTAGTCATTTTTGTGTTTGTTCACAGGTAGCTTGCAGTTTTGAGAAACCAGGATAAAATGTACTGTATACATGCAACTGTATCCCAGTTTCTTTTGGAGAGCTCCAACTAGCGGAACTGTGTTTCTCAAAACCAGTCTAAGAGCTCATCCGCAGTGTCCAAAGTGTCCAAGTCATCAATCAGTAATCAGAAGAAAGCCACAGAAGATCCAATTTAAATACTTGAGATGGTACACGTGAGTGAAATCCATTTGCTGAATAAAACAGCGAGAAATGCATTCTGAATTCAGAGAAGGCATGGCTGTATACTTTACAGTAGTGAAGGATGAATGCACTTATTTGTTAATGAAAAGGTCGATACCGCGCCCGTGTCTGTGTATGCATCACCGTGACAACTCTGTGCAAATGTGACACCTTACTTGATGTCTGGAACTCATTTGTTAAAACATGAGACGAATGCGATTTGATGGAAAATGTCTGCGTTTCGGATCTGATCGGGGACAGAACATAAAACCGCCTGTTTGTTTAAAGATCTTCTTTGATGCAGGAGAGCACAGGTGCCATGTTTCTATTTAAGAAACGCTGTGAATGTATGACAGGTAATGTATGTGAGTTCTTCCTCTCTTTAAAAGTTAGTTGACAAGCTGCAGGTGTAGACCTTTACATAAATCAATGCACCGGGCACACACACGCACCCACACACACACACATTCACATACAGATAACCTTGTCTGGAGGTTGCAGTGTTTTTCTAGCTCTAGTTAGGCATGGGCCCCTTTGGAAAACTTTCATATCACTCTTAAAACTATAAACACGGGTGCTCATTTGCATTAAATTATAAACGAATTCAAAATTCAAAACAACAACAAACATTAAGCATTAATCAAGGAGGTAGTTCCTAGTTTAAACTATCACTCATTATGATGCTCTCTCTCTCTCTCTCTATATATATATATATATATATATGTCTCTGTCTCTCTAGGTATTTCCTTAGCCGTGATATGTTTGCAATTGAGGCTAAAAATGCAAGCATGTAAGCTTATCAAGCAATTGTTTTTCTTTCTCCAGCGAACCTCACAAGCACACGCACACTCACATAATCAAGTCAAAATACCAGATTTATGTCAAGATCAGTGTTTTCCAATGGGACAAGGCAGCATTAGCTGGCTTGACTTCTTGGCCCCTATAAATTTTGGAAGAAGAGTATGAAAGTAAATCACTACAAAACACTGTCAATCACATATAGGCCAAAGGATGTGGCTGGCAGTCCTTATTCATTATGTCTCCACATCTTAAGCATAACTGGGGAAAAGGGGGGCCTTTGTTTCCTGACAGTCAGAGTCTGCCAAGGATAACATTAATTATACATTTAGCCTTGTGTGAATGTTGATGATGATTTTGTACACAGTGTGAGGCAGTTTTCTCCCTGGGCTGAAAGGCCTCTGAGGTGATTGTGGTGTAAAATACAAAATAAATGTTAGACAGCCACTCCTAGACACTCCTAGACACTCATACGAGGAGAATGAGATTTTTAAGATATTGTTTAAATGTGTATAACATGTCAAATTTAAATCTATATCACTAATTAACACCCGATATGTCCCTTGTGCTAATAACAATGAAAATAAAAAAATAAAAAAATCATAAATTATAAAAAAAAAAACACTGCCTACACCTTCACTATATTTGGACTACATTTCCCACAAGCTATAGCTTCCTTTTCTTCCCCCATAATCCTTTGCGCTGTCCTACCGCCGCTCACACAGAAACAAGAAGGTCGCACGTAGTATTTGGTGTGCTGAAGCTCAGAAGAAACCAGGCTGCAATCATGCTAGGACAAGCTGTGAGGCGATTCACGACGTCTGCCGTCCGTTCTTCACACTACGCTGAAGGACCAGGAAAGGTGCGATTCTGTCCTTAAAGCAGCATAAACGTTTTAAATGTGATATTTGGCGGCGCGGCCTTGTCTGTATCCACAATCTGCCGGTAGCTAGCCGTGCTTGGAGGTCATGTCCTGTCATTTGACTTGAGGGTGATTCTATTGATAGCAATGTTAACCAAACACTAAGTTATTTATATTTAGTACATAACGGTGTAATTAAACATTTTAATATGAGGACAAAGCTGTGGTAGCGAGTGCTCATTTGTTAGCGGAAGTCCGGCATAGCGTTATCTTAGCTAAGCTAGGCTAGTAAGGTATTAGCGAACATTATCAAAGCTACTTCGCTAGTTAGAAAGCAACTTCACATATACGTTTTAAACCTATAATACGGATAAAGATATCTTAAGATAGCTGTATATCTACTAACAAACAATTAATAAAATTAAGTTATTTAACGCACTGTCCTCTAACTTGAGGTCAGCTCTATCTGAAGTGGAGGAGAACCCGGATACAGGTGCTGCTAGTGTTTTGACATTTCTAACGGTGAACTACAAGTTTGTAGAGATTAAACCCAATCACGTGTGAATACAGTTTCTCAAACGGTCATCCAGGTCATTATATGTCCAAAAAACAAAGCAAGGCCAAGTCTATGTGCCTTTGTTTTTTGGATCTTCCACTAGATTGAATTTTACAGCAGATGATGTTTATGCTTTGGATTTATATATTTGGTAGACCTCACTCTAAATCAACACGATTTATTCTTAATGTGTATTTTTGTCCACCATTATACTGGTGCCATAATGCAAACCTCTCCTGTCGTGTTAACTGTACATTTAGTTTCTGTTTACATTTTGGCATTTTTCACAGTTAAAAGTTTGTAGAGACTCTTTGATTTACAGTTTCACAGGCATTTGCAATTTAATATTTGATCTCTATTCATTTAGCTTTGAAGTCAGCCTGAATTTCCGCCCAGCCAACAAATTGTAGCTGCCTTCCATTTTTCACATGTTCTTTATACAAAAATCCTGCACAGCGTATTTGCAGTTTTACACTAGTTCAAATGTTGCAGCCAAATGTTGTGTACATTGGGCAATAAAATAGTTTTGACCTTTTGGCTTATCTGACAGATCAAATGAATAACTTCTTGAACGGGCTTGCCTGTATTTCTTTTTAGAGTTTCACTGCATCATATCACTCTTTTCTTTGTGCAGAACCTGCCATTTTCAGTGGAGAACAAGTGGCGCCTGCTGGGCATGATGGTGCTGTTCTTTGGCAGTGGCTTTGCATTCCCCTTCATTGTCGTCAGACATCAGATCCTGAAGAAGTGAAATGGCCCAGAGTTGTTAACTCAACCTTCAAGGTAATTACACATGCCATTTTTATCTAGCGTGTCTGCTTTTATTAAAATGTCAGTGATGTGACATTTCCTTCAGCCTTAGTTTGTATAGTGACCTCAGACAATCACAGTCCTTTATAACACCTCTTTAGCCTTTTTTCCTCTGTGGCATATCTTAAATAAATTACCTGTGTGTCTTGAGAGTGACAGTTACAAATGTCATGTTTGGTGCCTCCGTGTTGTGTAGATAAGCTTGCACTTTTGCAAGTTAATACGACAGTTTATTGCAGTCATAGATGTGTATCAGTTGGGAGCAGGTCAGAATTGCTGTTGTCACATTTATCTTCGCTGGTGTTTACTCAGAAATTGCATTTCTGACATCCGATGTGTGCAAGTCATCTTATCACATTCTGCCCTGTTTTCTCACTCTTCCTGCAGGTTGTCAGCTGGAACATATTTATCCATCAGCGTTGTGACCGTGCTGAAGAATGGGAATCACTTAACTTTTCTTTGTAAATAAAGTCTACTAAAATTTAAAAGTGCCTGTTCTTGTTTCTTACACTATCGTTTTATTTTCCACATTAAAATAAAAGTCCAATATTTATTAAAAAAATTCTTCCATGAGAAAAATTTGCAGGTCTTAGCCTTTGAAGCATCTTATATATTATATTATATTGACTACATCAGCTTGCAGTCTTGCAAGTAGCTATGCTCCAGATCCATAAATGCTGCCGCTGCCGGTCTAAAAATACGATATACGCAACCTTACTCGGGTAGATCCCTAAAGATTCGTAAAACGTGGGGGAGTGTGTCTGCCCTCTCTGAGAAAAGACTACAAGTTATAAAAGTTAATAGTAAACCCGCAGCTGTTTAAATTGAATCCCATTGTAGCGTTCCCTTGCAGCCAATGAATGAAGTGGTAAATTGAAAATCGGTGCAAGAGTGCTTGCAGTGATGAATCCCGTCCTCATCTGACGGGGATTGTTCCCTCACTCTATAGTTCAGCTCTTTAGTTGAACTCCGCTGAATAACCTTTTCAGTTCAATTAACCCTGTGCTTCTGGCTATAATTACTAAAGGATGAAGTATTTAAAAAATAAATAAAAAAATAATGATAGTGTGGCTGCTCCATTGGTGGGGAGGGGGAATATAAAAGTTAAAAAGGTTTTCCATGCCCATCTATTGAGATCTGCCTTAGTGACTAAAGTGGGTTTTTTTTAGATTCAGCTAAGGGTTTTTTTTCCATTGTAGAGAATATATGAGACGAGCTGTAAGTGTGAGAAACGACCTGCTGTGTACCCTTAGCAACCCCAATGCTGATTTCCGTGCACACACTACTCAAAGGGACTTGTAAACCTGTCAGGTGGTTTTGTGTTCTCTTGCATTTGTAATGGTGTTGTACTGTAAGTGCCTTTGGGCTTCCTGGGTGGAATAGCATTCAGGTCGAGCAGCTCTTGCTAGGTGGTGATAAAGTTATCAGACATTTAATGGGGCCAGCGAGCGGGCGCCGATACTTCATAGGTGTTTTGTATTTTTGGCACTTACGAGCTGACCTTTGTTAGTAGCTTAAGGATAGAGAGAGGGAGAGAGACATCTGGTTCCTTCTCCATTAATCGTCAGATGTTTCTTACTGAAAAACACACTTAACATGCAGTCAAACGTGCTCCTCTAGCAGACAGATCAACACATGTCTCGCTTGGAAGTACCTTGAAGTGATAATGCAACTAAACACCGGAGGTCAGGGGAAGTATTGTCCATCATTCCGCAATGACGCCTCAATAGCTTCCCTGTTTGCCAATTAAAATGGTGCTTAGTATGAAATGAACCATCGTGATTAAGTGTATAAGCCCGCTAATTGATGTCCTTCAGCCGCTGACATGAGCCATACTTCATGCTGACTCTTTCTGAGTGCATCTCAAAGATTGTTCTGTTCTGCTCACAAAGAAAGAATGAGCTTTCAAGTGGCATTAGAGAAAAATGGGCCTCACTGAAGTGATACTCCATCCAAAGTCTTTCTTTTGAGTATCAAACGCTCGCCCCGGGCTCGAGGGGAGGCTTTTCAAAAAGTCGGCTTCATCTTTCCTCACATCCAGCAAGTTATGGGCACTTATTTATGTCCTTAAAAAGCAGATCATTTTGCCCAGTCACTTATTCGGTTTCCATTTCAATGCAGCAGTAAACATTTGAAAGGTCCACTTTTCCTGCTCTGAACTCTGACAGTGTGGCATTGATTGAATAGAGCTGCCAGCAGCGGCTTTAAATTTTTAGAAATGGTTCACTTCAGAGGCACGGTACGCCCCAGCACTCAGAGTGCTAATTTGGGACTGTCCCCACCATTTGGACCCTTTAGCAGGAAAAAAAAAAAATACTACAAAGAGACATGTTCTTGCTCCCACCGAGAGTACAAATTTAGACTGGCACTGACACTTACAGTGATCAGATCTGAGAGGAGTGCTGCATTATCTGGGCATCCAAGAGTGAAAGACATGCACTAAGCGGACGGTTCTTTTTTTTGTGTAGTCATAAATGATCTGTTTTCTTCCATTATGTGCTCTAACTGGAGCTTTTAAGATTCCTGCTTGATGCCAGGTTCCAACGGTGGGGACCAATTAGACACAATGGTGTTATCTGGACAAGGACCAAGCTGCAGTGCAGCACTGGCGACTTATGAAAAAGTACGTGAGGGTTTCGCTGGCGCTGGGGTATATTGCAGGAGGGGTCCGATGGCGCGCACAGTAGTCTGCATCACACATTTTTAGATGGGGCTGGCCACATCTCCACTGCGTGGCACTTTTGAGCGGCTGCAGGAAGGAAGCGCGGGGGGAGACAGAAAAAGAATACATTACAGGAGGATTACGCACCCAGCATGCCAAGTCTCTCGCAGGAGTTTGTCATGCTGCATTTAGTATGTTAAGTGCGGGGTGGAATGGAAGAGAGAGGGAGTGCTATTGTGCGTGTGTGTTTTCTTTGTGGGTTGCCAGAATTTACACCTTCATTATAGCCAGTATCTGGTAAAGTCATTGTTATAGTTGTCTTTAAATGCTTTACATTCCCTGGCGCACGTTCGCTAATTAAAATAAAGGGTAGCCATTAAGGATCAAGTCCAGCTCACACCAGCTTATCACCATTCAGTGAATGTTTAACATCGTGCAGATGGCAGCCAATAAAATGAACAGGTTACCTGGAAATACTGCATCACAGGCTGCTAAAAAAGCAAGGCCACTGCTTTACAGCGCCACTGTTTCCCCTTTTTCCCAACAACCTTACATAGTTGCATGTGTTCTTGCAGATATGTAAATCACCTTATTTGCAGTATTTGTGACCAGTCATTGCAGCCTCTGTAGACTGTTCCGCATCTCACGTATGGAATCTAATTATAGACTCATTTGCACTTCAGAGGAGAAGAAAGTGGGCTTCGCTTGGTGTAAAGCATGCACAGCCATCTAATAAAAAGGCTCAACGTTTTATTGAATCCCCTCAGTACGAGTCAAATTTCACTTTCAGCCGCAGTATTAAACAATTATGTTTGCAACTGTTAGCCGGCGTGAGCGGACTCAATAGTGAATGGCGCTTATACAAACATTTACTAACTGAGAATGGAGAGTGGGTGCTTGTCAAATACTCTGCAGACTAAATTAGCCCTCTGGGTGAGGTGGATGAGTTCTAATCAGCACTCGCAAACATCAAGCGCAGCAGCATTTCATTATACCACCAATCACTGGATTACGCAGGGACGCTCTCGATGTGGCCCACCCATCATATCAGCGTGATGGCAATAAGAGGTGAAGGCAGCTGTCTCCAGTCGCCGAACAACAACCTGACGCCGCGCTGTCAGTCAGACAAAGTTTCAAGGGCGCGATGAACTCCCCAAGTTTTCCGCCACGCCCCGTCCTCTTTCCCCTACCTTCCCTGTTTGCTACTCTTTACCTCGAAGATGCTGACTTGTGGAGAAGCGGGGAACTGTCAGAGCAGGAAGATGAAGTGTACGCGCGCCTCCCACCTCGTGAGAGTAGATCTCCTCCGCCTCAGCCGGGAACTCCACACAATTAGTCCGGGACCTCCAGGGGATGGTTGCTCATAGGAGATGAATGCTCACAAGATACAGCGTCAGCTCATATGTGTTTCTGTGTGTTTGTATGTCACTGTAACATACAGGAGAGGAGGGGAAATGAAAGCTTCGCCAATCCCAGCGAGATATCAAAAAGGAAAACATCACAACATCAACATTGCACGACATCAGTATGCAACACAAATGTCTGCCACCACCTTAAGGAGAACAGTTCCCTCTATTCCAACAGTGGCAAAATCACAAAGGAGCCTGCAAAGCCGAAAAGGAGAGAAATATGTCGTGTGCCAGTTTTTGTTTTTATTTTTTTTTTTGAAAGTTCGGTTTGGTGTGAAAATAGAGGGTGCAGGGCTCCAGGTCAAGATCTGACACTGGCATAATCTCTACATTCCCTCCAGCCCACTTTAGATCCCAGAACAGTCTTCAGTTCAATAATGTAACGCTACACACTGCCTCAGTTAACAGGAGCGAGTTTTGGGGGGGTGGGGGGCGAAAAAGTTTTCGTTTGAAATAATCATGCACCCTTCAGTCCACGCTCTCCCGCTTCCAGCTTTATATTAATGGCTCTTAAGAGTCTGATGTGGACTGAGGTGCTTTTTACTTCATGCAATATACAGTGCATTGTGAATTTAAAGGGGAATTACCGTTTTGTACAACCTGGAAATTATTTCTGGCATAAAATACGATCGTTTACTCACCTCATTTGGAGTCGTTCGGACGATATTTAGATCTGGGTATATCCATATAGTGGGAGTGATTGGGGCGCCGAAACGCAGCCTCTAAATAACGTATTATCTGCCGCGAAACTCGTTCATTTCACCAATATTTTGTTATGATATGCTAGTGCTTTTCCCGTTGAGTTCGGAGTTGCCTGTTATCTATTTGAGAATGTGCAGCGGTTTGTTGTTCTTTGGCCAGCTGTTCCCCTCTCTGCCTCCGCATCCTGCTTTCAACGAGCTCCTCATACATATACTCTGGCTCAAAACGGTAACAATAAGGACGTCCATCATAAGCAAAGTCATCGTCCACAACCTCAGAATTGGAAAAATATTCAGCCATGATGCAAAAAAGTAGCATTAGCAAATTACAGGTAAACAAGCTCAGAGATGACGTCATCCAGGTCAGAAGTTAGTGGGCCAATCTACAGACCTCAGACGATGATAACAGGTAACTCCAGACTCAACAGGGAATAGCACTAGCGTATCATAACAAAATATTGGTGAAATAAACGAGTTTCGCGGCAGATAATGCGTTATTTAGAGGCTGCGTTTCGGTGCCCCAGTCACTCCCACTATATGGATATACATGGCGCTCCGCTGGATCTAAATATCGTCCAAACGACTCCAAATGACACCAAAGTTATATGGGTGAGTACACGATCGTATTTTGTGCCAGAAATAAGGTCCAGGTTGTAAAACACAGTAATTCCCCTTTAACTCTCTTCCCTCTAAAAAAAAAATTATTTTTATTTTCCATCTTGCCGTGTCCTTTTTGAAATATGCGTCAACAAAGCCACTTTGAGATCTGCAGATGTTTATTTTCTCCTGTCCAAGGCCATGCGACTGAACACCACGTGATTTGGATGTGATTTTTGTGAAGGTCCTTCATCTTTATTTTCCTGTGAGCGCTATTTTGGCATGTTTAATTCAATTAGTACAAACTAGATTTGACAACTCTAGGCCCAGCTGTTTAAGTTACTCGAACAACACCTTATTTTCTGTCGCCAGTGCTCGCCGTAATCATAATCTGTATTGTTTAGCTTGTCGTGCCCTCTGAGGAGTGTTTTATTTTAGATTTATAGCAGTGCGCGGCATCCACATGTGAACGCATCGTCGGTTTTCCTGCTCACTGTAAGCCCTCTCAGCTTGCCTGGGCTCCATGCGATCTACACACACACGGAAAAACCAACAGTGAAAGACATGTTTGACTTGAATGAAGCCTCTCTAGAGATTTCATCTGAGATGGAACGGTGTAAATGTAATGCGGGAATAAGGTCTCACAATGTGAGACTACTGGAAATGGAGAGTGGGAGGGATGGCAGGGGGAAAAAAAAAAAACAGCAAGGAGGCTCGGCTGATCATTTGTTGTTGTTTTCTCTGCAATGGGTTTCTTTCCTCCCACAGACGGAGAGAAAATATTTGAACCTTCTCTCAGTCTGAAACCGTGTCTGCTGCTCTCCAGTGGTCTCCCCTCCCTCGGTACTCTCAGTGAAACACATCCAACCCGAGGCATTTCACACGCTGAGAGGCATCTGCTACAAACCTAACCCGCACATTTGCGCGCACGTAAGCCCAGAAGCAGATGCACGGGCGCTATTGAAATTTGTACACAGTACCTACATAAGCTGTAAATCTGCTGTATTTCTATTTCTAATCAACGTTTCTGAGTGGTGAGAGAGAACTTATAGTTGCATATATATTAAGTACATGCAGCTGCAGAGCTCTCCTTGAAATTGTGCCCCATATGCAGTCTGTTACATCCAAAATAGATCTTTTATACAGAGAATAGCTGAATACAATGTAAATTTCTTTTTGCTCACTGTACAGGCAGCTGTGCTTAAGACAAGAGAGAGATATTGATGGATATAGAAGACAGAATTTGGCAAGGAAGCTGCGCAGGTATAGGAACTATATATTTACAGTTGTACCCCATTGGGAACAAACACTGTCCTGGAGTCTGAGAGTCAGCACTTTAGTAGTTTTTGCAGCTCTGTTTACCATATTTGCAAGATATCTGATGTAGCTCTGCAGCAGTCTCCCAGGACACAGATACAGAGCTACTAGTGCCGGGGAAGCAGTGCAGTAGTGCTCCTGGGCAGCCTCACAGCTCCCCCATCTGGACTAAAACAAACTGTCAGCCTGTAACATGCAATGAATTATGGGAGACTTGAGATACTCGTCGGTGCCAAGGTTACAGCTGCTGCGTGATGAGTAAATTGTTCTGCCAAAATCAGCAGTCCTTAAAATTTAAACAACTTTTCGTTTGTTTTACTTTATCACAGTCGTCTCCTTCGATTGGCGCGCGTTTCACGTTAATCATGAGTAACTCAAGGCACGTTTAGCTCTGACAGCAGCACAGCAACAGTCCATAGAAACACAATTTGGTCACACCACATAATTCTTGTCAATGTGTTTGTTCAGAGGACAGGATGCAAGCACAATTGTTTCCTTTGAACGCAGGAACAGAGCAGCGATAGAGATACAAAGGCAGGGTTGACTGTGCGGGGGGGGGGGGGGGGGTGTGAACGAAGGGCTTGTGTCTCACAGGGGCAGGGCGCGAGACGTGGGGCGGAGGAAGGCACAGGGTGCACACAATGGTTGCTTTTTCTCAGCAGATAAGTCACTTCTAGGATGTGGTTTAGAAACCACGAATGTCGTGGCCCGAGTTCAGATGGGTCTGTGAATGGTGCCACTTCAAATGCCCACAATCTCAGGCCGCAAACATTCACCACATTAAAGCATCTACTTAAAATTCTTTATGTTTTTTCATCCTAAATTTTTATTTTTATAAATTAGATGATATTTCGGATGTGCCACTGCATGGCTCGTAATCCCTCTGGTAGCTTCAGTATGCAATAAAGCAGCAGATAAAAATCTTTCTGCACATCCTCCCTGTCTGCTTCCTGTGATGAACCTTTTAAAAGTTCTGTTTGAAGAGGAGCAAAACTTTACTTTCACAGCAATTACTCAAACTTACACAAATTTAATTACCTTTTCACGTTTCCACGGGATATAGACCACTTCAGAGTTCTGCAAGTTCTTCGCCCTCTTCCATCTTTTACCATGCACGACTTATCAAGTGAGAATGCAATTATAAATGCACACGATACAGGATGAGAAAGACTCTTATGCCTCTTATGCGCACGTGGAGGTCCGCACAAACAAAACTATCCCAAAGCACCAAAGCCTCCGCCCTCTGATAGGAGAAGGCCAAGATATCCAATTAATAAGAAAGGTTAAAGTTGACTCTCCACGTGCTGGTCCAATCACAGCTGGCGCCCCGGTTAATTCGGTGAACAAAGTCACGGCCGGGGTGGGTGGCCACTTAGGGGGAAGCGAGGCGGAGGAGAAGGGATGGATGAGAGGAAGCGCGATAAGGACTGAGAGAAAGATTGTGGCCCCCTGACAGCTTAGCTTGCGAGGCAAATGAGGAAGCTGACTGAACAAAAGCATTCGCTGAATCTGTAATGGGAACAATCAGCCCACTTCAGGTGGAGGCCGTGTGCTGCAACGAGGCTCAAAACAAACCTTTTGCGGCGACCAGAGCTGCGGGTTATAATGCCTTAATGGAATGAATGCATAAAGTCTGCATATAAATGTTCACATTTTCATAGGTCAGCCTGGTGTTTGTTACCCAGCGGTGTGCTGTCAGGAGCGTTTTATCTCTGCTCAGTAGTCCAAAGCTGTAGGACATGATCGGAAAATCTTTCTGATGTGACACATGGCTCTTTCTTTGTCGGAGCACCCGCATGGATACACAATCAAAAGCATCGCTCACTTGACTCTACCCGGGAAGCCAGGGACTCTCCACTCTGCTAGGGAATTTCTGAGCTTGCAAAAAAAGAAAAAGATTGATAGCTGCTGCCAAAGTAGATATATATATATATACACACACATTGTGTCTGAAAAGCAGCCATGGACGAGGCTTTAGTGTATCCACTTTTTACCCAAATTCACGTACAGACACTGACGGCAGTTTTTCCTCGGCAGCCTGAGAAATATTCCCGTCTGCTGTCTTTTGTTTCTCTCTCCCCCCACCACCCCTTCACCCTGCACCCCGCTATCTCCCTCACATCTCTCACACTTTGGTTTATGAATCCGAACTGACAGAAGGCAGACTTCTTTTTAAACTTTAAGAAAAGTCACTCTGAATAGAACATGTAGCCCTTCGGCTCTCGGGGGGCTCCGAAACTCCACAGCTTTCTTCAGCGACGCCTTTCCGAAGTGGAAAAAAAGTCAAAACAAAGAATCAGAAGACGTTAAAATATATATATATATATATATATATATATATATATTTCCAAGATTTCATATAATGAAAACCCTAGAAAGCACATGTATTAGGGTGAATTATGAAAGTTGGGGATAGTATTTGTTTAATAAAAAAATAAAAAAAATCCCTCACAGCACTTTAAGCACACATTACAAGAGTTTCACAGTTGTTTCATCATTTCCAGCGGAGATCTAACCTATCTTTATAAGCTCTTAAAGAAGGCATTCTCAGCAGTATTATCTTGACGCAATGTCATCGTATCATAAAGCGCACTCACACTGAATAAATGTTTTCATCTATCCTTGAAAAGCGTCCCCTATGGCTACAGCATAATATTTCATTACTTTGCCGTAATTTCCAGCGGAATAAATTGAACCAAGTGTGTAGGCCTAATTTGATGCGGCTATGGTCTTTTTTGGAGTTCGAAAATTGAATTTCACCTACCTTCAAAGTCTGCGAACACAATTAAGCGCAGTTCTTTGACTTTAAATGTGATTTTGCTCTGAAGTGCCTTTGTTCTGTCTATCTATTCTTGGAAGTTAATTGCGTTTGCAGCGGGTGTTGTTCAGCGGTGTAAATTGGCCGTTTATGACACCTCTCTTATATCGCCACTCACAGGCTGCCCTGTTGTCAAATGCCTCACTGCAAGGTTAAATTAATACTTTTGTATTTTTAGCTGAATGGACCCGGGGTTGTAGCAGAGGCGTGTGTGAATGATATGCAGCTAAATTGGATTTGTGTCTCCCAAAATTTCACAAGAACCCCACCTTTAGTTAAAGTGATTGGCCTGCTTTTCAGAACAGGAAAAGATTAGACTGTGCATCCACTGCCGTGTCTAAACTCATTTTTTTTATAATGACTTCCTCATATGGAGGTGGCTTGATCTATACTCCATTTATCCGTGGGCATGTAAATGTGAAAAACCTGGGTGGGCCCTCGACAAAAGCCTCCTGTCTTAACCCGGGGGGTATCGAGTTAAATATTTGTTAGACACATTGCTATCGTCGTCGCTGTTAGAAGAAGTACAGCAGAGCTAACTCCCTTAAAGTCGTGTTCCAAACACCTTTTAAGCTCAGCGTAATGAAAAGAACAAACACGAGAATCGAAAAAGAAAAAGATAAAAAAAAAAACAATGAGGAGCCAGTTGGTCTTTGTAAATTCATATTACAGCAGCTGAGTGTCCAACTGATCGGTCTGTGCAAGCCCAGCATCCCTGGAGCCTCCTCAGCAGCCATCTGCGAGCGATGCTGAGAGACCAAGCGTGGGGGAGTTTGGGAACTCTGGAAATGCTGAATCAAAACTGCACAACCAGCTGCAAGAGGAGAAAAGTAATGTGCGGTGGCCGGGGAGTGAGAGAAGAAGAAGAGAAAAAAAAATAGAAGAATAAGTAAAAGAGAAGAACTGCTTTTTATACAGTGGGAAAAATACTTCTTAAATGCTACAGTGCCAAAGTTTCTCCGCAGAGGTGAGACTTTAATTACACTTGCAAAAAAGTTTTGAATATTTGCTGAAATCTCTCTTTTTTTCTCTCTCTCTCTCTCCCTCTCTTTCTGTTTTACATCACAAGATGGCGCAGATTTATAAAACATGCATGAGTGTAGCCAGGGCTGGATTACCATGAGAGAAAAGCAATAAACTTTATGAAATGGTGCTACGCAGTGCTTTCAGCAACAACCGCGCCTGTGTCTTCTAAACAAATTGTGCATGCATTTACATGTGATTGAGAGACTGAGTGAGGCTGGTGGTGGTGGTGGTGGTGGTGGTGGTCAGGGAAGGAATAGGCTGCTCTATCATCTCCACCCAGACACCACTGGGATTTAGAGTGAGAGACAGTATAGTGCCGTGGAAAGACAAATCACTTCTCTTGACCTTTGAGAGAATAGCTGCATACAGTAATAATCCACTGAGGAGGGAAGTAGAGCCGGCCATTATATTGAGGTTTTCACACTGCAGAGAAGTACTCCTCCAGCGTACTGCTGAGGAAGATAAGACCAGAAGGATGGAGGCCCTGGCACTTCTGTGGAGTTTTCTACCAATACTGATCAGTCGCAACATTATGACCACTGACAGAAGAAGAAGTAAATAACATTGACCATCTTGTGACTATACAATGTTCTTCTGGGAAACTTAGACATGTACCACCCGCCTAGACCAGACCAGGCCCCCCCACCCCAGTAGGATGCAGCTTGGCACAGGGACACACAAAAACGATTTAAGAACAACTAAAAAAAAAAACATGAAGAACAGCAAAAGGTGTTGACCTGGCCTCAAAATTCACTAGATCTCAAACTGATCAAGTATCTGTTTGACGCAATGGAACAAGCCTGATCCACAGAGGCCCCTCCCCTCAACCCATAGGACCCAAAGGCCCCCCACTAACGAAATTCTGTTGCCAGACACCGCAGGACACCCTCAGAAGGCCCATGTCCATTCCCTGATGAGTCACAACTGTTTTGGAGGCGCAAGAGAGACAATAGGTCATAATGTTTTGCCTGATCAGTGTATTTGTGGCTGTATGATCTTGTGGTCTTAAAGCAGTGGTAATTATTGTTTGGTTTATCTCCTAGCTTAGCACTAACCACAATTCATCTTTGCGCTATGAATGCTCAAAACAGTTTAAAAGATTCGTTCCAGCTGGATCAAAGTCTTCCTTCCAGGGCTCCTCCTTCGGCTCCATCGTTCCTCCCTCCACTGAGGTCTTGAACACTCAGATTTCCACTCCATGCGCCTTCATTAAAATCTAACTAGCGCCATAATTCCCCTCCCCGTGATTTCCGAAGCTCTTCCCCGCACATTTTTGCCATACAGTGCACGCAGGAGATGCCCTGCATCGGCGTGCAAGCAATGTTGCCGTTCCGCGGGCCTTCATCTTTATCATGTGCCACAGTAAAGAGGTTAGCTTGATGGACTAGTTACTGGTGGCGCCTGTCACCGTAGTGTGCACCGCACTCTGATCTACATCGTTCTGGGCTTTAAGTACTACTTCATGCCCTGAGCAATTATGGTCTGCTTCGCTGTAGCCTACCGGAGAGGAAGCTGAAGATGTATCGGTGGGAAAGGCACCGTTTCTGCTAGTGAATTATTCATCTGTTACATTACCGTGGAAATGATTTAGACTTTTCTCTGGATTGCTTGATTCGCTTCTCACCTGTGATTTCAAACAACGAACTCTCTCTGCTTTTAATACAGTATTTCGTCTCGTCGCGGGCTCACTACAGAGCACAATATTAAAGAATTGATACGTAACAGAGCACGGGCAACTCAGTCAGTAGTTTTAAATGACACCTTTATGCTTTTTTCCTCCCTCACCTGATCACACACTAAATGATTTTTATTTTCCACTTTTTCATCCACCTTTCACCCGACTAGTAGGCGCTTGATGAATGGATGGAGATTTAGCGTTCATCCTCTTCTGTCAGCCCCATCGCCTGTTTGCATTTAATGCTCAGTACGTGTGGAATATGGCGCTGTTAGGAGCATGTTTTACCTCAGTTCCACTGAATACGACAGGATGAGGCCCGCTGGATTCAGTGGCGCCCCGTCACACAGACAAATTAATAACTGCCACGAAGTCTCGTTTGACTTATGAGGGTGTGAGAAAAGCATCATCCTCCCCCGAACGGCGCGTTGTGCGACGCGCTAAATTTCAGGGGAGCACAAATACATGCCACTTTATTATTACAAATAATAAATGAACATTAGGCGACTGCTAATGCAGCCAATTTGTCTTTCTGAGGGTCGCTAATGGCGCAAAACACTCCGTGCGAACTCGCCAGAAAGAACTTTGGATATTCTGGCACTTTCCATTAAAAATTGAAATGCAATCAGCGTCGTAATCTTCGGCTGCGACTCTCGCCGATGCCAATGGTGCTGAAACAACAGCCAGCCAGTTCAATCTAATATCAATCAATCATAGGGGATGGTGCTTCCCGGATGAAACTGCTGAGACAGAGAGATGGAAGCGGGTTCTGCTGGTGGAGTACGCGCAGCCGCTGTATATTCTACATCCAGACGAATGCGTATCGATTGAGGAACTGACTAAACACAGTGACACCTCCTCCCCCCTTCCCCCTTCCCCTGCAGCCTGCCTTTGCATTACGATTTTTACAACAAATCTTTGAACTCCATTTGACCTTGCATAAATATATTTGCTTGTTCTTCAAACTGGGGACGTCCTTGTCTTTGTGCCCTGTCGTTTGCTGCCTTTGCTCATTAAATATAGTCTCATCAGGTCACAGGGTCACGGTCACTAGGCTGAGCTGTCTGAGTTGTCTGTGGTGTGGAATACAAGAGAAGGCAGTCTGATTGCTCCACCCCACACACACACACACACACACACACACACACACACAGACGCACACTCAGCTCTAATGAATGAGATGAATTATTGCTGCGAGTTCCCAGAGCTTCGCAGAAAGTGACTTTAAGAAGAGCCACAATAAAGTTCTACTTTATATTCTCAGAGAGAGCGAAAGAGAGAGAGAGAGAGAGAGAGAGAGAGAGAGAGAAAGAGGAAGGGGGAGGACTCCAGGTTGTGTGTTCTGCATACACAGTCTAGTACAGTGTGTCTGAATGAGGGAACGCACGCACGAGGCTGCGCACACAAACACACGCAAACTGCAAACCTCCTCCCTCCCCTGATCCGGTGGCTCAGCAGAGCCCAGATGTCGTAAACAGGATTTATGTCGTTTAATTAAGCTTTTGTACAATTACCTTTATTTACAGCTGCATGAAGCAGGCAATGGGGAACTCATGGCGGCTCGAGCCAAACAGAGAGGTCGTAATTTCTGTCCTTTACTTCTCATTGTTCCCAAGATGGGAGAATGGCCCTCCCGAGCATGTAGGCTACATGTTTTGTTTGGTGGCGCTGAATATTTACACGTATCATTTGCTCTCGTGCTTCAATAGCCAGCTTGTCAGTTCACTGCGCGTTATGGCACAGCTTTAGCTTTTGAACATGCATGGCCGCTGCGCTTGCCACATAAAGCACATGTGGAAATAGCTTGTTAGAAATGTATTTAAAGCTTGATCACTCCCCGCCTCTAATGCGCATCTTTATTCCCCTTTATAGGCGACATGAGGCGGATATTTCCCATAACAGTGATGTGTTTTCTTGCGTCTGTCATACGGCAATTGAAGGACCTATAGCTCAGCTTTGATGTAGCAGTGCCATCTGTTGGCATAGACAGAAATGCCCCTGCTCCGGCTTGTTGCTGAAACGGAGAAACCCAAGAAACCCAAGCATGTGACTGTGCGTACCACGGCTGTTTTGTTTCGCCGGTGACAGAGGCCCTCTCTGACAACTGCTCCCATCTCTGTGTCAAACTATCAGAACGCATTGGCGGTGTCTGTGTGCGCTGGCTCCCTGCCACGCGGCACGGAGGATCTGTGACTGCTGGCATTGTTGTCGCTCCAGGGGGATGCGTGCTGCATCAACGTGGGCATTGTGAAGCAAAAGTCAAATAAAATGATCACCGTGGATGTCTTATTTAAAAAAACAAAGAAAAAGGACATTGTCTCTTTGAGGAGATAGATGACAAAACAAGAAGGCTTTGTGAACGTTATCTGTCATTCTAATTACTTTTTCAGTATTTTGGGTGTTTGCAGAAGAATGGTACATTGATAGTGTTTTTTTTTTTTTTCTCGGTTTTATTTGGACAAAGCATCTCTTGTTTTTGGAAATGCAAGATCTGACCAGAAGAGGGGGCTTTATCCACACTTTTCCATCTGACTGGGATTAGACATGGCATGGAGGCATGAAAATAAGTCACAGTACCTGTCTGTGAGCTTTAGTTATACCAAATAAATGCAAAACCGGTGATGTTAAATATATAACTACACTGTCAGTTTTTGAGTGTTGTTTCAGTGCCATTATAAGTATCCTTTAAGGGCGTTTAAAAAAGTCTGTTTCCGATCAGAACGTCAACTCGCTAATGCTGGTGGTGAACATCAGCGCGCCTTTCTCTGTGGCCTTCTAAGAATAGCCCGCTGTTTGCTTCTTCTTGTCTTTTTGTGCGTCGTGCCCTGTTGCAAACCCTTCTGAATAGGATGGGACATGAAACTAAGCTCAGACCTGCAACAGGCCCCCGGGGCCATCGGGACTGAATGCAGAGCTTTACTTCTCATTATGGCCCTCATAAAGAGGCTTTTTGGATGCCACTGGCCCGGGGACGCGTATGGAGAAGAGGGGGGGGGGGGAAGGAAAAAGAAATAGAAAGTAAGATAATAAAGAAGAGGAGGGAGGAAGACCAAAACGAGAGCAGCGATTCTGGATTCGCAAGTCACAAGACAAACACGGTAGACACAAAAAGTGACTTTCGGTCTCTATCTGTCTAATTATTTATCTATCAGCACAGATGGGTATCTGTCGCTTACATTCAGTCACATTAGCTGTGATGCTAGTTGTGATAGCACTAATGCAGAGAGAAGTAGATCCTCCCTTGACACATTCACATTGCCTGAATGACTTCATAAGCTGCCTTTGCTGTGGGAGGTGAGACAAGCTTAACAGCAAAAAAAAAAAAAAAAAAGTGCTTTATTCACTGAACTACATTCAACATCTTCGGGCTTTTTTACTAGTTTTGGAAGACAGCAAAGGAAGGCGTGCGATAAAAATAGTCCCCGTCTCGTCGTTTGTAATGATAAAACCATACCTCCTCTTGCGCAAGCTAACCTTCTTCTCGTTTGCAAAAACCAACTTCAAGAACCCTTGATCTGCAATGTAAAACACGCTAGAGTCTGTAGTAAGTGTTTCCTTGAAAGGTTATTATTTGTGAAGTCCCAAGGTGAGCCAGAAGGCCAGCTGTGTTCTCTGTGCATTAACAGTGGCATAAATAAAAGGTGATTACGGTTGCTCTGGCGGGTGTGTGCTTATTCGCGTCTATGTGAAGAGCGTTAAAACTGTTGGCCAATAAAAGCAGGGGACGGAGCAGCCATTAATTAATTACAGAACAAGTTTCGCCCCTGAGCAAGAATAAAGAAACAAAAAAAAAAGTCTTCCTGCTTTAGGCTCAAACAAAGGCCGCCGGTGAAAATACAAGCTCTCTGCTGCAGGACTAGATGTCAGTCTAAACATCAGCACCAGGGTTGTTACAGCGAGGGCCGGAGAGGCAGCTGCATGGCTCAGTTAATAAAAACAGTACCAGCAGCTTTACATTAAATTAAGGAGGCATCTCTCGCTTCTTTCTGCCGGAATCCACTTGGCTGAGCACAGAAGATGAATATCCTTCCTCGTCCAATGCCTCGTCCCAGATTTCCCCACCTGCAGTGCCCTTATTTTTCACCGCGGTGTCTAATCTACCGTCGTTCCTCCGCTTAACACAAAACAAAGCCTACTACGGCGTTGCTATAGGCAGCCCAGGGGAGCTGCTTTGTTGAGACCCAACTTCATCACACTGTAAGTAACACGCTTTTTACAACATCCATTCCACCGAGAGGATTATGCATATATAGACAGCGGACGCTCACCTCTTACCTCTGAGCACTCAGCTGATTTATAATGCTTTTTTTTTTCCATAATCTACATTTGTTTTGCATTATTCATGCTTGAAAGTATTTTTTTTTTTCCAGAGGGATAATTTGCTTGATATTGAGCAACAGGATTATATAAAGAGGGAACTTTAGTACAATGTCACGCTTGTTATTTTTTTATAGGCCACCACGGATGAAGTGGTCAGACTAAATGTTGTTGCCAGATTGGAGAGTTTGCGTGCAGGTTTATTAACAAACACCGTCATGATGCCACTAACACTGAACTGCATATCTTGGCATGTAGAAGATCCTGTGATCTTCGAGTGTCATCTTCCTATTTCCTCCTACCGTTACTTTAACAAACATAAGACAGCAGTGAAAGAAGCTGTTTCAGGTTATAACCTGACGCTTTAACCCAATATGTGGGAGATTTGAGAAAATAAAGAAAATATGAAAATAAATCAACTGACTGAGAAACTATTTAATGTGGTAATGAATGAACAAATATACACCGATCAGCCAAAACATTAGAACTGCCGACAGGAGAAGTAAATAACATTGATCATCTTGTGACAACACAATGTTCTGCTGGGAAACTTTTGGACCTGGCATGCATGTGGATGTTACTTAGACATGTAGCACCCACCTAGACCAGACCAGGCACCCCCACCCCGTAGAAATGGCACTCCTTGATAGCAGTAGCCATCCCCAGCAGGACGCAGCCTGACACAGGCATACATACAAAAACGGTTTAGGAACAACATGAAAAACAGCACAAGGCCACCAGTAACAACATTCTGTTGCCAGACACCACAGGACACCCTCAGAAGGCCCATGTCCATTCTCTGATAAGTCACAACTGTTTTGGAGGCACGAGGGAGACCTACACAATATTAGGTCATAATGTTATGCCTGATCGGTGTATTGGTGGCTGCATGGCCCTTAAAGCAGTGTTAATTATTGTTTGGTTTATCTCGATTTACTTTAATCAAGTTATAGACAAGGCCTCAAAGGCTCCGAACAGAAGAATCAGCTGATTTTGAACATACTTGTTCAAAATCATGCTTCAATCTGTTCCTGTTTAATTCAAGTCCTGGAGTATCAAGATAATAGAGCAATGTTGAATTTGTGAAATAATGGTTGATAATGTTAATTATGAAATAATGTAATGCATTTGTAGAAGAGATTTTGGAATATCATTTAAAGGATCATTTGAGAAGACAATAAATGATCCACAGTTATGTCACATTAACTATGCGCACACGTGCTTCCACAGATTCCACTATTATACCTAGTGGGCTCCACCAAGTGCCACAGGGAGGCAGATCAAGCAGAATTAAACAACATACACCTCAGAATTGAACCGGGGGGGGGGGGTTTACACACGTGTCTGTAAAACACAGTTAGCCTAAGTAGCAGATTTGCTGAACATAGCACAGATCAATAAGCACATAGCGTGTTTCCAGGTTCTCGCCCCTCAAGAGGTTTCCTATGTTGATCTGATCAAACTGCGGTTACATTTGCCTCTCCGTCTCCCTGTCTGTCTCCGCCTGACATGCAGCATTTGAATACATGTGCACATGAACATGACACACGATGAGCTATAGGGAGGTATTACTTTAAGGCATTTTTAATACCCCAGACTGTGTCTCATCTGGATGAGTGAGATGAAGTAAAAATAAACATCTCTTCGACTTTTGAGCATGAAATACTGCTGTCGTTTTCTCCGTCACTAAGGGGGAAAAAAAGCAGCAGTCAACCAAGATTTAACACAGATTCTCTTCTGTTTATTTCCTCGCTGTCACAGTGTCTATGTGAAAACATTGAGCCCATAACCGCTTTATAGTAAGTCATAAGAGAGTTTGATCCCTGAAAAATTTATCCCTGATCCATCCTCCATTGATGTCCATAGAACAAATATCCTAAAGCTAGACCTGTGAGCAGGAACAGAGCAGCCTTTGCCGCGTTTGAGGAATTTGCTCGGCTATGTTTAACAAGCAGATCACCTTAAAGACCTGCCTCTAGTGAGAATTAACTGAGGGCCCTGCCTACTTACCGCTGCCATGATTTCTCATTTTGCCTCACAACAAAATCGATCCGTTCGTCCTGTTATGGGATTTAAGAAAGGATTCCACAAAAGATCATTGACGGAATGTTGCCTCGGTATCACCTCTGCTGTGAAAAATGCCAATAAAGCGCCCAGAGGTGATCAATGGTAAAGATTTTAGCAGCGGGAGAACATTATGCTTGTTTCATAAATGAGCCTCAGCTTGTTTTAATGGATACAGTATCTCACCATGTCTTCTATTGAATTAACACAAGTGTAGGGTGTGGGTAGCACATGTTCAGTTAAAATTAGACTTTTGTTTCTACCTTGCGATGTTAATGCCGGTTAATACATGCTAATTTATGACTTTTATTTAAAGGACAAAATGTGTCTGAAGTGAAATGTGGTACATGAACACACAGTATGTGCTTATATGCGTATGAGCGCCACTTTCTGTTCACCATATGTGTAAAAAAATAATGTCATGAGCATGCCATATGTGTTAGAAAGAAAGCGAAACACGGATCGTTGTCCTCTCATCTCCATGGGAGCGCGCGGTGCACCGCTGTGACAGTCAGCACCGAGCAGCACGTCTTTGGGGATGCTCCATTATTTACACCGTGCCTTCCTGTGGCCCCGATGAGACATGACAGGAGCCACAGGAAGCTCATGAATTAAACAGAAGGGCCTAAAAGCACAAGAGGAGGGTACGGGGTGATGGGGAGGCCTGAGGACACAGGCGCAGGGCGCTGGGGCTGCAGATTGCAAAGCACATGTCGCTGCAGCCGCAGGGGCTGGAGGGAGGTGAGACAGCCGGGGAGGAAGGGAGATGGGAGATTAGAGGAAAAGTTTTCATTATTTTTTTTTTTTTCAACGATTAAGATACAATAGAAAAATAGAAAGAGACAAAAGCAGAATATCGCGGACAGGATAAATGACATTAGAGACAGGAACTCTATCAGACAGACAGACAGAGAGAAAGAGAGAAACGGCACCGAGAGCTGCATCGGTCTTAATTTAGCCGGAGAGACATTAATCCCTCACTGATGCATATAAAATACAGGAGTGAAGATGATGTCATGCATTCAGCGGACAGGGGGTGTGTGATGTCTCAGCTGTTGCTCAAATAGGCCGGGCAGGAAGAAGCTTCTGGTGTCAGCCTGCGTGTCCGAATGGATGGGATAACCTCATTTAGGCTGTGACTCATCACCTGATGCAGGATACCCGTTCACAGAAGCTATGTGTAATAAAAGTCTCTCATAATACCCTTCCTGTTTTAGGGACGTGATACAATTTGACTAATGGATATTGAAGTCACGGACATTTGATGATGAATTTCCTGCATGTATTTATGTCTTTATAGGCTCCTTCCCTGGGCCATGCATGTTGAGTGTGTATAATAATAATAAATCTGTCTCCGGATTAACCCAAGCTGCAGATTAGTACGATTATATATATGTAATATCTTGAATACAGAGGCTGTTTGCTTGATAAGGCCATCCCTTTTATTGTTTTGCTCTCTCTCTCTCTCTCTCTCTCTCTCTCTCTCTCACACACACACACACACACACACACACACTAGTGTGTTTTATGAGTCTGATATTTGTAAGTAACTTTTTACAGGAAGTGCCGCTAATGACAACCCCTTTCACTAGCCCCCGGGGAGCTGCTGTCCATCTCTCATGGCATCCCCAGACGGGAAAAGGAACCGCCCAGACCACTGGTGCCAGGGTGATATCATCTGATAATCAACCTCAAACATGGGCGCTGAGCCACGCAGTGCATTTTCATATAGTGGAAGGTCCTCATCCTTCACTTTCCCCTTTTATGCTCAGGTCTTTTTATACTCAGGCCCTTTTCTGCAAATATTGATCCTACAGAACAAGTGAAATGGGCTTGTCATATAAAATGGGAAGCTGTGAGCGTTATATATTTCGGAATGGGTGCCAAGTAAATTAAGCTTATTAACTAGAATCAGTAAAATGGTTTTTAAACCTCAACCTGAATGTAGCTTCTCTTATTGATGCAGTCCATTAGTTGTAATAGTAGTCTGTCTGTGGAGTATCAGTTGTCATTCTACTTGCGCCTGAGTGCTCTTAATTCCCTCCAGAGCCCATGTGGACAAGCATCTTTTCGAACATGTGGGAGACAGGCATCAAGCATGGTGGACTTTGGCACGGCCTTGTCAATTATTCCTCAATCAGCACTTACAGTCTTAAGCGTGCTGCAGCATATTCAGACCATTTAGCAATGTCTGACTGTGTGTCTTCATGGCAGAATGTGAAATCGTTTCAAAATCTGGTCTAAATACAGGTATGTATAGCTGGAGACGGTTGATCTTTGCCAAAACGGGAAGTGATATGTTGCCTTCTGACACAGAAACCTTAACAAAACTAGACGCAGGGTAAGCTTGAGTCTTGAGATGACAAGGATGACATTGAGAAGTCAGTGACAGAATGCTCTTAAAGAATCCCAGTCATGTCCGAGTACTTCAAGTCATCAGATATGGTGCAAATTTTACCCCGACCCTCTGCCTTCATTTTGTAATTTGAAAAATGGTGCATGCCCAGAGCTGCCCACTTCCTACAGCCATTCCTCTCTAAAAGTGTGACTGAGCGGGCCATGTGCTCTCTCTCGCCCCCTCCACCCCCTTCGCGCCACCACTCGGCCCATATGTGCATTCGAGTGGCAGCTGCAAACTCCCCCGCTTGCCCTATGAAAAAAGAAAGTGAAAAACAGCCCTCCGCTCTCTGGCAAAAGTAGAAGAGCTTTTATGGTCAGCCTGTGTTTGGCAGCCACTTGTGTGTCTGTCAGGAAGAAACAAGGAGAAAGGGAAAGAAAAAGGGTTTGGGAGTTGTGTGTCATTTGTAAAGCATCTTCAAAGGGTATGCCCTGTGTATGTAAAGTCTTTATTTTTATAATGTATGTGAGAGCCACACACACACACAACCTGCAATTATCCGTTAAGAAGCACCACAGTGGCCTTTCCATCTGCCTTCCCCAACTCTTCTGGGGACTACAGGAGGTGTAGGCGAAGCAGTCACATGAGGGCACATACAGTATTCAGGCAACTCTCTGGCAGAGGAAGTCTCATCAAGCACCAATTAGACTATCACAGGAGAAGCGGGCAGGCAGGGAAACAAATGCAAAAATGTGCTGCAGACGCAAATATGCAGCAGGCCTCACATTTCTGTCTCCTTCACACAGTCTGCTTTACATACCCCACAGCACTCAGCGAAATGTCATCTCTCACATACATACGGCGTATCTGCTCAGTGACAAGTACTGGTGTAAAAGAGGAAATTAAGTCATGTGCAAACTAAGCAGAACACGTAAAATGCAACTTAAAAAAAAATAATTTGTCTCAAATTCAAGCCCTAATTAAAATCTTTGCACTTTCTTAAAAAGTGGACCAAGCAAATAACGCTGAAGCCGTTAAATGATATCATGGATCCTTGATTGTATAAATCTGAAATGTAATGGTTAATTATTAAAAAATAATAACCTGAACCCAAAAATAATTTATAATCCACGTGGTGAGCAGCAATAACGCACAAAATAGATTCTAATGTGAGCTAACGTATATGTATTAGAAGCAAACAGTACGGCACATCCTGGCACAAACTCAGAAGACGGACACATTCTCAGCAACGTGCTCCCTTCTTTTGAGGCGACTGCTAAAATTTTTATGCCGTCTTCGCAATCTAGAAATCCACATTGTTAATTCACGTATGACATTAAATGTTAAGCACGTGGTTAACATTGGGCATGCAACGGGTAGGTTTCATAAATCCAGAGAAAGTTATGCTGGAAAAAACCAGGCTCCTGCTGCTCGCGCCATCAATCCATGTGTCACTCACCTCCCCCTTTTTTAAACTTTTATGTTACCCCAGTAAATTATTCACACGTGACCCGATGTGACTGCAAGTATCCCCTCATTGAGAGGACTTGAGTGGGAAGTCAAGAGGGCTTGCGCGCTGATCTGGGGACATATTTGTTAATGTGCGCACTTCAGTTCAGACTTTCACCATTTTATCACTTAGAAGAGACACTAAGGGGTCAATCGGTTGAAGAGCTAAAAACCAAAGCGTATTTATACTTGCGTGGGGGGGGGGGGTCACAAAAAGACAGGCCGAGATAGGAAGTCTACGTGCGTGTGCACTTACTGCTGTGTTACAATTTAAATCTAAGGTATGACTTTTACCTCAGATATGCAAACCGCACAAGTGGAAAGATTAGCAGCACACACTCGAGCCGCGGTTGCCATCGCCGCCTGACCGCTCTGTCACAAGTGGCAACGAGGACAGAAATAGTTTCCCGTTGCTTGAACTAACACAATCAAGTGGCCAAGGACGGTTTGTAACAGATAATTCTGACACATTTAACAGCAAGGAAGCTCAGTTTTATAAATTAACTTGCTATTGCATTAGTCTACAAGTGAAAGGAAAACAAAAATATAACAGTGTTCAAAGGCGAATCATGCTGTCTTTGAGGGCAATGAAGTGTTATGATAATATGACAATGAATATGGATGAGAGGCCTCAGTCGACACCCGGTCGGGCTTCCACGGTAGTCACATCAGTGCTCATCCTCATGTCTGACAATGCAGTTAGGGTGTAACAGAGCAGAACCGCCAGGCTGCCCTGCCTTTCTCCTTCACACACCCTTCCTCTCTTTGGCAGTCTGTCAGTGCCAGCCCCCACCCCGTCTCCCCCGTCCTGTAAGACACTAGCAGAGTTACACAGACAAAGACGTGAGGGTGCACACAGACATGCGCAAAATCGTACATGCACCCCTGAGTTGAACCGTCGAAGTTTGACTGGATCATTTCCCCTCTACGTGTATAAAGCCTCCTTTCTCAGGCTCTTTCACACTCAGTGGTTGGATTCAGACCAGGCAGGTCTGACCCTTTCATGAGATGCGTCTGCCAGGGTAAGGCGACAAGCTGCATCTGCACTCTGGGAGGATCCACAAGACACTGGGGATATTACAGTAAATACACTCAGACTAATGTCTCGGTGAACAAAAGACCGGACACTTAAAGAGAGCGCCTCCGCTGCGGGGCCTTGCTTAACTTTGCTCAGCGGGCCTGCTTGACTGTGTGATTAAATGATGTATGTTTGTTTGTCTTCCACTGAGTGCTCGTGTGTTTCGAGTTGAGTGTCTGAGATGGTTATATGACAAGTCTGTGTCGGCCTTTTGATTTCACAGTTCACTGACCTTCTGTGTCACAGGGATAAGCTCCCTGGGTGACCAAGGGGGAGCCTCCTCCTGTGTGACAGTATAGCTGTTCACACCCTGACCTGTCAACCTCTGTTCTTGCTCATGTTAGGAGCCATTCATCATGCATGAGAGGAACACTCAGAGAAGACGGAGGGAGGAGAACTAAAGGTCTATCTATCTATCTATCTATCTATCTATCTATCTATCTAGATGTCCACCATGACTCTTAAGGAAAACAATAAACAGAGAAACTGAGATGAGGTGGTCCATTAATTTAGAAAATGACTTAGATATCCCCATTAGAGAGCCAGTTGCTCAGAAAAGGATCGGTGTGGAGGTGGGTCATCGAGGGCAGCTGGCCTGAGGGTCATGGCTGGAGATGGTGGGCGGAGAACAACAGTGGTGTGCTCAATACGAAGCAAGCACTCTCAAGTCAAGGTTAGCCCATGGCTGACATGCTTGAGTTTACAAATCAACTTTCTGGCCGGCAAATATTGCCATTCACGTGTCTAGCTGACCCAGGTTACAATTTACAAAAGAGATCGGCTTAACTGTACTCCATCTAGATGCCCTTGGGCCAGTTTATGTCTGCTGTTTATGTGCAATTATTGAATTATTATAGAGGTGTGCAATTTTACGTCCCTTATTAAGTGCTCTAACATGAAACTGTTTGGTGTACTTGTGCCAAAGAGGTTTCCAGCGCTTGTGTACTACACTACTATAGACATTTAGACCCGTCATAGAAGGGAAAGCACAGTTCTGTTATAGCTGTATTCCACCTAGGGGAAGCCCTTAACTTGAGCATGCCGGTCCACTGCAACGTCTTACTGGGACACTTAATGGAAGCGTGCCACTATTGTTTCCAATAAAAGGTCTATTGCTCCTAACTGACTGCCTGCTCAGACATGTGACTTGTTCAGGTTTTGCAGCAGATATTTGTTGTGTTGCATACGGTGGTGCTCGGTCAGGTTTGACTGCAGATACACAGGCTCTTGTTTGTTTCAGGAAGTTAGATTTGCCTTTAACTGTATAGTGGATGCATGTTTGACAGTCAGTCCATTGTAACGCTATCGCTGTCCCAACACTTTCTGGCTGCACTGCAAGTAGATACATGCATTAGTATATCTCACAAGATACCAAATTAGTAAAATGAACAACACAAAGAGCATACACACGCCCTCTGGCTGATTCAGACTGCCCTCAGCTGTGTGTCAGACTGGAAATTATTTAAAAAAAAAAAGACACTTGAGTAGAGGGATATTGCACAAATGGAGAATCGGTATTATGTAAACCGCAGGGATGAGAAGACTAAATGATGTCAGCAGAATGACTCCGTGCATAAGGTCATTTCACTTTGTCATAGTACAGGCTTCGCTGATCTCATCGAGTCTGTTGTGTCTATTCTTGAACCAAAACTTCCTTATTCCTAAGTGAAAATTACTCTTGATGTTACTGTAATATAATGTCATGTCCGTGTAATTCTGTTACACATCGGAACTAAGGAAAGTCACTGGTCAAGTGTGTCACAATAATTATAAATAAATATGCATGCAGTGAAAATGTCTACTGTAGAAACATGGTTTTGTTGCAGCTGCTTGTCTGTAATTTCACAGCTGTATCTCTAATACTCTACAAAATCCGTAAGATGTATTTATATTGAACCCAGCTTATGATCAGCTAAAACATCTCTGGGTGTGTGATTGAAGATGGCATGGATTGAACCTGCGCCGCTCTGTGCTCACTTAGCCGTGTCTGCTGGGTTACTGGAGAGGACTGGGAGAGGGAGGGGAGAAAGAGCAGCGTAGCAGCGGGCAAGCCACCAGCCCGAAACCCAGAAATAAAGGCGAACTTAGCTTGTGTACGCAAGAAATTTTTTACTTTGGTTGCCGACATGGTTGTTCGCGCAGACCAGCACGGCGTGCCGGGGATTTAGGCGACAAGGCCGGGTCGTTTGAGGACTCCGCTCGAGACGACTCGAAAGTCAGAAGGAAAGAAAACAACAACACTGGAAAAAGACGGGGATTACACACAGCAGTGACAATAAAACAACACTCCTCGACAAGTGGTCTGCCTGGTGCCGAGGGTGAAGTCCGAACAAAAATCAAAACAGGAAATATTGGTGACTTTAATATTCCGTTTCAGATATTGTAAATGTTCGTCTCTAAGTGCCGTTTCGGTGTGAACTTTAAACTCAGGAAACAATGAAGACATAGCGAGCAAGAACTCATCAAGTGTCTCGAAGCTGTTAGCCATCCCGCTACTGTTAGCTCGGCTATCCTGTAGCGAGCGAATGCGAGGTAAAGCTAACGCCCGCTAGTGCAGCCGAGTGAGCTAAGTTAGCTGTCGGCTAACGTTAGCTGCCTAGCTAAACGCATTTTTGAGAAACTTTTGGTGTTGTTTCCCCGGAGCCCAAACGCTGAAGCATTATTGTAAGAAAGGAGGGGAAGGGCAGGTTCCCTTCTGGACTTTATCCCCTCTACGTATTTCCCTAATATGATGGCTGCGGAGGTCAGCAGTGAGGATACGGGCTCGGTCACGACAGGGACAGTGGTGGCAGGCGGAGGAGGCCCTGAGACGGCCCCTTTCTCCTACTATCCCAATCCAAGCAGAGTGCGAGTCACTGATTTGGGACAAGGGCCAGCACCAACGCTCCGCCAACATTCAAACACCTCTCCGGACTCTCTCCCCGACATGAGCGTGATCTATCCCATGTCTAGTGGGGACATGGCCGGACCAGTGATGTCCGCAACAGGGAGTGGCGGAGCAGAAGGTGGACATTCAGTTTTTCAAGGAACAAGCTCAGGGACATCAGGCAGCATGTGCTGCTCTCCCACTTTGGAGGGTCCGGCTAGTCAGATTTCACCCACATCAACTGGCCCGGACGGGTCCACTGCCTTCCCCCCACTGCCACCACCACCTCCGCCCCCTCCAGGCTGCGGGGGGCTCGGCGGCACCATGGATGAAAGCGACATGCAGGATGGGCCGGAATACGAGGAAGAAGAGGTGGTGTTCCCTCTCTCTGCACCTCCCACGAACCAGTAAGTATACTGCTAGAGAAATGTTCATTGACACCTACAAATTAACGTTTTCAAGCATCCTGTACTTTTCGCTGTGTTCACTTCCTTCCTGCTGCCATGCACTTGAGGTTTAGTACTGTTTACTACTGTAGGTTCACTGGTAACTTGTGCTTCTCACAGCTATTTTCATTTAGCAACTACACCCCAGAAACATTGCTCCACATGCTGTGGATTTTTATAATAATCAACAAGTTTAGTCAATGAAATAATCCCACTACAAGAAAACACTGAACCCGATGTATATCTTATTTTGGTATCTGCAAAGTTGTGCATTTTGATAAACATTACTCGGATCACGTTGAATCGTACGCAGTTTGATAATGTGTTGAGTCAACTTAAAGGCAAATTGATGTTGAACTGAATTGTTACACATTCACACAAAAAGAAGCACTAACTGTAATGGGTCAGTGATAAAGTCTGTTTGATATTATTACAATCAACACCATTAACCTTATCGTGCTCCATTTGGAGTAAGGGTGCCACCATACACATTGTCTTGTATAACACATATTGTTTTTCACGAAGTGAACAGTATAAAAACTATGAGTGTACTAAAGGGCAAGTGTATTTAGACATCAACATGGACTATTTTCACAGCATCACCTAAGTCATTACCTACATAAACACAAATACTTTATGAATCAACTAAGAGTAATTAAAGAAAATAACGAAATAGCTTCTCATGTATTTATTTATTCCACAGGCAGCATACATTTAAAACAAATTAAACATAACAACCGTGCGTAGCTGTTTTGGCTTACACAAATCAGCATACTGAAATTACAAGGCACTTGTAGGCAAACAACTAAATGGGCTGTTGTATTCTCCTCTAATTTTAATAGTTTTTATTCAACAATATCCGCCCATATCCACCTACTAGGGTTTTACTTTTTAAGAATGTTTTCACTCTAAAGAGACTGTTCAGCAGATCAACAAGTGAAGTGTTTTGATGATGACTCACGAGTGAAATGCACTGACTTCAGTCTGGGTGAAGTCAGTGCATGTCATCTAGGTTTGCAACATCCGCATCTCTGCCTTTCTTGTTGTGACAAAACCTGTTTTGGGATGCCTGCATCAGGGGGCTTTGAAATCACAACTGCTCACATCTGCATGGGGGTTAGCTTGACTCCAGGCACAGAGACAACTCTTGCACGAGTGGGCCAGATAAAGAGTTGCAAAAATAGTGTCATTCATGCTTTTTGCTAATACTATATGTTGCTCTTTACCTTTGTTATCTAGTGTAAGGTTACCCATTTTTTATAGCTGCATTGTGATTGGTTCATTGGCACAGTGCTGCCATGTAAACACTTGTTGGTTTGTCCCTAGGATGCACCAATACCACTATTTGTCAAGTGGGTACATTTAGATTCTCGCCGATATGATTACGTAATATTTCAGTGATAATTTTGCTAATTAAAGCTTTGTCATAATGACAAGTTTTTTTGAATGAGGCCGCTTTCGTGATATCTGTGGTTGTGGTTACGTTCAGTGCTTTAGTGCCGATGTCTTTGGTCAGAAGTCTCGAAAGCACTGTCACAGTAGGAATCACATCTGATGCCACAGCACCAAAGGAGCTCACTTTTCTGATTAACTCATTAAACGGAACAGGTAGCTTATTTTCAAGAAGTGTCCATGGATGAATAGTGATATTGTCGGGACTTCACCTTCATGCCCAACTATACCAAAGGCCCTCTTCTGCTTAATGAGAGACTGTAGAATAAGGCTACATGCTACTAGCTTGTTTTACATGCTGGTCCAGCAGCTCTTTACTTCTTGCTGAAGTCTTTTTATAGGTTGATTGATCTGCACATGGATGTCTTTTCACGTATTTCACTCTGAACAGCACTATTAAAAACACTTCTGAGCCAAAAAGCTGCTGTTATCAGCAAGCAAAGCTGCAATTGCCGTGTTCCCACTATTTGCATCTACTAGTTTTCTGCACAGTTAATGAGAAGTTAATGTTACATCGGCATTAAATTGTATGGTATGTGGTATTACCACGGCAGCGCTACATGTACAAGTACAGGGCCACATTACCAGATGGATCTGTACTGGTGCATCCTTCAAATTATTGTGTAAGAGTCAGTTTTTTTTGGTGAAGTGCTTTATGATTCTATATGGGAAGTAGAAATTGGCATGAACAAAAACAAAAGGTATGTTTCTGCTTTGCTCCACGATTGTCTACTTACTGCCATTTTCAGTCCTCAGTCATAATGTGTGTGATTAAAGTAAACCAAGCATAAAATATGGTAAATGTAAACTGCTTGTACCGTATCATTCTAAACTAAGTGTTGTATTTTACAATTGTGTTTGATTCCAGGTATTTTCAATGAATTTATCAGGCATGCACACAAGCACGCCCAAACCTGTGTGCTGATGTTGTAATAACCTAAATACAGCCCTCCCATTTGTTACGGTCTCATTAGTGAACTGCTGAGCTCTGTCATTTGTGGCCCTCATACTGTGAGATATGAAGTGACTGGGCTTGGAGTGTGGATTCAGCTCTTATTTTAGGAGCCACTCTATATCTCCCTGTCAGATTACACAGGAAAGAGAAGGCCAGCCTTTTTACCAATCGCCAGGCTTGTCGGTTGTAGTATAACCTGAAAATCGAGGTTTTTAAATAAACCTACTACTTCAGTGGAAGGAAATACGGTCATTTTCATGGGTTTGCATTTGCATTCTATTCCATTCTACCAGTGAGGCAGTAGCAGTTGTCACTTTGAAATAAATGGCCTTAGTTTTCTTTGTCTTTCCTTGTTTTATAGTGAAAGATTCAAAGTCAAAGGTTTATCTGCTATAATACTATCACATCATTTTGGTGAGATTTCTTGTGCCTGACACTCTGGTTTAGTCTCTGTTGCGTTACTTAACTGGGTTGTTGGGACATAAATGACACGCTTTTCCTCTATTTTGGTTTGTGGTTTCGGTGAGTTGCTTGTAGTGGTGATGAATGGTGGAACACTAGACCACATTTATTTAAGGTTTCTGGTTATTATTGAGGTATGTGTAAGTACTAATATGTGGTGCATTGAAGAGACTTTACCAAAATGGGGTCTGCTATTCTGACCTTCATTCAAACACTGAACTTTGTCCACATCAAGCTGAAATATGTAGGCCGGTAGATGGAACGTGATTTTAAACTTTTACCTGAGTAATTTACATTTATCATAAAAACAGGAAACATCTGGTTAGAGTTCAATTTCTGGAGGTATGTATGTGCTTATATGAAATTAATAGCCAAGGTAGGACATAGGCATTCTTGAGAGAAAAACACTTCAATTGATAATCTTCATTAATATTCTTGTCAACTGTGGGTGCCTCTCAAGAACAGAGAAATTATAAGGTTCTACCCTTTCCGTAAAGTTGACCCTGTAGGGGTTCCTTTCAGGATGTGAGACTGATCTACTGATAGACAGAGCTGATGTGATGTAAATGCTTTATCCAGTAGTGTATTTACTGTAGATGATACCTAATCTGTTAAACAAGGATTCATAAAAAATGCATCACAGTCATGGACATAGTAGATTTTTTGGCATCAAGTCAAAAAGAAACTCAGGACCACACTTTATGGCACGAAATCAATTTATCTGTACGTGAACATCCAGTCAGCATGTTATACTTGACATGCAAAAGTAATGGGTCTTTTTTTCTGCTGTACCCATAACACCATATGTCAGACGTAAATCACTATTGGAAGCTATGAGCACTATATTTACAGCTGACTGCCCTAACAACCCTGAATGATTCTGAATCTTACCTCATACTTTCGACTGTGTTGCTAGCTGGGTCTGCTTTCTGTAATCAGAGCCCAAGACGGACCTTGTATTCCTTTGAGTTATGTTAGTCTATGAAGTTCATGTTGCAGGAATGATCATGGAAGTAAAACCGTGTTTGAGTGCTCTACAGAGTGCACTATAGTGAAAACGTAAGAGTGCAAGAAAGACGAACAGCAGTCACGTACATTCACACATCTGTTCATAGTGTTTGTAGCGCTGTGATAAGAATTTCACACTGATGGTTGTTTAATGAAGAGGCAAGAGTGAAGATGTCAGGTGGCACTTAACAGTGTGTGTGTGTGTGTGTGTGTGTGTGTGTGTGTGTGTGTGTTACCTTAAAAACCTCTGGCCGTATGCCTGAGCTTAAACAAACAGCACGTTGGGAAATGAGTCGTTGATTTTGAGTTTCCACGAAGATTAGAGGGGATTTTAAGTCATAAAGGGTTTCCCTGAGGAGGTGGTGGTTGGAGGAAGGAAGAAAAAAAGGAAAAGAAAAGTTGGATTTGAAGATCAGTGGCTGTGAGAACGAGTTTACCAGATTTAGCTGTTGGCTGTGGAAACATATCTGTAACTGCACTGTTACATTTAGCTACCTAATTGCGCTCTGTAAAGGGTGACGAGGACAATGGTGTTGTGAAATGACAAAAAGGACCATGGAATATTTTATGAATTGGTTATTCCTTGATGAAGACCGTCCCCAAGAACCAAAACCTTTTACAATACATGTTTTAAAGCAGCATTTTATTAATGAGACTCAATCAGTCATTACAAAGTTTAGATGACTGCTGAGCCCAGCACTTAGTATTAAGCCTATAATGTCCTATCATCCATTTTCTTAAATTACTGCTGTACTCCTGGCTGGAAAGCTATATAAACTAGCACAAGCAGTATTAAACTGTGCACTTTGCCCCACAAATACAACCTCGGTCTCTCAACCATTATACCAAAGGATGGACATGCTTAGGGTTGGTTTGCAAGACCCGCTGATTGAAATAGCACTTCAACTTTTATTAGTGTAAGATCTGTGTTGTGCATTGATAAGGTAAAGCCTATGGTTTCCATGCATTTCCAGTCTGTTACGCAATGTCCTGTCATGCCCTTCCAATACCCACACTGCCCTGCCTTTTCTCTCCAGCATCCTGTTTTCAAGACTTCTGAGCCATTCATTGTGGCCTTAACAGGATCCTCAGAAGCATTTCAGTCGTGTTTCGACAATACCCAGGATTTCTGATGTGAATGACTTTTCTCTTTAGTTAGGTTTGCTGAATGATAAGTTGCTGACTTAAGTCCAATGTCAGATTTAAGCTATAGTTCTGCTGTAGCTCTGCAGTCGCGACCTGTACTAATGGGAAAAGCCATATTGTCATGCTGATATTTGTGTCACTTTTATTTCTTTGGGTAGAAGATTTTCTCATCTGTATGCCCCTGCTTGTAGAAATCAAAGCTCGGGAGGAATATTGTTTGGGCCGATGAGAGTGAAGCCTATTATCACAGATGTAATGATGTTATTTTAGGAAGGCTGATTCACACTAGGAAAGCCGAGATGTCAGCTCTGGTCCCTATGTGTCAGGCTGGGCATTAACATTATGACAACTGGTGAGTATTCGTACTGAGCAAGGCTGAGCATGCGTACGTGGCTCTTCCCTAATGCCTACATACCTGTATATGGTTTAGATCTGCAGCAGTGTGCTGTCCACACTTTTACTTGAGTGAGGCAACAGGCTGTCATGGTTTATCACGCAAAGCATCGTATTTTACTGAACCTGAATCCATATAGTTCCAAATTTCTTTCCATTTCCTGTAGTTACAAAGACAATGAAATAATTGTGAGAGAACTGAAGTGTCAAATGTTATTACTTCTAAGCTAACCTAAAAATACAGTGCTCTAGCGTTACCTGAAATGCTAAAGGTCACGGAATACAGCAAGTTATCAAAACGTCAACATGTTGAATGGTAGCTATAAAAAGAAGTGTCATTTCCTGATTTGTTGTAAGTCCACTAAAGCAAATACATCATTTAGCGGTTGTTGTGTTGACTTCGGACCATTTAAGCTTGTGAATAAGCTTCAGGTCATAGTGAGTTTTGAATCTTAAACATGGTTAAAGCCAGTCGTAGTCAAAGGACTCCAAAAGACAATTTCAGATTGTAGTGTTGTCTGGTTTTATTCCACTGTGAATATGTGTGTATTTGAGTGTTCATGGGCAGCACATAAATGTGTATTCCTACATTCTGTTGACTGTGTGTGAGCAGATATGCCACTCCCTACCCTTGCTGCCCAGTGCTCGAAAAACCAATAGGCAGCGTGCTCATGATGCGTGGTTTTATGGGAGAGAAAGGGGAGAGAATCAGAGAAAGTCAGTAGAGGATGAGGTGGGAGCAAAGACCACAGGATTACAGTCTGCCTCAGATGAAAAATCAACTTGTGTAATTCATAAGAACGTTTTCTAAAGGATAGCGGAGCCAGAAATGATCCCGCAATTATCATCAAGTTAGTTCATCAACTAAATGCATATGGGTCGGTCTATTTACAAGACCCTAGCCATGGGAGATGACTGAATCAGGGCTGCAGCAGAGTCACATCATCATGCCTTGTATGGTTTTCGAGCTGCATTTGCTCTGCTTTCCACGTCGGAGCTCACAGTTTTTTCCTGGCCGGCAGCAGTATCGGTGGAGTGGGTGCAACTTGTGAGTCCTCGGGACAGAGGAGGGAGATGCAGCAGAGGGTGAACTCGGCGTAAGTTGGCGTCAAATCACCCTGCAACTCTTAATTTGATTTTCCAACAGTGGTCTGATAGAAAAAGCTGACCGCTCTTGCTTATGAATTATTTCATGTTTTAGGAATAAATTTTCCCCCAATAGTCTTCTGTGGAAAAAGTCATATTGCATTTATTGATTAAAATATTACTATATAACAAACATAAGCATACCTTATGAACGTGCTTTCTTGGTTATCAAGAAAACTTCCTCTTCAGTTTCTTCTTCAAATAAATGAATTTGTGTCGAAGATGCTTAGTATGCACAGTGAGCACAAATAGCAGAACATGATGGCATAGATTAAGTGTGTATTTAAACATTGACACCACCAGCAGACTCTTTGCATACATCATTTTCCAAAAGCTACAACCTGCAAATACTAAAGGTCTTTCAGAAATGATTCATTTAATTTGCTGACATGGTATGAAGAAAGTTGTAACGCAGAGATTCCGACACTTGAATGTGTCATGATCAACCAGTGGTTTTTCTCGAAAAGACTCCTGACATTTTGTGGCTGAGCACAGACTTTGATGTGAAAGTGTGTTTCCACAGCAGCATGCCGGCTAGAAGTGTGAGCTACGGTACATGCCTTAACATTTTGTGCATTGAGCTTTGCTAAGTAGAGTGCCAGAAATAGTCACTTCCACTGTTGCACGCGAATAATTTGTCACCTATAGAAGAAACGCGCTCCCGTTATAGAGTCTAGTAGAGACTGTATGTTTTTGACTGAGTCAGTGACAGCTGGTTTGTGGAGATCCTTTACCAAATGGTCTTCACAATAAGTGACCATTACGGAGTTGTTACCCCTTTATTATGACTGTGAATGTATTACGAAAACATCTGGCTATATTCATTATCTACACGTGGCTTCATATATATATATTTTTTTCTCAATTGAATTGCATTACAGACTTTTGTGGTTATAGGATTGCACAAGCTGGTGTTGTGTCGTCATGTATGTGTGCAGTTTATTTAATATTGTGCAGGGTACTTTCTTTTATGTAAGGTTCCTCCTCCAGTTCTGACTCATCTGTTGGAATCACAGAAAGGTCATTGAAGATCTTGATGTGTGCTTACTGCTATATTACTGGCATAATGTGCCAGTGTACAATGACAATTCACAGACATGGCAATATAGACTATGGAAAAAGCCTAATGTCAAAGATTGACTCTGTATAGGAATGTGTAGTGGGTTGTTTGCCGAGAGTTAATATGTGTGCATTCAGTAAAATATGTCGTACCCGGTAGCCCTTCTGTCTGAGCCTGTAGCTCCACTGAGGCACATTGCTAATGTACAGAAACGCGACGTTTCATTACTTTTTGATACTGATGGGAACTGACAGTACGTCTGTAGAGATGTCTGAGTACAACTGCATCCATCGTGACAGAAGAAGATGAATAAATGAGACGTCCCCTAGAGAGAAATGGCTCGCCCAAAGATCTTAATGAGAGACAGACTGAGAGAGAGACAGAACTCAAGCTCGCTCAAGTCACTGCAGTCCGTGTCTGTCCTGTTAGACTTCCTGCCCCCACAGGCTCGGCTCAAGCCAACAGAAAAACAAGCGAAAGAAAAAAAAACGTTTGTCGTATTCTTCGAACGTGGTGGCAATAAAACTGATCATAAAGCGAAACGATACTACTATTAGAATCTTTCCCTAATTTAGATCACCATTAAAATTTAAATATCTCCACATTACTGCAGTTTCATATGGGTTAATGTACGACTGCATTTACCAAGGCTTATTAAATGATTATATGCTGGGTATCTTTGCTTTTAAAAAATTGTTTTGCTTGGATGATCTTGGTCAGTAGAGTATGCGGTGACCTCATTTTGGGCTCCAAATTTTTCTGAAGACTCTGTGCTATTTCATGGCTGCACCATTTTTAGTTATTAGTCCACCTTTGGATGACATGAATTCCCCTAGAGAATTTCAGTATTATTGTCCCTACAGATTTTACTCGGATCAGTCTGTTGATGTTATTGTCTGTCATGTTCTTTATCCCCTTTTAAGTCACTGGTTGATTTGTCCTGTGGGAGCACATAGCATGGTTATACTGATATGGCTGCTGTCTTAAAATACCTCCGTTATGAGTTGAGTGCAAATTAATGACCCACACGAAGCAAGCAACATTAGTTACTTAGCCTGGGGTTTATTTATATTGCAACATTTACATTGCTCTATTAAGTCATGTCTGTATAGAACAGCTGTTGCCAGTTTAATTCATACGGTTATTACATTTAGGCTCAAATTACGCTAACTGTGTTATATTCCTAAATAAAACGGCCTCGTTATATAACTGTACAATTAAGAGAAAATTTACACTGTAGACATAATAAACTGTTTGTAGCTCCGCTCCTGTTGAAGCTCTTGTGATGCAATATTTTTCAAGGCTTCCAGCCACATATTTTGTCATCTTGCCCAACTCACTATGCCAGGGCATGTTCAGTTGTAGCAGTGTGCATTGATAGCTGCTGTCCACAAAACTGATTATGTACAAGTTTACTAGCTCACAGGAACAGCCCTTACCTCTCGGATCGTGACAAATGACTGAATAGGTGCATAAACAAGGTGCAGAATGTGAGAATTAGGATGGTGACACTGTGGTTGAGACATCCTGCTCGCAGACATGAACGGTTTTAAATATATTTTGTTGTGGTTGTATCATAAAGAGGTAGTCGTGACTTCATGCAATGCGTGTCAGTTGGCGAAATACCGTGCGGTACAATGTCTGCGGTACAATTTCGTATGCAAGTATTTTCTTTAGTTACTCAAGGGAGAATTTTTTTGCAAAAAGGTAAATGCCTCATCTTGAGTTAAGCGCCAGTTGCATAAAGCATCAAGACGTCATTGTGCAGCTTGCTGTTCATGTACGGACATGACAAGGCATTCCTGAAGCTAATAGTAGCACTGTATCATATCACCACTGCCATGGCTTCGTTTCATACCTTAACGCCCCTCTTGTCTGGGTTATCTAATCACATGCAATGGTGAAATGGAAAAATTGGACCATACACAAAAGCTACAGGAAACCAAATGAGTTGTTTTAGCTGAATATGTAGGTACATAAGATGTAAACTGCAAACCTTCTACTTTTTGATATTTTGATATAGAGACGTTTCGGATAAATGTGCTTCAAATTTGAACAACATGGCAGTGTAAATAATGCAGATGACCTCAAGGCAAAACTTCACATGGTTGACTTTGTTTGGCAACACAGAAATGATTATCTGTTTTGGAGAAAATAAAGTGCAACACATCAGAGTCAAATGTGTGTACTGAAAGCTGACAATTACGCTTGATCTTTGCTCTTTGTGCACCTGTTTGATTCAACAACCCAATGAGTAGCATGGCAGAGTTTGTATTTCGCTCTGTGGGCATTTGACGCTACTTTTTTCCATTCACATTTGGAGTAGGTTCTGACAAAATCAAAATAAACAGAGACTGTTCAGCTTTAAGAGAGCTTCTCTGTTAAGTTCAACAGTGTGCAGACTTGATGTGATAATGTGTACGATGATCAAGCTTCTATTTTAGTTAACAGCTCAACATTTTCCAAACCCAGGCCCAAAACTAATAATCATTGCTATGCCATAGTCTTGTTCAAACCTTGCATGATGATCATTTTGTGTTTAATCTTATTTTTTGGTTGTGTAACCGGAATAGTTCTGGTTAAAAACATGTTGCGTTAGGGTTGTTGACTGTGGTGAGTTTGGTTTGCTGAGTAACTTGTGAGTGCTTGTGTTTTCTTAGTTTCTTAACAGGTTCCATCCGTTGGTATGACTTATATTTTAGACAAATAACAACTTGCATAGTAAGAATCCAAAGATTGAAAATACAGATAACATAATTAATGTTCATAATCGTTTTTTATTCTTTGCACGATCTTTGTGCCGCAAGGAAGCGTAAATATAAAACTTACAGGCATAAAATGCAGACTCACTGTCGGAATTGGGTTTTCCTGTGTGGGTCCTGATGATGTGCAGATGATGCACGATGTAACAATGTACAATTTTGTTCTTGGCACTGAACAGAGGAACTGAATCACATGCGTAAAAGGACCTTTAGAAATATCACACCCTACCTTCCAGTCTGTTAAGTTCCTTCTCGTCTTGGACTTTTAACATTAATGCATAGATGTTACACTTGGTGTGATCATTTGTCATAAATTAGTTTTTTCTTTCACAGTACAACAGCATATTTTGCTGTTTTTACACTTTTGACTTTTATCAGCCCTGAAAAGTTTGGCTGATGCAGTTCATGTCTGCCCTGCAGCAGTATTAGCAGGAGGCTGTCTGTCAGCGTGATGCACAGACCCAGGTTGTTAATCAGGTTGAATCAGCATTTTGTTCCATGAGCGTATTTGCTTGTTTAACTCGGCTGCCTAATTAAAATGAGTAAAGCTGTATTTAATTTCTCATATGGTAATCCATGTGCTGGCATTTCATTTCTCTAAAAAGGTCTCAAATTGGTTCTGGTACACGAGAAGCGGATTTTAGAGATGCTAACAACGTAACATCACCTCATCAGTTATGACCCATCTATTCGCTGTCATGAGCAACTTAAAGCAACTTAACTGTAATTGGGCTTTACATTGTTTTTTCTTGTTGTACCTATTTAGAGTTATGTTCTTTGCATCCTGGGCATTCACGTGCTGTGAAAGAAAATATGATTCTTCATAAGAGGCCTATTCTTCCATTGCTCCATGGCCCAGTTCTGGTGGCTGGGAACACCCCACAACAGCAACATCTTTGGCGATACACTGACCCACCTGTCTAGCCATCACAGTTTGCTCACTGTAATGACCAGTCAGACATAATGTTACGGCTGGTAAGAGTATACATTAGAGGACATTATTGGCAGTGGTGTGTACGTGTTCGTGGGGTCATGAAAATTTCCACTATATCATAATAATTAGAATGTATTATTTTCTGCAAGGTTCGCTGATCTTTACCCCTTCATTATCGTTTCCTCATCTTCCCCAGCCCCTCAAGCGGTTCTTGGCCCTACTCTCCAACTGCTCTCGGTTGCCCTTTTCAATTCTCTTATCACCAAAATCCCTCTGGTCCCCTCATGGACAATCTACCTCACCCCTTCAGCGAGCTTTCTCTACCCTGCTGCACGCTACAAGACTTCATCACGTTTCCTTCACAAGTAGAGACCTGTACTCCCCTAACCCAGATGGGAGCCATTTAGGTCTCCTGTGAGAAAAGAGCTGCTGCAGCACCTCATTCATCCTCTCAGCGCTGAATGTTTTTCCAGTCACTGCCCTCTGTTCTGCAGAGCACCAGTGGCCTAAATTTGGAAAAGCATGTTAATTTTTTACCCCAGCTGGCAAGGCCCTGTCAAGTACAGCCTCACCTGCTGAAAATTTAACCAATGTTGTCCAGAGGTCTTCTGTTTAATTCAGAAACCAAGTCTCAAATGGATTGGTGGCAACTCCACTAAGAAAAGCTTTTGCATTAATGTAAAGTGCCTTCCATTTTATATTTCTTTTTAGAAAAGACTCATCAGCAAATTTATTAAAGCTTGTTTTTATACTCTATTAGTCTGTATTTATTTTTGGAAGAACCTGTTCACTCAGTAATAAGTTTTTGGGATTGGTCAAAGCGGAAATTTAGGAGAACATATGACTAATGTGTTTGTTTGTTGAGTGTTTTGTTGCTTCTGAGTGTCATGTGTTTATTGACTTCTCTAAATGACAAACCATGTCCTTTTTCAATTATGTGTACCTCAGGAGGCCAGTGTAATTAAACTACATATTGTTTTAACATAAAATGGATTTTCTTTCATCAGCCATTTTACCCAGTACTGCTGTGTAATCATTTGTGCAGCTGAATTTAAGCTGCATTTACTGTCCAACAGAAATTTGCACATCCCTGCTTAATGAGGTCATTACTTTAGGACCACAGCTCATAGCTTCATGCTATTTATGTACATGATGTATGCGGTGATCTAACACGCGACGAAACCATCTCATTGTCTGTCCTCTCTCAGGTGGTACCATGGCAAGCTAGACCGAACCATTGCTGAGGAGCGTCTGCGCCAGGCCCGGAACCCTGGCAGCTACCTCATCAGGGAGAGTGACCGCCGGCCCGGTTCATTTGTCCTGTCTTTCCTCAGCATGACCAACGTGGTCAACCATTTCAGGTATGGTGGAGCACCAAGAAGAAATGACTAAATCTCAGTGACAGACCCAGTCTGTCTCTGCATCCTCTGCTGCTAATAAGATACCATGTCTGAAGTTCTGGCCTATACACTGCTGAGAAAACTTGTCCACTGACTTTTTTTTTTGGTAATTGTCACTGCTGTAATTTACTGGGAAACAAATATTGATGCAAAACAGGATTCACATGAAACGTGAACGTCATCATTCGCTCATTTGTTTGGTTAAGCATGGCAGCTACGTAAACTTGCCTAACCTGTCCATCCCACATCTGGGACAGATGTTTTCGGTGTAACGGTTCGAATAGTTCGGGGTTTCATTTCTGTTCGTACCATAAGCAGGCAGCATGTCACCCTCGAGTAGAAGACAAAGATAGGGGAACTACATGAGTTGTTCATTTCCTGTTAACCAAAAGGCCAGAGAGCCACAGCCTGCAGCAGAACGAGGAGAAGTGCTTAGAACAGGTGTTAAATGTTTTGGATTGAAAAAGCAGTGTTTGGTGGCCTGCTGTGTCAAACATCTTCAGTGCATTTGTGTCACATTAATTCAAAGACCACACAAACTTCAGATGCTGTTTTTATGTTTCTGCACCAGCTGTATCGCCAACTGGAAGCTTTAGGTTTTCTGGTTCCTTTGAATGCAATATTTTAATAATTGAGTGAGTTTTCCCCAAATTTTCCATTAGCAATTTGGTGGTTATGAGGATCTTGGATAGAAAATGCTTGCACTGGGGGTGCCAGACTCAGGGTTCTGTAAAGTGTCTTGAGACAGTTTTGGTGTTGGTTTATAAAAAATTTAATTAAATTGAAAATCTACTTGCTTGAAGATGTGTTTGTGTGAAACATATTTGTAGCATTGTCTACTATGATGGCTACAGGGTTTTCAGCCTTATTTGCCAAAAATGTTCATCTTGATCAGTGAGCAAAGTCACACAGCCGTGAGGTGGTAACTCTACTTTATAATTAATACCAACATGCACCCTTGGATGTCTGCTATGCTCTATGACTGTGCATGTGTAGATGAGTTTGTGTGTGACGCAGAAGACATTTTTTCATGCATTCTTTCATGCAATGTGTGGAGGTGGACCTGATGTGGGGGGAAAAGGACTCCACACTAGTTTGAAAGCAATACCTTAGGGTGTTTTACAACCATACAGTCAATGAAACAAGATAGATAAGGCATTACAATCTGCCCCCCCTTCAGTAATGTGTTGTTTTCAGTGTTGTTAACCCTGCAGCTGACATGTAAACAATGAATATGTTCTCTCTTGACATCAACGTCTGTACTTAAAAAGATAAAACAAAGGACGTGAAGATGGGATGTGACTACGTGGAGATGGCATTATCTCCTTGACTCATTTTGGTTTATTATGGGCTGTTAACCCTCAATCAGATCTCCTGACTATATTATCACCGCACTCTGCTCAGATCCGTTTTTTTTTTTCCTTTTCATTCAAGTAACTCCTATCTGAGATTATGCACAACAGTGTGAACAAGCCAACTGATTCATACCCAAACTCTGTGCATGTGCAAAGAAACAAATTCCGCTCAGACACGAGTCGAATAGCCGCAGTGATCTAGTCAGGGTTCAGTCTCCTCACACGTTTATCATTATGCTGTCACGCAAATGACAATAACATGTATCGTAGTTCAGAGCCAGATACCCAGGTATAACCAGATGTCAATTACAAATATGATTGTGAACCATCCACACAAAAAGACTGAGTTAAAAAACCTGAATTGATCATGAAGGCTCTTTTGACTTGATCAGACTTCCTGTTTAGATCGATAGTTACGTCTTTTTGTTACAAACAAATAATCTTATTTTTCTAAATGAAGCTGTGATTTCAGATAGGTCTACTGTCAAATTAATTCAAGTTTTATATTTACTTAACCTGCACTTAAAAATAACAGTGCTTCTGTTTTATCATACGTGTGCTTTTCTCTCTACAGGATAATCGCCATGTGTGGGGACTATTACATTGGTGGGCGGCGGTTCTCTTCTTTATCAGACCTGATTGGTTACTACAGCTATGTGTCTTGCCTGCTAAAAGGAGAGAAACTGCTATCGCCAGTGGCGCCTCCAGAGGTAAAACTAATTGTGTGGCTGGGACTATACAGCATTTTATAAATAAATTCCATCTAAAATACATTTTTGCAGCACTCCTCACCCTCTTTACATTAGTTGTGTGATGTGGCATTAAGTGATGTCTTCTTTTTCCACTACATCTTGTTATTTTTAAGAATAAATAATCTGTATGCACCTTCTAAATCTAGGTCATGGTGTCATATTTGAACTAAAATTACACACTGTAGAATAACGTCATTGTATCGTTTGCTCCTTTGAAAGAGAAATCATTTGAAGCAGCTTCTCCTCCATACTGTAGATCTGTCACTTTTTTCACCCTAGCTTTTCTCTGATCTGATATAAATGTGTTTGTGGTTGGAAAAATGTATGTAGATGTACATTTTTTGATTTTAAATAGCTCAAAATCAGCCTTGACTTTTTCAGCCACTTCCTCATTGTACAAGAGATGATTTTCACATCCTCCTCTTTCCCTCTGCTCGTTTGCCTTCAGGCAGTGTTCTGAAATGTTTAAGCCCAGGCTAATGCTAATTATGCTTTTTAGCTGAGCGTGATGTCTCCCATCGGGAGTTGTAGCAGTATACTTGATTTTGTCGAACAATTAGGGGATTTGACATGAGTATAATCCTGGTATGAGGTTTTATCCCTTGTGTGCATGTTTCCACAGCCTGTGGAAGACAGGAGGAGAGTCAGGGCCATACTTCCATACACCAAAGTGCCAGATACTGATGAGATCAGGTAAGCACCTGTGTGGAAATGTGAAAAATAAACTTTGCAGTAAAAATAACATCTTCTAAGCAGTAACATTCCTAAAATTACCTTCTAAAAAATGGCGCATGATGGTACACACAAGCACTGATTATGTCTTGAAAAATATCAAATTTTCCTATATTGCTCACAAAGAGCAGCCTGGTTTCCTTCGGATTTATGCCACAGCTGCCTGGAAAGCACATCATCTGAAAAACAGTCTTGTCCCTATCATTAAGCTACAGTAGGCACACTTACCGATGATCCCAGCTATCCCTGACTCCCTAAATCTGATAAACATCTGTCTGAAGTCAGCCTCGTCTCGGAGCCTGCCAGCGAGGCACAGGCGTAACTGAAAAGACAGGCATGCAACATTTACCTCAAGTGTTATGAGTCAAAGGAGACACCTACTGGCTCCGCTCTGGTATTATAATCTATGCTAAATGAATATTGCACGTCTGTCTACTTACTTTGTTAATCCTAATGTCACCATCAAGATCATAGTACCTTGATGGAGCAACAATGTCTATTATAACAATTTGAAGGTTTTTCTTTGTATTTACCTTCTCTGCCTTGAATTGTTTTGTCCTTTCCGTGTTATTTAATTTTCACTCACTGTACCTACAGCTTCCTGAAAGGGGACATGTTTATTGTTCACAATGAACTGGATGATGGCTGGATGTGGGTGACTAATGTTCGCACGGAGGAGCAAGGACTCATTGTGGAGGATCTGGTGGAGGAGGTGGTAAGTACAACACATTTTCAATATATAAAACATATGGCATAGCAAGTAGTCACTGGTGTCTTTACTGATTTCTGTTTCTGACATGTTTCAGGGCCGGGAGGAGGATCCACACGAGGGAAAAGTGTAAGTTGAGTTTTCTTAATGTCCAGCGTCTGATCAGTGGGAAAATTACAAAACAGGATGTAACATTCAGTCAGTGCTCGGTGAGATAATGAATTATCACTCAACATCGTTGTGTGAAAATCGTTGCTGGCATACTATGAGGCAACATTTAATTGCAGGACAATAACCACCTTATCAGTTCAGTCTCGTTGTTTGTTTCCATAGACACAGCCTTGTTTCCTTAACACATAAATTATGTTTTGATCTGCTCTAATCAGCAGAGTAGCATGATGGCATGCTGTTTACTGCATGAGTCATTACCTAATCTCTTATCATGTCCTTCAGCATCGGCTACTCCTCAGATACTGACCGATTCCTTTTGTACAAATACAAGTGGAGTTGGTCACATTCAAGCTCTTCTTCATGTGATATATTTACACGCAGTAGTAATTCATTTTGCAAATACCGGACAGTCAGTTTAGTTTACTTTGACAAATGTGTCCAACAGAGACTTTTCGAGATTTCAATACTGAATGATCTGAACGTGTATATTTGAGTGAGTTAATTCAGTCATCTTTCTCTTTCTTCTGTTTCTCACACAGCTGGTATCATGGAAAGATCACCAAGCAAGAGGCCTACAACCTTCTGATGACAGGTACCATTTCTCTTTGCCTTTCACGGGGACAAAGTTATTAATCACTTGAGACGTTATCTCAACTTCTTTGTTGTCAGAAATACATCGTGAACCCGAAAGTCCATTTATCACAGCATGTCTCTTCGTCCCTCACGCTGATTCCTCTGCTCCCTCTAATGTCACAGTGGGCCAGGTGTGCAGTTTTCTAGTCCGGCCGTCAGACAACACACCTGGGGACTACTCCCTCTTTTTTCGCACCAGTGAAAACATCCAAAGGTTTAAAATCTCCCCTACCCCCAACAATCAGTACATGATGGGGGGGAGGTACTACAACAGGTATGTCTGCGAAATGCTTGTCCCTGCAGAGAGACAGTGTTGTATAAAGAAACGGTACATGCTAATTGTAGCATTTTTAAATCATGTCCTGCGTCTTGTTTGTCTCTGGCAGTGTTGATGACATCATCGACCATTACAAGAAAGAACAGATTGTTGAGGGTTACAACCTGAAAGAACCAGTATCAGTTCAGGTAGGCACAACCCTGTACTAGCATTGTTGTTGTTGTTATTCTTCAACATTTATGGTGGTACGGCACGCATTTGCCAATGTTAGCAGATTGTTGAGATTGAAATATGGCCTTGCTTGCATGTCTGATATAAAGATATATTATATAAGATAAAAAAGAAGAGTACACCTGTAAATGTGTGATTTGGAAAAAATAAATTGTATTAGACATTTAGACTTTCTTTAGTTTCTTTAATCTGGAGTGTGACATTAAAAAAACTATGTAATGTAAGCTGGCCTTTTTAATGAATGGAACTAATGTTGTATTTGCCTTGATTTGTTTTTTTCGCATTTCCTGTAGCAGCAAGAACAAGTACTTACTGACACAGTGGATGGGAGAGAAATTTATAACACTATCAGACGGAAAACAAAAGACGCTTTCTACAAAAACATTGTCAAGAAAGGCTACCTCCTGTTCAACAAAGGTAAATGTAACATCTGCCTTGTAGAGAACTTTAAATGACTTTCAGCAGCTTCATGTAACGGCACAAATGACATTTTCTCAGTCTTGTATTACGGTCAGATGAGCCTAGATGTACGCTTTTCTCTGGTCTTTCTCAACTTTAGGCAAAGGCAAACGGTGGAAGAACCTTTACTTCATCCTGGAGGGTAACGACGCACAGCTCATCTATTTTGAAAGCGAGAAGAGAGCCACCAAACCCAAAGGGCTGATAGACCTAAGCGTGTGCTCCGTGTATGGTGTGCACGACAGTCTGTTTGGCAGGTGAGACGTCAAAATATCGGTAGCGGTCAAAAGAAAATTGTCAGAAAACTCAGCTGTGAATGTTGACTCCGCATCAAATAAAATATAATATGTCAGCGGTACGGGATGAAGGAATGTAAAAATCTTTTCCTCTGTTTTACTTTTTCAGGCCAAACTGTTTCCAGATTGTTGTTCAGCACTTTAGTGAGGAGCAGTACATATTCTACTTTGCGGGAGAGGCTCCAGAGCAGGCACAGGTAAATGATAATGGGTTCATCAAACAGGCACACGGCACATTTATTTTATTCAGAGGTAGAGTACGGAAAAAACTGAAACAGCACGTTATGTGTTAAAAAGAAATGCTTGCAACACTGTGAACTGGTCCTTCTATTTGTGTTGAGCATCAAGTTTATTTACTCACTGTCCAATTCATTATTTTTTATTTTTTTTAAAAGCACCTTGTATTCCTTCTTCTTATTTTAAAAAGCATTTTTTATTGAAAATGTTTATCGAACCACCAAAATTGATTTTATGGTAACCCATACAAAGTGACTACAGTATATCTTACCAAAGTGACGTAGCACCCACAGTTTGGATATAAAATATACATATACAGCATAAATGTGTATAAGTGTATAGTGTTTTTCAATAATAATAGTATTTCCGTTTAATATTATAGGGGACAGCTTCCAGGTTTACCTCATGGTGGCAGTGCAGGCTCACTGTTGGAAAGCCTACACCCAGATACAATGTCACACACCTCTTTAGTTTATTGTCAGCGTATCATAATGCAGCTCAGTTACAGTTTTGATGACAACACCTCTGCAAATGAAAATTTACCTGAGGCTGCAGATGATAGCACGTTAATAGATGTCTCTATTCAGCTGAAGAAAAGAAAGAAAAAAAAAAACGTGCTAGCTAACGTAGGTTTAATGTATAAACTAAAAACAACATGTCTAAATGTATAAATGCTGGGTCACAATTACATTTCCAGCTGGAGACACAGAGGACCACTATGTAGTTAGTTACAATCAAGACATCAGTCAGTCCTTTTAACCCTTTTATGAGAGGAGTAAGTACACGCAATGTGAGCAGTTTAGTGTTGTGGGTCCTTGGAGTGTGAGAGCTCATGACAGCAGTTTTCTCTTGTTTTCACAGGACTGGATGAAATGCCTTCAGAATTTCTGTAGTAACCTAAGGAAAACCAATCAGCCCACCTCCAACAAGAGGCTCAGACAGGTACGTATTCCATCAGCCAGTGTGTGTCCGTGTAGACGACTCTGGAGAAGACCTAAGCCAAGGCGTTCATTTCCTTAAATAGAGTCTCAAGTTTATCGTCTGAAACCAAGAAGTTCCAGAGGACTCAGTAGTCACATTCTCAACAAAGCTGTTTTGTTAGCTTTGTTTTTTAAGTTCACACTTTCTAAATCTGTAAGAAGCTACAGTACATGCGTCTTATTTCCTCTGGGATGAGGCAGATGGATTTTAGTGTGAGCAGAATTGATCGGATTCTCTAGAGAAGTGGGGAAATGCTGAATCATTTTTCCAGCCTGGTGTGTTTTTTGTGCTAAATCATTCATTTTTCTCTCAGGTGAGCAGCTTGGTGCTGTATGTGGAGGAGGCCCACAAGTTGCCGGGGAAGTATTTCACCAACCCCTACTGTAACATCTACCTGAACAGTGTCCAGGTCGCGAAGACGCACCCAAGGGAGGGGCAGAATCCCGTCTTCACAGAGGAGTTCATCTTTGAGTAAGTCTCTTACTCCCTCTGTATTTTATCCTTGTGTTTAGTGCAACCTACTTCACTTTCCTGGCGCTCTCCACGTGTTTGCAGAATTTCTAAATACATTTATCTGTTGTTTCAGTGACTTGTCCAGTGAGATTAACAGATTTGAAATCAGCCTCAGCAACAAAACAAAAAAGAGCAAAGAAAGTGACATCTGTAAGTACATTTCTAAATATTAAAGCAAATAAACATATAAGCTTGCCTTCACCTTATTTCTCACATTCTCACATTTTTTTCCCCACAACTCTGTCCCTCGCAGTGTTCATGCGTTGCCAGCTAAACCGTCTCCACAAGGGCCAGATGATCGACGAGTGGTTCCCTCTCAGCTCCCACGTTCCTCTGAAGGGCATTGAGCCGGGCTCCTTACGTGTACGCGCCCGCTACTCCGTGGAGAAGATCATGTCCGAAGACGAGTACAGCGAATTCAAAGAGGTCTGATGCAGTGAAAGGGCGTTTTGATCGCATCTTCCAACAGCTGTCCGTATGTGACTTAACGTTATGTCATTGTTGCGTGTCCTCTGCAGATGATACTGCAAAAAGAGTTCCATGTCATCTACGCTCTGGCCAATGTTTGTGGTCAGGACCGCACCTTATTGGCGAGCCTCCTTCTGAGGATCTTCAGACATGAGAAGGCTGAAGCCCCCCTACTCAGGACACTCAATGACAGAGAGATTAGCATGGAGGGTAAGAATCACAAAGACGAGTAATAAAACCTTGTTCTTTAGGTATGCTAAAACTGGCATTTACTTCATAGTAACAACTAAATCTCCATCATTTTGCAGGGTTCACCTTAATGTTTTTATGTTTTTTTCAACTCATGTTTCAAAATACGTGCAGTGACACCCTGATACATTCTGATAACCTTCTTTTCCTGTGAACTGTCCCCAGATGAGGCCACAACATTGTTCAGAGCGACTACACTGGCCAGCACGCTGATGGAGCAGTACATGAAGGCCACAGCCACACCCTTCGTCCACCACGCTCTCAAAGACACCATCCTCAAGATCATGGAGAGCAAACAGTCCTGCGAGGTAAAGACCTACAAGAAAACCTGGCGCATCATCCACATGACCGAGGTCTCAAAGCTGCTGTGTTTGCACTTCAGTGAGACGTGATGAGATGCATTACTTACTAGTGTGCAAACTGAGTTAAATGTAGCCTACTCTGATATTAGGCATCAAGTTTTTGTCCTCAAAATTGATCCGGTGGGTCAGAGCATTTTTAAAACTTCAGCTCTTGTTGAGTGTTCCTGGTCTGCAGTCGTCAGTACCTGTTAAAAGTGGACCACTAGGATGCACTATGGGAAGAAGGCATGCCAGCGGAGGCAGTCTGATGCTTTTGGCAACGTTCTGCTAGGAGTCCAAGGGTTGCAGCAAAAGGGGGACCTACACAATATTAGACATGTGGTCACAAGGCTAGGACTGATCGGTGTCTTCCACAAAGGCATTTAATAATGGCAGATCATGTGTCAGAAATTTGAATTAATTCATATTCATTGTGCTTGCATGTATCCCCCTCTCTTTCTTTGGTTTTAGTTGAATCCTTCCAAACTGGAAAAGAATGAGGACGTGAACCTGAACCTGGCTAATCTCCTCACCATCCTGTCTGAGCTGGTGGAGAAGATCTTCATGGCCGCGGAGATCCTGCCGCCGTAAGTTTACAGACTCGCATGCAGGGTTATTGTCACTTTTGCCAGCATTTCGAACTGAAGGGTGAATCAAAAGTCAACAGTGTCCCAAGTAATCAATCACGTGTCTCTGTGACCACCCATCCAGGACACTGAGGTTCATATATGGCTGTCTGCAGAAGTCTGTGCAAAAGAAGTGGCGCACCAACAACACCATGCGGACGAGAGTCGTGAGGTGAGCAAACGTCTATTAGTTACGATAAGGACTTTGTCAGTTTTAAAGCGGTTAGGTTTCGACGTGTTTCTCCTGCTGTCACTCTTCACCTTCTCCGTTCCTTCTCTAGTGGCTTTGTCTTTTTAAGACTGATCTGCCCCGCCATCCTCAACCCCAGAATGTTCAACATCATCGCTGGTGAGCGTCTGCCGAAAAACACACACAAAATCTTCCCGCTTGCCGCGTCACATGTTAAGACGTGTATCACTTCTTTGTGCAGACCCTCCGTCTTTAACGGCGAGCAGGACCCTCACCCTGGTGGCCAAGTCTGTCCAGAATCTGGCCAACCTCGTTGAATTTGGTGCTAAGGTACGAACTCCCTGAAAGCGAGTGTTTTTTTTGTTTTTTTTTTACAGCAAAGTACTTTTTGACTTTTTGTTAGCATTCAGCAGCCGTCTGTCTGTTCTTGAACAGGAACCCTACATGGAAGGTGTCAACCCTTTCATCAAGAACAACAAACATAGGATGATCATGTTTCTGGACGAGTTAGGGGTGAGTCACGATTGTTTCTTTTTGAACGCTGAAAAGAAGAGGTGACTGACAGTTGATCAGCTACAGAAATAAATAAAAAAAAAAAAATAAAAAAAATCAGATCACGCAAATTATCAAAAACTAATCTGCTGACGAATGCTGAGTCTGTTTCACAAGCTTAAAAAAAAATCTTCCCCCGTGTCTCCAGAATGTCCCTGACCTCCCTGAAGCCACAGAGCACTTTAGGACAGACCTGTCCCGGGACCTGGCTGCGCTGCATGAGGTCTGTGCCGTTCACTCGGACGAACTCCGGACGCTGAGCAACGAGAGGGGCGCGCAGCAGGTCAGAGGCCGACGGCGGCGCAGCTGTGAAAAACACGCAAGGCAGTTCACGCCGCCCGGTTTTAGGAGACCTTTTTTAATCCCTGTTTCCTTTTCCGCAGCATGTGTTGAAAAAGCTGCTGGCCATCACAGAGCTCCTCCAGCAGAAGCAGGCTCAGTATGCCATGTCCAACAGCAACAGGTAGTACTGTACTCCTCCTCCTCTCCTCCCATCTTCCCATCCTTGCGCCAAGTCTCCTCCGCCGGAGTGCAGCCCAGAGGAGACCTAGCATGCTCAACCCTCATCACCATGGCAACCCATCCACCACCCTTCCGTCATGTCTTCCTCTGATAGCCCCGCCCATCCCACCCACCCACCTACCTACCTACCTACCTGCCATCTTGTCTTGTTCACCACAAGAGAGCTATGCAACAGCAGCAGCAGCTGAGTACAAGTGACGCAGTTACTAAAAAAAAAAGAAAACTTGCACCGACGACTGACAGACAGCTGTATGCACAAGAAAAATATTTCCCCCTCATAAACTTTTCGTGATTCTGACTTGGGTACATTTCATTCATCATGAGGGCCAAATATTACGATTTCAAAAAGAGGTTTCTCTGTACCCACGATGTGTTTCGACAGCACAGGTTGCCAAAGTGTGTCCCCCTCCTCCCGCTCAGTGAGAGGAAACTGACATGAAGAAGCTAGTTCTCCCAGACCCCTTTACTGGTAACTGGATTATGAGTGAGAATGCTTTTTATACTGTAATTAGTGACTGATTTATTTTAAGGTTGTGACAATATCTGCAAAGTGCTGAAACGAGCATTTCTGTCTGTTCTTTTTTTTTTTTGTTTTGTTTTTCCTCCTTTGTTTTCTAGATTGGAACAAAGTCTTTAAGAAAAAGTATGGTTATTTTATATTAATAAATTCTCTTGCTGGAATCATGAGTATATAAGTGAGATGAGCTGAATTATTTTTTTTTTTCCTCCAATTGTATCAGCCTTTTTATTTTTGATTATTTCATTGCGGCTTTTTTTTTGTTTTTTTTAAAAAAAACTTCTCAATGCCAGATGAGACACGTAATCAGAGAAACCAAGTAAAATGAAAGTGTTTACAGCAGTAATTTTCTGTTCTTTTCTTTTTTTTTTTTTTTTTGGAATAGTACAGACTGTATCAGACATGCATGCACTTATTAAACTGTTTTTGTAAAGTAGATTATGGAGTCGTTTATTGTCCCCTGGCAGTGGTGGAGGAATGTGTGCATGTATGGCTTTGGTTGCTTTTAAGGAATATTTTCCCATTTAGTTTTTGATCCACAGAAACATGTATGTAGAAAAATATCTTTATTTTTTTAGTACTGAACAAAAGGAAAGATCACCGGCATGTCATGTAGAAAGTAAATGTGGCAGTCACACTTTACAAATAGTGCCACTCAATTGCATTTATGTCCTATGACTTGACAGTTAAAAAAAATTTGGAAATCAGGAAGTATAATAACTTAAAGCTCGGTTTGATTCCACGGACTCATACCAGATCTTCGTCTGTCCATTCCTCCTGAAATGAAACAAAAGTTAATTTGATTAAAAAAAAAAATTTATTCAACTTGGAATAAAGGTGTCCTGTAGCCGATACGAGAACAAGGTCTCACCTCTTCTACCAAACGGGGTTCCTTTGCCACGTGGCCGTCTTCTTCATATCCTCTCTTTCGTTTGCTGCGAAACAAAAATAATTTTCTATCAGCGGTTTAGCAAAACACGCACGTGAATCCCTGTTGGTGAACACCCCCCTGATGTCCATCGTCAACGCTCATTTAGGTAACATCTAGTGTCCACCGCACCTTCATGATCACCATCAGTAGTCGTAGTTTCCTGTGTCCCCTCATCTCCAGTTGCCGTAACTAATTTAGATTAGTTTACACCGTGTGTGTGTAGATTCTCTGGTGTCAGAAGCATTTTTACTACATTCTTGTGCTTCTGTTTTTTATTCTTTTACAAACGTGTCCACTTTATCTTACAGGACAGAGTGCACCATCATGTCACTGGCCGCTGCCATCCAGGTAATGTGAGTTTTACAGATTTTCCACTGGAGAATCAAAAGTGCGGAAGGCGGACCGCGCAACCGACCGGCCAGCCGAAGTGAAGCCTCGTCCTGTGAGGGTCACAACCGTCAGACTGAACTGAGTTTGTACTTAATACGCATGTGGCCTAGATTCCTGGCAGTGCAAATGCAATACGGCTGTTCTCCGTGGAAAACCACTTGCTGCATATCTGAACACTGTCCTTCCAAAGCCCTTTCCAAAATACGTGCAGACACGACGCCTCGGTCGCAGAAGGCCCCGAAGAGATGATTTCTGGGAAAGGTCTGCGACGCAGTGATCTGTCTGAACTGCTTCTGTCCTGGTTACTCCTGCCACTCCCTCCTGAAGTCTTGAGTGGCTGGTGGCTGTCGTGGAGCGCCTTGCTCGGCCACCACAAAAACTTGTTGAGGACGTTCGAAGGGGAGGCGATCCAAAGCATTGAAGTAGCGTTTTCTGCTGTCATCAGGGAATTTAAACATAGCACCTCTTTCCAGGACGACACAAGCCTTAACTCCCTTTCTACTCACCATCCTCTCCACCCACGCCGTCCGACTTTACGATAAGCTGTTCCTCAGAACCATTGACGTCCACTGTCTTTGTGTATAAACTTCCACGCAGCACGGGAACCACTTGTTACATTTTTTTTATACGCTGCTTTGTTTGTCTGTATTACATACTTAAGCTTGTATAGAAATAAGCTCTGTTTGTGTATGACATAGCTGAACAGAGCCGGAAGATAGTCCAAGAATTTGTAGGAGATTACTCGTAACCTGTTCTGTGCATGTGTTAACCCTGAATGGATCCTGCTATAGTGTGTGGGCCTACATATATGCTGCTCTAACAACCGTCACCTGAACTCCCTCTATGCCTTCCCCCCCCCCCCCCCCTCCAGATGTAAATGAAAGCTTTCACGCGTCGCTCTCTCCCCCGCCTCCACCCTCCGCACCGACTGTTTTCACGTAGATCCACTCTTGAGAAGTCATGCCACGCACAGATTCGTCAACTTCACCGGGTCTGGCGCCTCGCGTTGCCTCCTCACGATTCAAGCAGCTGCAAAGTCTGAATCTGTGCCTGTCATAGCTTAAACGTTTACCAAACTGTTTACTGTAGCTGCACTTAAGATACCACGGACCTCACCAAGTGTTAAAACGGACAACAGATAGAGGTGACACTGAATGAGCCTAAACGTCTCCTCATCCGCTGTGCTACGCGCTTTGGATGATGAAGGTAGTAGCCTTGTGAGAAGCTGTTGCGTTTCTGTTTGTCATACAGATGATGATGATGATGATGTGTTCCTTTTTATTTTTCTACCTGATACTGAACCTTGAACCTTTTGCATCTTAGATACGACAACCTGGCTTAAATAAAACTGTTACTACATACCACAGTGGATACCTGGAGTCAATCATTGGGTGCGAGCGACGGAAATCACATCTGCGCTAACCAAAACTAATGGTACATATTAGATACAGATATTACACAGACATACATGTTGAAATTAATATCGCACTGAAACAAATTACGTATACGACTCTCACAACAGCTTAAACGGGACCGACATACTAATTTACTTTCTATTTTTGTCTGATTCCCAGTTCAAAAACATCCTAGTTTATCTCATACTGCTCATTGCTCTGGTAAGACTCAGCCTGAATGTGGTTAAAATATTAGCTCCACACTATGTCCATAGAATCCCACATTCTTCTGATTGGTAGAATTTGCAGAAGGCTGTGGTTACGATCACTGCCACATGAACCTGTTGTTTTATTAATGTTAGTCAATGGGGTTTCTAATGTAAACCCCATTGACTGACATCATTTATTTTTCGGGAAATTCTCAAAATTCCTTTGCACCAAGTCCGATTATGATCTGTGTTATGAGAGTTGACAGCAGGACGTCTCGAGGACCCTGATAAAGTGCTGCTGGAGCCTTGACCTTTCTGTGCTGGAGTGTGTGATATGCATGCAATACTACTCAAACAGACTTATTTGCAAAAACTTGTGCATACACATTATAAGACAGTGTAACATGATATAGACCAGACCAGACACCCCCACCCCATAGCAATGACACTCCTTGATGGCAACAGTCATCCCCAGCAGGATGCAGCCTGACACAGGCACACACACAAAAACAGTTTAGGAAGCACTCAAAAAAAACATGAAAACCAACACAAGGTGTTGACCTGGCCTCCAAATTCACTAGATCCCAAACTGATCAAGTATCTGTGGGATGATCCACAGAGGCCCCTCCCCTCAACCCCTAGAATCCAAAGGCCCCCACTAACAACATTCTGTCGTCAGACACCACAGGACACCCTCCGAAAGCTCATCACCATTCTCTGATGAATCAGAACAGTTCTGGAGGCACAACGGACCTATACAATATTTAAAAAGAGGAGTAGATAAAGAACTGATGGTGATAAAGATTCCTCAGTCACACATTCTGACTTTTAAGTCTGATTACCAGAAAGTATCCTGTAAAAAAAACAGGTCACTTCTGCTTACTTGCTTGAGCTGGTAAATTCAGCATGAATCCTCTCCAGCCTCTGTTTGTACACGTTCACCTCGTCTGGTTTGGGCGGTTCGTACTTCTTCAGGAGAGTTTTCATCCCTGGGTGCAAACAGGAAACACTTAAATCTCACACAAGGCTCGCTCTGTGGACACTGAGCGTCAAGCCGCTCAGCATCGCCATCTTGTGGTCGCCAAGCCGAAGGTGCCGCTACTCACGTCTCATGGATTCGTACATCTTGGAGAGAGTTTCTTTGTCGTCTTTCAGCCCGAGGCATTCAGTCAGGTAGCTGGTAGTCACAGACAGTAAAGAGAGGGGATTGTTTACAATAAACAGGAAAAAGTTCTTGTTTTTATACATTTAACTAGAAGGAATTCAGTCAGGAAGCTCAATGCCCTCATTTCTATGTTCAGGATCCCGTTTCTTCATTGAAAATAAATCAAAATGCTGCTGCTGCTGCTTTATCTGAGTGTAGAACATATAATAATATTCCAGCTCTGTTTTTTTAGAAGTCAAACTGAACTGACCACTGTCAACGGTGAGTGACCTACCTCTCCATGTGGAGACCGGCTCTCGAAGCGCTGTTGAGAATCGACGTCAGAGCGATCTGAGAGGGAGAAAACAGCAGTCCTGCATCTGTCATGGTTGCCTGCGTCAGGAAGTCATCAGCACTCTTCCTCAGCATCTCTGGGTTCTCCAGCGTAGGGTATCTAGTCTGAGGGGCAACATTTCGTTACGTCAAGACGAATAATCTCATAAGCTACTAAGTTAGCTAGATCAGTGTTCGTGACAGTTTAACACTGGCCGCCCTCCAGGAGACCGCCCACCTTGAGATCAATGAGCAGACCCTCCATGGGTCTGTAGGGGTTGTGGACCACCAGGTGAAAATTGAGCTGCTGGATTAGCAGCAACTCATACTCCAGGATTTGCTCCAGAACTCTTTCCTGTCCTGCTGGGGTCTCCTGCAGAAGGTTGCCTACGAACTGGGTGCTGGACACATTGAACTCGTCCACTTTACAGGACAGGTATGCACACGTTAACCTGGAACAAGAAAAGAAGCTTGAAGTAGCTGGTATAGACCATATATTGCAATCTGATTAAACACTTTATTAGACTTATACATGGAAAATGCGTGCTCACATATTCATTTCCCCTCAAACATACGTTGTTTACTCACATGATAATCCTGGGGTGGTACTCCATGATGGAGTTGTTCAGGTAGAATCTTCTGAAGTACATGACTGCTGTACCCTACACAGGTGAGACACGCATGGATCAGGCGTCTGCAGGCACTAAGGTCTGATTCTGTTCTGATCAAATAAAAAAAGAAACCACATACGTACCACAACAGACTTGGGCATCACCGGCTTAAAGGCGTTGCAGAAGTCCACCAGCCTCCTCTCGTAGTGTCGAAATAAAACGTCCTCCTCGTGGCGCTCCAAGAACATGGACTCACTCACAGGCTGATTCAGACGAGAGGAGGTGAAGTTTTTCAATCATTACAGCAGATAACTGACCTGTGGTAGAACTGCTATTGTCACTGACAGCTGTATGGCCCTATGCTCTGCTTTTTATTCCTTGTCAATCTCTTATGTAGCGTGTGTCATCTATATCTTGTACTTGTATCAAGATTAGTTTCTACATGTATGCTTTAGTGAGATGCATGCACACCGATCAGGCATAACATTATGACCAGCTTCCTAATATTGTACATGTCTCCCTTGCAAAACAGAGAATAGTCATCATGGACGTCCTGTGGTGTCTGTTAACAGAATGTTAGTGGGGGCATTTGGGTCCTATGGGTTGAGGGGAGGGGCCTCTGTGGTTCAGGCTTGTTCTAGTGCATCCCACAGATATTTGATCTGTTTGGGAGCTAGTGAATTTGGAGGCCAGGTCAACACCTTGTGCTGTTTTTCATGTTTTTTGAGTTGTTCCTAAACCGTTTTTGTGTGTCTGTGTCAGGCTGCATCCTGCTGGGGACGGCTGCTGCCATCAAGGAGTGTCATTCCTATGGGGTGGGGGGTACCTGGTCTGGTCTAGTTGGGTGGTACATGTCTACATGTAACATCCACATGAATGACAGGTCCAAATGTTTCCCGGCAGAACAGATGATCAGTGTTATTAACGTATCCGGTTTTAATGTTGTGGCTGATCGGTGCATTAATACAATTTAATTTAATTATATAGAGTTAAAGTGTCACAAAGGCGTCTGTATTAGTTTTGGTTTAAAAAAAAAAAAAAAAAAAGTTTAGTATTATTTCTTCTGTCCTACCTTTCCACTTTCTAGCGCCTTGTTACGGAACTTCTGATTGGCCTTCAGCCTCATCTGCTCAACTTCATCTTCACTCTTGAAAATCCAGAACTTTCTCTGGGAGCTGTTGTGGAACATGGCGGCAATCTGTCTGCAGGGAAAGAGGAACCAAACGGTCCAAATACCAGGTGAAAAAAAAAAAAACAAGAACGCACACATACATAAAAGTTTAACGTTAGCCTGCTGCTAAAACTGTAACCGATTTGCGATTACATTAAATAACTTACGGGTTTTTGGGTTCAAAATATACGTTAGTCCGCCCGCATGAGTGGCGTGTAGCGGGGATAGATGTCTGTGTACAGAATAGCGTTTTTAATTTCTCGTGAAACCTCAAAAACCGTTGTTTTACAAATCAAATATCAGCAATAACAAAATCCGCCAGCGTCTTCCTTCTTTTGCGTCAACGCGGTAGTCTCCTGTTGATGACGTAAACGAACGTCCTACCGTAATTTAGGGTGCACGGCGCCTCCTAAATCTCTCTCTCTCTCTCTCTCTCTCGCTCGCTTGCTCGCTCTCTCTCTCTTTATCTATCTATCTATCTATCTATCTATCTATCTATATCTGGAAAATGGAAACAAAGAACTGATTTTTTTTCATTTCCTTTGATTATATGTCTAAATATTTGATACAATAAAACACTGAATCATATTGGTTAATAACAGCACTAGACAGCTCTCTGCTACACTGCATATACTAATCTATTTACATCACGTAATAGCCCTATATTATATCAATTAGGCCAAGTTTCTTCATTTAAAAAATCCTATAGCCCATAAATGATTCTAAATGTCAAACATAGCCTGTAGCCTAAGTGGTGTATTATTAATAATTATTATAGGGACTTATATTGGAATCATGTTACTGTAAAACCCATCTGCATAAGTGTGCTGCAAACCCAAGAACACCACAGTAAACTGTAACAACCTAAATAATTAGCTGAACAACTGTGGTTTATCCTCAGTAAGAATGTGTGTGTCACATCACCTGTACCCTCCACTTTTCAGATTAGGCCTACAAGCCCCTAAACCCGCTCCCATGAAAGTTCACAATAGCGTAGCTGCTTCGTGACTATGTTGGTCAAATGCTCTGATTTGGATCATTTTAGATGGAAGAGGGCAACATAAATTGAATCACACACATGAGCCTATGTTTAGACAGAGCCACTCAACCCCCACCAGTGTTTCCGTATAGGCTACCGTAATTTGCATAAACATGAGTAATTTATGAATAATAAATGCCCTTGCATTCAGCGGGAGCTGTTAATTTGCATATCACCACAGCTACAGTTTTATTTCCTTAGTGCGGTGTTGTCATGAAGAGCCTTCATGCCTGCGCAAACCGAGAATCAAAGAGAAACAGGTATGTGCGGAGGACTGCTGTATAATAATCTCTTTCTCTACAGGCTGTAAAGATTTGAACTTTTATGTCTGAGCTGTGTCTGTGATAGGCTTGGGAAACGCTATACGTTCGAGTGTGCGCGGGGCTCCAGGATCCGCGGCTCGGTCTTGCCCTGTAAATTGCATAAACATGAAGTGCCGATGCATTATTGATGAGACCATCGCGACGTTTACTGTATGTGTGCACGTGCGCGCGCGCCCACCGACCGCACGTACAATGCTCGCGTGCGTGAGTGCGCGCGCACGTCTGTGACAGTCTCCAACACCTTCCTCTGTGCTTTTTCGCATAATCCCGCAGTGTATGATGACTTATTTTTGCCTTTCTGTCTCGTGTTAGACTATCTAGGAACATATGCTTGTGTTTTTTATTTCTTTGTGCGGAATTTTATATTTATATTTCTGGTTGTAATGAGACTGTCACTGCAGCCTGCTGCTTTATTTGCACAGGAATGCTTGTATGCTTTATGTGAAACTCTGTAGTGTGTGTGTGTGTGTGTGTGTGAGGGGTGGTTTTGAAGAGAGACAAAATTTTTAGGTCGGGCGTGTGTGTGTCCCTGTGAGTAAATGTTCTTCCTATATAATCTGACAGGCGGTATTTTATGGGAAATCAGACTCGGGTGATTTTGTGGCATAGCCAGATCAACTGAATGATCTTTGAGCCTCCCTGATCAAGTTACTCTCATCCTCCCGGAGTCTAGTCTGCAGTCCTGTCTGTCACATTTCGGCTGCATATGAAAACCTTGCCAGGCATGCTGAAATGATTGCGATTCATGGACACAAAGTCAGCTAAAATGCAGCCGCTGATGCCGTGTGAAGCATCACCTTGGCTGTACACAGCTTTGTAAACTATTCATGATGATGATAATGCTGAGGAGGGAGAGGAGGAGGAGGAGGAGGAGGAGGAGAAGGAGAAGCTGCAGGAGGATTATCCCCACCCTATGGCCCACCTTCCCGCCGTCTCATATGTGAAGTTACTTTCTTGTGTGAAAGGAACTAATTTGGCAATAACCTTGACAACGATGCAAATGATTTCTTTGACCAATGAGTTCACTTAATCTCCTCTTGCCGCCCTGCTCTGGCGTCCCTCGTGTTTGCTGCAGCGTTCAATCCATTTCGGCTTCACACGCCAACAATTAAATCCTCGTTCAAACTGCCCCGCATGTGCATATTAATTTTCTCCCCCCCCCCCCCCCCTCCATCCTGCACAAGTGACACAACCCCACCTCCCCAGCCGTTGGCACTGCGGTTGCCGCGGCAACCAGGGGTCTGCTGATGTCAGAGTCTCCTCCAAGGACACTCGAGCAAGGCGCTGGGTCAGGTGGTGCGCGCTGCTGCTGGGCATCAACTCGCACCCGTGAACAAAATGGCCGCCACCGCCCTCATGGTTGTTTATTTATTTATTTTTTCGTCACACGGGCCTCTGAACCTGCCTGATACCTTTCATTTGTTTTGTTTTTTTGATGATATGTGTGATGTGGATGATGTGGGATATTCTCCTCGTGATTGGTGTGACTGAAACGCATCACGGAGCTGAGCTGTCTGAGCCCCTCAGAGATCAGCCGCCCGTCTGAATTCAGAATTTAGGAATCTGTCTGGCTATTTAAGTGCATTCACATCAGCGTGTGCCTTTGTGTTTGAATGTGTCCGTACACTGGTTTTCCTCAGGTTGGCATTAAGCAGCTCAGGGTGTTTTTTCCTCCACCCTCCCCCTCCCCTACAGACACTCAGCGCTCCCCCACCGTCTCCTTCTCTCTCTGTCTCTAATTGAGCTTTGTGTCTACCTCCATCTCCATTCAAATCCAGCCTCATTTGCATACTGCCGCTGCGTGCTGGACAGCTCCCCAGCTGTACAGTACAGAACTAAATGAGGAACACAGACCCACTTTACGTGACGTGAATACTAAGCAGCCAGGATAGTCATTTTCCCGTTTCCTGGAAATGCAGCTACCTGAGAGATGAGGGGTAAATAGGAAGGAGTACGGCTGCATCAAATCAGTGCATTCAGAGCAAGACAGGCATTACCAGGCTGAAAGAGATGCTGATGTACAGGCAGGGTTTATTATTGCTAATAAAACGAGACACTGCAGAAGGTGTCACATGCTCTAATTTGACATAAAAGCTGCCAGATATATTGTCACGTACAAAGGAATTTCTTTTTTAAAAGTCTATATCTGTGGTGCTCCAATTTTAAAATTTCCTTTTTGGGAAAATTCTGCTTCAGGCTTATGTATTCTGCAGGAAAATGCAGGATTTAAGCAGCTTTTCTGGCACCAGTCACATGATAATTGCTCCAGTTTCAGGTTTAATTTGCTGCCCCTCTGCGTTTCTCTCCCCTCCGTCCCGCGGAGGCCCGATCCTGACTCGCCTGCATTTCAGAAACTTGCTAAGCATCGAGGAATTTTTGGGGACATTTTACTTGAGTGCTCAGAGACGCATAATTATGTCGTATTTTTGATGCACTCCAGCCACACTTAACAGAACGTGTTAAGCACACCCTTAATGGGAACCTTAAAACCCCAAGGCCAGTTTTCATTTCTAGCACACTGGTGGAGATTTGTGACATTTCAACTCGTTTTAGTATTCAATCAAAGCCGTAGCTCTAGGGAGAGCAAAACTGGCATGCTCTTTACTGCAAATCCAACTGTCCTTGGTTCGCTGTACGCATTCAACATCTTCCTCCACGGTCGGGCCTTTGAGGATTTGATCAAATTTGATGACCCATTTTAACTTTACCTTGAAGACAAATGCAAACGGTGCAAAAATGTGTTGTTGTTTTTTTTTCTCCCCCCTTCCAGCGAGTTAAGATGTAAATGTTTTATTTGGCAAACAAAGTCGCTTGTGCATTTGTAAATGGTTTTAAATTACCGGGGAGTGAAAAACACATCGTGCTTCATCATTCTGAGCCGCGTGGAGACAGGGTGATGTTGAGGTGCAGTCATACTGGTACGGAGCCCAAAAAGAAAGTCCTCCAAACGATCCTGTATGCCGATGTATCAGTGTCCTCGCCTTTTCCGGACAGCCAGACCGTTTGAGTGAAATGCTGTGCAGGTTGAGCCATATTTGACCCGTCCTCTGGCACCGTCCTCTTTGTCTTACCAGAAAGCTGTTGTGTGTGCGTGTGTTGGAGCATGAATGTACTGGTTTGCATGTGGTTGTGCCACATTTATTTTTATTTATTACTTTTAAAGAATAATTTAAATATCTAAATAATTTTCAAGGGTCAAGTTCCATTTTAAATCAAAATTGTGAAAGTGAACCCTTGTGTATGTAATGACCACAACATTTAACTGTTACATTTAAAGTAAATCTGTCCTTCTCCAAATATTAAGTAGTTTCTTTTTATACATCCCTCAAAATCTGCACTTTCTCCCTGTTAGCTGCATTTTTAACATGAGTTTGCCTCCACTGAATCATTGTGTGTGTGTGTGTGTGTGTGTGTGTGTGTGTGTGTAAATATGATCCCTGCATCAGCGCCATGTTGCTTGCAGTAAGGGGGGGTTATGCATCTTAATCTAATTAAGAAATAGACGCCTGAATATAGATGAAGAATTATGAGCTTCAAATTGGGGGAGGGGGAAACAGCGTTTGATCAGGTTGCCCAGCAACCCAAACCATTTATTTCAGACAAAAAAAAAAAAATCCCTCTAAGAATTAATAATCAGGCTGTTGGCATTGAAATGCAAAGGAGGTTGGCAGGCTGCACCTGAAGGACACCAAAAATTAGGCAGGGTAAATTCTCTCCTTACAGGTGAATTGGTGACCTTCTAGCGCCTGTCAAAACAAAGCCCGCAGACGCTGCAGATCAGCCCAAGCAGGCCCTCGGATGCAGCTTGTAAAAAATTAAAGTCAATAAAACTGAGGCATCGCGTGCAGAATGTGTATTTTACTCGTCTGGAATTTGGTTAATTGAGCATGCTCAAGTGAGTCCAAACGCGCTCATTATAAATTAAACGCAGTGTTCACCTTCCGATTTGTACCTGCAGGTTCACGGTTTGCATGCTTCATTTATTCCTGAAAATGAAACCAGATATAATTAAAGAAAATGACAGACACAAAGAAAAAGAAGCCCTTTAGTTTAAAAATAGCATCAATTCTAGTACAACGATGACACAGAAATACACTTTTAAATGAATGAGCTCATTATTCTTTTCCCCAACCATAATCACAGCGTCATCATGAAAACATATTCAACAAATATTAACCAGAATATTGTCTGACACCCCTGGCTTCTCTAATTGACAATGCAAAAGCTGGGTGTTGAAAGTGCCCCAGCAATAATCACCGGCACCCTCCCCTCTTTTGTTTTCCTAATTGCCGCCATCCCCTTTGTTAGAGAGCATTCTTATAAGTGCATCAATCCCTGCTGGAGAGCACTAAAGGCTTCCTGCGGACTTCCTGTGGACTCCAACAAAAAGCCCTGTCAGGTAGATCAGCCATTAGTCACCGGTCTGCATTGTCTCTGACAAATCTGACGTTTAAAGTACACGCATAATTCCCGAGCACTCTCTGTGCTGCACAAATTGCACGCGCTCTATCCTGGAAATGTCATAAACGCCGGGGTTGAACTTTTACAGAAAACATGTTGATGTGAAAGGCTGATTTGGATGATTTGTTCAGATAAATCAGATTCTGACCAATGAACACCGGTGGTAAATATATGAATAAAACATCATTTTAAATGGTAATTATTATGATTTGGACCTGTTTTATGTACCTCAATGTAGTTTAAATTTTTATTTACACAATTTCTGCATTACTAAATAACATTTTCTTGTTATCCTGAAATGAACATAATGAGCAGTGCAAATAAATCTTTGTGCCTGTTCCTTCCTTTGACCTCCAGATACGCTCGTATCCTTGCGTCGCACTCGTGAATCACAATTAATGCGTCGATTTTTGTCGTTTAACCGTTTTTCTTGAAAGCTTAATTCAGGTGAAACACCTCGAACACACACTCTCTCTCTCTCTCTCTGTCTCTGTCTCACACACACACACACACTTTCTTGTCTTTCTCGTGGATGATGTGAGTTACCCTTTCTTTTCACTAGATGGTGTAAGAGCATCATTTAACAGGCTTTGAATCCGAGCAAGCGTCTCCCCACACTGCACCTCTGCAAATGACAATTTCTTCATAAAACTCCACTTAAATTCTGCCTCCCCCCTCCTCCTCCCTCCCTCCCCTTTCTTGAACTCCAAGGCCTGAACTTACATCACCTTTGCGATTTATGCTGAAGAAGGTGTTTTATTTTTTTTCCCCCCCCTTTCGAATTTCTTCACACACTCCGTTGTAAGCAATATTTTCCAAAGTGCCTAAACGCAAAGGAAAATCTGAATACCAACAGAACCTTATATATACAAATATCTGTTCTGCTTTGTTTTTTCCCAATGTACTTCACAAACTGGGGTGGATTAGTTGTGTGGATGATTTGTCGAGCTCCTGCTGCAGCCTGAGCAGCCCTACTCTCTCTTTGTGTGTGTGTGTGTGTTTGCAGTGTTTGTTTTTAACAAAATAACTTTCGGGAAAAACACATCTTCCCGCTGTACAATATTTCCGTATCTATTTTAGATTTCATTTCATTCCTTTTCTCATATATTCCGACTCTCAAAATTGCGTTTCAGTGCAATTCATAAAGTTTTTCCTCCCTGTCCTCCTTCTTTCCCAGCGTCCCCCCCACCCCCTCCCCTCCTCTCACGCTTCATACATTCATTTCGGAGTAGCATATCATTAGCTCATGGTTGTGTTATGGCCCGCTGTTGTTCGCCCCGGCCCAGCTCCTCGGTGCGTCTGAATTGGCATGGGAAAGAGAGCTTAACCAGCAGAACTGTGGGACTCTGTGGAGATGACAAGTAGCTCCTTGATTAACCCATAGGCTGGTTGAGCAGGCCCACACTTTGCCTGTGTTCTTTATTCATTTCCCTTGTCCCTTTCTTTCAGAAAGAGACCCAATAAGGCCCAGCAGGTGAATGTAAAGAAACGCGAGAGGACTCCCCTCCGATCAGCCTTTCAGACCCGCACAATGGGCCTGCCCACCTCTTGTACGGCCGCATTAAAACCCTGATTAAAGCTCTTCCTGTTAGCGATTGATTGAGGATGCAAAGCTAAAACCAACAGAAAGCGGCACTGCTGAGGCCTGATAATGACCGGGCCCCACCTACAAAGCACAGGCTTCAAATGATTAGTGGGGTTTTGTTTTCTTAGTAGGTGTGCGGGTGTGTGTTTGTCAGCGAGGGAGGGAGTGTGTGTTGAAGTAAAAAAAAAAAAAAAAAAAAAAAGAGAGGGGTGAGGGAGGAGAGGTTGTCTGAGCACACCAAGAGGTCTTCAGACAGATAGTTCTTAATTAATCAACGGGTTCTCTGAAAAAAAAAAGGAAAACGTTCTTTCTTTCTTTCTTTTATTAATTATAAGAGCATGTTTGTGTGTCATGCTCAGTAGCTTGATTGCAATATGGCTTAAATGTATTAAATACAGATAGATGCTTATATTTATATATATTTATATTATTTTTAATACTTACTTACTTTAATACTTATACTGACTTGCTTTAATACTGGTACATTTCATAAAATGTCAGTTTAATTCAAATATTGGTTGAATTATTTATCTCAGGTTACTTGAATATATATATATACCATGTAATATGTAAATAGAAACATTAGAAACAATAGAAACATTTATTATATTGTATATATATTCTAGTAACAGTGGTGAAAAAAAAAAGCAAGATATTGCAAATATGTGTTAGAGTTAAAATCCATTATAAGCTGAACTGGTGAAAAACGGGCGGTAAAAGAATATTATAATATCCCAGCATATGCCTAAAGGGGTCTGCTAAAAACTTTCACACGCTCATCATAATCACGTTTTCAGCTGTAGATTTTTAAACACTCACTCTTGTCATTGTTATGTAAACAGCCTCCTTTTTTTTTTTTGCATGTTAATCCTTTTATGAGAGAACATTAGCGAGACGCATGACGACATGGGAAATGATTCGCAGAGAAGACGCCGAGGAGACTTAAACAATACGCATGTACGGGTGTGTGTGTGTGTGTGTGTGTGTGTGCATCTACAGAAAGACAGAGAGAGAGAGAGAGAGAGAGAGAGAGAGGGAGAGGTTCTTCAAGAATCCATAAATATTACATTTCTTTGTTTGACGGATGTTTGACACATTTTCATGTTTCCTCAACAAATTCCACTGTCACATTTTCCCTTTCGTCAGTCATCTTCCAAACAGCAGATCCTGACAATTATCCCAGAGAAACTCCTGATCAAAACGCCCTTATTCTCTCTGCTGCTCTGCTCCATCACACACTGATTCTGCATCACTCCTCCTCTTCCTCCGGCGCGCGGCCCTCGTTCGATTCCACGCCGCGCCGCTCATCAGTTCAAATGCAAGAAAGGGAAAAATTACATCTACAAAGTGTTCGTGTCGTCTGCATTTCGCTGATTTTAAGATGCCCATGTGTTGATGCGTGCGAGTTATTACGGTGATTGTGAGAGGGGCTTCTCTGTCTGCGCTGTAATGAAGCAGCTAATTTGCAGTTTCAGCAGAGAAGGTCATTGTTCATTTCATTATGGGTTTCCCCTAATGATGGACATGTGGTAACATTGGCTTAAAAAGGTCTCTTCAGAATCATTTTTGGCTTTATTTTAGCTTTGGGATTTGCTCTCTCAAGAACAGTCGCTGAGGCTTAAATCTAGTGTGTGAAACAAAAACAACAGGACTAAAATATCACCTACATATTTATAGTTATTGAAAAAAAAATCACACTTTTGAAACCCCAAGAAAAATCTTTTTTACTCAGACATTCCTGGAGTGTTTGAATAGCGGGAGAGAGAAGACGAAGAAAAAAAAAAAAGAGAGACAGACAGGTAGAGGAAGGCACCGAGGAGGCCCTCAGGCTACGGTGAGGGTCCTCACATCCCACACATTTATCAGAGTAGGGTTAGTGTACTACACGGTGACTTACACTTACACTGTGCGCTCATGCAAACACACACACATTTAGACCCAGACCTCCGCCCACACCCACAGTAAAGCCTTCCAGCCTTTTTAACTTCTCTCCGCACCTCTTCCTCCTACTCTGCCGTTATTAGCCTCGCGCAATCAGACATACCTGACTCCACCTCCTGGCATGTATATGAGTCAGAGCGACCTGCAGCTCTGTTATTTTCAAGAGCATAATTGCTCCGTGTGTATAGTGCGGCCAATAAATTTGTCCCTGCAGAATCAGAGAAGTGGTGCAGGAAAAAGACCTCGGCGAGGCATTAGTAAAATTTATAAGACAGTCCGGTCAATAGATTCTTTTGGAACCATGCAATAACAATTAGTTCCAATATGCTGGAAAGGCACACTGTGCAGGAGGTGTTTGTACAGTTATAGGAGCTTTTATTCTTGCAAGTTAAAGCCTTCGCAGCTCAGCCTAAGACCTACGATTTTTTATTTCTTGTGGTCAGGGAGTCTTATTTAGTCTTACACTAGGCAACTGTGGCCTCAGGCTCAAGGGAAGGAAATTCAACTTCTAACTCGGAGCCTGTATCTCTCTTTCATTTGCACCTTGTACATCTCTTTGCTCCCAGGGACCTTTTCGCTTATAGAAATGGACATTTACCATACCTGGCAGGCAGCGAGTGGGGATAAGGGCAGGGGTCTGTTGGTAAAGTTTTTTTTTTTTTTTTTTTTTTTTTTGGTCGAACTCTTAACAACGTCCACACCAAGCCCCCAGACTAAAAAGCTATGAGATGCTGTTTCTGTGTTCCACCGCTGTTCTGCATTCACCCTGGTGATTTATTATAGATAGGACACAGTGTTACTCTGACTAGAAGTCTGCTTTTTATGTGAATTTCCAGTCGGCTGCAAGAAATACAAAGTGATGGGTAAAATATGGATGGCTCCGGTAAAAGTAGTCCGTACTGTCCAAACGAGATAAATTAAATCTAAAATAAATGTACAGTATGTTTGTTTAAATATTTAAATTCTGATTTGTTTGTTTTTGTGGATAAATCCGTGAATTAGTGTGGAATTACGACGGTGGCGCGTGTCTCCGTGCCCTGCAGTAGTCACAAAGACTGGCAAGCCTCGACACAACCCCTTCCCTCGGCTCCGACCCCCGCCGTTGTCCTTGCCCCCACCAACCCACCCTTAACAAACCGTAGTCCTCCACAGCACAAACAGCGGCGCGTTGTCACACACTCGACCCTCGGTGACAGCGCTGGGTCACGGAGGCCGATGACGTGCCGTGTGTACCATCAAACACACATGTCATTGTGAAGGACTGCCAGATTGTCAGTAACTCTTCTCATCCAACCCTAAAATCTCACAGTCCAACACACACACACACACACACACACACACACACACAGAGAGAGAACTCGCAAAGGCTGGCTCAGTATCTTGGTCTCTCTGACCCTGGCGGATGTGGATCAGTGCAGAGGCACTGACAACTCAGTCTCTGGCATGCCAGCACGTCTAGTGTCGACGAAGTGATGCTTTGAATTAAAAGTGTGTTAGATGCTAAAGAGGAGCTAACCCGATTTGACTGGCTAACGTGATTTGAGTGAGCTCAGACAGAGATGGAGGGCTACAGTGTGAGGAGAGAAATGGATCCCTGCCAGCCCGATCTGCTTATTCAGTCGATAATGGAAGCAAATGCGGCTAAATGAACCCCAAGGTTCAGCGTGGAGCTAATCTGAAATGCTAACAGTTGGCCTTGCATTGATGCTATTCTAGGTTTTATCGCTATGGTTATCTAATAGCCCCTGCTAAATGCTCTTGAGCATTACAAGCATTTAATGCGGTGATCACTGATAAGCTCATTCTAAAGCGTTCTCTGATTTTTATTGTCACTCAGTAGAAAATGATATGTAATCCGAACGCAATTAGGCGTAAGTGTTGCCTGTTTAATGATTCATATTTTTGTTCCCACCGAACATCTGTGTTCGTCCCTTTTGCCATATTTGTTTAGCGTTGGATATATTCACTCTAGGAATGGTTTTCTCTCAGCCGTGCTGCGGCTAATTTTGTTGTGAGAAAAGCTTTTGATGAGCGAGGCCGGGCTTCTGGGGTGTTCTCGGAGGTGGGAGAGTCAGTAATGGCGAGATATAAAGTGCAGGAGCGTTGATTGGGCCGAGGAGGGTGCATCTAGAGATCTGGGATTTGAATATTAGGATGCCCATTTAGATCGATGTGTCTGAATTACCAGCAGTGTGTGTGCTTTTCCTTCAAACACTCTGGCTGCAGCCTCATTCTTCACGTAGGAAAAGGGTGTCTTTTGCTTTGTATGTAAAGAAGGATTAGTGAATATCATCTCAAACGGAAACATAGACACGGCGTGTCTGAGTAGCAGTCATTTGCCCCAGAATGACAAGACACGGAGGGTATTCAGGTTAAGGTATCCAAGAGATCCATCCATAGGGAAAACAGGATTTCCCCTCTCATTAAAGATCAGCTCTCTTTCTCAACTGTCTCTCTCTTAACAAGAACTCCTTCTTGAAAGCAAACAAACAGATGAGCTCTCACTTGGAGAGAACAATAAAATGAAAAAGAGGTTTTCCATGGCAGAAGATTTTACATATTGTCAACTCTTCATCTCCAAACTCACCGCTGTCACACTTGTCAGAGTACATTGTGGACATGTCCGTGAGGTCAAAGGTAGTCCCAGGAGGGAAGCGAACCAAAGCCTTCTTCTGCTCTTCTCAGAAATGCCTCTGTGATCTCCAAGCACGAGGCCTCACTCCTGAAGACCTACCCCTGTTGGCCCTCTAATCCTGTCTAAATGAACCAAGAAGATGGCATCTCCGCTCCGTCCCTGACCTTTGGGTCGTCCAACACCTCCCAGTATGTGAGGGGATTAGTAAAGCAGGCCTGTAGCATCCCTGCTGTCTCAGTGTGTAGCTGACCCTGCAGCCCTGTGGCCAGGTGGAGCTCTGTGAAGGGTGGATACCCGGGACTGAATGGGCTTGTCTCGTCCTCTCTAAATGAGGTGTCTTGAGGGGCGCCAGGTAAGACAGGTCACAAGGGGTCAGCAGACCCCCGTGGTCTGGCACAAAAAGAGGCAGAGGATCACCTGCCGCTTTCCAGATCAAATGAGGGCTTAAATGGGGGGCTCTTCTCTTGTCAAATCTCTCTCCATGAATACTCAGGAAGTCCAGAGACTACTGTATAGCCTCCCCCAGCCTTGGCCTCCTGTAGAATCGAGACCCTGTTGACTGCTAACACCCCTGTACTTCAACCCAGGTCCCCTCACAGTAGCCATCAAGCTCTTAATTCCTACTCTCAGCCCATCACTAAGTACTTTGTGCATAATGGACCTATAATCAACCCCTGGCCAATGGAGCCTTTTCTCTCAGCATGTCTGCACTCATGTTGAGCTTGCATGTCGAGTTGCAATGAGATGCTAATTAGACTTCATATCTACAGGGCTAATCTGTGTGTTCACATTCAGGTGCTTTTAATCCACTCCATAGCCGGGCAGCTTGCTAATTTGCAGGTAGCATTACCATAGTGGTCAAGGGAAAAAGGGTAAAATTATCTTATGAAATATTTTGATGTAGACATGTTTGAAAGGCGCCGTTCGGATATAACGCGAGGCAGCAATTTCCAAGCCTATGTGCAGTGCATTCTGTGGCTCTAAGGGTAATGGCTAGATCCCGTTCTCTCTACCAAATAACCTCATCAAACTGCACTGTATGACAGGGTAAGTGAGAGGTGTGGCGATCTAGGTGCCTAACACAATGCCCCTTGTCAGTCAGCCTCATTCCTGGGGGTGAAGAGGGGAGAGGGAGGGTGCAACGGAGGCAGCCACAGGCCCTTGGGTCTCTGCGATTGGCCTTAATCCGCCAGCTAATAAGTTCAGAGAGGAGCCATATGCTGCGGTGCAATGTGTGGGGAGGGGAGTGTTGCCTCATGTTACTTACACCAGGCCGGCGCTTTCTTAGGTACCGCCCTCCCACGGTCTGTTCCTTTGTACTGGGGGATCAGCCCTCTCCACGCTGTGAATGGTCCGAATTGATTAAACCCCACCGTATAATTGTCAGCAAATCCTAGCGAATCATTTCCCATCCATTTGAAAAGTACAATGTGCATTTCTCTTTTTCTCCTCGCCTCCTTTCTTCCTCACCATCCCCACCCCTCAGTGTCGTTCCCCTCCAGTTTTTCTTCTTTTTTTTTTTTTTTGTAAGGTCTCAGGTTTGTCCCCGCATGCCACTCTCGGTCCCCTGCACGGGACAGAAAGCAGAGGCAGGAGGAGGAAGAGGATAAGAGGAGGCAGGGGTAAGGAGGCACAGGGTATGCTTGGCTGGACATTTGGCCCCGGATGAAAGTGAAGTGGGCGAAGGGGAGACGTGTTTTAATCTGTGGCCCAGGCGAGGTGCTTATCTGAGCTGGTACCTGCCTGGGCGCTGCCAAGGCTGAGTCTGAGCGGCTCAATGCCAGGCATTCATGATCTGAAGGCGGCAGGAGAAATGGAGCCAGCATCATTGTACTAAATCTTATTATTTTCTTTAGCCGTGTTTGTCCAGAGTGTCCTCCCTTATAAATCAGTGCCATAAAATGACATTAATTTACTATCAAGTGACGGCGGAGCAAAGAAGAAATCGGGTGGATGACAAAGTCCACAGGTCCAGGCTGGGGAGGGTAAATGGGTAAACAATACGTTTGACAAGGAATATGTTGTTCCCCTCCCATTTCCAATTGCAAGTCCATTGCTAGCTTACTGAAACCACAACCACAGTTATTCCCTAGCTGTGATCGAGTAGGTATCATGATTACTATCATGATTACACACAGTATCTTCTCTTTTCCAAAAACTGACCAAGGATTTGTCACGTCATAAAATAGATTTGTAAAGATTTTAGAAAGAAAAGAGAAATGATCCAACTGAGGCGTCGGATCAAAAAACATTTTGCTAACTTTCCACTAGTCTGTTTTGCCATTGGATCTGTCTCTGTAACCGGTCCGTCACGCCCCTCTCCGAGTGCCCGAACTTCATCTGATTGTCACTGGGGCATACAGTAACAAAACCCCCCACCACACCAGAATTGTGTCCCATGTCACATTTGGACATGGCTGATTTTGTTGAGCTTGTTGTGATTTCTGGAATTCTGTGTTTTTGATCCTACCTTGATTCATCTCTATTTAGCCCATTTTTTGCCGTTGCTTTCACTGGCTGTTTGACGTGTCTCGCTCAGCTCATCTTGGCAGATTTGCAGGGGGTGTCTGCCATTTGTTTTGCTTCCATTTTCCCTCCTTTTTTTGTGTGTTAGTGTTGGGAGTGAAGAATTTCAGGCCTTTCCTTGAGTCCCCGAGGCAGATTTTGTTACACTTTAAGTGTCCTTTCTTAACATTTTGGTCCATATTTTCCATATATTTGGTCACTTTTTCTGTTCCTCTCAACATTAAATAAATGCCACATCAATCACTTAATTTGGGATAGTGAACACTTACGAATATGGTCGTAATACGACTTGTTGTTGTTGTTGTTGTTGATATTGCGTAGTGTCTATGACCTCCAATAAGGTTTAATAATAATATACAATTGTTCAGAGGACTTGTTGTTATGCTTTTTCAGTTTAAAATGTTCTCATGTGAACATGTCCTTCAGCGCAAAGCCAAAACCATGCGCATCATTGCTTTTGTTTTCGAGAATTACTCTCACACACTCATCAGAGACCAATCAACCGATCTGACACTTCCTCTAATCCATCCACATGTTTAACAGACTTTCATTGATCTGAGAGGTCCCTAGGCAGTGGTTGAAGACTCGCTGACCTCAGCCATTTAACCCTTGACCTCAGCTAAAGGCTGAAAGCATGTCCCAATCTGGGGATTCTGTTGATTTCAGCTGACCTATGCCTCGCAGGGGGGGTTCCTCAGTGTCTTCCTGGACACGCATTTTGCAGGGGCTGAGGAGATTTTGAAGCTTCCAGTGACATTTGTTTTACTCAAATCATCTAACCCAAATGGATCTCAGTGCATGTCACTTTGTTTTGTATAAAGATCACTTGATCGCTTAGGGATCCTCTTTACATAGGGGATTATATTCATTCATTCAGGCCGTGTCACGGAACTGGCATCCTGACATTGATCTTCAACTTTGATGCTTGGCTTTCATTACTAGCTGAAGGGCGTTGTTTGTGAGAGTGATCTTCATGTAAAGTGCTCATAAACGATCACAGGCCATGCAAGCAGATTTATGATCATGGGGGTTACAAGGAGACGCGGGACACTGCAGCCTCTCATCTGCGCTCATAAATTGTGTAGGTTTGGGGTTTGTATACGGTCATCATGGTGGTGGATGATGATGATGGCGGTGATGAGGAGGAGGCGGGAAATAGGTATGGAAGGGCAGCAAGAAGTTGTAGTTATGAATGGGTGATAGAACCCCAACCGCGACGGCGCTAATTCAAATGAAAACCACCATGCCGACGCACCTATGGATACAAAACTCATATTAACATGCTAATCCTGAATGTGACTCGTGGTCAGGAAATGCTGCACCCCTGGACCCTTATTTCCATGCAGAATAGTTAACCTTGAGATCAGCAGTGGAAAATGCAATCCTCAAAGACTGTCCCTTAAAGACCCCATCCAGAGTTAATTATTGTTTCCCGCTCTCGGTTCTGCGTTGTTAATGACTTGCAATGCATATTTTCGCCCTCTTCTCAAACTGAATTCTTTCCATCGTGGTGCTTTATGTTGGCAGTGGCAATTCACAAAATACAATGCAGTCTTTTTCTTTCTTTGCTTTAAATTACAGTGTATGTGCCTATACTGTAACATCACAGTTTGGTCACCGGTCCTATTGTGAGTGACAATGCACATGCGCAACTAGTGTGATGCCATTGTTGCACGGAGAGCTTTAACACATTCAAGCGAATGCACGGCTACAACCTCCTGACCGGTTGCATGTTTGCAAAGTATTTTTGGCTTAATTTGGCATAATTCTGTTTGAAAGGTTAGCAGCTCATCCCGTCCGGGGTCATTAATCCTTCACTCGTCCAGACCTTAATGATGTCCACTAACTAGCACGGGGAGTCCATCAGCAAGAGTCTCTTGGGAATGAGGTCATGGTGTTTGGTTTGCGAACTCTGACCTCTAGTGACCACAGCAGTCTGACCCGCGCATGTGCTCTTATACCAATGAGGTCATCAAAGGGCCCCATGTCAAGGGCCTTGAGCAAATAGATTAGGACCATTGTTTGTAAATAGGATGACCAGCTGTCTCGCTGCCCATCTCTACAATTACGTGACCCGTAAAAAAGAAAACACGGCAACGACCTGTTTACTGGGCCCTCAAGTACTACTAAGACCCATTTAGCGGAGTCGCTTGTGTCATTTCTTTCATTTTTCTTTCATTTTTCGTTTCATCAAAATGTAATATTTTTATACAAACCAATAAAAATGTAGATAGATAGATAGATAGATAGATAGATACTTTATTGTGGGAAATTCGGTATCCATTAGCATCATTACATAGAAACAAGAGGAATTACAGTCGTCAAAAAATAAAACTGAGTTACAATATATAAAAGTATGTATAAAATATACAAGTATATATAAACAATATACAAAGTGTATGTAAAATGCACAAAAGTATATAGTACGGCGTGAGATATCATACGTAGCATAACCGACAGCTTGCAACTCATTGCCAGGGAACCTGGGGTTAAGTCAAACATTGCTCAGTACCAATCATTCCCTTGTTAACCCCCTCTCCACAACAAATTGCCCCACTTCCATTACACAGTAGCCACCGTGCCTGCGTCCACCCAGCGCTTTAACCCCCCCCCGCCAAACCCCTTGGAGACCGCTGCGTGGCTGACCATATCCTCGTTTGACCTGCTTCTCCCATATGGAGGGAGGCAGTGGACTGTTTGAGAGGACACTGGCAGAAGGTCAGAGGCTAAATGACCAGGACTGTTTACAAGGCGACGGGGAGTTCCAGCAGCAGACCCTTGTCGTTTCTTTGTCCTCAGCTTGTTAATGACTCCATTAAACACTAGTGCTTACTGTATAGTTTAGATTTATGGAAGTGTTGCTGGTAAAGAATTCTTATTTAAAGAATAATGAAGAATAGTTTAACAAAATTATGAAGTATTTTAGTGTGTCAGCATATAGAGAAATGCAAGGAAAAAGCGACATAGTGTAAATGTTGATAAAATCCACTAGTGAATAAATGACCATTTTGGCATCAAACCCAAGTCTTCCAACACAGCCCTATACATTTTCTCACATGGGTTATGAATCTGATTAACACAGGGTTTGCTTTTCTTCAGACACCCCGTGTTTACATAAAGAGGCCCAGTGGGACCAGCCCTTAAGGTCAGGGGGTCGGACCTCGGTTGTCAGAGAGCCTTGTGACATTTCTTTCCCACGTTTCCCGGCAGCCATTGTCCGCGGCGAGGAGCCCCCTTTAACGTTTGGCCCTGGGAGGTAGTGTGGCGTGAGAGGGAGGCCTAGGGGCATTGGACCCTCAGCGGGTCCCTGGGAAACGGGCGTAACCAGGCGGGGCTGAGGCGAGCAGGGACAGCATGGGGTCATTTTCCGGCTTGCTGCCCCTCTAAAGGGCTTTGGAGCAGAGTATTGGCCCCTAGAGGAGTGCTGGTGGAAGATGGTACAAAGGGCTTTGTTTGGGTGTGTGTGTGTGTGTGTGTGAGAGAGAGAGAGAGAATGTGTGACTGACTGCACACCTCAGCTGGTTTGCATGAGTATCCAAATGATTATCTTACGTGTTAGCAATAAAATTCAGGACCGTGGTTTTATGAATAACTAATTAAGTTAACTGGCAAGAAAGCTGAATAGTGTCACGGTGCTGTTAGCTTAACAGCAACAAGTGTTGTAAAAAAACCTTCCAAGACGTTTGATTGCAAAATATGAGGAATACGGTGTAATCAGTAATGTTTAAAACTAGCTTCGCTGAGCCATCGGGATTGTCTTATAATTTTAGATATAATGTATTATGCAAATTAATTTCAGAAATTACAGGATTAAAATATTTGCCTTCTGGGCCAGAATTCCTGTTATAAATGTACCTTTTGAGATGAAGTATGCTTTGTAGTTTGGTCCAAGAACTATAGTTGAACTGATTGCAGTTTATTTGGCACATTTTGTAAATATGCCGCGTGTTTCTTTAAGTCACAGTATGGCTTTACAGTATTCCTTCTTCCTTTTACCTTTTTTTTTTTTGCTGGTTGCACATCTACATTTTGCATCTTGTTGCCTTATCATCTGATGCTGACGCTCTGAGCTATTGAATAATAACTAGAAGTCAGCGAAATGAATAAATAAAACATATCATCCTACCATTATCACCTTTTTTCTCTGCCTACATGCCAGGAAAAAAAAAAAGAAAAGAAAAAGGAAAAGGAACCCACATTCCTACTCCTAATAAGGTCATCCTTTTTTAATGCTAGCCTGCTCGTACCGTCAGGGGCCTCTGACAGGTTTTCAGGAGTCTAGTTTTGCGGTGGGATCGACATGTACAATAATGTGCGACTAGGGCTTTGTTGATCTGAGAGGGGTGCGAGCTTGCTAGCTTTGAGAGACGACGGCGCAGACGGGGAGAGAGAGAGAGAGAGAGAGGGAGAGACTCCCTCCACCCCGACACGCGCCTACACAACACAAACACACGCACACGTATACTCTTCCCGTGGAGAGCAAAGCTGCAAAAAAAAAAAAAAGAAGAAGAAGAAGAAGCTGATCTTGAGGGAGATACGGTCTCTGGTGTATAGTGCACAGAGGGGATGTGTGCCAGTTTGCTCCTCTTGGTACAGGCTGCATGTGTGGTGATGAATGGCAGCCATTTTGTTTTTATGCATGAAGTATTCTCTGTGCCCGCTTCACATCTTTGCATTCTTTTTGTGAGATCATATAACACATGTAAATAAAATCTGTAAGCCTTTTTTTTGTTCTTTTAGGTTTTTTTTAAATGTTATTTTATGTTTCCCATTAATCGTCATCATTAACTTCACTTCATTTGTGGGTTTTTTTTTCCTCTCCGTCATTGCTGAACACAGATTCCGCTCGATGTTGACAGGGGCGGAAAAACGAATAGGCAGAGATTGGAATTTTTTTACCCGTGGAGAAAAACTGAAAAGCACAGTTTGTTTGTCTCCAATAGACCGTGCAAGCTCCTGAGTGCTACATATAAAAATTTCAATAAAATGCCCATTCATCCCATTGTAAGTTTACCTGGGCTGAACGTATAACCAGTGGCGTATCAGCCACGGGAACGAGCCTGATAGAATCTCTCCACTCTTCCGAATCGCAGACAAAACATTGCAATCTAGTGGCTGATTGCAGCTATTTTCTTGCCTCTCTCTTTAGCAGAATTGTTTCCTGGCCCCTTTCGAATTGAGTTTATCAGGTGTTGAACAATGGAACGGGGATGGTTTATCGGGTGTTAAACAACGGAATAGAATATTGCGGGGAAAGGTCGCAACTTTTTTTGCACAACACAAAAACCAAACTTTGTTTCAATTTCATCGCGGGGGAAGAGGGCACGGAACCTCTGGATCTGAAAAACACACGTCCTGGTTGCTTTGGATGCGCTGCAGCGTTCGCACGCATCCCTCGTCAAGCAGCCCTGATGCGTGGGAGGGTGCCATTTTATTTTTCAAATGTATTTATTCATGGATCTGACATTTTAAACAACCCCTGCATGCCTGCCGAGCTACAAGCCAAGCTAATTTTCCATCATATTCCATACGTTTAAAGCTCTGTCAAATTCCATAGGCTGTTAGATCTGAAGACCGCTGTCTTCCTCGCTTCCCCTCTTGCGCTGCCGAAGCCTGAACCTGAACTTGGGAGTAGAGGCAGAGATTTATATGCATGCCCCTCCTTTGATGACAGGGTAAATATTCACACAGAGAGCCAAGGTGCCCCCTTCATTACCCATGTGCTGTGTGTTTGCCCACCAGTTAAATTCTTAGGGGTATTGTTTGGTGAGATGAATGGGGCCAAAGTGCTGAAGGACGTATCGGAGTTCAGCAAACAAAACCTCCCCTGATTGGCTCAGCAACAGCTCGGTCCAGTGGGCAAAGTTAGCAGCGAGGAGGCGAGGAGGAGGAGGGGGGGGGAAACGAGCCGTTGTAAGGTTTTGCCTGTCAATTAAGGCCGCTGTGAATGGCTGGGAGGTGGAGAGCGCCCGGCTGTGCCTGCCGTCTCCCTGGTCCCGTTGGATCTGTGGAGATAGCCGAGGTGCCGTTCACCTCCATATAGGAAAAACCCTGTCAATATTCATCTATTTAATAACCCTGTATGTGCTCACGGTGCCTTTTGAAGACTGTGGGGTCTGCATTTCCCTTTGATGTACTTTCATTGTCAGACTCTCTATCTGAAATCTTCGAAGATGGAATTGGTGACATTTTCTCTTTTTTCATTCATTCAATCCAGCCTCAAAGGTTTCCAGCAGTATTTCTCTAGTCCAAGATGCTTTGTTGTATGGGGGGAGGGCATTCAAGTTGGCTGTAGTTCCCCACAAGGATTTCTATCACCGGGTAATAGAAGACCAGGAGATTTAGGCAAGGATATTACTGACTGAAAATACACACACACACACACACGTATATATTTAGATTTATTTATTTATTTTTTACATTTCTGCATAAAAATGTCTCAAAACATCAGCGGATTGTCCTGAAAGTAGATAAAGAGAACCCAATCACACAAATGAAACAGGAATATCATGCTTTTGTATTTGTTTATGCAGGAAAATCAATCATTTGTACATATTTGGCGCAAAAGTAAGTGAAAAAGTGTTTTCAGTACGTGACGTACTGATGGACCAATTAATGGGCCAATGAATTCTGAATTATAAAAGCAAATTCTAAAAGAAAATGTCAGGGCATGTGGCTGGGAGCTGAAACTTAAGGGAAACTGGATCATGCGGCAAGACAACGGCCCGAGCACACGAGTCGTTCTACAAGGGGTGGTTAAAGAAGGACAAAATTAATGTTTTGGAACGGCCAAGTCAAAGTCCTGACGTAAATCCAATAGAAATGTCGTGGAAGGACCCGAAGCAAATTGTTCTTGTGAGGAAACCCACCAACACCTCAGAACTGAAACGGTTCAGTACAGTACTAAGAAATAGGCTTCAGTTCCTCCCAGCCGCTCTGGATGACAGATCAGCAGTTACCGGAAACGTTGGTTACACCAGATACTGAAAACAAGGGTTCACTTTCTTCTGTACAAATGATTCATTTTCTTAGATAAACAAATACAATAGCATGGTATTTTTGTTTTATGTATGTTGGGTTCTCACTGTCTACTTGTGTGAAAATCTGCTGATGTTTTGAGTCATTTTAATGCAGAAATGAAGAAAAAATCTTGAATGGTGCAAATACTTCTAAGCAGCAGTGTTTAATGTAGGTCCCTCTTGTGTAGCATACAGTAAGAGCATAAAGGTAACAATGTTGCAACGGATGTGTAACCGTGAAACTGAAAAAAAAAAAAAAGGCATTTGGCTTGTTTTATTTGGTGAAAATATCCTAAATATTATATGATTATTACGTGGGTAAGGTAGTGTCAGGGCATGACGAAAAGCAATAAAATATACCTGCAGCGTGTTTTAATTAGAAACCCACAGGTGAGTTGTGAAATTTCAAAAAACTGCTGATTCAAAGATTTTCAACGTGTTTCATCATTATATCACTAACGCTAAGAAGAAGTAAGCGCAGTCTGGGTTCTGTGTCAAGCCAGTGTTTTCCTCCAGGTTTCTCTTTATTTCTATTAAAAGGTTTTTTTTTTTCTCCCCTCTGCATTTTATTGAAGAGGACACGGCTGTTGCTTGTTGTTTTGTTTTTTTCTTGTACTGTTTAGCTGCAGCCCATACATTCAAAGGTTAGCTATTTTCTTTTTCTTTTTTCGCGTTGATGTAAATTTCACATCCGTTAAATTTAATCTTTTATCAATAACACTTTCGTCGATCCAAAGGTCCCACGCGTGTATGGGGTCAAGAGGCTAATTTCAAGGAAATTTCCACTGTAGGTTAAATTTATGGCACAGCTGACGTGTCACAGACGCAGAACTTGTAAATTACTCTCTGTGTCGTGGAGTCACTCCTGCACACTGTGCACGCAGGCACAGCCACGGAAGGAAGTATCTGCCATGATGTCCTTTATTTCACAACAGTTACTCTCGGAATGCGTTCAGGAATGACGCCTTGCGTCGAGATTTTCCTCGCGGCCGCTGCAGCAAATTAAACATTGGGTTGTATGAATGCTGAACAGCTGCGTTTTCCTGGCAGTATATTTGAAAGCTGTGTTACAATTTGCTGGCAAGCCTGGCTTTTTCAGTGAGGAAAATCACAGAGCTCACCTGGTAAAGTCTCTTCAAATCCAAAGCAATTCAAACTAATCTCGCTCTGTGTGGCTTTGAGGCCACTTAAACCAGACAATATACTTTATTCCAAGCGTTTGTTGCATGTTTTCAATATAATGCCACACTAGAGCAGGCAATTCTATAGACTATAGATAAAAAAAAAAAAATCTGCCAGCGAACTGAGGAATGACATAAACAAGAACACAGCAGCAGTCAATTATATAAATTCCCTTTTGAAGTCAATTTGATTTCACTTTAACCTCAAAGCAAAGTTGCCTGTGCAATGATAGCTCTAAATATACATGTTTTGTATGTACAAGCATGCAAAGGCGGCTGTGATATAGAGTCTGCCTATTACTAGTGCAAGCAGAGTCCCAGTGAAATGAATATCATGGACTTTTCATCACTATAAAGTATCTTTCAAGGTCTGTCTGGAGGAGGACATAACTGTAGAGCCCACGCTCCTGTGCATGCGGCTGTAATGTCTAACAACTTCCACCATTTCTCATATTCAGCTAATTTGAGTCTTCCCATCTCTCTGTGGTGCCGTGCGCTCTATACATCTTCACCCACCATCCCCTCGTATTTTCGCTCTGTGCACTCTCACTCTGGAGGACCTATACACTCTCAGATAAGAGGAAATGAAGTCTCGTCGGCACAATTTGAAGCGCTGCTTTGAAGCTGAATGTGAAATAGCGGCTCCGCTCCTCTCTGCTCCTCTCCGGCTGGTAAAATAAGGGCCCTCTCGTTAAAAGCACTTTACCTGTGCTCCCTCCATGGATCATTGCTCTCATTAAACAGATTTGGGGTTACATTCAAATCACAATTACTCCGAGCACTAACTGTTAATGGGCACATGGGTTGAAAGATTAAGAGAAATGTTTCTGACATTTCTCTTTATATCCCTCTTTGAGTTGGGGATGAGAACACATCAAAAGGTGGAAGGTGAGGCATAAACTAACCTAAACCAGAATGAGGATTCATTTCAAAGACGAGCTGGATTGAACTGTACCTGAAATCCCTGCCAAAAAGAAAAAGAAAAAGATAGAGTTTAATCTTCATCTCTGCTGGGGACCGTTTCTTAAACAATGAGTATGTGTTTAAAATATAGGAATCAGACTGAACTAGTGACTGGAACACATTCTTGCCCTTATATGACCTTTCAGTACTTACTGAGAGTTTTTCTTGAATATGTAGCACACATTGCTATGTGTGTGTGTGTGTGTGCGTGTTTGTCTGGGGAGCGTTGTATATGTACCAGACTGTTGAGAACACCCCCTGGGTCCTCCTGCACAATGCCAAGAAGAGTGCAGGCAAGATACTTTCATCTGCTCACCACAAAGATCCTGCTGGAGTGTGTGTCTGTGTGAGTGGTAAAATAGGGATATGTGTCACCTTGGGCACTGCAACACAGATAGGAAACATTTTTATATATATATATATATATATTCCTGATGCAGCTTCTTCTGTAGTCCTAATTTGACACATGATGATATAGATTTCCCAATTTTTAAGAAACAGTTTGAACATCAAGTATTCTGTAGATAAAAATAAAACTCTTTAACTCTGTTGCATCGCTTCTGAGAGTATCTTTTATTTAGTGACCTGCTGACTGCCTCAGGAAAAGAGACTTGCATCAAGTTTTATATTAATGACCCAAAACAAAAATAATAATAATAAAACAGACCTCAAAGTGGATGCTTCCTCCTGAGTGTATTTAACACAAATAGAATAGTGCAATTGGTGTGCACAGGTGAACATTGACGCTGCATGTGTTTGTGTGTGCGGTTTTACTGTACTGCACGTGTGAGGGCCTCTCCCGGTGACTGCCTAGGGCAAGAGCACAGGATGTAATCCCTTGTATGCCTCCAGTCTCTTAGCTGCCTGCGTAGATGTGGAGGAACGTTTTAGCCCCTGCAGTGTGCCGTAGGGCAGAAGTGCTCACCCTCCTGCACCGCTAACAGACAGCGGCGGGGCTGGTGCGGCGCCAACACAGCCTCTTCCCCGGCTCTCGCCATTTGTGCGTGACTCCTCCCGCACTCTGTATCTGTGTGGCACAGTTCAATTTGCAGGAGTGAGAGATGGCATGAGGAGGGAGAAATTGACTTTTGACAGCCATTATATTAACGTATGCATAACACTTTCACAAATTTTGTATCTGTGTCTGGAGGTGAAGAGGACCCTCTCGCCTGGAAATCAAATCATCTGCTTAATGTATAGGCTTATCTTGATTGGCAGATGGCCGTGCAAAAGCGGAGAAATATAGTAAGTAAAACATACTTATAGAGAAGCCAGATGTCATGCAGGCATTCTTAGAGCTCAATTCGGGCCCCATGACAAGCAATCAAATTTCATTTGACAAGGAAATATTCTGATGTGAATGGCTTTGTTCAGTGGGTGCACAGAAATCAGATCACTTAAAATAGCATCAAGGGAAATTATCCAACCTTCAGCTGTGTTCTTAAAATAGCTGAAGCAGATTTTCTCATAAAAAACAAACCCGTAGTTTTGCAGTAATAGCATTCTTCTGCCGAGAACTGGCACTACTCCAACTTTTGCAAGCAGCAAATAGTAACTCAAGCCCTAGATACTGGAATATGAGCACAATAGTCGGTGACACTCTTATTATTCCTGGATCATTTCTAGTTTTTGAAACTGAAACTCATCTTTCCATCACCAGACTTGACTGCATGATATAAATACCTTTACCCTGGTCAATAGTTCATAACCATCTAAGGTGAAGCTAATCGGCGGAATTACAAAGACGTATGAATCGCATCCAGTGTACACCGTCACATGTGCTTGTACCGTTTCCCCTGAAACCTGTCATAGACTATTTCCTTTGTGTCCTCGTCCCTTCTGCTGGTTTATTATTATCATGGCCTGACCTCCTGTGGTGTTTATCGAGGGTTCTGATGAGGTTCTTGAGGAAGGCTGGGGAGTGACAGGTGGTCTCCGTGATAACTATCCGTCCGCCGCCTTCTATCTCACCATGGTGCAACCCTCAATCACTGATCTCATCACCGATGTCCACACAGGACACAGCAGAAAGGCAGATCAATAGATGTCATAATCGATAGGTCAGAACGGGGATCCACCGAAAGGTCGGCGCCGATCGATCGCCACGTTACTGCACTGCGACCTCTGCGCCGCCGTGTGTCGTTCGGCGTTGGTCATTAACTATGAAACCCCGCAGGATGCCGGCCCCCCCGTTTTAATAACATCAACTAATCCTAATTATTAGTTCCGCTCCGGCTGAAGGGGCAGACCATGACATTTTCTTCATCTGTGTGTGTGATGTGTTACGTTACGATATCTGCCCGGCCCTCACACCTCTGACCCGTCTCTCCGTGACTGTTCCTCGTTAGGAGAAAGCCAGCTCGCCCCCTGCTGCATGCAGCCGCTGCCATGCAGCCATCATTAGCGAGTGACAGTGGTGCATGTGGTTGCCACGCCGCGAGGGTCTTTGTCCGGCATTTTTTAACTCCGGGATGCTATCCTGGAGCTTTACGGGGTCCGGATCGCAAATCTTACACCACTCAGCTGAGTGCAATCCTGGTCCACCGTAGAGCTTAGCAAGACATCCACCTGAGCTCTCAGCTCTGCAGGGGAAGAGGACAGGGCCAAATCTGATTTTCACCTTTGTCTCGACCAGTGTGAAGCTATGATGGAGTTTTGACTGGCTTGACAAATGCGGTGTCACGGGGGTGGTGAAATGAATGTTGGGAGTAAGCTTAGGTAAAGAAATGTATCTCAAGGAATGCAGTCATTGTGTGTATTTTAAGACACGAGTAAGTAGTCATCCTCCCAACCCAAGAAAATGAAATAAAATAAATAAAGTAATGAAATAAAGTAATCTTGAACACAACACACCAAACAAAATGCCTTTAATTAACTGAATCAGTGTCGAAATTGAATTAAAGGACTCTACAGTATGAAGTGAACAAATTGAAAATGAGGTACTGACATGCAACTACACAGCTGCTTTTGACCCTCTACACCCGTTTTGTCCAGCACTTCTCCCCTGAAATAGCATTAGCATAAATCTCCAGCCCATAGAGGTAATGATGGCGTGAAATTATGGCTGCCTCAGCAGACCTTATTCCCCTCTCTGCTCTCCCTCCCTCTGGGTCCAAGGCCTCAGCCTTCGACTGAGACTGTCTCCCATGCCTTCCTTCTCTCCATCCTCCCGCTCTCCTTCTTTTGCCTTCCAGTTCCACTCAAAGGGAATGTGTAACTGAATTTGAAATTGAGTGCCCCTCTTTCAAGGACCACGGCTAATGAGACGTTTTGCCTTGAAATCCAGGCTGGATGGGGGAGACCCTGATGGGCAAGGCCTGGAGATGATAGCCACCCTGTACGTCAGGTGTAAGGCTGTCCGGGTCTCTCACCGCTGAGAAGGGGAAAGGTGGTTTCTAAGAGCGAGAAATAAGTATAAGCCTTTCGCAGAATGAGCTCTCTTCTCTGGGTCACCCGGGGCTGCCATTGTGAATCCGAGAGCCAACCTGAAATAGCGCGCCTGTGTGATCTGCATCTATGTGCAAAGAGAAGGCCGACACCAGCCGGGCCTCCCCCTTTTGCATGCATATATTAGGAGCTATGCTGGAGAAAAAAAAGCCCATGAGGTCTGTGGAGAGATAGGAGGTGAAGTGACAATTAGAATCAGACGGAAGAAAGTATGCTGTAGTGGGTCTGAGTGAGTTTAGGAAGGATGGAGGATGGAGAGATGGAGGACAGAGTCAAAGAGATGGAGATGGGGTCGGGTCCATAGAAACAGGTATACTTGACAGTTTGCTGTCCAGGGATCATCCAAGAGGCTCTGCATGGGTGCAGTGATGAAAGGAATTGGGAGCTTTGCGTCCTAGGGGTTCTCCCTTTAATCAGGGGCCCTGAGGAGAGAACCTTGCAGCCTGTGGGCCCCTGGCCGCCGGTAGCCACTGTCATGCTAATGAAAGAGGCTCAGGGTGTGAATGGAGAGGCTAGCTTGTTACCAGCGTGCTAATTAATGCATGTGTCAGGAGTGTGTGTGTGTGTGCGACTGAGGGTTTTATGCATTTTAATGAGGTGTCTGTGTACGTGTGAGAGTGTGTATGCGTGTCAGGATGACAGAGATTTGAAGCGTGCGGCGAGACAGACGTGCAGCCAGGTTTAGAACTGGGGCCTCGGGAGCGCAGCAGAGAGATGGAGGAGAATTTGTCAGAAATGACCAGAAGTCCTGATTCTGGCCAGTATCAGTGTACGGCTCAGTAACGAGATGCCTTTCAGCCTCAAATTACAGTTAAAAACACACAGCGCCTGCAGACTCTGCACTGGTTATAAACCATAGGAAGTCTGTGATTCTATACATTGTGTCATCAAGACGTGTGATTAATCAGTTTTATTATTAACGGTATTTATTTATGCGTAAAATATCCCTCGGCTGAAACCTGCACTGTCTCGTCGTGCCGTCTCATTTACTTTCTCACGACTGGCCACATCACACTTACTGCTGTTTAACAGCGCTCTTGTGTCTGGCAGGGCCCAGACTACATGACAAAAAATGATCCTCGAATACATGTTAATGGTCTCACTCCAGACGAACCTCTCGGCGTACCCCACGTTCCCACGGACAAATAGATGGGGGGGACGGCCACAGGCACAGCATATGGCCCTATAGGCCGCAGCATTGTCCGAGCTGTTTGGGTAAGATTAAAAGAAAAAACTGCATTGTTGCACGTGTCACTTAGACAAGACATAGGGGCGTGTGTCAAGGCAGAGGGAGAGCCATCAAACTCTGTGACCTTTTAATTTGCCGGTGGCCTCTCCCACAGAAGCCTGCGTCGCCCGTACACGCACTATTCTGGGATTTGGGAGTATATCAATCTCACTGGTATTGACGAGGGACATGTTTGTGTGAGATTCAATTTGACTGATATAGCCCAGGAGGAAAGTACGAGAGCAGAGGTTTGTTTGAAAAGTCTTTATCGACACACATGTGACATAGCATTTCCACAACGTGAGGTTAAATAGTCCGAGGTTGCGGCCTGTGAGAGAACTATGCCTGAAAAATTGAAACCGTGATCTTTGATGGATTATTTGTAGAATGTCAGCATGGATGTCTCGGAGGATGTGACCCAATACGGAGATGATGCGCTAACGAAAGACGCTGCTCCTCTCCATCAATCAGCCCATGTACAATTTTAAACAGGCTCTTTTGGGTGTGTTCTGTGCAGTCAAAGGTCTTCTTTTCAAGTCGAACGCTTTAAATTTGATGAAACAGTGGAGTAAAAGCAGATGCATATAAATTTTAAAATAAAATTCCTTTCATTTATTTTATTTTTTTTCCAAGGCAGGTGCACCTGTGTGCTGAGTAACGGACCGTGCTGTAGGTGACTGTCTTACTTCACGAAGGGCGAGATACACTAGAGGTCCTTATATTTTGTTCCACTAGTACCGCCTCCCGTGCACCACCCTACCCCCAACCTTGTCCACCCTGTAAAGTGCCATTATAAAAATGTCAAGGGGTCCCTCTCTCTCGTCCTGCCTGTCAAAATCATGCGCCATTATGCAAATCACTGTGTGAACACACATTCTCCAAGATTTACATAAGCTATAAGGGCTGTAGGCAATGGAGAACTCGGATGATTACAGAATTAATCTCAGAGATACACGCTGCATGTGTACATTTATGAAAGTATGGGAAAATGTCACATTTGCTCTTAACAAAAACATCAAAAAAATCATTTTTAGAAACTTATTTGCTTTTGTTTTCTTTCATCCTTTGTACAAACTGTGATTAACTCGGAGCATTTTATAAAAAATATAGTTAAAAAAAAAATACCTGACTGTGTCTTTTGAAGTCGCACATGCTCACACTTATGTATTATATATTCTTCAAGTCAAGAGGATTTTCAGTCACTGATACATTTTATTGAAAAGATCATGCAAAATGTACAGCACAGTACCCCCTCCAATTGGGTTTAAAGCGATTTTCTCAGTGACTATTAGATAGAAGTGCGCATGTGATTTTATCCCTTTTTGCGCTTCTGCCCGAAATGGAAATTGAGAGTGAGAGAAAAGAGGGACATAAGAGGTAGAAATATGTCATTTTTGGTGAAAGGCATGTATGTACCTGAGATGGAGGTCAACCCTATGATGTGCCCATTTGGAGGTTGGATCATTAAAGCCATTTACCATGACTTTCACTGCATCGCTTCTTAAGTAATGACAGAGGTCTTCCCATCGAGAGTAAGGGGGAAAGAGCGGCGCGGATCCTCCCGCCGCACCTGCGCCGCGCGCCGCGTCACATTACGGGAAAAAAATCAAGAAAGGACAGATAACTTCACTGCTGTGTGACACATCAGGGTATCCATTAGCAGCAGAAAGAGCACGGGAGAGAAAGAGACACAGGGAAGGAGAGAGAGATCAGGCCTTCTGTTTTGACAGCCCTGAACTAGAATATTGCTCCATTGTTTGTTTCTCAGAGACGAGGAGTCATGGATGTGGTTTGAGTGACAGTGAGTGTGATGTACGCTGACACGTAGAGCTGCTTCACATTTCCTCTAATTGCTCCGCATTGCCCGAGCTTGGCACACATGTAGAGCATGGTAAGAGGCGCCTCTTTTTAGGTCGAAACAGGGGGTTGCTGTGATTTGGCATACAAAGAGAAAAGAAGGCACAGGGGGTAGAAGAAGAGCAGGAGGAGGAGGAGAAGGGCTTGAAGAGGAGGCATTCTATTATTCCTGATAGACTACTCTGAAGGACAGAGAGGCGATGGCCTTGTTTGTACAACTCTGTGGCATAATAATGTCCTGCATTAAATCTCTGCCCAGTTAAAGCGTAGATGTAGTGCCGGGCACGCTATGACGTCAGGTACATTCAGCCCGACCAGGTGTCAACGGAGCAAGCTAGTTTAGCGCAAATGCAGAAACAAAGAAGGGGATGTGAGGGGCACAATGCGGTGGCAGACATGGCGTCATGTTTGATTCACGGCGTGCTGAAAAGCATTGAGATTGGAGGAAATCCTTGCATGGGAGGGGGGGAAAAAAGCCTCTATCCTTGCTGATGCTATTTTAATTAAATAGTTGCTAGGTTACACATTGCAGAACGACAGAGGTGGGTGGTGTGGCACAGGCGCCTGGGCAAGGGGAGTAGTGTATGTGTGAGTGTGTTGATGTGCATGCATATTCGCGCAAGCGTGTGTGTGTGTGTGTGTGAGAGACGGGACATGTCCCTGAACAATGAAAGCACATCCCTTTTTTTTTTTTTTTTTTTTTCCACACCCAATCTATAATAAGGATTTCAAATGTGAGACATATTGACATGAAATACAGTGAGAGCGATTTTACGCTCTCTAAAACTCTCTCTAGCTCCCTCCCTCGCTCTCTCCCCATATTCGTCTGTCTTTTTCATTTTTCTCTCACAGATCAGAGGACGGGGGGGAAGCCCCCTTTCATCTCCGTGACAGTGCTTTTCACCTCCACTGGTGACTGGTGCTCCTATTGCACACTGGGATGCCAGACAGTGCAGAATGCCACGGGCCTGTGTGCCCTGGCAACCGCTCCTGTTTTAGATGCCACCCCTCCCCGACGCGCTTCTCGAATACACACAGCCTCCTCTGGCTCGCCAATCCGAGCCTTCGTCCAGAACTCTGACCACACAGAAACCCAGACAGGGCACTGATGGATGGGGCTGGAGAGAGAAGAGAGTCCCTTGATGTTGGAAATAAATCTGACAGGCCCTACTGGATAAGGCCAAGCATAATCTTTCTCATTGACTTCACGCTGAAGGGTGTGTGTGTGTGCGTGCGTGCGTGCGTGCGAGGGTTTGTCCTTTCTTTCTACACCATTTTCTTTATTTTCCACACCCTCCCCTCATCCCCACCTCAGCCCTCCTTTTCTTCCCCACTTCCCTCCTCCGTGGCAGCAGAGATAATGCCATAATTTACAGCTATGCATTGTAGAAGATGAATGATAGTTGCTTTTTCTTGCTTAATATGCATTCACCACCACCAGATAATAGTCTTTTTGTAGGAATAATAAAAGAAATACCTTCAAAAGAAATTGGGCATTTTTATGTTATATTCTCCTCCTAATGTGCTAAAAGTGATATATAATTTTCAATCTTTCATTAGAAGGAAAATTGATAATGATGAAAGTGCAGTGCGTTTTTCTATAGCTGTTCCTTTTTCATATTCTTCAGTGAAATATTGCAGGGTGAAAGTTTGCTTTCGCCCCCCATAGGTATTCTCCTGAGTGTATATGGAGCTGGCTTAAGAACGGAGACACACACACACACACACACACACACACAAACAGACACACAAATAATTTTGCAAACATCTTTTGCAAAAACATCCACTCTTGATGCATATACAGCATAAATATGTATTCCATGTCTCAGTCACAAACAGCTATTCTCTCTTGTAAGTTCACACGCCCGTTGTCTCCCCTGCAGGCTGTGCAGTAAAGGAGGCTGGAGCTTGGGTCTGCGCCATGAGAGGCTGGGAGACCAGAGTCTGGGGGCCAGTTTCCCCTGGGGACCACTCTAAAGGACTCCGGTGACCTTCAGACTTCCTCCTCCGGCAGGTCGCAGCGAGAGGTCAGGGGTCGCTTGAAGCAACAGGGTGTGAACGTGTTACCGCCTCACAGACAAATAGGATCAAATGACTTTACTCTCCGAACACGGAGATGGTTTTAAATTTCCTGATTCTAAATTTTTTGGAAATGACCTTGTTCATGCTTATTTAGTGCTTGAATGCACCGTCAATATATGATATCCAAGAGGATATACTGTACAGGAGATGATTTAGTTGGGAGAGACACAGCTTCCAAGTAACAAAGTTGAATATATATTGTTTGATAGATGCCTCTCAGTTTTTTCTCCTCATCACCAAAGTCAGATCTCGGAGACTGGGGATCGCTCTATAACAAAAGTGGAATAACAAACCCACGATATGTATACCTCGCACGGCATCAACATTCAACGCACGCACGCGAATGTTATCTGAGCCGATCTGTATTTATGCCGCCAGCTAATTGACAGGCTGCAAAATAAATGTCTCCCTTTGTCCAGAACAATGTTCAGAATTTGCCGCCTTCATTCCAATCAGTTTCTCAGTTCCTGAAAACAGCGGCGACTTACATTGTCTTAATTAGGAACATAGGCTCGCTTTACAGCAATGTGTGGGAGGACCTGGAGGTTGAAGTGCTCGGCGAATGCAATGTGCATCATCATCCTAATAAAATATAACCCCTGAAAATTAACTCTGCTCGACCTGAGGCACGCAGAACGACGGGGTGCAATGATGCAGGTTTCGGTGTGTGTGAGCGCGTGTGCGTGCTGATATGTGCGTGCTTCTATAGAAGGGCTTTTGCAAGTGTGAAGCCACAAAGGAAGCAATTATGGAAACAAAATGTTTGTTATTGTATTAATTCCGTTATTGGTGAGGAAAGGAGAAAATCCCACAGAGGGAAAAAGAAAACAAATGTGCTGTAGCCTGCAGCTCCTTTGTCCTAGTTTGAGCACCACATTGGCCCAAAGTGCATCAAAGTGTCAGCAACTCAAACATGAAAAATGGATGAAGACAACGGTGCAATTCTCACATTCTTTCTAATAAACTGTCAATCAAGCGGCGGCGTGAATGACACTAATATCATATGAGGCAGCATCCCATATCAAAGATCTCATCGATGATCATTCCCCCTTGGCTCAATCTGAGGCCTGTCCTCCCCTCGCATTATCACCATCATCATTTGGACATGAAAGGAGGGAAACAAGTGCCGCGCCATTGCCAAGGAGAAAACCTTGATCTCGGGGCATTTGCATTCGCCACCTTGTCCCACTGGGTGTATGAACGAGTCGCCGAGGCGCTCTGCCATTGGACGGCGATGCAAAAAAACACTCTGCTAATGCTCAAAACAAGCAGGCTCTCCCCCCTCCCCCTCCGCACACTGTCACACTCAGCTGGTGGCACTAGAGGGCAGTCCACTCTGTTGCTTTTTTATTGGTAGGGAGGCATCTACAGTAGAATCCTCATCAAAGGAAATGGGACACAGCAAGATTTTATTTTATTTTTTTCATATATAATTAATGCATTTATCATGTAAAGAAAATCTGTTAGGATTCCGTGAGCCTAGTGTTCAGCGTTTTCACCACACGGCATTTCGCTTTTGCTAATTAATTTGAAATGCACGATTAATCTTCAGCTAAGCATATATAAATATATATATTTTAATATTTGGCAAATTGTGACTTGCATAAACAAGATACGAATTCCACGTGTCGTGGTGGGAGGGTACTTCTCTCTAGAGAGTGTGAGACAAAATTTAAATGCATTTGTGTGATATAATATGAGCAAATCGATCGATATGTTATCAGATAGCACCCCTTTAAAAAAACCCAAAAAAACCTAATCTAAACGGGTTAATAACAGGCTGAGCAGGGTTTCCTGACACGCTACAACAACACATTACATTGCAGTTAATTCTCGACAACATTAAAAAGGCCAATACGCTTTGGAAATAATACGACTAAATATAGACTACGCTGATTAATAAAACTGGTAGAACGCCGCAGTTATTTCACATTAAGATTCAAAGAGAAGCAATTAATATAAACCCCTAGTACGTGGACACACACACACACACTTGCACGCTCTCACACTCTTTTGAAGGAGCCGTACTCTGGCAGTGTGTCTGTGGTATAGTGTCTGCTAATTAAAGGCCTACAACAATGAGGCACGGAAACCCCAGAGGAACAATGTTCATCTGAGATGAATTAATGTAAGAGCAGTGGTGATTACCACGAGGGCAGTCAGCCATTTCACATTTCTCGCGCGAGGCAGCGGACCTGAAATTTTAACCGTGGCCAGATTTAACTGTAGTTTACATGGTGCGAGGATTACTGCCTCACTTTTCCTGCTTTTTAACTGGTTAAAGTCAGAGAACGACGTTTGCTCGGGGTGGGACGACGACCGGTGTGTGTGTGCGTGACTGGGAAAAACCACAATGCTGCGACCTCTTGAATGTTTCCTGCGCTTTGAGCATCTTTGTTGTCTTCCATGTCAGAATTTATGGACACTGGATGACTCCCTTGACCCTCGATGATTTTCTGACAACGTTCAAGCAAAAGCCTTCTTTACTGTTCATTATTAAACATGCCGTAACTTTCTGACTGTTGAATCTCGACGCAGGTTTGCGAGCAGCTTGAATAAACTGTGAACTGATCCCGTATTTACTGCCTTAGAATAAATTGTGCTTTTATCTCATGTGTCAATAAAATTGTTGTTTCAATCACGACTGGAGTCATTAAGGGTCTCTTTTAAAAAGAAAAGTGGAATTTAAAACCCATTTTGCTTATACGCTAACTAAATTACCTAACTATTATCTCCTGTTTTTTTTGGGGGGGGGGGGTTTGTGAAATGTCAAAAAATAAAAAAAATCACTCGCATGTGGCATACAACGACGCCTAAATGTTTTCCGCTGCCGTTTCAGGTGTTGTCATGGTAATGAAAAGGTGATAATTGCATGTGTCGCTTTTAAAATGGCCGCTACGCGCCGACCTCAGTCAACCAATCTGTAAATTGGCGCTCGGATCAGCGGGAATCCTTCGCTGTTGTTTTCTTGCAATTTGGAAATATCATCGCAAAGAAAGCAAAATAAAAAAGTGTTAAAGAAAAACAGGTCAGAGGAGGAGCCGGAGCGAAGCAAAGCCCTCTCTCTCTTAACAAGGTCAGGTCAATCAAGTAAGTATGGCCGCTTCTTCTTCTTCTCACAATCAAGTTGAGGATGGGATCACCCTTCTGTGTTGGACAGAAAGCTCACTATTATACCGCCCCCCCTTACCCTTTAGAAGCTTCTCAGTTCTTCTGGCTGTGTTGGGGGGGGGGGGGGGTGTCTCTGCTGCCCGTCCTGAATCAGAGCTCCACGGCACTCTATGGAGAAGGGACCTCTGTGAATAGGCCCCACTCAAGAGGAATAAAGGAACCTCTCCACCGGTTTGTTTTGGAAGCTGTCTTATTGATCTGTCTACCTATGAATGAATGCATTGGCCCATTTTTCCCGCTCATGTGCACAATGGCACTCAAGGCCTGTATTAACTGGCCCGATGTTATTCCCAGAGAATGGCGCGCATTAAGAGGAGTTTGGGAGCGTTTGTCATCTCATCCCTCTATCTACTCCAGTAACCTTTCCCACAAGAATAGAGACGCCAAACTAAGAAAAGCAAATCGATGGCCATTGACTGCCTGAATCAATGCCAGTTTGCACGAGGACATATTTCATAAGTAGAGCGATGCTGAAACACAATTACAGTATTGCCGAGCACCGTCATACAAAGACCATTGGGGCTGGCATAAAAGACACAATTTGAAATCTCGCTCGAGACCTTGAAGATCCAGAAAGGAGCCAAAAAAGAGAAGAAGGAAAAAAAAAAAGTCGAAAGGGATGCATTGATTTGGGAAGAGGACCTTATGTGTTTGTAGTCTTCAAGTGCACTGAAGTGCTGTGAGGTTTTGGAAAGGAAAGGGACATCTGTGTGGAGTTTTTTCTTTTCTAAATTTAAACTTAGGTCACAGCATGTGTTTTTAAGGCAAGTGTGTGTTTTACTTTAAGCACATGCAAGCGTGGGAGTCCACGACAAGGCCCTATCACACAAATAATCAGCCCTGCAGTAGAAGCCAAGAAGATATACAAAAACTACGCCACTTTATTCAAGTCATTTAACAGGTTTTCCACTCTTTCTCAGTAGAAAAGTATTTTTTTTTCATCCCCGTAAAACAGAATTGTCATTTTCCTGTTTGTTTTTTTGAAAACACAGATCTAGCTAAACTAATCACACAGCATACAAAAAATGTTCTCGATCACATTTATAGGACTGATGTTGGCATGATTTGGAGGGAAAGATGGTCTTTGGTGATTTGTTAATGCACTCATTTGCTACTAGAACGGCCAAAAATTCATTAACATCACTGACTTGCTGTCATTTTTTAGGTTATAACGACTTAAATTTCACTCTCAGTTTCTCTCTTTGGCCATTTGAGAATCAACTACCTGCATGAAAAGACTCACCAACAAGTGGAGAGACTACTTCTTAAGTTTGCATTAAAGCTTTGCAAATGGGCCCATCTTCCATCCATTTGCGTTGCTGCTGAGGTTTCGCATGAAGCCATCGAGCCGGTGAGGATAAAATAAAGAACATAATTTATTTAAGACAAAATCTAAAGCAGAAATAAATACATGAAAGAACAACAATGTGTGTTATTTACGTCGTGAACCCAACAATGAATGACAAACACTTTCTGCGGTAACAAACTGAAGAAATGACGCCCGATCAGGCTAATACAACTCTGAACGTATATCCCAGCTGTTTCTTAAAGTTTAATCTGTAACTGATTTGTCAAAACACATTTTCAAATTTCAGCCATCATGCACTCAAAAAAAACAAAAAACAAAACATGGATTTGCTGTTAAAATTAGAAATGTTTACAGGCCTCAACACGTGTAATAAATAGAAAAAGACTGGTCAATCAACAGAAATTGTCATTAGGACATGAGATTTTCTGATGGTATTAGACAAATTTAAGAAGAGCAGGGGATGGGGGAGGGTTAAACAAACTCACCATACAAATCATCTTCATGAAAACAATCTAGAAATTAGGCAGGATTGTTACATTCATTATGTGCATATTCCCCATCATTTAAAAACAGACACAAACTAAAGGTAAGACTTTCAACATCAGGAGTTGTGTTGATATGGTGCTGCTGGACTTCTTAAAACGTCTTCTATACAAAACTCGGACCCGGAATTGATCGATCGCAGCTCCATTGAAATGCAACGATGAGATGACACGGCGGAGAGCCGGAGCCGTAATTAATCTGGTATCACGTAGCCTACATTCCTGAATAGACTGGACAGCCTCATTGACCAGTGTCATCAGCATAATGACCGTTTGTGCGCACATTTACCCACCAAAGAATTACAGTACACCGACACACATCAATGTCCTTTTGTGAACTAGAACAATTGATTCCATCTTCATCGAGATGGATCTACAGAAAACAGAAGGACGCAGAGTTGTAGTCCAGATTCAAACACCAACAGACAGACTCAGTTGGCACCTTTTTAAAAAAAAAATAATAAAAAAAATCAGAAATTTTACAAATCCACAATTTGATCAGTTAGAAAAAAAAGAAAAAAGAACTAAAAATTGTTCTCATATGAGTTTAAAAGCAAAGGGTAAACGCAGAACATAAAGGCGGTAGCTTATCAACAGTAGTTGACTTCATCTCTTCTTGATCACAATGCCCTTTCTTGTTACAGCTGACCTACAGCAGAGATCCTTTACACGCAGACACACACGCGGACACAAGCACTTGACTGAGCCCTACGCGCTGTCCTCCCTTTGAATATACCTCTGCTTAGCACAAAAAAAAAAAGGGAGCTTCAAATTCTCCCATAACTTCGGAAATGGCTCAGTTAACACCAGGATGGTTACAAATGCAAATCATAACGTCGCAAATCTATTGGAACGCCTTTCACTTGAAAATCTTAAGTTTGTTTTAGAACATGGCATGTATCTCCCTAAGTTTAACAACTCCTCTTGCTCCTCCGCAAGTACAGCTCGTGTTGTCTGCTCTATAAACCTGGTTGGCGTGAAGCTCTTCCCAACCAGCCTGGAAATATGCACAGACTGCCTCTCCCTCCACCTCTTCTAAACAGAGCCTCACTGGTCCTTACAGCAGAACTTTTAAGACTGTCAGACACAATTGAGAAAAACATTTTGACTTTTAATTTTTAAAAACCCATATTTGTCTTTTAACTTTAAACATGGGGTCCAAATATGGCAGTTATTAGTTTCCCCCAAATTGTGTGTAGCTTCTATCCAAGATTAGCACCATCTTGGACTCTGACGCAACTTGAGTTGCAGTGACTATTAACGGCCGAGGCCCCTGACAGCATGTATCCAGTCATGCTGAGAAACCCCAGAAGTGGTGGATAATTGCCAATACTAGTTTTCAGGAAAGTTACCAACCACATAAAATAGAGAGAGCAGTCTGATATCAGAATCCTACAACATGCATGAAGCTGTAAATAAGCTGCATTTACGATTAACCGGAACAAAAGATCACAATGAATCTGAAGATGTCGATGGACTGAACTCATAGCATGTGCTTTATAAATACCATCGATTAAACATATGTGGCAGAATTGAGCAGAATAGACGCGCCACATTTCAAAACGGAAAATGAACTGTAATCAGCATCTCAGACACAGTATTTCGCCTCACATCATTCAAATTTCCAAATGAAACCTGAATAAAATTGTCATTACTGTGTTTGTACAAGTAAAAATAATAAAGAGTTCACAGTCATCTGTGGAGGAAGCACTGGAAGTTGAACCAGGAGCTCTGATGATATGATCAGTCTTTGTGAGGTGGTCGGGGGGGGGGGGGGGGTGGGGGGGGGGGGGGGTGGAGCGGACTCATCAGCAGGCCCCCCCCCCCGCTCAGTCCTTTCTGATGAGGCTGAACATATGGTAGTACGGTGGGGGTTGGGACGCCTCTGTCGGAATGGTGGGGCTATGCTGCCATGAGATACTGATGGTAGAAGAGGCCAAAGAGCGAGGTGGAGAAGAGGCAGGCAGCAATCCACCAAGTGAAGAAGGAGAAGAGGCCCCTGAAGAGTAAGGGGCTGAAAACAGTCTGCAGGCCTCCCAGGGCTACTGACAGCTGGGCAACTGATGACCGGACTCCCGTTTCTACTACTGAAGCTGGTGTTGGGGCTGCGTCCATCACAGAGTCAGAGTTCATTTCATGGATGCAAGGCAGGTCTTCTTCAGGATAGACCCACCAGGAGTGACCACCTGTAATAAATGAGGCAAAGAAAGAAAACGGCTCAGACTTGAGGCAGGCAACAAGACATTACAAACTGCAAAATAACCAAACATTGGACAACTCACCTAAGGTTTTTAGCAGCAAAGTCGTATGTAGCAGCATCACCAGGGGTGCCACATACTGTAGTGCGATTACACACAAGTAGTAAAAAACACGCGCAACCTGGGTGAAATCAGAGAAGAGCAATGTTGAATGTAAAACAAGTATTAAGATGTTAAACACTTAACAGTCATAGCTGCTCAATCACCATGTAGTGTAGGAATCCTGTTATACTAATGATGATGATGATGATGATGATGATGGATCGAGGGACGTGTCAATGAAATTATTAACTACATTTAGAAAGCACTCTGATATAATTAAATACCATGATCATATAATGACACTGAGTTTGATCAGTCAGGATTAATCATAGACAACAACTTCCTTCCCTACCTCAGAGCTAGAAAAGAAATATAACAAAAACTACCACCCTCTACTCTTGGCAGTACATCTGTATTTGCAGTGCCCTATATTCTAATTCAGGCTGATGCATGTTGGAGATAACCTGATTGGACATAGTTGTAAAACACACTCAGTGACAACATTTACAGGCACTACATATTCTTTTTTTTTTTTGGCTTTCTTCCAAAATTGGTTACTGCCTCTGCCAACCAGCTGCAGCTTACTCCCTCATCTGTCCAGACTCTATGTCGTTGGTGACTTTGAAGGAATTTAATAAGTGAAGTTGAATAACAGAGAGTGAATATTTGACCCTTTTCAGATAAGAAGTCATCAGTTCATCATTGAATTGCATTAGGCGTTTGTGTGAAATTGTGTCAAAACTAGCACGTGACCTGTTGGGTTAGGATCGAAAAGGTGTTTTGTGAAGTCACAATTACCTTGGCCTTTGTTGAAAAATTCAGCCTTGAGCACAAGTAAATGTCTGAGCAAAAATTAAAGAAATTCCCCCAAGATGTCCTTGATATTTTGCGTTCAGCAGAACGGGACATAATGTGAGGTCACAGTAACCTTGACCTATGACCACAAAATTTGAATCTGTTCATCCTTGAGTCCTAGTAAACATTTCTGGCCAGTTTGAAGATACAGAAGATAAAAATACAATATTCTTTTCAAGTTGATGACTTTACCAAAGAAAATGAATATTCAGCTAATATTACTATGTACTGACAGCTTAACAGAGTGGGGACTGTTTGTGCCTTTTAGCTTCTTTTGGCCAAAATAGGACTTTTCTTGAATATTTCTAGAGATGACGGACTTATCCAACTGTGTGAACCACCTTCTGGACAGGTCAATGCTGGTATATTTAAACAGGCAAGAGGCTGTGTGACACATACTGGGGTAAACCCCGCAACCAATTGAGACTTGTATTTCAAATGTGCTGTATACATGTCCAACCAATGTTCTTCAAACCTGACAGATTCCACGTCTCGGGGCTTTAAGATCAAAGTATACCATGTATTGCAAAAGGGTGCATTCAGCATTTTCTCTCACCATCTTTTGCAAGTCAACAGTGCTTATCCGTCCCGCCTCCTTCTTCATCTGGTCCACCCCCTTCTGGGCTAGGTTGAGGTAGGCCTGCAAGTGATGTCTCATCATAGCTAGCCGGAGCACACACATCAGTATGATGGCCCATAACCGCAAAGTATCATACGTCTGTTCAGTCATCCTGACATTAATAGAAAGAGAAGAGGTGAGAGGATGGCAGCCTTTTCTGGTCCGCAAACTCAACACATCATGTACCCGCCGTATCATTTGGATGGTAGGCAGAGACGCTGAGACAGAAAGGAAAGATAGTAAGGGCAAAAAGAGTCATAAACAATTCAGAAGGAAAAGTAAGAGAGGGTGAAATTGAGGTTTGAAAAGGTGAAAAGGGGGAACTCTAACATGAAATCAGACATAATCTGGTTTGACCTTGATGGAATCACAGTCACTGTCAACAGCAGAAGAAAGTTAGACAGATGACAGAATTCGAACTTATGCAAGAAAAAAAAAAATGCCATCGCAGAATGAATGAAACTGATTTTCTTCAGGTAGGACTAAATTTGTTTACGGCCTAATTTAACCCAAGCAGCGTGTAATGTTGTCATTTCACTTAAAGAACGAGCTGAATACATTCTTTATCTCACTGAACTGTTGTTAAATCCATTCTCAGAACTGTTGTTGCTTTGTTTACATGAATGTTCCTGCACAAAAGCCACAATTACTTCAATTTTCAAAGCTTAACAGTCTCATCCTGTCCCTTGTTTGAGTGGCAGGCGATTAGCTTGTTAGATATCCAGGAAGTCCAACTGACTGGCCTAAGAACTACAGATCAATCAACAAGAGGCACGAGAACAGATTAATGTCTTCATGAATTATTACAACAAACGATTTAATTCTGTAATCAATTCAAAAGCCAAAATGCACAACATTGTTTGATTTTTGAGAATACTGTTTGACACTTCTTGATGTGCCAACAGAAACAACACTACTTACCAAAAAAAGACAACTTAAAAAAAAAAAAGATTTCTACCATATATCCAGCTACAGAATGACAAACTTTTCTGCGGTTGCTACAGTGTGCACGTGATGTATACCGATGAACTATTGTTACTTACAAAGGCACGCTTTCCTTTCCCAGAGTGGGGTTCATTATGTAGTCCTTGGTAATGGGCTTCACCCACAGCAGGACCATGAGGAGAGGAGACAGGAAGTTGATATGAAGAAGAGTCCTAAAGAAACAATGACAGATATGAGTTAACATAGGGAGAAAAATGGTCCTTATTATCAAAGCAACTTTCCCTGAGAGGGAACCAAGGCACACATTTTAAAGGGCTTGGAGATAATCTCTCTCAGTGACAGGGTTTGAGGATGTAAACTCATGACACTTAAGAGGGGTAATGGAAGAGGAGGCCATTTTGGAGAGCCTGCTATGCCAAAGTGGATTATCCGAATGCGACGTGCTCCCTGCTCTGTACCGCCTATCACGGTCTGAGACAAGCCATCCAGTGGGTTCTGAAATAGAAATCTGCCCCAAATGGGGAGTCTTGACCTGACTCGCATGGTGCTCCCTTGTTACTGACACACTCCGTGTAGTAGGAGACAAGCACCACTGAGGTGTACTTGACTTCTTCATAGACAAGACAGTACATGCGTTAAGTCTAGAATGGCATACTATTCATTAGAGCATCCTGAAACTTATATATCACTGAGCAGCTCATTAATTTTCATGTTTCATATTTATTTCAAATTAAGGGCTTTGAGGTACATCTTGATGCAGTAAAAGTGAGTAAACCCTTATCTGGGAGATTCTGCTCCTTACTTTCTAACGTAACGTTGTAGGTCCTGTGGAAAAATATTTTGCTTCACAAGTGATTCTTTTCAGCTGCTCTTTGCAGGAAGGGTTATGTTGCTCTACCTTCCACTTTAAAATTCTCAAAATGTTCTATTGGATTCCAGACGGGTGACACACCTGGCCAGGTCACAGTTTTTTTTTCTTCTTTTAAAAACATGTGTGATTGTTGTAGTGTGTTTGGGGTAATTGTCATGCTGGATATGTCCTCTCGGGTCTTTTTGAAACTGTAAAGCAATATTTTTATTCAGCGTTATTCAGTGTAAAAACATGCATAATAGTTTGCATAGTGCCGTTTGTAAGTGTCAACTCCGGTCAGCATACTTGTTGGGATCTGAACCTGGTGGTGCATAATCAGGTAACCACATGGCTGCTTTTGTCTTGGGAACAAAGGAGCCCTGGAAAAACTCTATTACCCACAATCCTCCAGGTGTGAAAAACTGACCAAGCAGTTCACTGGCTGACAGTGGCATGTGACCTATGAGGTCATCAGGTCATATAAAATGCACCGTTTGGCCTTTGTTCTCTCTCTTATTCTCTTATCCTCCTACCCTCTACAACTCCACACCTCCACGTGGAGACCCCCAGCTGCTAAGCTGCAGCTGGGCGCCAGGTAGTCTGCTAACAAAGAGCAACTACTTGCAGGCCTGTTCTCCATACAGCAGCGAAGCGAGTTCCTGCTGAGGAATCTACACCAGCTTTTTAGCCAACAAACAGAAGGTTTGCAGGCTAAACTCCCAAACAACAGGAGCCACACGGCTAGTTAGCACCGAGCTGCTAACAAGCCACTTCAAAGGACTTCAAGGAGCGGCCAGTTTCCCTCCGTTTGCCATCAGGAAAACACAGCAAGGACTTCAACTTTTCCCGGTTTGGCTTTCCATCAGGAACTGCCAGCTAAAGGAGCAACACACCAGAAATTGACTTTCCACCAAATCTGGTAGTATGACCTGGGCCTAGTTAAGCTAAGCAAAGCATAGAACTTAAACTTTGATTTGATGTGATATTTGTTTTATTGAGTGTTTAGTATAGTGATTTGATGTTAGTTTAGATTATGCAACACATAGACTCAGGGTCTCTTGCATGCTAAACTAACCATCCTTTCTCTAACCTGGCACCTCTTATCACATTTTCTTATCACATTCCACCAAGGCATTTGGCCAGCACACGGCACATGAGTGTCCCCACTCAGCAGCCATCTTGTTTCCTTTGTGTTCAAGACCTCAAGGCCCCAGTGGCCATCTTGGCACGCCCACAACCGGCGGCCATCTTGGCACGCCCACAACCGGCGGCCATCTTGACACGCCCACAACCGGTGGCCATCTTGGAACGCCCACAACCGGCGGCCATCTTGGCACACCCACAACCAGCGGCCATTTTGGCTCACACACACACACACACACACACATACATCTGTATTGAGTACACTGTAGTTAGCTTGTATGTTTAATTTTATTCTTGTTAATAAATGTCTTTTAAACATACCTGTCTGTTTAATGTTGCACAAGAGTGAATATTGCCAACCTCTACACTGTCAAGAACTCCAAATTCCTTCAACTGTAACTAGTTGTTAACGTGGTAATTTTGGTTATAGTTATTAAGTTAATTATTAATCAGAAATCTATATTGACAATTTAGTATAATTTATGAGACTGTTTTGATTAATTGGCTATCTTTTCCCTTCCTAGAAGGGTGGTGCCCCGAGGTGATCTAGTAATTCAGATCCAATTATTTAATAATAAATAATTATTTTTGATAATTATTAATTATTCATGATAGCCAAACCCCAATACTGAGTGCCTTAGTACCAGGCCCGACAAATGGTGCCCCGTGTGAGGCAGAGTACTGTTGGCAATTATTCATAATTGTGCAATATTAATTTCAGCATAATTTTGGCCAAAGCCAAAAATATTTTTGAACAACTTTTAGACTTGCCAGAAGTCTTAACATTCAATCCCACTAGTCTACCACAGGAGTAGATGTCCAGTTGTACTTACGAACAGGTGCAGTGTGGTGATAATTTATGAAATTCATAGATTGATAAATTATTAATAATGCGTTATTAATAACTACCGTTTTCAGTCCCATTGTACTACATTAAGAGTTGCTTTTGCTGCTAGCTAATACAAGTTGAACCTACTTTTCGTAGTTGTAAGAATTTCGGCATTCGAATACCACGTATTCATGCAATCCAGTCAAGCTGTTCCTGTTAATTTAAGTGCTCCCCTGTTGAATTAAACCACAGCGTGCCACCGGCCCTGTGTGAAAGAACTTGTGCCAGCTGTTACTGCCATGCATTTCAGCCTAAGTAAGATAAGGAGTCTGAGATAGAGCCACAGTGTGCTACCAGCCCTGTGAAATATAAGTTATATATATTTAGCTGTTACTGCCATGCATTCCAGCCCAAGTTAACTTTAAGAATCACGTCTCTAACTGTTACTGCCCTGCATTTCAGTTATTGCATTTTGAGTTTTGGTGAGTAAATTTGCATTTACTGTGTTACCAAATTTGTTGTGCCCACTAGAGCCACTAGATGGTGCCATAGCTACCTTTCTAGCCTCTCTCTTAGAAGCTACATAGCTACTTAGCATAGCATTGCTAACCATTGCTTCGTTGTTGTTGTTTTTGACACCTCCATCCCACATAACAATGGAGAACCCCTGTGTAGAGCAATTCATTTCTTCCCTTGCACAGAGCCTTAACCCAGGCTACCCTGAACTCATTAGCAAGTTGAATTTCAGTGAGTGCAGGGAAGAGATAGATTCTCTACTGCAGGACAGGTGTGATGCACAGACTGCATCCAAAGGCCCATTGTTAAGATGTTTGCTTCTGAACTTCCACAGGCAATCCAGCCTTGCCTCTCAGAGCAAAGCAGCCTTAGAAAAGGAGGTAGAGTCCCTTAAAGCGCAAACGGCTTGTCTCCTCCATGAGGTACAAATGGCCAATAAGAAAGCTATGCGCTACTTAGCAGACCTGCACTCAGCAGAGTCCGATCTTTGTGCACACAAAGAGGAATTGTTAAGGCTTAAATCAGGTTGTCTTTCCCCACCACAGTCATTAAGCCAATGTGATTCTGGTTATTCCGATTCACACTCCTCCTGTAGTGAAAGGTTAACACCCTCTACAGTTAGAAGATGGGAACAATTTCCAGCCGACCCTGAGTTCCTGGGAATGGAGTCAGCTCCTCAACCTCCTCTGAGAGACCGAGGTAACAATTACCTGACGTCCCATCTCTCTGACATAGACCGTGAAGAGGTTTGTAGTTTATCCTCCAGAAGATATTCTGCCCAATCTTCTTTTCAGCCTATGATGTATGACACTCCCATCCGTGCCCATCTCTCCGAAGGGGGGACTACAACACCACAGGTTTGCCCAGCCCCCGCCTTTCCACCAGAGACGACTGTTGCATGTGATGCACCTGCCCGGACACCGCAGTGTCCCCGCTTTAAAGTGCTTGAGTTCCTTGCTAAGGACATTGAACATCTTGATCCAGACAGCTGTGATCATAACGTTGACAATTACGTTAGGGATTTAGACCACGCCCTAATTGATTTGCCCCATGCAACCCAAAGGGAGAAAGTTAAACTTGTATGGAAAACAAGCTCTAAAGCTGTCCATAAGTTTATCCAGTCACAACCTCCCACAGTCAGAGATGACTACACAGAGCTCCGTCAAGCACTACTAGAAGAATTCTCTTCTACTGCTGATGAGATTGACTCAATGGTTGCAGCCCTCCAAATTAAACATACCCGTCATGAGCATCCTAGACATTATTACAAACGTTTGATACATGTGTACTTTCAGGGCAAGAATGCACCAGGCTTAGAAGAGAACTCCACCTTCAAGTCTTTATTCTTGCAGAACCTTCACCCATGTGTACGCACTCACGTTGCACTCATGACACGCCAAGGTGACCCCTCGATGCACGACATCAGGAAGATGACACAGGTGGCTTGGGAAACTGTTGTCACTTCCAAAACAAGAGGGAAGACTGTTGAGCCCTCCAGCTCAACCACCAAGGCATCATCCCGGTCTACCACCTTAAAACGTCACCCTCACAACAGACCAAAGGGGGGTGATAAAGGGCCACACAGGGACACTGAGCGTAGCCGCCATGTCCGCCAACTTCCCCGAGATAGGCATTCACACAGTCGGAGCTGTAGAAAGCCTTATTCTGAAATTATGGCCCAGCAGTATGATCAGCCAATAAACTGCTCAGATGATGATCGCAGCATGTCTGAGTGCAGCTTAGATGATCATAATTCAGCAGACAGTGATGCCTCTGAATACCTCTTTGCCTCCGGCTACACGGAGCGTTACAGCCCTGAGCCACTAGTTCATAAAAACTTAAGGCAACACAAATTCAGAGTTCCTTCCTCAAGGAAATAATAACACAGTCCATCCCTGTACTGCCAGTATGTAGGAAGTACTTTACTTTCTTTGCAGTTAAGTAGGCAAACTTGTGATTTCTTAGCAACAGTAGCAAACTCCATAGTTTTCAACTCAATAATAGTCACACCTGCCACTATTAGTTGAGAAAAGCCTAAATTCTGATTGGACCCACTGTCTAACTTTGCAAATACACCTGAACCAACTCCTCGGTAGTATTTTGCTAGTCATACATGTCCTTATCAAACACAAATTTTAGGACACATTCGAACAATGATACAGCCATTGACAACCAGGATTTTTTTTTTAAATGTGATGACATCCTTCCGCAGCCACATTTGCATGAAGGACAAAATTGTTATTTCTGTTAAGATCAGACCGAGTACTGCATTGAATAATAATTATTCTAATAGGATCCAATGAGTAAACCACAAAACTCTTGGACATTTGGAAATGGTTTTATCATTGTAGGTGCCACTCTCTTTCTGCATCTTACCCTAACAATTTACATCACTGACATTCTTCTTTTCCTCACTAACACTGTTAGTAACTGTCAATGTGCTTATGTGTATTTCAGTTTTTCACCTGATGATTTTGTTTTGCTTAGCTAAGATAGTTAGCATTTACCACAGCCCATTTGGTTAACAGACTGCCCAGACGTCATTACTATGAATGAACTTTTCCAACTTGGATTACGCACGGACACTTGTGCTCTCACGACCACACATCGAGTGAGATCGTGAGACCAAAGGGGGGAATGTTGGGATCTGAACCTGGTGGTGCATAATCAGGTAACCACATGGCTGCTTTTGTCTTGGGAACAAAGGAGCCCTGGAAAAACTCTATTACCCACAATCCTCCAGGTGTGAAAAACTGACCAAGCAGTTCACTGGCTGACAGTGGCATGTGACCTATGAGGTCATCAGGTCATATAAAATGCACCGTTTGGCCTTTGTTCACTCTCTTATTCTCTACTCTTCCACCTCTTCAACTCCACACCTCCACGTGGAGACCCCGAGCGGCTCAGCTGCAGCTGGCTGCCAGGTAGTCTGCTAACAAAGAGCAACTACTTGCAGGCCTGTTCTCCATACAGCAGCGAAGCGAGTTCCTGCTGAGGAATCTACACCAGCTCTTTAGCCAACAAACAAAAGCTTTGCAGGCTAAACTCTCAAAGAACAGGAGCCACATGGCTAGTTAGCACCGAGCTGCTAACAAGCCACTTCAAAGGACTTCAAGGAGCGGCCGGTTTCCCTCCGTTTGCCATCAGGAAAACACAGCAAGGACTTCAACTTTTCCCAGCTCGTCCCTTCCATCAGCCAGCTTAAGGAGCAACACACCAGAAATGGACTTTCCACCAACTGGTAGTATGACCTGGGCCTAGTTAAGCTAAGCAGAGCATAGAACTTAAACTTTGATTGAATGTGATATTTATGTTTATTGAGTTGTTTATAGTATAGTGGTTTGATGTTAGTTTAAATTGTGCAACACATAGACTCAGGGTCTTGCATGCTTAACTAACCACTCTTCCTCTAACCTGGCACCTCATAAAACCCTTATCACATTCCACACATCTACTGGCGAGCACATGGTCTGAGTGTCCCACTCAGCAGCCATTGTTCCTTTGTGTTCAAGACCTCAAGCCCCAGCGGCCATCTTGACACGCCCACAACCGGCGGCCATCTTGGCACGCCCACAACCAGCGGCCATCTTGGCACGCCCACAACCGGCGGCCATCTTGACACGCCCACAACCACACACACACACGCACGTAGTATTGAGTACACTGTAGTTACCTTGTATGTTAATTTTATTCTTGTTAATAAATGTCTTTTAAACATACCTGTCTGTTTAATATTGCACAAGAGTGAATATTGCCAACCTCTACACTGCCAAGAACTCCAAATTCCTTCAACTGTAACTAGTTGTTAACGTGGTAATTTTGGTTATAGTTATTAAGTTAATTATTAATCCGAACTCCAAATTGACAATTTAGTATAATTTATGAGACTGTTTTGATTAATTGGTTATCTTTTCCCTTCCTAGAAGGGTGGTGCCCCGAGGTGATCTAGTAATTCAGATCCAATTATTTAATAATAAATAATTATTTTTGATAATTATTAATTATTCATGATAGCCAAACCCCAATACTGAGTGCCTTAGTACCAGGCCCAACATACTCCTAACACATGTTTCTAGCTTTCAGTTACCGTGGCGATCCTTGGTGGGTCGACGTCAAACATGCTGGACCCCAGCGTGACCTAACAAAATTCATTTTGGTTTCATCTGACCAAAGAATGTGCTGTCAATATGTGACAGGCTTCTTTTCATCCCCTTGTGTGAGGACAAACATTTGGCCAAAGCCAAGAAAAAGGATTACCAAAGAAGCAACACAGCATTGTATAACTACGAAAGAGGAAAAAAATTAATAAAAACTAAAATTTTACAGACCAGGTAATTATCTAAAATAATAGTAAAGTTCGTAAGGTTGGTTGCACTAACCTTCTTATTAAAGGAGACTCCTAATGTATTTATTTAAAAAGACATCAGTGGACATAATTGACAGTAATTACAGCAGACCACTCACTGTGTAAATTTGGATGTGGTTAGATTGAGTGCATCTAGGTGCATCTGGGCCAATCGTAGGCCAGGAAAAGTTAGGAACGCTCCAATCAATGCACAAAGCAGGGCCAGGATCAACTTGAAGGTGAGTTTAGATATGGGACCCCTGTGGAGGAGAAAACGCATGGTGAGATACTACTGTAGTTTCAAGAGAGAATTTATTATTTATGACAGCAGAAAAAGCAAAAAAAAAAAAAAAAAAAAAATGATACCATGAGAATAGTGAGATTATACTTACTGGGACTCCAGGCCCTGGTTCTCCAGAAAACGCTGAGCGCTGTCAGAAAAGTTTGCAAAACCTAAAAAATAAAGGAATGTTCAACAGTGACTCACTCACTGGAGGGTAAAACCCAACAGAATTTTGTTGTTACCATCACAGTTATTTGCGAGAAAGGCACAGTAGAGCACTGACCTGTCTCCAGACCAAACTCTAGGTAGTTTTCAGTGACGATGAGAATGGCCATGGCTTTGACAAAAAAGAAGAAAGCAAAAGTAATGCAAAGTGAGCGCTCGCCTCCTTCCTCCAGCTTAAAGTAGTGGGCTGTTAGAGAGAAAAGGGTCTTGCTGTAGGGACAGAGTCAAGGAAAAACATCTCGAGAGGCACACTGGTATTAAAAAAAAAAAAAAAAAAAAAGCAAACCCAAACCCAACCTTTGCAAAAATGGATAATTATCCGTGAAAGGCCAGTACAAAATTAGTAACCCATAGCCATTTTACACAAAATGGTTTCTTTTGTATCTTTACAGAAGCGCATACATTCAGACCTCAGTGGGAACCCTCAGCCCCTCAATACCGCACAAACCCTGAAACCCGGCATGTGTGGCTACAGAACGTGGCGCTTTGGCACCAGCGTGTGCCACTGAGGTCATAACAGTATTTTACTCTTTCCCGTCGCCAGTGATCTGGTCGCCGTGATAATGAAACGCTCCGATTCTGCAGCATTTCAGGTGACAGTATGCAATTCATTCACTTTCAGCCCAATTCAAGAATGGTATTCAAGGCAGTGGATTCTTTTTTTTTTTTTCTTCTAACCCTCACTCAGTGCTGTGAAGACAGCTGTATAAACATTGACTAGCATGAGACTGAAAGGGAAATAGTCGCGCTCGAGCTATCATGTTAGGGCATACTATCAATACACCTGCCAAAGGGGGAGGTTATCCAGTAATGTTGATAAATTTCTGTAAACAAGTGGGGAAGAAATAGGACGTAAATGCGGTTGAGCACACATTTTTGAAGAGCGTCAGTGTTTCAGTGTTATAAGTAAAAGGTTAATAGGGAAGAAGAGCTGATTTCCACAGCAGATGTCTTAAACATGTCATCATAGCTGAAATGGGAAAACTGAAATCAAGTGTCCCATTAACACATATATTGGACCAACACATTCCCTCATCTTCATAGTCCCATTTCATCAGTTCCCCAGTCCGTCCTTTTTCCAAAGCATATCACCCAGTTGGGCTGTGAAAATTGGGCCTCCAATCTCCAACATAGGCAGGAAATGACACACCATTTGACTGCGGTGAGCCAGGTCTGACCGGCAGAACTGGAAAGATTGATCCCTTTGGTCGGTGCCAAGGATAATGTATATTATTTAACCATCATTCAGCATAGTAAAATAGCAGGGGGAGGATAAAGGCAATGGCAGCCAAGGCAGGAGGTGCTTTAGCTGTATATATAATATAGCCTCTCACTAGCACCACTGCATCTACACAAGCTGGAATGATTTGGTCTCTTATAGACAAAAAAAACACATCAACCTGTGACGTATATATACGGTCTGAAAACAACTGAGACACGTCTGTGCACACGAGAGCTACAAACACAACATCCAACATATTTTTAATATTTTAAAAACAGTTAACAGATCAGAGAATAAGGCCAACCAAGATGTAACAAGCACTGTATGCAAGGATACACGACGAAGGCCAGTACCAGTAGGCACCAGACCACACTGATGTTCATCTCTCCTGAGGGCTGAGCCACGCTGTAGTAGAGCTCCGTTATCAGATAAACCACAGTGGCCGCTACAGTGAAATCCACCAGCCACTGGAACTCTGGGAAGTAGTGCAACGCTGGGAGCGCAAAAGATGTAATTAAATCTAAATGTTCAATTATTAAATATACCACATGCTGCAGCATTTACAAACATTAAAGAATGTGTGAGTGAAAGGTCAGGATTAACCCACATCCTCCACGTCCTCAGAGGTTTTTACCTAATGTGTCGACTTCTGTGATGCATTTCGTCTCCAGCTGTAGGTCTATGTCCTTGGGAACTGTTAGTGGCTTACTGTCTATGTGACCGTTGTATTTCCTAGAAGAGGACAGAGCAGCAAGACAACAACTCAAGTTAGAAAAACAACTCCAAAATGCAAGATCACAGTCTCTTTAACTTGACACCATTAATATTGTCTTAACCTAAACTGCGTACCTTTTCTTCATGCCACCCAGATAGTCACTGAGGAAGTAAATCCATCAGAGATAAAAACCTTTCCTTGTTCTGATGCTTAAGGCAGCTTTGCCATCTGATTTCAATAGTTGGCACAGGTCTAGTTACTTATATTGCTACTAGAAGTACTGGAATCTTTAATGACCAAGGGTGGGGGGCAAGACACAAGCAGCTGTTCCTTAGGGTTGAAGAAATGTCTGATCGGCCACCTAAGTTCTGGATTTGTTTAGCCCTGTGTGTGCGCTGGATTCCTTGGACAATAACACTGTTAAGACTCCAGGGCCAAACATGGTCTGGACAGATTTCATCTCTGAGGCACCTGACAGGAAAAAAAGGGGCTCAGCACCACCCCTGACTGAGGAAGTCTGACGGCTAACAAAGGGAACGGAGCTGCATGGCACGAGCTGGCAAAAGGACAGTGGTCCATCTTTTTCTTCAAGGGATTACTGAGCATGTGGTGCTGCAGAGCCTCGACCTGCCTCATACAGGGTCGGAGAAAAGACTGCACTACAAAACAGCCTTCATGTGGAACAGTAAGGATTAACTTTCATTTGTGACTTTGTGAATTTAAATTCACATTTAAAAAAGGAGACTGCAAAGGCACTAAATTCATGTGGTCGACATATGGATCAACTTCCACCTGGAACCATCATTTTTTTTATTTTTTTTTGCAAAGTAGGGAAATAATCTTCCAGAATTAAAGCCTGACCTCTGACCACTTTGAAGATATAATACTCACTGACAACTTTGATTTCAAAGTGGATGAGATCTTTTTAAACTGTCATCCCCTAAAATAGCCTCAATAGGCCCCAAAAAACATCCACCTCACATCCACTAGACAAGACCACTTCTACGCTGAGCTGCTTTGAGCCCCAACGAAGAGCAAATAAAGGAACAAAACAACAAAAACAGACTTCTGTCTCCTTACTTCAAACAGAGCCTTAAATGAGTCACATAAACACATCATCCTCATCTTTTTCGTCGACATGCCTGTGGTCTCCATCCATCTCAAACATCTGCTTCTCATCTTTTTCCTCTCTGATGAAAGGCTTGCCTTTCTGTACCTCCTCTGTGCTGCTACATTTCCCAACTCCCGAACAATAGGCCTCCTCTGGTTTTGCCCTCCCTTCCAACCTACCTGTCTTTCCTCTTCTGTCCTTTTTGTTTCCCAGCTAAGCTCCTCAACTCATCTTCCGTGGGGTGCTGATACCACCGCAGACTGCGAACAAAGAAAAGGCGAAAGATGAGGAGTCAGACTCAGACATAGAGGGGTGTAGAAAGAATGAGAACAATAAAGCAGATATTTCAAAGTTGTGGACATGGAAAATAAACTGACAGACTGCAGCTGGATTAGCTGTCCCGCTATGTAATCACTAGCACATACAATATAAAACCATTTATGTTGATTCTGCAGCATGGAAAAAGCTGCTAAGTGATTTCGATTAAAACACAACGCTATACCCATCTTGTAAGAATAGTGGGATTCAATTTATTGTTTAAAAACTAAATTCTCTTTATATATATTAAAGGGGAACTATTGTTTTTTTACAACCTGGACTTTATTTCTGGCATAAAATATGGTCGTTTACTCACCCATATAACTTTTATGCAATTTGTATTTCTTTGGGAGATAATTAGATCAGCACATATCCATACAGTGGGAGTGACTGGGGCACCGAAACGCAGCCTCTAAATAACGCATTATCTGCCGCGAAACGCCTTCATATTACCAATATTTGTCCGGAGTTACCCGTTATCACGATGTCTTCTGACGTGGATGATGTCGCGGCAGATAATGCGTTACTTAGAGGCTGCGTTTCGGTGCCCCAGTCACTCCCACTACATGGATATACGCAGATCTAAATATCTCCCGAAGGAACATAAATTACACAAAAGTTATATGGGTGAGTAAACGACCGTATTTTATGCCAGAAATAAGGTCCAGGTTGTAAAAAGCAGTAGTTCCCCTTTAAATGAATATCAGAATGCTATCCTGATTCTATGACTCCAAGCCTCAGTTTGTAACAGACCCAAGCTTTTTTATTTTTTTTTTACATCAGCCACTTTGATATACATCTGAAAAGCACTTGTGAGAGGTTTTACAACAGCAAGGTTATTCATCCTTAAGCTTGAAGCAAGAGCTAGTTTAAGATCATTCGTTTGAAGACAAATATTCTCCCTTAATTTTGTTTAGAGCCCCTCATCAGAGCATCTTGAGAAGTACTCCGAGTAGTGGAGCGGGATAGAAAGAGCACAGCTTGTTTTTTTTTCTTTGAATATTTATTTATTAATTAAGGGAAATTAATTAATAAATATTCAGAGGGGACATGCCAGGCCTCACGCTCAGGGCAAAAGTTTTTGAAAATGTTTCAACGGGGGCGTGAAAAGAAGGATAAATTATTAATCGTGTTCCGAGGAGCTGTTTACTAAAAAGCACGTGTGGCACTAATTAGAAGAAATGAGGCAAGAACTTTATATACCCCGTCCTCTGGGGTATCCTAATATGTTGATGTCCTTTGGTCCCAGCAGTATGTTTTGATGATTCTCTTTCTTCTTCTAGCCAATCCCTTTTGATTACTCTGAGTAAACATTTTGATTTGCATTGTTCCAGACTCTTTTTGGAATTAACTTCAAGAAGTAAGTAAACTGAAGAGCAGCATTTAGATAAACTACAGGAAACAGCATGTAAAAGGATTATACATTACCTGCCACTGCAGAGTAGCCATCTCGCAAAGGAATAATGAGGTACGATCTTCTGAATTACACTGGCCATTACCATGGTAACCACAAGCTGCACACCGATCACACCCTGTGAACATAAGATGGTTTGTGTAAACTACATTTAAAAAATAGTAAACGTGTAGATTTATACAGACAATGCATGCTGGAGTTATGTCTTCAAACTGCATCCAGTATGTATTTGAAATACGATTCATATTTAAAATTCGATTTCCAAACTTAGTTCAAAATTTTTGACATTTTAATTCAACAAAGTTTGCCCTTGACAGACCACCAGACAAACTTGTTGATATTAATCCGAGCAGGGACGACAAACTCTCAAAACTGCAGTGTACAGAGGCTTATCACACTTTATTTAGCCTGCCAGATAGCATAATCAAATACATATTCAAACTGTACACATGTATTAGTTAAAGACAGACTCTTAAGCACCGCCTCTAGTGTTTCTAAGGACTCCTCCATTGTAATGAGTGAACAAGCTTTTAGCTGACTGAGGTAAAATATGTTGATCTTCATTACTTTTATGTGAACATCACCTAAGATGTTGTCTTGACCTCCTTTGATTTAAAAATGTCTCTTTCCTTAGGTTAAATATTAATAACTGAAACAATAACTTAAATCTAATGGTTTTCATTTGCTCCCCACAAAACCACAAACCCACAAGGAAACATCATTGTGGTTGTAGAAGATTAGGCTCCACAACCTTGATTAAGACCTTGAGTTCACAGAAGGATGTTTAATTTTCAGAGAGTGTGCTTGGTAGAAGTCAAACAACAAAAAAAATCAGGCTGTGCCAAGTACCTCAAAACAATTCTTCTCCTTCTTTTCCCATTTTACCTCAGCTGATTATGTGTGTGACCAGTTTCAGCTTAAAAGTCAAAAGTCTGATGACCAGTGACATGTGGCCATCTTTCAGTCAACCAATGAATGTCCAGTATCAAAATGTGGCCATCTTTCAGACAAGCAACTGTTACTTCCCCACTAATCAGAATTTAAGATGCCACATGCACCACTGATGCAACGTTAAGTAGATGAAATGATCTACTGGTGGCTGACATAAACACCTGTACCCTGTGATGACTGCAACTTGGCAACTAGTGAAGATATTTTTCGCTGTATGTTAAATAATCAACTTATTAATTAAACGAAACTAAACACCTACTGCAATACAGTGGCATGACGACGACACCCACTAAAAGACAAAAAAAATAAAATTTGTCATGTCTGTGTGGAAGCCAGGCCTCCTGTTCTTGGTACCAAAAAGATTTAGCAACATTAGGAGCTCAATATCAAACCTGCACACTTAAATCAATATTCACTTAGGCTTAAGAGGCCAGAATCATTCCCCTCATGGTGCGCTTTTATCCACTCACTGTAGGCTAAGATCTGTGGGTTGGCTTCTCTTTGGCAATCAGTGGGAACCATTGATATCTGTGTCTGCACACACTGGAGCAAAGAGAACCAACAGGCAAACTAATCCTCCAATAAAGTGTGTTAACCTTCACTTGAAAAGTACAGCAAAATATCATGCAGCCTCCAGTGTTTTTTCTCGGTAACATTGGACTACACAACCTCCCTGCTTAACTCAAATGTACCTAATAAAGTCTAGATAAACCTTAAAGGTGTCGTAGGATGCAAATTTCACTTTGCATGTTGAGCATCTTGGTGGAAACTTTGAGAATAATCTTTCCACCAATCTTCACCATTTTTACTTTTCCGTTCTCATGGTAGCCTTGTTGTAAACTGCCCAAACGTTATAGGGCCAGGCCGGTACATTAGACCTAGATTTTGGATTGGTCATGGGATCCCCAGTGTCACCCAGCATGGGGTAAGCTCCAAAAGCTAAAGTCAATACCTCTTCCAGAGTCACATAGGGGAGAGTGGGTGCCATTTATTTGGCAATTATACTCACTCAGATGTGGTGCGTGACCAAACACAACCTCTCTGACTCAAGACTTTTCTCCATGTGAGTAACGGTCATGCTATATAGGTCAAAAGAACACAGTCTTAGTTGGGTGTATGCTGACCATTCTCCGTGGGGGACCTGGAGGGATCTCAGGCCTGGGGGAAATTGAGCCAGCATGGACTCTCTTATCTCACCCAGTCCACTTGACCCCCTCCACACAACAACCAAATGAAATCTATAGGGGGTGGGGAGTGGGAGCTGCAGCGATAACCCCTTCCATCCAATAGAGCTCAAACACCTCACTGCTCCTTACAGACGAAGCCAACTTTGAAGCAGTGAAACCAGATATTGACCAATACTTACCCAGTTTTCTTCGTATTGAGAAGGCACAGGTGTATTTAATCCTCATCTAAGTGTAAACTATTAAATTATTGAGTGTTGAAAGCTTAAAATTACATTCTGTAATATAAATATTGCAGCTGTAGTTGAAAATGGACCATACTCTATTTATCTAACTGAGCCCAGTAATTATAACATCTAGTGTAGTAAGACACTAGCTGGCATCAGGGATGTTTATAGGGGAGCTAGTGGTCTAACTAGTGGTTAGAGAAGCAGTTGTGGCACTGTGAGGTCCCTGGTTGGACGCCTTCTATGTCCACAGCTTTGGTGAGGATGCTCACTACTCTCTGAGTGTACAAATAGATGGGTTAAATAAATGCACTGAACATTCCTTGTATGTGTACATATATAAACATGGCAAATTAAGGTGATTATCCATAATATCGTGTACATAGATCATGTTTTTCTTTCTTCTAGTATGACATTATACTCTCGGTAAACCTAAAATAAACTAGAAATGTTCGTACTTCATCTGATAAGACATAAGACATGTTTATTAATCCCACGTATGGGAAATTTCCATGTCACAGTAGCACGGGAAAAAAAAAAAATATATATATATATATATATACAGAAAACAGTCAAGTGCTTGATTTGCAGAATAGATAGTTCTACCTACATGACAATAATTTCCTAATTCTTTGAAATTGTTGAAAACTGTTATATGTTGTCCCATCTTACTATTTATCCAAGTGAACTGACACCAACTCTGCTTTAAAGGTAATAAATGAGTGACAAAACAAAATAACACTAGCATGGGCTCAGTCAGAGCTGCCCATGCATTGACTTGTGCATATAGAAATATAAGGGCAAATGTGCACACAGAGCAGCATGCAGAAAGCACCATCAGTATTCTTGTTGATCAAGTTAAAGATGCAGACATTTTGGTGATAGGCTTTTCCCAAAACTCTTGAAATTATATTGTAACTATCAGTGCTAATTTTCTTGGAATTACAAGTAACTTAAATTAAATGAACACCACATCAACCTCTCTATTTCTCCGAGGGCATCCTGAGGTCAAACTGAGGAGGTCAGATGGGTGAACACACCTTCACTTCTTACACAGGTATCCTGGTGACTAGCTAACTGCTACATTGGTGTGATTCACACAGGTATACATAACGTTTATTCGACCTTTACCTTGCATAAATGCTCAATGACAATACTACTACACTCTGTATTAAAATGGGCATCACTTAAAATTGTAACTGCTATATACTGCCAGCATCACTAGGCAGCAGTTAACGTTCAATGTTAGCTAGCGTTAGCTAAAAGGCTACACTGACCCGGCTACAAGCACCTGGTCTGGCTAGCAAGCTAAGCTAACGTAGCATTGCATTCAGAATAACAGACAGCTTGCAAACATAATCGGGTCGTCAACGTCGCAGTACATATCCACGTGAAAACCGATGTTAGCTCTTAATGTTGTATCAGTAGTGTGGGACAGATGAGAGAAAGCGTTGCGTCCAGGTGTTCGCTGTCATACTCACCATGTTGATGCAGTGCAGCTAAAACAGACTCTACCCCGGCAACACTGAGCACCCCGAGTCGGAAATCAAGCGGCGAGGCGCACATAAGCCCTTTTTGCGATGGTTGTGCACAAAACGAAGGGGTTTGTCATTCAAGTTGTCACCGTATCCTTACAGATATGAGTTACATCGTCAAAAAAAATCAATGGATACAACCTCCGCTCCCAAGTATTTTCAACTGCAGTAGAGGTCACTGTAAAACTCTGGGTAAGGAGGCGTCTTCAGATATGCCTGTAAAGTGAGAGTAAATAATAAGGATTTAATCATTAACACTCACACAAACTAAATTGAAACAGCTGCTAAGTAAATGTAACATATACATGTATTAGCTGTATTTTTTTAATTTTAATTAAGAGTCACATAGACTTTGTAATTTTAGGCAGGCTTATCCTAGCCTACTATAAGCATGCATTAGGACCGCCCCGACCGGAAAAGATCACCGCTACACATGAATATCTCCATCTCTTGCAGGCTTATTCGCTTGTCAGTAGGCACTGCACACTTCGACGGATGGAGAGAAGTAACACACAAGCCTGGCTCTGATTCTGGTGGTCTTCCTCTTGGATTGACAGCACACATTGTACTTTGTGCCTGTATCAAATGGTAAATGAATCGTGCACTACAGGCTGCCTTAATTAAGGTGACTTTAAACCTGGCCTCAGACTCACGGACTTTTAAAATCCTGACTAATGTCGAAATTTGGGCTGCATCACGCACAAAAACTCCAAAGTCATGTTTTCGCCAGTGTCAAACATGCACACAGTAGGACACACTATTTGAGAATGATAGGGCTGCACAAACTGCAGGATATTTATTTAAATTACTGCACCAGGCCTGGGAGCAATGAGTGCAACACCCTACCTGATGATGTTACATGGTGCATCTTGCTAAATGTAAGTAATACTTTCCAGTGAGGAAAGTATTACAAAATATAAGGCTATGTGTAAATGAAAAAATTATTGTGGAAATGTTGCTGACATATGAGAACATGTGGTAAGTTTTTTTTAGTAGTATGCTGGGTTAGCTAACACATGCAACCTAGTATGCTAGGTTAGCATGGTTATGTTGCCTTTAACCACAAGGGCTAAAAGGCTTACCCTTTCTTGGCAACACTGCCAGATGCTCTGTGTCCTTGTAGACTTGGCACTCTCATACGCACACTTTAAACTCTAATATGCGGAATATTAACCTTGAGGGCCCAGATGAGTAATTATTAGGTAATCTGGGCCGAACCTTTGTACCAAGCAGACTAGATTTTCCTCTGTTGTCAGGACGGGTGAGTACAGGGATAAATTCTCCCAAAACTCATGCAGTCTGAGCCCAGCTTTAAGGAATGTTCCTCAGTAAATTTAAACTACTATGACACTATTAATAAAAAGCACTATATAAAAAAGAAATAATACTAGGGGTGGGCCCTCTTGGGTGGGCAAAGATTTGCTGTATGGGACTGTGGATGGCCAGGGGGAAAATATGTAATCAGACTAATCTGAATGAATAGGATTTATAGTATGAGAGGCCAGAAAAAGTTTGGGAACTTGTCACATGAATTAGTTAAGCACTTTCAGACCAAACAGTTCCAAGGGATTCTCTGAGGGTAACTAACCACTGCAAAGCTCCCCAAGAAATGCATACATTCAAGGCCTTATGTTTTCTGGGGGTGTTTACACTGGAAACACTGATAACCTGCTTGGTATGACGACAACATCACCTAGTTCTGTGTAGCATACAACGACAAATGTCACATAAAGGTACGACAAAGGCCCACGTTTAAGGATAAGCGATAAGAGCTGCTCATCACTGTGCACTTACACTGATCAAGGTTCCTCTTGTCCTAACAAGTATCTAACCCTGAGTAGGATCTATAAAGAACCCCTTAAAACCTATTTCATAGAATTACGATTAGTTTCAGTTTCAGCATACTGATGTACAAAAGAGGTTGCACTTTCTGTAAAATAGGTTCTATGAAAAAGTGACCAAACTCTGAGGTGTAACATAGACGTAGTTATCTAACTGAAACATTTTATAAAGACGGAAGTGTAATCTGTGCATCGTTGTACTTGTGTTCATTGATAACCACAAAGAGTTTGCTTTCATTTATCATATTTTGACATCCTTGATCACCTGTAGCTATTAATTGAGATTTAAGTGACTAAAATATTCTTCTTTCTTATATTTGTTATACATACAAGGGCTAGGCAAATGTATTGGGTTTCTCAGTTGGACAGGGCCTCTAAATGTGTTTTGCCTGGGATCTTGGCGCAAGGGATTGAAACATCTAATCCTGTGTATTAAAGTATAGAACTCCTTCCCATCTGAATAAAGCACATCAGATGCACTTCATTAATGAACAAATTAAGACTAGAATTCATACACAAGTGTCAAACAAGAGTAGGTAATTTGTTTTTCTTCCATCCAGCTGGGATTTTTCTTGACGAGCACTGTTTACTGTTATAATTTCATAACTGCAGGCTTCTGCTTACACAGTCACCTAAACTTTTAGTTGCATCGCTTTCTCCATTTTAAAAAGATTTGGTCTGTTTTCGTAATGCTGAGGTGGAAATGAACAAAAATTCAGAATAAAATAACCCTGAATTAGGAATTATCTGTTCACTAAAGGTTACTGTCAGTGGCTTTGTGCACAGCAACACAGAATTAAGGAACGGGAATGGCTTTTTCTTGTGATTTTAGTATTGAATGCAAGTTTTTGTCCTTCACATTTAGACATAAGTCCCGCCGAATGTCAGAAGTTGATTACATAGATTTTATTTTTATTTTTTTAACGACAGGATTTCATTTTCCTGAGGTGCATTCTGTCAACAGCTTGGCTCACAACATTATCAAATGGTGAACACAGGTTTTCATAGAACATGGGATTGTGCATTTGAGTTTGTACCCTTTTCATATTTATCACATATGAAATGCCTTGTACGTCAACATGTGGATAAGGGATGAGCTGTATTTGCACATGCGCATATATTGGCTAAGCCCTCCTCTCTTATTGCAGGAACACCTACCACACCCCCTTGATGCATCCTGCCAGCCCCTCATGGTATGTACACGCACACACACATTTACACACTGCAGGAGTGTACTCGCACACTAGCTCAATCTACTCTTCTATATTTTGCCCTCAGGCCCCAAGACTGCGCTCTAATCCCCGCTGTTTACTAATGATAATGCCATCAATGAATGTAATTAAGTTAAAATGATGCATTGATTCACATGAGGGGGAAAAAAGAATAGAGTGATGAAATGTTGAAAACAGGATGTCATTTCACAAAAGTGGCTCTAAGGAGACATAGACAATGTTTCATTTCAGAATCTGGGTTATTCCATACATCTCACACTGATTTCCTTTTCATTTATAATTGAAGGGAGTCTCATACTGTACATTCTCCTCGTTGTATTTCGTATCACACTCGGCACTATCACTGCTGCTGTTTGAACTCCGTTCTCTCTGGAGCTTGTGTTTTTTTTTTTTTCCTTCCTTTTCTTATTCAGTGTTATCTGTTCTTTTTAGTCAGGCTTGTTATTTTTAGATGAAACATAATAGCCAGGATCTTCAGTGTACTGTGAGAGTTTCGCACCCTTTCCTAGTGTTTAATCCATATGACATCTCCTCCGTGCCTACTGGTTCTTTTGAGTTTCAACTCACAAGCCTTACAACATAAATAAAGATGATGAGAATATTACAGTAAAAACCTCAGCCTAGTCAATCAAATAGACTCATTGTTGGATGTCACGATTCATTTTTAATGGCAGGCTTTTGTGCGTGAGCGCTGGAGAGCATTATACATTGTTTCCTTTCTTTTATTAATCAAACAACAGTTTGAAATGTGTGTCACTGATCTCAGCAGTGTACCTCCGATGCAGAGGAGGAAAAATAGAACAGAAATCCATGTCAACTCCTCACCAGCAGGACTGCAAATGGTTCAGAATGCAATTCTCTTTGGTGCAGCGCCTCCTTCTTCTCCTCCTTCATTCTCTGTAATCTACAAGAATGCAAATTACAATGCAAATGCAAATACTACTGAATAATTTATGTGTAGCATAGAGTTCCTTTACACAAACCGGGAGCTTTTTTTTTTTCCCCTTTTTCGCTTAAGCAGAGTAACGTGGCATTCTGAGCACACATTTGGTTAACCACACCATAGAAATTCACTGTGTAAAAAAATCAGTTAAACAATTTAGTGAATGTTTTGCAGGAACCAGGATTAAATAAATAAGATTCTCTATTTTTGAATCATATCATACAGTCCTGTCTGTGATCCATTTGGCTGGAGCCTGGACAATGTGAAATCACTTAACATTTCTTTTCGTCATACTGGCAAAACATTCAGTTTCATTTTACACCACGATCCCTCTTTCTCTGTCATTTGGCTCAATTTGAACTGACAAAAAAAGGAAAACATTTTACCTGACGTTACTGTCGAGTTAAATCCGATAGCGTTCAAATTATTTTTCCCAAGATTAATTTGTTTTCATGTTCACCGCAGTTGATATTTAAAATAACTCTTACATATGTGTATGCAAATGCCAATCCAAGTCACTGTTGACTTTAGATCCCATTCGCAGATTTGTTTTTGCATCCAGCACAGTAACAAGGCCTTTTTTTCCCCCGTTCAGTACCTCAATATAATTTCTGTAAATTAAATTGAACCGCGCGCTGAGTGCCTTTGTCTTTTGTGTTGATGAGAAAAAAAAAATGACACCTATTACGATTAATGACATTCAGACACACTTGAACACATACATTTTGTCTTCTTTTTAAGAAAGAAGAAAAAAAAAGGTCTTCTGTTTCTATCCATACGCGTGGCCGTGTTCAAGCTTCTCCCTTCGGCATGTTTTCCATCAGGGATTGTAATTAAGCAAAAGCATTCATGAGTGGGCATGCTCATTTAGCCTGCGTCTGGGTTTAGACAGCTTTAGAGGGATGGAAGAACAAATCCTGGTGGAACAAGGCAATGTATGCTATAGCCAAAGTGAAAACACTGCAGACAGAATAACAACGACTCCAGAAGTTCGTAACATTATGTTAGGGCTGTCAGCTCCAGTGTGTACTCTCTCTTCTCCCAGTATTTTAATCATAGGAAGTGCTTATCTATTCTTCTTCCGATTTTTTTTTACTTTGTTAATACACTTTTCTTTTGTGTGAAGCCAGCAGAGCCAGCCTATTTTGTCATTTTTAAACCAGAAATTGTGAAAGTTTCTGTTTCTCCTCTTGTCTTGTGCTCACCTTTATGCCTAAAGAGCAGCATTATTGTGACTACAGGGGTTAAACATGTAAATTTGGTGTCGGGTGATACACGTGAAGCGGTTGTTTTTGGGTGTGGTTAGAAACAGAATCATAATAATAATGGTAATAGTTTTTTTTTTTTTTTTTTTAAGCGTCAAATATTTTTAAAGAAGATTGAAAAATAATTTCCCACAGTGCAATTTCACATAATGACGCCATCCTACACTCATTTGAATATAAAAGAGATGCTGACGTGGTAATAAAAATCTGGATATTAAATCGTGATTATGTTCGGTTGTTTTAACCTCAAGCTCGACTGTGCCAAACCTAACCAGAATTAATGGAATAACAATATCACTTTTATTAAAAAAAAAAAAAAAAGATGCTAATATACCATACTCGAATAATCATATAAATAATAAAAAGAAATAAAATCATAAATAATAAAATAAATATATATATAAGAATAAATATTCCACTTTTGACAGGTGGGACACTTTGCTGTTCCTTATTTCATTAATTCACTCTGAGTTTATCATTTCAAGGTGCACCACAATATATAATTTAGACTTTTTTCCCTTCTTTGTTACACACAAAGACAGTCAACACAATTGCAACATAGGCCTGCGTGAGCCTGGCATCACATTACCTTCGTGGCAGCGTGTTTGAAATCCTCAGTATCAATTAATTGTCTCGGTGTTAGGCGGCATGTCACCATGGAGCATTTTCGCATAAATAATTGTATTATCTATATATGATTTTTTTTGCTCAAGCACACAACGTTGAAGTCATAACCAAGAAACGATGCAGGTTTCACCAAACGCTGCATAGCACCATTGCAGCAGCAGAAAATATTAATGCTGATTTCTCCCCTTCTATTCAATTGAAGACTGATTTATATCAGAATTAGGCTGCTGTGTGTGTGTGTGTGTGTGTGTGCCTGCATACAGCAGCAGACACACTGAGAAATAAAGGCAGAGCTAGAGGGAGAGGGAGAGAGAGAGAGAAGCTCATTATAATCAGGCAATTATGCTGGCAGAATTAGAGGCGTCCTTATTTTCTCTTGTGGCAGCCTGAGTGTGGATACGGCTTTTTAAGTGACTGCAGTATAATCCATGGATGTGACTGACTATCTTGTGTTAATATGGAGAATCTGTAGTCACATATGACAACAAGATTTGGAAGGGAAAGCCTGTGATTTCGGGTGACTTTTTTTTTTTTTTTTTTTTTTTTTTTTTTTGGAGAACTGGAGAGTCAAGCAAGGCTCCTCAGGTTGTGCGCTCTAATTTGCATTGATGAGATTTTTTTTTTCCTTTCTCTCCTGGTTGAGGTTTTGGCTCAGCGGTAGTGAGTGAAAGACGAGGGCAGTTGTGCACGCCTGCAACTCAGGACCATGGCTGTACACAGTCAGTGTCTTCTAAACAGTGGTATATAATAATATTGCATGTTTTTTATTTATTTTATTATTTTTTTTGAGACGTCTTGTTCAATTTCTTGTGAAACATTATGCGCGCTTCGCTGCTGCTGCTAATGTCATAACAAAGGAGTCTGTTTGTGCGTTGTGTATGTGTTGGTGTATGTTTTATCCGTATCCTGTGATACAGTTTTAGACTTCATCATAAATCAAAACGTATAATGTATGTACCGTTCTCCGATAATGACGTGTAAAAATTCTAATAAAGCTCTTACTTTATACGCTTGACTGCAAAAATTCTTATCCGGATAAATGCACTTGTCATTACTTAGTGCAGATTTGAAACCTATGTGATTGTGCACCAGTGGCATGTTCACGCTAAAGACTTTGACCCTAGGTCAAGGGTGTTTGACCAGAATTTGACTCTTGACCTCTAATACATGTCTTATCAACTCCCCTCTTTATGTGTATTGATTATCCGTCCCATGAGACAGACAGGGTGAAACATATCATTTTCAGTCTTCTTTTTTATTTTATGAAATGGGCCTCCCTGGTTTTTCTCAATTTTGACATACACTTGCAAAGATACACAAGTGAAGGGAAAAAAAACATCTAATTTCTTTGACTTTAAATAAATGATTTTGCGCAATGAGTGTTTTAGCGCGATAAGGGGAAAAAAAAAAGATCAAAAGGCATTGTTTAATACACTATCTCTTGAGGACACACAGATTGAGCGCCCCACATCTCCCACACTCTACTCCACTTAAGAAAATGCGGAATTGTGCGTGGAGGTGTCTGTGTGGGCATAGACGTGTGTGTCGGGGTGGGGGTCGAGATGAACAGCGGAATGACGACTCCCTGAAAGTTCTCAGGGAAGTGCATGTGTCTAGCCATGGAGGAGGCAGCTGATTTGGGATACGACGTTAGCATAACAAAGGGCCTGAGCCTGTGAACTTGGGGCACCTTTCGACCCTGGCGCTGTGGGTATGAATGGTCTTCGGGCCTCCCCACAGTGCACCCCCATGGCTAGCCTGATCGTGGCTAAATTGTTAATCAGGGTAATTTAATATAGTTTTCAATATGCCTCATCTCTCATTGGGAAAGCATTCACCGCCTTCTCGCCTTCCCGCCCAAAAAAAAGGCCCCCCTATTCACACAGACGAGACAGGCAGCTGCAGGTCTTATAGCCTTCTCAATTGAAATGTTCAAACATCAGCAGCGCGAAGGCCTCAGCCCTCAGCCCTGTGTTTGTGTGCATGGGCACAAGTGTGAGCTCCTCATCTGTCTTTTCTCCAAACTTCCCAGTTGAAAACTATTTATGCATGTGCTGGACACACACTGATATACACATGGTTAGTGAATGGGTGAGAAGGCAAAAACTGCAATGCATATTTTACTTTACTGCTACCGGCTGCTGAAACAACCTCAGCTTCACTGTCTGTTTTCTCCAAGTGCAGTGCCGCATGTTTACTTTGACAAATGCTCCGGAAATTAGGAAATTAGACAGCGCCTTTAAGCTCGGACGTGAGAGACATTTTCTGGCACTTTTCCTCCTTATTCTGGATCGGAGTGAGGTCACCGCGAGCAGTAACTCTTATCTCAGGACAGGTGACGTCAGCTCCCCCGGTCCAGCGTCCAGTAACCGAGGTGAGTCATCAGACAATGGGCCCTAGTTTTAGACAGTGTGAGTTGGAAAGACCCATCCACCTACACATACGCATGTACGTTCTCGCACAGGCCCAGGTCCTGACTCGACTGTCTATAAATACATACTGTAATCGAGGATGACTCAGACACTTCGTGGCTCTCTGCGGGGAGGCAGAAGATGGAGAGGGGTGGACAAGGAGTCTGTAGGAACAATGGAAGAAAGAATTCAGAACCCTTGCATTGGCAGCATGAAATGTACGTTTTAGCTGCAAGCTCTCAGCTGGCATGAGGAAAGGAGATGGAGGACAAAGAACGGAACGTTGGGCTTCTGACAAGATGTCTCGCAGCACTGGACATTTTCTTAATAGAACTTATCAAAATGAAACATGGCAATCTTTTTTTAATAAGCACTGATTTTGTGCACATCACAGACGCCCAGAAAGATAGATGACCGGGCCGATTAAAAATTCACCCCAAAAAATGTATCATACGAAGCCATTTATTGCAGATTTGTGATTATAAATCATTATTTATGCATCATTATTTTCATTTATTCATTCATCGAGTCTTGAGATGATGCCAGTGTGCCAGCTAAATGGAAAGGTTGCGCCAGCACATGACACAGGAACAGTTAATTTCTGCAGATATTGAATTATGATGTATTGTGGCTGAAAATGACCCGGTTCTGTTTTGATTTATAACCTTGTCTTTTCCCACACATAACATCGTATTAATGACGGGGTGTATGCGAAAAACACAGGCTAATTAGCATATCGCGTAGCCATGAGCAGGCCTAAATCAGACACGGCGAGGAGTCTCAGGCCAGCAAACCGCGTTCCCCTGTGGACCGCTGAATAGAAGTGGCCTGCTCTTGTGTGCTCTGTCTAAGGCTGTATGTTAATTTATGCCATGTGATGAGAGGATAATTCATGTCTAAATCACCACCCCCCCAAACCCACAATCCAGACAGTGTCTATGGTAGCCGAAGACCCTAAGTCAACACCAGACGTATTCACATCACCCAGACCAAGACAGATTTACCCGGCTAATCAAAGTAGAGCAAAGAGAAAGCGTTTTTTTTTTTTTTTATCCGCAGACTGCTTTATTCTTTAATATCAATACGTAAATTTATCCATAACATTACTATGTTAAGTGAGCAGCTTGTGCAACACAGTTTATTTAGTTGTCTTTTTCTCGTATATAATATTTTTAGTGTGTTTTCAATGTCATAGCTATCAAATACAGCCTCATTCTTTCTACACAAAAAGTCACTCACTGCTGTGTGCATGCCTGTGGTCTGAGTTCTCAAAGTTCTGGTGTCACAGTGTTTGTTGCGCTGCTAGTATGACAGGAAATAGAATTTATCAACATGAAAACAAAGGTGTTATAGGCCCCCAGGGGGGACAGGGTCTAACTGGGGTCAGGACTGTGGGGCCTTGTCTAGACGGCCTGCTTTTGTGGTTGCAGGGTTTCAGCCGCTATGTCACCCTTTCAATAGGAGAACTTGACCCGTGTCTAGCTGCCGTGGGACTCGCAGCCAAGCAGACAGGGAGGAAACGGTGCTGATGAGCCAACACTTTAAGTGATACGTTTTTGGGCATTTTCACTTGAGGAGGGCCTGACTTTTAAAATATTTTAGGGTGATAAAACGTAAAGTGAAACAGTTGGTGTAAAATTGTAGTTGTTATTCCCTTTTTAGTGCTTGATGCAGCTTATTTGTGGCAACTCTTATACTGTGAGGAAATGTTTTCCAGTTCTGGATTAGTGCATCACTCCAAACAGTGCCTAATACAGAAAATATCTAGTCATGAGGAGTTAAAATCAACCAGTCACAATACCACAGGATCACCCATTAGATGCCAAATTTAAATCAATTCCTCCTACTCTCTTAGCTCCCGTCTTGGTGTATGTGGAGGGTACAGGGTGCTGCTACAGGGCATGGTATAATTGAAAGGCTGAAGAAGAATACTGCTTGTTTAAACCAACCAGCAGGCAGCGAGGGCATGATGGGAAAACAAAGCCGCAGCCCCAGGAGTGGGAGACACGACATCACTAATGGCGGAGCAGAGAGAATCACTGCTTCTGTTTTGTTACCCTTAGTCCTTATGACAACTACCAGGTCTAAGATACGGCACAGTACAATTCAGGGTATTCGAATCTGAAGTTTGCATAGCTGAATTGAGTTGGTTCAACAGCATCTGAGAGTGCTCTCCTAGGAGCTGGCTCAAGACTTATTTTCTTTTCATTGTGGTAATATATTGTCAGGCATCAATCTAATTTAAAGATCGGTATATAGGAAAGTTTGGTTCGAAAAATAATTCGATTTTTTATTTTTTTTTGTAGCCATGATGGCGTCATAAGTATTGGTGTAAACTGAATTTCACCTTTAATATAGTTTTCATGCTTCCACAAATATATGATACACCCAGAAGGAGCACATGTAGACTAATTTGGCATTGCACATAAGCCCCTTTATTTCCTCACTCCGTTCCATGTGTAGTACCTATGTAGTGTAAATAGCTGTGGCCAGTAAGTGATAGGTGAGTGCACAGCTTGTAGAGAGCACGAATAAGCTATTCTATCTAAGCAATATTGAAAATCTGTGATGTTCCCCAAGACTCTTCCATTTCACATCTCTGTTGTTTTTTTCCCTTCCTATGGATAGGAGTTTGACATGGGCTATATCTCTGAGGTATAAGCAACAGACGCTGTGAATTCCCTCAAAGCAAATCAGCAGGCATGTCTGTCTCTTATTGACCCACATAAGGAATCCCCACCCAACACTTGCAAGAAGGCGGCTCATTTTAGCCAGCAATAAATATCAATGTTACATATCAATAAACCCATCAGAGAGGGGGGTAAAAATAGCAGGGAGGAAAAGAGGTTAGATTGAACGGGGGAAAGATGCGGGGAATGAGAGAGGGCAGAGGTGGGGGAACGGAGAGAGAGCGAGCGAATGAGAAGAAAGAGGGAGAGAAGAAGACGGTGAAGGCTGCTCGTCCGTTTCGGCCCCGTGGTCTCGTTTCTCCTGGGATAGCCGAACACTGTCAACACTCCACACTTCAAAATCAATCACTCTCAACTGGTCAAAAAAGACACATGTGCACGGCCGCGCGCGCAAACAGGCACACATTCACACAACATGTTACAGGCACTGTCTTCTGTCCTTGTTCGGCTTCAACGAGGCAGCCTCAGCATGTCAAGGCAATGTGCGGAAGCGGTACCGCGGTGATGTGATCATTACAGAAGAAGAGGATAGGATGTCAAATCGGCAACAATACCCAAACTCAAGAAGGAACATTGAGATATTACAGGGCGATATTAGCTTTTCCGTGATCCAGTGACATGCAAAGAACACAACTGACGCACATGTAACATGACTGATATTGATGGACGAGGGCATGATCTGACAGGGCTGTGGAGGTACATCAGATAGCATTGCTACTGTTCTGTAGCAGCATGCTTATTTTACTTGAGTTCTCTTACAGAAAATAAAAAGTCAGACTTTTCAATGACAATATTGTCATTTGAGCCTGAACACACCCCTGCACTGCAGCTCTGAAACTCTATCCAGCCGCTGTGGTTTCCAGATCGTCTGAGAGAATAACCAGAGAGTTAAACGCACACCAAAGGTAGTTTAAGCAAGACCTCATTTTTCTCACTGTGAAGTTTCCAGACTTGGAGTTCTGTATCTTGTCGTCTGCTGGGATCATGGGGCGGATAGTACTTGTGAATCTTCTCCCAAACAAAATAAGATAACACAAAGTCCTGCTATCTGTAGATAAAAGTGAAATACTGTGCCGTCTAGTGGAAAAAAAGAGAGGAGGGAGGCAAAGAAAGGAGCAAAAAATAAAGTTCTATCGCATAATGGAGTTTAGAAGTTCTGTTCTTTACTTTTCCTCTCCAGCAGTTACCAAGGTCATGTTCGTGGGCTAATTTTTTTTTCTTTTTTCTTTTTATAATATTGTTTTATTCAAAGCTCTGCATGAGCAGTGGAATTCTTACATGTATTTTTTTTTTTATGCTTTCAGGAGTTCAAATGTAAGTAACTGCCATGCAAAGTCATCTTGAGATCTTTGTGGTTCCCAAATGGTTTCAGTTCAGCTCAGTCGTACCATGTGATGTACTCAGCCGCATTATGACTTTGATTGACATCTTCCCATGTTTGCTTGTGTCTTTGTCATTGGGTTTCTCCACCAAATCATCTACCAGGCACTGTAGCACAGTTCAGTCTGTGGTGAACATCCTCTTTCATGGATAGTGGCAGGTTATCGATGACGTTTTTGTCAAGACAGGAAATCATGCAGTGCACTATGACATTTATTGCATGTAATTCAGCCTCTATAAAAAAAAAATTACATCTTCACTAAACCCCAAGTGTTATACTAATATTTCTTTAAACAGACGAATGCATTCACTGTGTCAGTTCTTGTGTTAACTAGTTCATGCTGCACATTGGCACACATACAGTAGTTTACTTACTAAACTGGCATAATGACCCTTTTTTTTTTTGAGAGTAGCATGTGTCGGGGGAATACGAGACACTGTGCCTTTGCAATGTGCTTTCTGTGAATCTAGGGATAGGCAAGTATTTTTTAATTTCAAAAGGTTAATTGCTGGATACAAGAGCTCCAACACTGTAAGAGTCCCCAATGTTCGTGTAGGTGTAAGTTGGCCATTGGAGCGCGATTGGCTTCATGATGTATGCAGATAAACTCCTTTAACTCGGATTTTTGTTGAGCGCACGGTAATTTTAAAAACAGTCGTGTAGTGTCAAACTCTGGCCATAAATCATTCTGCACAATGAAGGTCGAACATCAAAAAAAAAGAAAAAAGTAACACTGACCAAAACAGATTTTTCAGAGAAGGGGGACATGAATGTATGGGCGATGGTTTGGTCATAAATGAGTGAACTTTCTTCAGGATTATAGCCAAGCCAAGATGGAATCCACTCTGCACTACATTGCATGTTGGTCTACGCACCCAGTTCCTGGCCCAGTATGTGCCAAGGTGATGGTGTTGGTAATATCTTGAAAAATGTCTGTATCTTACTGTAAAACAAATAATCAACTCTTTCTGTTGCAGTTTTTTTTTCTTTACGTATTCAGTCAGTATGGGTTCATCCATATACTGCACGTCAGCATTTATAAGCATGACCTTATTTTGTCACTACTTGGATCTTATAGCCAGTGGAGAATATGAACACGGTATTATTGATGAGCCCATGGCGGTTTATGTCATTATTGGGTTCATTTTTACTGTGCACTTGTAAAGTTAAGCATTTTCTGCCAGCTGCAGCAGTAACTGGATCGCTTGCACAAGATTTCGTGGTGCATCCTTCGAATTGATGCCAAGACAAGTGTGAGCTATTTTAACACTCCTGAGACACTTTCTGTAGATGCTTCCTTTATTCTGCTAGTTACCTGTAGATGTGACACCGCTGGCTCCGGGGCATCCTTTGTCTCATCACAAAAGCCACTAGCAGTTGATGCAAACATCACTGGACACTCTTGGAATACACACCGTCTCACCTGTCACGCTGCAACAATCACGTCGGCAACGTGCCGCAAACATGGGGTGCAAAAATGTACACAGACGCAGCCATCAGTTTGGATTCATGTCCCGTATGACCACTGACGTATTTTGTCTGTGTGAGTTTGTGTGTGTGTGTGTGTCTGTCTGTCTGTCTGTCTGGGGGGGTATAGGTGGAGGCCATCTTTCATCTCTCGCTGTGATCAGGTACTCTACATGATATGATATGATGATACAGGCCCAATTAAGGGATGGGGCTGTGTGAAAAATGTGATGACAGGGCAAGCGGAAGACTCGACTATGATCTGACATCTGAGAGGGAGACACATACAAGGGAGAGAGAGAGAGGGAGAGTGAACGGGTGAGAGAGGTAGCAAAATAATGGGTAAGGGTGGGGGAGGACGAGAGGGGACAGATGAGCCTGAAAGACGGCTGTAAGAAAGAGGGGAAGAGTGATGCTGGTGGGGGAAATGAAGATGGGAAGAGTGTGAGAAAAATAGCGAGAATGAATGTTAAGCAGGGAAGGACGGAGAGAATTAATATGATTAGGAAAGAGAGGGGGAAATGGAGAGACACATAAAGATGAATGAAGAGTAATAACAGAAAGGGGAGAAGAATTAGGCATTTTTTTCCCCATAAGATACAATTTGTCAGGAGAAATTATGATACCAATTTTTCTATGTCTTGTGTGTGAATAAAATTTCAGGGAAACTTTAAACTTTACTACTTTCTAAAACACAGAATGGGCATAAAAGAGGTAGCCTTTAATTGTTGTACTTAGCGTTTCATTTGATTTGACAGACGCGGAGTACTACACCACTGTGCCACACGTTGTGGAATAGAACATATTTTAAACAGGAAGGCTTCTCCGCGCTGTCTGAAATTTGTTTCCCCACATTTCGCAAACTACAACTGTGTCAGGTGTATGATGTTGATCAGGACGCACGGTGCTTTGATCACACTGCCAGCTTTTATCAGCGTGCATGCTCTTTTCAAAACCAAATAGGACCCAATTATGTCAAGCACATTGTTCTCTACCTGGAGTGCCGCAGCACTGCACAGAAAGGAGGAAATAACTTGCACTTAAAACATCACTTCAAGGGAAAAAAAATGTCTTTATTTGGCTGTCAAAAGATATACTTGTTAGGCTCAATCATTTACATGAAATAAATGCAAGTTGAAATGTGTAAAATATTCTTGTCTTATTTTCAGCAGTGTCCTCACATATGAAAATGCATACATAAAATACAGCAAAGCCTCTCACAGTAAAGTCGCAGTGGGTTTCAGGCCACTGTCAATTTCATCTCCTTGAATTTTGACAGAAATGCTGAAATTGGGTACAGATGAGGCTCAAGTGTTGTAGAGAGACTGTTGCAGGAGTTTATGAGATACATGAGTGGACATCTTGAGTCTTCCGTCATGCTGAAATTCATACTCCATCCTTCTTGATCAGGAGAACTCATTCACCTGGAAGCGAGAAAAAATATGAGAAACAATTAATACCAGAAATCTGAAATAATCATTTAAACTGCATTTTATTACAACATTGCCACCTAATTGGGGTAAGGACTAGTTAGGGTTTATCTGCAACAACAACAACAACAACAACACAACCTCTGTGCATATAGTTTGTCATTGTTAAAGCATAAGGGACAGCGCTCGTTGTAGAGTTTCATCACATCCCAGAGCAAGATCCTTCAATGAAAGGCGCTCAGTGAGCAGTGAGTTCCCAGTGTACTTGAAGGCGACAAAGGCCTCAGCAATATCCGCTGACATTAGTCCACCTCATATCACGCTGCACTTTCCTCCCATTGTTCAGTCTGCACTTCTCACATGTATTGTCTTACATGATATCCTTAGAACCTGATAAGACGCCCAGTGAAGGTTTTTGTAGCTGAGGACATAGGCCTGGGAGTGTCTCAGGGTTACAGCTGCTTATTATTCTCTCATTGAGGAGACTGGAAGACTGTAGGGTCTGGGGAACGCCTTATCGGATCCCCTGTACACTCAGCCTAACCTGGGTTACCTGCACCTCCAGCCCTTCCTCCATTACCCCTGCCCTACCTGACACTCCCTTCCTCCGAAAAGACATTATGGTATTACATTTCCTCGAAACTATAGAGCTCGTTGACAAGCACGGGAGGTATTCTGGGGCCCGATATGAATGTATAGGCTGTACAGAGCAGCTGAGGTCATTCGAGACAGTAAGTATGACTGACTGGCTCAGTTAAATCTTCAATACGTGGTGTCATTGTCTGCGTTAGACAACAAAGACAGAGCAGCACGTCATTTTAGGATCCCATGACTTCAATAGACTTTTACTCTACATCTATTTGCTGATTTATCTTTTCAGAAACTTGAAATGTCTTAAGAGTGGATGACTGCTCTGCTAGCTGCTATAAGTTGAAACTTTTTTCCTAGGAATATACAAGAGTACTGTTTTGACCAGGCTGCCTCCTTCAAAAAAAAAAAAAACTCTCTGATGTTTGGCTGACAGTACAGAACAGTTCAGGGTTGGCAGGGGGTCCCTGGGACATCAACGGCTAAACTCAGCCCAACTCCTAAAGATGAAGGGAGGTGTATTCAGACAACTCAAGCACACCACCCTGTCTGTTCACAGCACCTCAAGGGCACACGCTGCCTGCCCGTCTATCTGTGGCAGCTGATCGTAAGTCAAAACTACATGTGCCTTCCGTGCTGACACTGCAGTTTAACGCCTATATATAAGGAGGATATCCACACTATGTGCTTGTGTGTATGTGTGGGAAAAAAAAATGTAAGCTTTCAGTGACTTAGGAAGAAACTATGATATTTGATGGGAAGAAACAAACTGAGGGTGATATTAAAACACAAAAAAATCAGGGCGTGCAAATTCATTGATTAGCTTAACTTTAGATGCAGATCACAGAGTTCTGCAACACACATGCTGCCAGATTATCCACGTTTCCTTAGGGCCCCAAATCACCCACTTTCCGTATGTAGAAGAGGAGGCTAATATTACTATTAATTTACTGTAATCACCAAACTGAGCTAGTTTCGTATGAAACAAACTTGTGTTGTTTTGTTGTTCCTTCCTTCCTAATAGTGTAACCTGTTTATTGACATACCTTACGTATATATCTAGAATTAAAGAGTCATTCTGACTGTATGATTCAGCGCAAGTAAGCCCTGTTTTTTTTTTTGTTTTTTTTTCCCCAGATCAGATCTGCATACATAGATAGTTGCCATGATTTTTTATGACAATGCGTTTATGCAGAATAATACTGGAATTTTTAGGACTGCTCTCCCCTCATCCACAAAAAAATAAAATAAATGTATTTCATGTCAAAGCGTCCCTCAGGAAATTGACAAAGGCAGAAAGTAGTGTCTGCTGTTGCCCCAAGTAGGATAACAGGGTGGAGGAGTAGTATGCCTTTGTCTCTTTTTGCTAACTACTCCCAGTAGACAGCAGTCAGATGCCTCCACTCTCCTTATGGAGGGAAATGAGGCTGCTTATCTGCAGAGAATAAAACTCAACTAAAGCCTTTCAGAACTGGAAGTGACTACTTATACGGACTACATATACAATATATACACACACTAAGTAAGACTACTACATTTATATCAGATAATCTAAGGCTGATTTTACACATACAGGACAGATGCCAACAACTACACTGGGGGCAGTAAATGGACACATATGCACACAAACATGAACCCAAAACATGCACAAAGATACAAAGACACAAACCCGTTTCTCCACCACCCATTCTCTCCCTCTTCTCCTTTCCCTACCTATCTGTGTCCGTGCTTCTGAACCTTAGGGAGACATATTCTTTTTCATCTGTCAGTATGGATGGAAACAGGCATGTTCAAAACACACAACAATGGCCTTGCTAGCACCAAGGAGGCTCTATGTTTTGTATGCTTGAAGCACTGCATTATCTCCTAAGTGTCTAGCAACCCCAGTATAGTAAATAATGGATGCTCTTCTTCCTTCTGAAAACCCCTTCTTTCACTTCAGGGACCAGTCATGGTTTACCTGTATAAATGCCCTTTCTGTGTCTTTGGAGAAACAGATAGCACTAAAGGATGTGGGTCAGACGATTTCATTAGCACAGCATTTCTCTCTGTGTCTCCTTCAATCAGCCGTTTGACAGAAGCAATGTCACTCAAAATGTCTTACAGACACTTTCATAGAGAAAGCTCTGAGAAAAAGCAGAGCGCTGATCCATAGCAGGGAATTTGTGAAATATAGCCTACATAACAAGAGGGCAGGAACAGAAATGATTGAAAGGAGAGAGCACAGTCACCTCTGAGATCAGCTGAATATCACCGGCGTCTTGAGTGTGGACCAGTCCAGTCATTATGCCACTTGCTTATGGGTCACGGTCAATGACGTCTCCACCCAGCCTAAAAACACAGGACAGGTATAATGTTTAGTGCTGTGGAAATACAGATACACACAAAGTTGTAATCATTTCACCGATGCTGCAGAGAATCAGAAGACGAGAGTCCTGCGAATTATTTAGACACTGCTTTTTGGCCTACATATTTCTCTATACTTTGTACAGTTAAAACATGACAGGAGGTAGGACTGGGCAGAACTATAGTGTGCCACTACATAACTAAGTCTCTTTGGTCTCCCTCCCCCGTTCATTCTGAGGTTACATCGAAAGAGTTTCAGCTACTGTGAATTATTTACTTGATTCACCATTCGGCCCTTTAACCCCTCAGCAAATGCACAGGCAGTCGGGGTTAAAAATACACTCCCACAGGATCTGAGTTTGACTCCATGCGTGTGTGTGTCCGTGTGAGTGCGGACAGGGAGGTTGATTTAAAATATAGAACAGTATATAACCCCTGTCACATAATGCACCTTCCTCTCTCTCTTTTACAGACATACACACACACACACAAACTCATCAGAGCATCATTATGTGGGTAGTTTCGGAGTGAGAATCCCGGCTGTCCCAGATGGGATTATTATAACACAGCTTGATCCGTGCAAGAGCCATGAGTGTGATTGTTCAAGTCTGTGCGTGACAGTGTGTTTTGGTGTGAGCGTATGTTTGCTAGATAGCGAGACCTGACCTGAGTGAGGCTGCACCTCTCACTGTGTGCAAAAGTATGAAATATATAGCATAAAACTGTGCCATACCGGACCATTAGCAAGGAGGCGTTTTCACTGGCAACCACGTCAAACTATGAAAAAACTGACATACAAGAGAGGATGTAAACAAAAGGCATGTTCATGTTAAGCTTCTGAGTCAAAGGCTAAAATAAAGGTGTCAGAGAAACGGGTCTGTCTTTCACCAAACTGACTGAGGCTTCAGTAGCTGCACCCTGACTGAGTGAATAATAATGTCACAAAGATATGTGGGCCTTAATGGATCTGCACACACACACCTACATCAACTTTCCATGGCCATGTTACTGTGGTATATCCCTGCATGCAGCAAGGTTGTCATGGATACACCCAGACACATCCGCCATCCCATATGCGGGGGGATGCTGAGCGCTTCAGAGGGGCTGGCGCCGAGGCTACCCCCCCCCCCCCCCCACCTCCCCCAAACCCTCAGCCCCCATTCTCTACCCCTTCCCCCCAAATGAATCCCTGTCCCTTATTCTCCCCGAAAACGGGCTCAGCCTTAAAAAAAAAAAAAGCTCTCTTCTAGTCAACTGGGTCGGCCTGGAACGACGCAGCAGCTATGTTTTTGCAGTGCCGCGGCCCTCCTTTCCTTGCCTCCCTTGGATGTTGCAAGAACACAATGAAACAATGAAAGGGCCAAAAAACACGCTGGTACCAGTTTAATTCTTGTCTGACAAAAACTAAAATAGATGTTGAATCAGGAAATTGTGTGCGTTCGCATGTACATGGGTGTGTGTGTGTGTGTTAGCCTCAGGGCTGTGGTTAAGCCTGCAGTTCATCCTGAACTGATCCTTTTCATTAGCCATTATCAATAATTCAACATTGCACTTGCTTTAATGGTTTAATGTGGGCAAACCCTCAATCTGTGCACATCCACAGTGACACACACACACACACACACTCCCGTACACTCTGCTTAATAGCACTCACTCTCTTGGCCTGCGCCCAATGCCACCGAGGTGAATATAGATGTGTAAACGTGCGCATAACGCAGTCAGCGCACCTACAGCTTTTAAAGATAAAATACCTATCAATCAGAAACCCCACTTTGCCCTACCAGGGAGTCACAGGATTCCTTGATTTAGAGAAGAAATCATTTATTATTTCCCCACAAAAGTCTTTTTTACTGTATATCGAGTTATATTTGCAATAAAAAGGCACATCAAACCCTTTAGTCTGAGATGAGGAAATGAAAGGGTTAATCTTTTATGACATGCCCCCTCCCGTTCTTGCTCTCTTCGCCCGCCCTTTCATATTCTCCAGTATGGCAGTGCTCGCTGTCTGCACATATGCTGAAAAAAATAATCCTCTTTGATTGGAAGGCTAATTTGAAGTGTCAATTATTCTTATGCAAATCAAGGTACAGTTTCTCACGTCTGAAATGGGTTGAGGGCCATGGCGTGTGCATGCACATTAAATCGTCCTCCAAAAAAACATACAGCACCATTCCATCCCCCTCCCCTTCAACTCTTGATCTATACCTCTTATGGAAGAAAGCTGGCATACAAAGAGAGAGCCAGCATAATGGGACGAGGATATTTGCATGCACGTCGTCCACGCAGAACGCCAAAAATATAAGAAATTGGGAGTGCGTTGTCATAACAGTAACAATGCCAAGGTAGTAAAAGTCACCTCCCAAAACGTACGACAATACAGCGGCGTGGTTCTACATTGTAACGTAAATAATAAAATGATGCTGAGTAAACAGGAGCCCGACAAGGATTTGGATGCATCGTGGGAGATATTGTGGGTGAACAAAACAATTTACCAAAGCTTTTTTCCAGTAACATTCTCCGTTGCTATTTCCATACCAAAGGTGCAAACGACAAATATAATCCCAGTGTCTGTACAGAGAGCTAAATCTTGTTTAAAGAAAAGGGAGAGAGAATGAAAGGGGAAATCAACGGTGGCAGCATGTGTCTAAAAGCTCCCAATCACGTCTAAGTACAGTTTGTGAATACATGCTCCCCTTGATTGTAATTAAAGCTATGGACCCGAACATCAAACTGGATGAGAAATGTACAAAACAGAGATACAGTGTTACAGAGTTTAAAAAAAAAAAAAAAAAAAAAGACAAAGCAGACAGAGAACTCTACAAATAGACCTTGTTGTCTGACCCTCTCAGCTGATGTGGCAGTTCAAGTAAGAAAAAGGCTTTTCAGGCCCAAAACAGGATCAAACAACCTGCTGTGGAGTCCAGTTACACCATAACAATAGCTTACATTCATTCTCAGATTCAGCACACAAGCTTTTACCTCAAAGGGAGTTGAGGCAGAGAGTAGGTCTGGTTTGGAGGGTGGGTTCGTGCGCGTATGGAAGGGGAGTATTGCGATATCTTATACGATAATGGTGTTCAGCAGATTAGATGGTATCAGCCTACCATGTTTGTTTTCAACCGTCGGCTTCTGCAGCGCCACTGAGATCTATGGCCAACCCTGCAGGCACTCTCAATCTCAAGGAAAACCTTTAGATATTGTCAGAGGGAGTGAAGTACGCTGATAGATAGCATTCAGAACTCTGAGATACTGAAACGAGCACGGCAGAGCACACTCTGAAAGGGAAATAGTTTGAAAACCTGAAGTTTGACCGCATTAAACATTTGATGTACTTCTAATTGACTGAGCGATGAGATGGTCGTTTTTACACTTCCCTTCATTAGCTCGGGATTTTATACTCAAGATGTACTGACAGACTCCCAACAATGCCAAATTGCCAGCTACAAAAGCCATCCATGTAAGCTTCTTTCTCCACAGCAGACTATCTGATTAATCACATGTCCACAATAGACAGCTACTATCTGCTACCCTGCTAAAGCCCTGCTTCTCAGGCAGTGAACAGCAGTCTGGCAGTTTGTATTTGTTTTGTACTGGCTCAGTAGTTCTGGGGAAATTAGTATGCAGTCAGGGATGGGAGGGCTTGTCAAGATCAGGAAGAAATCTCTACCCACCCACTGGGTGGATCTACATTCATGAACAAGGTTGACAAGAAAGCTGACTAGTGTAAAGACAAGGAGCAAATAAAATGGCGGAGAACACTCTGAATATTCTTTTTCATATGAGTGCACTGAGAACACCTTTATAGACAGGCCTGTTCTCTATCTGTCTGTCTTGTATGTCTGTTCATCTGTCAAGACACTCTCTCTCCCTTCCTCGTTCTCACACCCCTAGCCCCTCTTCCCTTTTTTCGAAAACTATGTGTCATGCACGTCAAAATGCTAAGGCCAGTTCTTTTGAGGGTGTTCTGCTGGACCATAGAGCGAATAAACATCCATGTCAGGAGAAAGCGATCTGGGGCCCTTCTCTCGCTGAGCCCGAGCTCTCCTGGGAAACACACAGCTCATACAATGGATAGAGGAGGCCTTTTGTTGAGTCTCTGGGAGCTGCAGGGCTAGCTCTGGATCAAACAGAGGTGTGTGTGTGTGTGTGTGTGTGTGTGTGTGTGTGCGCGTGCCCATGTGTGTACATTTCTGCATTTTGTGCACACAACAGACACATACACAAACAAACCATGGTGAAATGCACACACCTTTGCCCACACACACACACACACAAACAGGATCACAGACTTTCCTCATCTCCCTAAACTCAGTGTGACTAAGTAAACTTCTTCACCCTTTTGCAGTGGTTACAGAGGGCAGGAAGATGAATTTGAAATAGGCAGCAGGAGAAGAGGAAAGAGACAAAGAGGAGAATGGTGACGTAAATCAGCGTTGGACTGATTTAAACTGGTTTAATGTCATTCCAAAGGGCTTTCTGTTGTACTATATACAAATCACAGTTCAAAGCTTGTGGCTGGACTCCCTCCTGTGGGCCATTGAAGGGTGGGGGGGCTGTAGGATAGTGTCTAACGTTTGTGGATGACGTGTTTGTGTGGCACAGGTTGTATATTACATAGGCATATCTCAAATATAAGATCTAATATTGTCATAATGGGGGAAGGGCTGCGCGGAGCCGCTGCACAAGAAAACAATAACCACCAGAATGCGCGCTAGGTGTGCATTGTTAAAAGTGTAGCACTATCAGCTGTTATGTCATTGTCTAAAACTGTATTTATCGTGCGTGAATAGCGTTATTAAACGTGGTGACAATACAGACACTAGAATACAGAAGCGGTACAGTTCTTCTCCTTATCCCAGAATACATTTTAATAAATTTCCATTCACAGCCGCTGCCTTGCTCCTGGCCGTCTGCCCCTCATGTAGGCTCTATGGGAATTCTCCTCACTGAAATGAACTCACACCGTCTGACCCTATTCATCCCCAAGACTGCACTTTCCCTGGGACTCCCCCTTTTCCAGTCCCCCGGTTTCCCACAGACCCCCACACTCGTCTCTTCCCCTCTCTCGCTCTCTTTCGCATCCTCCCCTTCTTTCTCCCTACCTTCCCAAGCCCCCTCCCCTCCCAAGTCTCTGCCTTGCTTTCAACTCCAATTTTGGGCACAATGAAGTTGTTCTGGCTGACAGTTTGGCCAGTAGAATAAGTGTTGTTTGAGCCTGCTGTGTGGCCCTGTAGTGTGCCCATTCTCCCCCTCGCCAGCTCAGTTACCGAGAGCCTTGTTGGTGGGACACGGAAGACATCCGTCCCCACACTCCCACCCTGACCCAAACAATTAGCCTCAAACCACAGTGAGGCTCACCTGCGCCTCCTCTACACATGCATGGATGAACACGTTCAAAACACACACAGAAGGCTGTATGCTATTTAATTTTCCGCTTTACGACAAATATAAACAGCATTTGCCAGCAATTTTGAGAACGCAGAAACTTTTTTTTCCATCATATCTTCTATGTTATGAGTTCATATTCTCTTGCATCTGTTGTGGTACAGTTGTTGCTGCGCCAAAGCCAGGTTGGCCTGATTTACTCAGTTACTCCATGTCTTGTAGGACGTGTCAGAAAGGATTCTGTATTGGGGTCAGCTGGAAAGACAAAGCCTGCAGCCCTCTCTCCTCTGTCGCTTTCAGTAAGCATCAACCAGCCTCTCGTTCTCTTCCCCCCCTTCTGCCCCCCTCAACCCCTCTGTATCTTCTCCAGTTTTCTCTCCAGTTTCTCTGTTCCAATGAGTTATCAAACAAATACAAAAATGCAACCTATAAATATTCTTTCTGTGTGCATCCACTCTGACATGTACACACACAAATTGAACACACACACACACAGGGAAGCTGGGACATGAGAAAGTGGCTGGGAGAGGCCCTGATGGGGGGACCATATGTTCAGGCGTTGTATATCAGTCGGCTCGCCCCCAGCGCTCTGCCAGACCACCATAACTTAGTTTGTCTTCAGCACAAAGTTTGGCCCAAGCTTGGCTGGGTTCATTAGGAACCTATTCTCTGGAACCAATGAAGCTCAACAGACCTCCAACAAAGGAGCTAATCACACCCACTGCTGCTCTCTCTCTCTTTCTCACCTTCACTCTGGATCCCAAAACTCTGCCTCTGTCATGTCCACGCAGTCTCACTCATTTACCAAACAGAACCCCAAATATGAGCAATCTGTTGATGCCAAACGGTGGTAAACGCAAAAGACAGCGACAGTCGCACCTTTTTTTCTTCTCGGTGTGGGCAGACTGCGCTACTGAAACAAACGTGGATAATTGTGTGGATTCGCACATGCACCTGTTTGTGTATGTGAGTGGACTCGCCGAGCGTCATGTTCCCACCTGATGGACACTTTCCTGTCTCGGATATGTGTGTTTTTAAGAAGCCGTGTGTAGAATGAACGCCCGCCTACAGTGTCTTGTATGTGAATTTGAGTGCATGTGTGTGCAAAAGGATGTGGTGCACTGACAATGGAGAGCCCCAGGGTGCAGAATACTTGAAATGACCTTGAACCTCAGCATTCTCCATTCCCATGGCTGCAGGGACCGTGAGCATGTCTGTATATCTGTGCATGTGTGTGTGTTTGAGAAGAACAATGGGGCTTTGCATTTATTTTATTTTTTTTTTGTGCACACAACAGTCCTTCCAAATTCCGTTACACCGCCAGGTTTAAATATTTTTCCAAATAATCTATATTTTGTGTTTTTCTCTATATCCCTTAAGAGAGATTTACAAATTATTGTGTTTGAAAATACATCATGTGTTGATCTTATCACATCAGAGTGAGCTATCCACTGTCACACATGTGCTTGTGTGCCCCACTACCCCCAAGCCCGCAGTGACTGTATTTGCTCACCCTGCATCCAGCAGAGAAAGAGGCTCACTCCGCACCATGTCCCCTACTGTGCACACAGGCTAAAGGCAAGCATGAACACGGTTGATCTGGACATGGTTTAAACACACAGACACTGTACACACAGGACGGTCCCAGCGCACACAAAACCGTGCACAAACATACACATATCGATGTGAACGCAGATGAAGAGGACTTGGCGGGTTAAGGACGATGGTAGGGGGTACTAATGGCGAAGAGAGAACCAGCAAGGGGTGGTAAAGGCCATACCAGTGGGCCCTGCTTGGACACAAATGTCAGCAGCATGACTACCTGCACGGAGAAACCCAGCAGTGAGAGATGATCAAGGAGAAACAGATAAAGAGGAAAAGAGCCAACATTACAGCCCAAAACCGAACGGTAGAGAGAAACACTTAACTTTGTAAAGATGGTATTTTGAGACTATGTTTGAAGGGAAAAATAATACAAGATGCTTTCTTATCTTTCTTATCTTTAATGTTTTGAGTGATTTGATTTCAGAAGGGACAATAAAAATAACAATTTCAGTTGTTAACATATTTTAACATCTAACTTTATGCATTAAAACAACATACATAAATGCAACATCAACTTCCTGTCAGGTGACTGATGGAATACGATGTGCACACTTCCCTCTCATGCATTATTTTGTCATTCCTGCTTCGTTCATTCAGTGTTCAACTTCTGAAAATTGGAGAGAGAATGCATTGCCCTCAGCAGCCTAAAAATACAGAGCACATTACAAGCATTTTGCACTCTCACTTGAATACTCCAACAGACACAAACATATAAGCATACATAAACGGAGATCCCGAAAAAATCTATTTTTTTATTCTCGTTTGAAAGGTCAAGAAATCAAGGCTGCACCATTCCAGAGCAGTGACCAACGAAACACTTGTACACATGCACTCGATGTAAAGAGAGAAAATCCACTTCATACCCCCTCCCAACTGTGAATGTATGTTGTGATTCACTTTGTATTCAGCATTGCAGCATTGAAGCAACATGGATGTCTACAATTACGCAGCTTGCTTCAAGTCCCTGTCCAATAAAAAAAAATAAAAATGTGTTTCAATCTATTTTTCTTCTCTTAGGCTCCACAATAATTCTCACTATCTAGGTGAACCTTTCAAGACCATTTCAGAAATATCTTTCTTCCATACTTCATTCCTGAACTGGTCATGGCCCTCCATGTAGGGTTGATAATGCTGTTGGATGCAGGAATTTTCACAAACCACTCCAATAGTAGCCCACCAAGGGGATGTTCCATGACAAAAATGCAGAATTTAACTGCACAGCAGCTGTTAGCATTGACAACAAGGCCACCAACACCTTTAGTTCTCTGTGTTGAATTCACCACTGGTAGTCAAGGCTCATGCATCTTTTCTGAAAAGGGTTGTGTGATTGGGGCTTGATGGATAAGGGAAGGACACTCAGCCTGGACTAATAAGGACGTTAAATGTCTAAAGCCCATCAGGAAGTGCACGTGGGTGGCCGTGTCGTCGTCAAATGACTTAATTTGTGCCAGAACAGACTAAAACGCAATCTTAATTGGGGTCAGTAGCGTTTCTAAAACTCCAAAGCTTCATCATAGCTGAAATTGTTTTGATGCTATGTGTAAACATAATGAAAAAGTTATGGCTTTAAAAAAGCAGTGGTCGTGTGTGCTGCTTTAGATGTACAGAATATCATATGATCAGAGTTTAATTTTAAAATAATCTGCTGAAAGTTTAAAGTTTCTCTGACTTAATCTAAAATCTTAGTTTAGACTTAATATATTGTGTGAACACGTGTGTATTTGTGGCATTCAGAAGTAAGTTGGAGCCTGCATTGCACACGTAATGCAAATTATCTTTTGCCAATGAACATCTTGTCACCAGTAGTAAAACCTACCATGACAAACAGACACAGATTACGTATCAATTTGTATTCACAGTATTATGTTCCATGGCATGAAAAGAAAAGTGATTGAAATACACATACAATCTCCAGATGGCCATCATGAAGAGTGTCTACACCCTGGCACAAACCGCAACAGCAGATTCCCTGAACCCAAACCCGAGGCCATCTTTCTCTCGGTGTGCCCTGTGAAAAAAACAAGTCCTGCATCTTGACTCTTAATACGAATTTTCCTTCCTCTTTCGATCCTTCATTTCCTTTTGTCTCCTCCATTTCCAGCCTCTGCCTGGAATCATAGCAAAGTTCCTCAGTGAAAGCAGTCTCTTCTACTCATCACAGACACTTCTGCAGATCCTCAGCCAGACAGTGGTGATTTGTGCCTGTGTTAAGGCAGAACTACTCCTTGCCTTTTTCACAATAAAGATTGCTGCCATTATCCAGAGCTATTCCTCTAGATGACACAAAAAAAAGAAGAAGAAAACACGGGGTGGAAGACGATGAAGGAATTTCACCCAACCGCACCGTATGAATTGCTGATGGAACCTGAGTGACAATTTGGTATGCAATTGTCAATGTCACTCAAAGGTACATTGTCGTGTCTGATTCCTGTCTTGTGGAGCCAAGCTTCAGTGAGTACACTGTGTTGTCAGTGGACAGCTTTCCAGTCAACATTACGTCATTTTTATTGGCTTAGCTGATGAGAACTAAATGGGGTTTTTGGGGATTAGCTTTGATTAATATAAATGCTTAAGCGCGTATTCCTTCAAACGCGCAGATTATACGCTGGGCCAGGACTTTTGAGTGTAGCACAATCTGAGTAATATTTAAACTAATGTGGAGTGAATGTGGCGGAAATGCAAATTCAACGCAGCCCGCTTTCACATTGAGCAGTAAAATCAAATCTTTTGTGGCCACTGGGCATTGAGGGTGGGAAAAACAGCGAGGCGAAGGGGGTTCCTTCAGTCACTCATTTGGGCTGTGAATGAGCCAGTGCCCAAGCGGGAAAGATGGTGTGCCAGTGGTGTGCTCTCTGCTAATTGATTGCCTCTGCTAACAAGAGCATAATGTATTCTATTGTGATCATCTTTTGCCCATGTTCATTAAGCCAGGAAGCAGCGCCATCTTTTCTTTTTGTCTCGCTCCTGCCCCTTTTTTTCTCTACCCCTTTCCTCTCATCCCTCCCTCCTGGTGCTTTATTTTTTTTTCTTTTTTCCCTCTCCCTCTTCACTCTGCCCCTCTGTCTCCCCTGCGTTGGATGGGAAAGGTGATACAAAGGTGGTATGACAGGCAAAACATCCCTCACGATCCCAAATGCAAAAATGAAGAGGAACAAAGGGCAGATGGAGGGAATGCAGTGGCTGGTAGGATGATGAAGGGAGGGAGGTATGGATGAAAGGATGAGAGAAAACGACAAGGAGGAGAGATGTTTGCAGATGGGATGTGGAAACGAGGAAGACGGTGAGAAAGAAAACACATTGAAGGCAAAAAAGAGAAATCTGGATCAGAGAAGCACCTCTCACCATCTCCCTCCAAACCTCTGTTTTTCTTCACTACCCCCACCCACCCCATCTTCTGCTTCTGCCAAGTTCCCACCTGCTCCTACTCTTCCCCAAACCTCTCCTTTTTACTCCCCCTCCAATTTTCCCCTCTTGCCCCTTTTTCACCCACCTCCCAGCCCCACTTCTGCGCCTCACCCCATCTCTGGTTCGCCTCTTAATGAGAGCTGGCGGGACAATAGTACCATTGTTGCCCATGTTTGGAACCCCGGACTGAGACAATCGCTGTTTACCCAACCAGTGGACCCTCTCCTTCATTACAGCCGGGCCAAGTCTGATTAAGTCTGTTCCGCAAGTGCTACAATAAGCCTCTGAGCCCGCCGCTTAGACTCATCCACTTTCCTCTGTCTCTTCAGTCATAACTTCAGCTGCTTTCAGTTGTTAGCTTTGGTTCCCCTCTGATTTGCATATTCATTACCAATGGCCAAGAGAATCACATGTATTACAGTAGAAGGATTAGAGAGATAAAGAAGTAGAGAATGCAAAAAGAAACCGAGAAGAGATGGAGTATAAATGACAAATGAAGTATTTCAAAAATCGTTAGTTGAATCTGATCTATTTTCAAAATGACCTTCATAATCTAGGACAAAGCTAATTTCTTTATTAAAGATTCCCACTGGGTTTGAACATGCTGCAGGCAGTGGCAGTATGACTGACTGTAAGAAATAAGGAAAAAGCTCTTTCCATAATGGTCTCAGATCATAAAAAAAATGGCACGGAGGTACTGTTATCAAGCTGATGCTTGTGGCAGAGACGCGCTGAATCAGTGGATTGAAAGCCTTTTCACTCAGCCACATCCCTCAGCTCCGTGGCTTGTAACAGAAGCATGCTACCAGCACTATGCAAAACAGCGTCATGAATATGCGTAATTAGGTGGGACTGGTGTAATTTTTCTGGGTTATGGGATGTGACATTTGTGGAGCAGGAGCATACATCAGTGTAAAGCACGACTGACAAATGCAAATCCCTTTCTCTGCAATAAGGCAGTTCACACTTTGCCGTCCGAAATATTGTGTTGTGCCTTCACACACTTAAAAGCTGCATTCAAAATACGGAAGACTGTTCAGACAGACATACACGCAAACGCATCTGTAAAGTCACAGATGGATACATATGTTATAAAAAAAAAACCCTCAAAAATAGGACTGTGAAAAAGAAAGTAAAGGTTTATTTTTGTCTACAGGTAGTGGACTCTGGGGTGTCAAAGGAGCACAGCTATGTGATAATAATAAGTCAGAGTTTACATAAATTTTGAATAAAATATAATATGAACCAGCCTTAGGATGGCAGAAGGACACAAAGGCTTTTATTGCCAAGCAGCAAGGTTAGCAAGAGGGCTGACAAGCAAGAATGTTTAACATAATATACTATCAGCTGATAATGGGCTTTAGACATTGTTGTTAGGCACCGGAAAATGCTGTACTCTCCATAATTAACTATTCTTGTGAAATACCTATGACTATAGTCGGATATTTGGCTTTATTTGTTTATAATGACATTAATTTACCAAGCATCTGTCATAGTGTATGCCGTGTTTTTTCTTCTTCTTCTTTTTTATGTTTTTTTTAGTATTCAATTCAGATGAACCTTCAAAAGACCTGAACATATGAATACACATATAAGGACAGGTACATGGCCATGGGTACACTGCCAAAAGCATCTATTCATAATTGGATCATACTCTTACACAACCAGTCACACACACACACACACACACAGAAGCGTGCACACTTTCAACACACCTCTCTGGCTCTTCAGAGAGAACCAATTTATACATACTGTACTGAACCCCCCTCACTTCTCGTCTCTCTCTTTGCCTTGCCATGCCCCCTTTCCCTTTCGCCATTCACCCATACAGACACACACACACACACACACACACACACACACGTATAAAGACGCACACACATTAAACACACCGGCACGCACAGCACCCTGCCACAATCCACCACCCTGCCACGCATACCGAAGGGGAGGACACATCCCTCATAGCACCCAGGAAATTAACTTGACATTTGATGCAGACGGGAAAAAAAATATATTTTGGTGGGGGGAAGGAAGAAAAAAAAAACAAAGTGTACCAAAGCAGAGATAGCATAAACCCATCCCTTGTTCACCCTTCCCCACTCCACCCCCCTTAAGCCCAGGGACGCATTCGAAGGGGATTTCAGCGATCTGCAATGCAGACGCCACTGGGTGCCCACGGAAAAAAATGAGCTTCATCTTTTTCCTGTCCTTGTCAGTATATGCTGTCTGTCTGTCTTTGTTTCCATCTTTTATGATGCTGGCGCTCGATTTTCATATGCCCTATTTGTGCCTTTCTATTTGCAAAGGAACTGCAAGGTAAATTAACACCATTGGAGGATCACTTGATGTTGCATGCATTTCAAATTTAGCCACACCCTTTAAGCCACTCCTTGCGAATACATAAATTCATAATAAAGGCGGATGAGGTATTACATTGCTGTTGCCATGCTGTTTCCTTCCGTTCAATTTATCCCCTAAATTCCTGTCCACGTAAACATACTAGCTTCCGATTGTCGAGTTATATTTAAATTATAAATCTGGACAATAACTCTAAGATTAACAAGTCATTCTAAAAATAAACAATAAGCAATCCACTGCTTTAATTGTGTACAAAGCAGCAGCAATGAGCTCCTTCTATTCAGGTGCACGTGATTTTGTGAAAAGTCGGAAAATAAGGCGCACTGCGATCTTGCATAAGATGGATGATTACATCGAAGCCCTTGTTAACCTCAGCAAGGAGTCCAAATACCACACGCGAGAGCAGGCCGCAATTAATACATCATTATGATCCGCTACAGTTTACACCCGTGAACACGCACAACATGCGGCGAAGACCGCAGACCAGCTAGTGTCTGTCTCAGTATCCTCTGCATTAGACATGCAGGAATGTTAACATCATTATGCACAACTGTGAATGTCTGTCTGTGTGCGTATGCGCCCTCCCCCTATCCTCTCTTTCCACATTGTGTCTGCAACTTAGTTCGCACGTGTGTGTGTGTGTGCTACAAAAGAGGGTGGAGCTATTTAAATAAGATTTTTTTTTTTTTGTATGCGACTTTGAACAAATTAGCTGTCTGTGAGACCCTCTGAATGTGTAAAATGAATGCAGTGTCTTCGTTAATAGCGGCTTTTCGCTACGCCGCTGCAAGAGGTAATTGCATTAAACAAATATGTATTTTGTAAAAAAGAAACAATTTATGAATAAGGATTTTATTGTGTAATTCCAGGATTTCTTTACTGAGGAAAAAAAAGGGAGTTTTTTCTTTTTTTTTTAATTTATTCATTGAGAAACACACACTGGGAAATCTTGCATCGCTAATCTTGCCCTTTCACATTGAGCCAACTGTGCTCATCATAAAAATTGTGATGTATAATTCAGGATGAAATACATTCAGCTCATAAGCGCACGCCTGAATTTTTATTTTTTGCAGTTTTTGTGCCTTTGAATCTGTGATGATGTGGTAACCCTACAGGGGTTTTAAATATCCATGCAGGGCCAAGAACCAAATCATGGAATATCATACTAACATATTTTTTTCTTTGTTAGAAGTAGAGGGAAATGACCTGAGTTGTCATTACCTAATCCCCACAGTTACGGAACACACTCATGAAAATGTCAGGTGTGATAAAGCTGAAGTTTTTGCCGCGAAGGCGAGGAGGAGAGGTGTGACTTTCATTAGTGTTGATGTCATTAATATCTGCTTTGCGTTTCTCCGAGGCGGTAACGTCAAAATATTGCATCATCCCAACACACACACACACACGCAGGCACGTACTGCAGCGCGGTTTGCAGCCAATGAATCGTATTTGCATCCACTGCATTTCAGAGCAGCGTCTTCAGTGAGCGCCGTGCATTTGGTTGCATCATGAAAAATAGAGTACGAGCCTCTGCCAAAAAAAAAGAAACGATACAAAGCTATTGTTTAGGCATTGTGGGTAAACAGATCTGACCAGTATTTATAAGAAGAGGAATGAGATTTGGAATCAGATTCTGCCACAAGTTAAAGGAATATTGTCCAGCCGGTGCTGTATACAAAGTCCTTGGCATCCCTCCCTGCTTACACAAACTCCCCTCCTGCCACCACGGTATTTCTTGCTGGCAGCAATTTGCATTTATTTGCATGATTTTTACGATGTGCATATCCTTTGTTCTGACTGTATGATGATGCAGGAGAAGAAGCCCTCCCTACGCGGGCGCTTTTGCACGGCCCACTGAAAACTACTTGGATATTAGATGAAAAAAAAATGAAAAAAAAACGGTAGCCTTATAGTGTGTTTTAATTATGAATTGATAAGATGAGATTTCCACAAATACCTAACTCATCCCCTGGTACACCCACGATAATGTAGTGCATCCAAATGAGGGGAGAAGGAAAAAAAAAAAAAAAAGAAGATGAGCGTGTTCTAGTTTTGTGGAATTTTTGAACAACCATGGAAAAGACATATTGTGCTATCGCTAAGAGGCATGAGCATCTGCAATATATGGCACGGGGAAAGGATTGCATCCAAGCATGAAATATGGAATTACTTGACAAATAGGAAATAGGAAAATTATAGATGGAAACTAAATCATAGAAAGGAAAAAAAAAAAAAAAAAAGCCCTTTCACATATTTGACAATATTTTTTGAAATAGTTCATTATTTTCTCCTTCAGTTGCCTCCTCGGTTTTAGTCAACGTTTCTAATTGTTTTCGGTGTGATCGTAAAGAATTAAGCCTTTGCATTTGCCGCGCTCTCATTACTGCGCAAAGCGGGTATTATGTTGTGTTATGTGAATGGACCTTTCTGCGGTGCCTTCCTGTATGCTGGCATCTTTTGTTCTCCGTCGTTGTTTTATCTATGCAGACCGGACAACATGCGTACTCACGCAGACGCGCGCACGCTGACACTTTAGCACTCCTTAATCATACGGACACATGCAGACGACTTCATTAATCGCTGTGGGCTAGCACTGATGATACAGAAGCCGGGCCCACAACACTGGAGGGTTTATATTCACCGAATGCGGGTGCCACATTATAAATACTCACTCCCGCTGGCACCCTAATAGTGAGCAGCTGTACTCCAAATTTGCATTCCTGATAGATGATTATGACTGCAACATAGCAAATGAGGCGATGCAATATAAACAAACCGTACTGTATAGTAAACATCCCGCGTTTCCATTGGTGCTTATTTTAATATTCTGCATATAAAGCGCAATTTTCAGCGTAAATGTTTTTGCATTTTCTGAGCTGTGAAATCTACTAGGTGCTAATACATGTATTGGACATATACATCATGCGTTAATATCTGAAAGCTCAGAGAAAGCAAAGTTATGCTTTCCACTGAAATGAAATGAAATAAATAAATGAATCCTTGTCCTCATTTGAAGTGAAAATATCTCCTGATATGTCAAAAGAACATCTCTATCTGCAGAGATGGAAAGCTGTCCTGGTTTCCTGTTTCGGCTTTGACCCTGCCACACATACAGAAATAGCTGATGGGGAGTGGGGGGTCACGTGTTCCTCGTAAAACAAAAAAGCCTGCCTTTCTAACTATATAATGCAAACTCATATATAGATAGATGTATAATGACCTTGTTGCACATCCATCAAGGACTAGGCTTTTGATTAGGGTGATAGCTTTGTATGTATAGTAAACCTTAACCAAGAAGGGTTTCGATATTTAAAGCGGCTGACCCACCTCCATTATGCTGTGACACAATTCTTAAGGCTCAGATAACAGCTTCCTCTTCCATGGCTTTCACTGCAGCTCTTTAATGACCTTGTTCAACCTGTTCAGCGCTGTCTCGGCTAAACTCAACGTGAACTCTCACAAGAAATGCCGGATTGAAAGTTATGCTGGTATAAGAACGCATCTGCAATAAATACTGTTCAAATATTTGACTTGGAGCACTGCTGCGGTGGCAGATGCTTTAATTCTGCGCAGAAAATCTACTTCAGAGTTTACTGTAAGATGCCGCAGATTACAGACTTGAGCACTGAGTTTTGCTAGCGAGAGACTCGCCCTGCCCTTCTAATTAGCCCTTCTGAGAAGTCCACAAAATGTGCAGGGGTGCTGGGAGTAATTAAGACCAGTAATACCACAGTGCGCCATGACCCAAAGGTGCTGACATACAACCTCTTCTTCCCCGGTCCTTGAATTTTTTTTTAGCATAAAAAAAAATAAAAAATACTTAGGACTCTGAAAACTCTGTAGGGTGTAGAACATAAGCATTACATACAGTGGCTTCTGCGTATTGCTGATGGTGGCAGGTGTCAGTCATTTGAGCTAGCTGTGCACGGTGCGTACATTTAATATCCCAACACCTCACACCATGTCAGCCTCTCACAAGGTCACACGTTTGAAGAGTCAAAGTTGAAGTAAAGAAGAAAAGAAAAAAAACATAGAAGCTACTGCTGCTGACTAATGTAATAAGCATTTCCTTCTTTTGATAGCTCGGCTCATTAAAATGTTTGTCTGTCTGTCTTCAATTACAATAAAATGTCACGCGTAATAATGGTGGGGTAGCGCGAATTGATGGAGCGAGATGTCGGGGGCACACAAAGCAAACGCTGCCGTGGCGGAGGGCAATTACTGTTTCTGCATGGATTTGAGTAGCTAAGGGGAGATGTTTGAAATCACTTCCTGGTTGTAGCTACTGTTTGTGTGTTGTAGTGGTGATGAACAGTGAGCAGTAACCTCTGTTTCCCCCGCGCTTGTTGTCTTTGGTATGGACCACAGGGCAAAGAATGGGTCATGGGATTTGATATTGGCCACGATCACACCGCCTGAGCTGCCTTCAAACCACTGTTATTCTGTTTACTGTGTCCTCTGGACCACTGCTAACATCTATGCCTTTATCCAACACACACACGGGCTAACTTTGCTGCAGGCAAACAGACACACACGGACACAGACCCACACATCAGCGGAGATAAGCACAGAGGGGAAAAACACTCAGTCAAAACCCCTGCCAACAAAGAAATGTGTCTGTTTTTGGCAAAATATTCGATATTTTGTGTTTACGCGTTTCAGATGAATATCAGAAGCCTCGTGAGACCACAATATATGTCCAGTTAAACAGTTCTACGGCGAAGTGATTTTGAACTGTGAGAGAATACACGTGAAAATATAATTACTCATTTAGAAGCTTAGCAATAAATTCATATTGTGCATTTCATTGACTTGTATTTTGCAATTAACAGTCAACAAATCTAAAGTAATAAATTTCGGATGTGATTACGTTCCTGTCGTTCCTGCTAGATACATAAAAGGATGGTGGGTAAATACACACATGCCTCCACATTCAGCAAGTGCAGTTTAGGCTAATACTGCGAACACACACACACACACACAAACACACACACACAAACACACACACACGTTTTGGTTATTAACCAAAGCTCACCTCATGTGGGTCCAATGGAAAGCAAAATCCCAGACATCTCATTTTGACCTCTACTTCCAGCTGCCTGCAGTTCTTCAAAGCTCCCCGTCTCCATCACTGCTGCAACGGAAGACAGACACACAGGCAGGGAGAGAATACGTTTACCAAGAGGTAACCTTTACATGTTGAACAACTCTTCCTGAGCAAATCACAATTAACATGTTTCGGCTAAAAAGAAAGGAACGGCTGCAAACACGCAGAGGGAGGAGGAAATAGGGGTAGCATTTGCCTGAGCTGAGTTTACTTGAAAGAATTCAAATTGGCAATAACTTTGTGCAAATGTCTTCTCAACCTTTACACTTTGCCACAAATAGCAAGTCAAACCCAGGACCTTTCCAGAACACGAGCAGCTGACTTACAAATCATTTGAAGGTCATGGGAGATAGATATATATATATTTTTTTTCCACACTCCAAAATATCAACATGAAACTTTGTTTAAACGTTAACTCGACGAAATCTAGAGCTGCGTTGCTGACATTTTTTAAATGTCTGAAGAAAAATGAGAAAAAATATTTGTCGTCCTTGTAGGAAACTCTTCCAACCCTCTTCTGGTGTATGCTGACCTTGTTTCCACAGCTATGTTTGTTTGAACCGCTCGACCTCTGACTCGCCAACGAATGTCAAAGCTAAAGGACAAGTCCATTCGAGGTCAAAGGTAAAGATTGTAGCAGCCTATGGTTGGTTAGAGACTTTTGACCTGACACAGCAGCGTGGCAATGGGCTCGAATGCATCCTTGAACAATTTGGATATTTTTTTCTGTTCATTTTTATCCTCTAACATTGTAAACAGATGTGAATGCCGGCATTCTCCTCGTGTTAAGACAGGTTTAAGCGAATACACTCAACAAATGGTCACATGTCAATCAGACTAATGGCTAAACATGCATATTTGGGATGAATAAATCTTATTTTAGATTTGTTTGCTTATGTTTTTGTATGAAAGCACCTATTTTTACTCGTATGTGGTACTCATTATCAGTGTACCTACAGAAATATAAAGTACATACTGCATGGTTTTCTTTCCAGCTGCGTTCCTAAGTAATTGTGAGACTCTTCCATCGCGTCAGCATCAAACTGACAGATGCCACCTTTTATTAGAGCTCCATATCAAAGCTCTCGCACACATGTGCATAACCACACACTTGCACATATGCTGACACGCATGCTGTCAGCCGTCTATAAGGGAATAATTAATAATACAACCACACACAAGATTCTTGGGATTAAATGTTATTTTTATTTTATCAAATAGAAGCTACAAAAAAAAAATACACACGTTGAAATCAAGGATGGTGAAAACACAAACCTCATACGCCTGTAAATTTAATTAACCCTTCAGGAGTAACAGGATCAATAAAACCAGTTAGGGTATCTTTACACAGGGCATATTCTCAAACTCCCCGCTGCAATGTTCTACACGTTTCTGAGTGTGTCTTGTGGTTGTGTGGCAAACCACAGAGTGCGTGTGTGTGTATCTGTGTGTGTTTCTAGCCCTACGGCAGAGTTTAGGGTAACTATACAGCACCAAGCCCCCGCCCCACACCCCCCTTTCTCTGCCCTCACCCCGTTCCCTTTGCGGCTTGTGTGGCTTGTCTCATCCCATCTCCCTCCTGCTCCTCTATCTCCCTCCTCCGCTCCCACTCCCACCCCCCCCACCCCTCCCTCTCTCCTCAGCACCACGCTTCCAGTCTACATGCGTGTAAGGAAGGTGGGGGGATGGGGGGGCCTGCACTGGCAACAGCGGTGCCAGATTCACCCCTGACTTTTTCTAAAGCGGCACCGTGGTGATGCATGGGATGCTAAATGTAATGCAAATTGCATACGTATGCATAGCACAATCGCACGCACCCAGGCAATATGAGATAACATAAAGAGGAACATATACGGTATAAGCCATACATAGATTACTGTAGGTGGAAAAAATAAATAAAAATGTTTAAGTGGCTGATTTGAAAGAGGGTCATTTAAAATTGGAAAAAGAAAATGACTTGACATAAGTGGTGCATCACCGACTTTGTCTTTCTCACATTGAGACACTCCTTAGCAATTGCACCTACCTATATGACAAAAGGAAGTAGTCATTGAACAAAAGCATTTCCTTTATGAGAGGTGTGTCTTCTCTCCACCCCGGTGGCTTACAGTGTTTCATTATCCAAAGTCGAGGTCTGCTTTGCCACCCAGCTCCCCCACGCTGCCTGTCTCATTTCCTCTCAGTAACAATCCATTAGCCAACGCCAGGCTCAAACTCACAGGCGTTTAATTATTCTCACTTCTTTGGCAGCACGCCGGGACGTACCACTCATCAGAGGAAACAGGGAGGTAGGCAAGGGGAACAGCTGATATTGTGTATATACTTCATGCATATATAAAAAAAAAAAAAAAAGGGACACCGGGCCTTACTACGATGTGACACACAATAATTCCACACGCTCATTCACACAATTCTGGAGCTTGAAGAGAAGGAAAACACACTCGGCAATACGCACGTATCCACGGACGCTAATTTAGACATCAACAACCGATTTAAAGCAAAACTTTAAATTGTAACGAGAGTCAAACAACCCAGATTACATACTTTCCCTAAACTGGTGAGCTGCATATATGCGTGTGTGTGTGTGTGTGTGTGTGTGTGTGTGTGTGTGTGTGTGTGTGTGTGTGTGTGTGTGTGTGTGTGTCGGTGCCTGGAAACTGGGAATGATGCGTAGTATAATTCATCTTGAATAATTTCCTGCACACTCTTTTTCATGCTCACGAGCACTTCAGGATGAAAGGGAATACTAATGCTGTGTCTGTATCTCGCTGAACAATGTGTGTGTGCGTGTGCCCGTGTGTGTATGCCACCTCAGTAAGCACATTTATGATAATTAACAGATAGGAGAGGTCAGCTGCAGTGTGTGTATGTGTCAGCGAGAGTGAGTAAGAAACAGAAAATGATAGGGAGAACAGTATAGTACTCATTTACATAAACGGGCAATATTTTCTCCGACTTCCTCCTCCTATAGGATTTGTATTCTCGTAAAAACTATACTCAACTATACTCTCAAAATACAAGTTGGTTTATGTAAGTACAATGCTGCATTTGTGACATATACAGTATGTATTATAAAATTACTTTTGTTTCTATTACATGTGGAACTTTAAAGAGGCAAACACTTGAAAATGATGGCAATCAAGTTATTTAATGGACTGTTTAATGCGACGAATAAAACATAAATACAATTATTTTTATATAGGAATACTTTGTGTCTCCTATTACAATACTAATAGCCAACCTATAAATACAGTTGCTTCTTGGGATGAAAAACCAAAACTGAAATTTTCTATATAGATTAGCAAATCCTAGTTTAGCTCCTAGCTCTGATGGCCGTGGTGCTGGCATTAGCGCTCGAACACAATAAACGGCGTGCAACGGAAAGCTCGACACAGGCCGAGCTCATAAGTGACAGTAATCGAAGGAATTAATACATGCAAATGAAATGCTCAGCATGCACGGCTGCCGATGCCGGTAATTGAATAACTGACTTTCAGATCTCTGTCCTGTCCGCGTACTGCACGGAAATTCGTATGCGTTAATGTGTATGCGTGCGCGTGTCTATGCCAGCGGACATTTTAGGTCTACCCTCCCCACACTCTCACTACTGCCAAACGCCTTAAGATGGTGGCACCTTGAGGCAGAGAGAGACACTCGTACAGAAAGCCAATCTCCTCCTCCCTTTCCCCCTTCTTCCACCTCAGGTCCTCATGACAACACAGGACAGTCCCCCCCCCCCTTCACTTCCTAACCCTTACCCCCCCTAATAAATATTTAATTCACCCCTCTCTAATAAGGATATTAGGCGAGTACACCCCAGCCCTGGCGTATATGCATGAGTCCTTTCTCATCAAATTTACATAAAAGGGCCAGATGCTAATGCGAGCGTAGCAACTACCGCTCACCATTCCATATGCACTGGCACTGGCTCCCGAGTCCGAGGGCCCATATAATTTAATTGCCGAACAGCGTATATTTTTCAAACGATTCGCCGTATTCAAATTGTGTCCAGGCCTCGATACCATATGCTTGACAAAAAACAGATATGCCGGCATATTTTAATTGTAGTGGAGGCGCGTCTACAGTATTTACGCTTCTTTAATGTTTTCTGGAGCCCCTCCTCTCTTATGAAATGGTACATAATACAGACGGGCGCGTGCATAATGACAAAGAAGAAACACACTCGCTGTTCGGACAGTGAAAACAGGGGCGTTGCGTTTTACAGGGTCAGGGCCTGTTCAATCATTAATTATCATTCCAACAATAAAAACCCAATTAAGTTTTGGAAAGCCTGATCGCTTTAGATGTTTAATAAAAGGAAAGTGAGGGTGAATACGGTGAGAGACAATTAGCATTATAATTTGCGAACAAGTACCTTGGTACTGACATGATCCTGGACGTTCATGGAGTGTATTAAAAGCAGCACCCAGACCACTTAAATGTAGAGCATAGCATGTAGCATGCAGAGGCTGGCTCGCAATTAATCGAGGATGAATAATGCAGCGGCACAAAATATATTATTTACGCCCTTTCGTTTTTTTTGAGGAAGCATATTTCGCATGCAAGTATACTAATTCATTTATAGTGCATTGTATTTGCATAATCAAAATCCGGCAGAGATCCTTGAAGACAGGCTGACAGCCAGCTTTAGACTTGGAGGGCAAAAATAGCATTTGTACACGCAGCCTTATTGTGGATGCCGGCCGCTAATACTAATATCCAATCATGCAGCTATGAACCCGATAGAATCCTGCACTTATCAGACTTAAATTTGGGGCTATTGTGTACTTTTTATCCGAGCATTGTGACTTGACAAATTAGATTTGCACTTCACATGTACATGAACTTAAAAAAATGGATGCAGATAAGATGGCCAATACATTGGCTCATGTATGATATATATATATATATATATATATATATATATATATATTTCTAACTATAAAAATGTAATTTATTCCTCCACTCCTAAGAAAATGGTTAAAAATCTGCAGTCTGCTTTTCCTTTTCTCAAAATCTCCTGTGTGTTCTTTTATTTTTCTGACCTCTATTTAATCCTTTCCAGTAAATAGGTTATCAGTTTATATGGTCAGTTAAAAATATAAGAGAAATGTATGGTGTTGTTGGGGGATATCACTAAGCATACAGGGGATTTTTAGATTAATAAAGCTTTGGGGTTTGGGTAAAATGAAGGAACTGGCAGGAACAATTTTGTGAAAGACTAATTTTGGTTTCACTTCCAACTTTAACATTTTAACTCTCAGCATGATGCCCAATTGAGGCTATAAAGTTCACAATTTTAAATGGGCTGACAACATTTCTAGTGTGTCCTAACATTAGTTTTGGAGCATCCGTGTCATGAAAGCAGTCATTTCCTGGAGCTCATTTATAGTCCAAGGCTCTAGCTATCAGTGATAAAAAATATAAAAGTTTGACAACATTCTCCACAGATGCATATTATTCTGAGTCCCGTGCTAAAGAGATTATTTTAAAGCTACAAAAATCTGAATAATCTGATTGCACCCGAAAGCAGCAAACCTACACCATACAGGCACCGTAAATCTGTCGCTTTCAAACACCGTCCCCTCATGTTACACACAGAAATAGGTATTTGACTGTACGTATAAGTGAGGTGCCTGACTAACATGTCCGCCACGCATATCCGCACAGTTAGCTGAAGGGGAGGGCCATACAGTGTGGCGGAGCACAGCATGCCCGCTGCTCCCCACAAGACGCTCAAGTGGCCATGCATGATGTCATTAAAAAGGGCCGAGCCGTGACATTCCTCAGTGGATTATTGGCAAGTTATGGCTGGCTGGTCTGTTATGGAGGGAGGTCGATCGGGTCCCTGTTAATCGGCAATGACACCTCAATGAAGGCAGTGACACCTTTTAAGCGTGTGCGTGTGTTGGTATGCGTGTAAAGTACATATATGCAACCTCTGGCACTGTTTTGTCATTTTCCGTGTACACACCACTGCTCCAGACTCTGAGTTTAATCAGCAATAAGATTAACGATTTTGGTTGATAGAGAAAACAAGAGAATCTCTTTAAGTAGATCAAATGACCCATGCATGCGCGCCTACCCTACGTGAAATAATAAGTGTCTACAATGAGGCACGGAGACGGGGAATGGGTGACGTTCTAGTTTCCTGCATATACACACACACACATGCACACAAACAGAAACACACACACGCACACACACTCACGGCAACCAGGAACCTGTCCTGCATTGGCAGGGACTGATGCTGCCATGCGCAAGGTGATCTCACCTACCGTTGCCGTGGCGACACCAACCAGAGGGAAAAGCCATATTGTGTGTGCGCATGCGTGCGCGTGTGTGTATGTGCTTGTGATTGTGACAGAAGCTTGGGCTGGAGGAAGGGAAAGGGGAAGGAGGAGTAGGAGAAGGAGGGCCTGCAGGAATTCACATTGTGCCTGGCTTGTTTAAGGTTTATGCCTCATTCACTTACTACCCTTTATCAGGGGAAATACTGAACTGGCCCATTCAATTATCAAGGCAATAAATTCGGCATGGCTGTGTTGTTAAAACAGCCGGCCGGCGCTTTATTAGAAAGAGGGCCAGTATATGGGAAGGGAGAGGGTGCATGTCAATTAATTTGCATATGCTGTATGGTGAGACAAAGATAAACAGGAAAGCATGGCCAGTGTTATGCATACATGCTCAGACACTGACAGACACGTACAAGCGAGCGTACAGCATCCACTGCTGGCACGCCACATTTGTCTTAAGAAAAACAGCCAAAACAAACTCCCCTACTACCAGCTGGTATATTGTTGAATTCTATTAGTGATGAAGAGCTAACTCAGACTATAGGGGTCATCTGCTCATCAATGGGTGGTGGTGGCCTAGGCTTGCTCCACAGCCATGAATGCACTGAATTCATTACCCCTGGTGCACAGATGGTGTCTGGCTGCCTGTCTCAAGTTCAAGTTCATGTCCAGGAGACACACACACGCACACACAAAAAGAGTGAGACATGGCCCAAGCCAGACAGACAGACGTTGTTGACTGAGACACAGCTATTGTTCCCTTTCATCAACATGATTGTGGACTCGCTGGATATCCAAGCAGCCCGGGTCAGTTAATCACGGAGACTGATGCACAGGGAAACGTACATGCAAACGCAGACATACATATGTTGGCGCACATGGAGCCTTTAGCCCCTATCACAGACCTCAGCAGAATGAAAATAACCCTGCGCCTGCCAGCCTGAATAGTTTTTGACTGTAACTAGCTAATGGTTTTCCGAATGCATAAGAAGCCATATATCTAACCACCTTGTTATTGCAAAGCAGCATGTCAGTAGGCCACGATGAATAACAAAAAAAAAAAATACAGCCATGCAACACATATGTTAACAAATAGCACCTGTATCACGGCTATATTCACATCCTTTGTCTGGCACACAAATGACCCTGCAGCCGATACATATTACAAACCTGCTCCTGCACCTGCCATGCACGGCACAGAGGAATCGCATAAAAAAAAAAAAAAACCCAGACACACTCACATAAAATATGCTGATTGCCCCTCCAATGAATATGAAAACACCTTCCACGGTCGTCATGGTTTTGTTACTCAACAAATCACGTGACAACAATGGCTGCAGCGCTGTGCATGTGTGAGAGGAGGGTAGGTTCACTGTCACCAGCTATTTCCACATGCATAGTCAAACCACACGTACACAGCATATGCACATGTAGGGCGCCGTGGAACGAACTGCAGGCGCCTTTCTTTTTCAGCAGCAATGCACTTGTTTGGCAGGAACACTTCCATAAATAATATAAAAGCACACTTTTGGCCACCTCGCTGCCTAGAAGACACACTGCTCATTTAGAGAGACACCGAAGAAGAATAGAAATGCACCTTTACACTATCAGGGAAATGTGAAATTTAGATGGGGGCCGAGTCATCGTCTCAGATAAAGAAGGCAGTTCATTATTTTTAGGACTAGCGGCAGCAGCGGTTGTCAGGGATGGGAATTTAAAAAAAAAAAAAAGAAAGCAACACAAATCATAACCAATCACGCTGCATCTCTCCTCCAAGCAGCCCAGGAATTCTGAGAGAAGAGAGGATGAATGCAAGTGTGATTTGCAAGTGTTTGAGGCATGTGATGCTGCTCCCTCCTGGTAATAGCACATCTCAACATTGCACATTGCACTGCAAATCCTAGTAGCCATGCACTAAGGTCCTTTTCTATTTTGATACTTTGAAAGATGGACACCTACAATGAATTAAGGCAACAAACACACACACGTATTTTTATACTCATGCAAGATAAATGCCCTTTTTGTCTCTTAATCTCTAAAAATAATAAAATAACTAATAAAACATATTATATGAGCACACAATTAGTTGTTTAACCACTGTTCTAAATAAAGTTGCATAGAAAACATTACAAATATGAGATTGGTTAAATATGAGATGGCACCTCAGCTAGGAGCACCTAAGGTATTTTATTTTTTTTCCCTACTCTGGGTTGACTTAGCGTGCCCACCCCAGACTTAAAACAGTGTTCTCTTTCATAAAGCTAGACAACTATTTCAATCGACTTAACCGAGGACAATAAGACTTGTTTTATTCACCGCTGCTCGGCCCAAATTGTGTTCTCAAATTTCTTTCGGGCAAACGACCTGGTATTGTATGCCGTCTTTGACAGGGGTCGGGAACAAGAGACACTAGTTTTGTCTGGCGGTGTGAGAAAGTCTGCAAGAGACCTTTTATGCAGAGGCGGTGTTGAATCCGGCCAGTGTGCCTCTGTTTAACGCTGCGCGTGAATAATAATCCCCCCTACCCCCCCATTGCAAAATGGCAGGTTTCTGGACATGCACTGAACTTGAACTGTGGCTCAATCCTGGAAATTTTAAAAGACAGATTAAGGTGCAGAGAGTAAAAAATAAAAATGAATCTCAAATGTCCAACGTGTCGTTAAAGCAGTCAGGTGTAAACACGTGGTCTACAGCGGAAATAATCTTTCATATGGCGATTCCAGCAATCAGCTAAGAGCAACCTCTCTCTATGTGTGTGTGTTAAAAGGGGATCAAACGTACAACACTGTGAGTACACTTCTTACTACACTAGGCTGTTATTTTTATTGTATCCAAAGATTGCATGTTTTGGGAAATTATATTTCTATATCTGAAAAAATGGTCGTATAATTTGACCTATTTTAAAATATATGAGCTTCCACGAATGTGTCACCCCGCACTTTTCCCTGTGCCATCTAATATATGTTTCTGTTTTTTATTTCTATTATTTTTTTTTTTTAAATCTAAAGTCGTACTCCGTTCATGGCCAAGTTCAAACACAAACAATAGACTGAAATGTCATCTATTCAAATGAGCCAGACTTCTTTACGCAATATCATCTGCGCTATTACTAATTCTCAGGAGGAGAAGTATGACGCCGTGCGCGCAAGTGGGGCCATGCAGGATTACCGAGTTGCAGCAACATCCCTTTCACATTCATAAAGCCGCATAGTTTTAAGATAATGACCCCGAGTCCTCATTATCAGTACAATTGGCGAGACATTAACGCATTCAGGACCGTTGCTACTCCAAGTTTAGGAGCGCCGCGTCGGCTGGGGCTGGGAAAACGTCGCCTCTTTCTTTGGGGATGCAGATGAGTCTGGTGCACTTGACGTCTTTTCATGACCCCTGTCGTCCCCCCCATCCCCCCACCCAGGCCCTCACCGCGCTGTCTGTCATATTGGGCCTGGGCATGGCATTGCCACTTGCCCCACCGAGCGTGGGAATGGGATCGTCCAGTCGTTCACATCTCCTGCACTGCGGTTAACGGAATCAATTAAGCAGGGCCGACCCCCACCACACCCCCACCCCAACTTCTCCCCAGTCCCCTCGCAGTCTCCCTCCCTCTTCTGCCACCTCCCTCCTTCTCCTAACCCTGTCCCCCAACTCTCTCTCTCTCTCTCTCTCTCTCTCTCTCTCTCGCTCTCTCTCCCTCTCCCTCTCTTTCTCTCCCTCTCTCTCCATTTTTGTCAGTTCAGTATACGTCCTAATTATTACTGTTTGGAATGCCAGCGCCGTTTCCTGGCCTGACTCGATCATGCTGAACTAAAAAGCATGGAGGCTTACACGTGGACTCCGACAGAAGCGCTAAATGTCACTTACATTCCCATTAAATGCTTCCTTTGCAGAAATTTCATTCACGTTAAATAAAAATCAAACTCGTGTGCCATGTTGGAGAATCAACTATAAATACTAACACACAATATCTGTCTATCTGTGTTTGTGCGTGTGCGTAACAGTAATGTAAATTATAGTACTCTCTTAAAGCATTGCTAATTCAATTAACAGAAGTGCACGAATACAGTTATAAACTTATATGCACACTGTAGGAGAAAAAAATAGGAAAAAAAATAAAAAGATAAACAAAAAAACAAAAATAAAACCGAATTAGTTGAATCACTTCTACAGTATCCAGTCCGTGGGAAAAACTGAGTTGGAAAATGTCGTCCAAAAGTCCTCGACGAGTCTGGAAGTAGTTTTTACTTTCGGTTATCTAGCTTTATGACGAGCAGAACACTCATACAGCTAGATAACCAAAGATAACAACCCACTTCCCAATCTTCAGCAATAATCCACATGTGCATTTGATCTTCTGGACATCTCCAAGTTCCCACCACTCAAATACACCAAAAATAAAGACATAAAATAAAAAGCCATCAATGTCCTTTCTCAAGTCACACTGTGCATTGTATCCCTTATACTCCCCTTATTTTTGCCGTTGAGGGCCACTATGGCACAGCCCGAACTGTTAAACACCTGGTGTAAAAGGCGACTATTCTTCAGAAAAAAAAAAAAAAAAAAGATATATATTCCCAATGTTAATGTCATATTCACTTGACATTAACCAGCATTACTGAGTTGGAGCAGGCCTTGAAAATCGCGGTAAGGTGCAGTCATCCTTGCACAGGGGCCCTAATTTGCAATGCAAAATAGCTTCAATCCCACAAAAGGCTCTTTCGCCTCTATTAAGTCGTTGTGGCAGTTGCAATAGATATCCTGCGAGGCCGGCGGAGAAGAAACACGGTAGAGAAGGGGGGAAATCCGGTTTCCTGTGGAAAGTGCAATAACGGCACAAGGAATTACGACGCAAATGTTTCGGATTATGAAGACAGGAGCCTGTTTTTTTGACCAGAGAGTGTCAAGTTGTCCGTTCGCATCCGGCATGCACTTAAGGAGAGATAAAAAGCGATGACTCTGAGCCAAAGGGTCCGTTCCGCAGGCAGCATGGTCGATCAGTCTGAAAAGAGTGGGGGAATAGGGGCCATCCCCAAAGGATAGGGGGGCTGGGGGTGGCCAAAATATGGACCAACCCCGGTGAGGTCAAAGGCCTCGGACCACGACAATGTAACTACGGTGATGTCATGAAAAAAATCGCAAATGTATCCTCCTATCAATGCACAATCTCCATCCATTACACAGAGCGCGCTGGAATAAGTCCGCCTTGCAGAGAGCAGTCCGCTCGCCTTCCCTCACACAGGGATGAAAATGGATGGCAGGGAAACCATATGTTTGTTTTTACACAGAATGATAGCGACTCGACTGCCTTTAATGGAAGATGTGGTCAGAAATAGCAGAAATTAAGCAATAAAAACGGAACAACTCAGTGAGGAGAGCATCCTGAAGCTGCCTGCCAGCGTCTTCTGTCTAAGGCTATATTGTCTATCCGCGATAACACGGTACGCTTATTGCTCTCCTTCTCGCACGAGGCATAACTGTAGAGTTAAATTGCTCTCACGTTCTCGATTTTGCGTCGAAATCCTTAAAAGCCTCTCGTGTGTATTTTTTGCCATCGTCGCATCCGATGGGTAGAGACTACAGTGGTGTTCATGTTGGCTGGCGATGTCGCCTCTCGCGAAATGAAGCCCCAGCGCTTCAACGTGTGGACGTTAACCCGCCTCACTTTTCCACATAAATGTAAGTAGTTTACCGAAAGCTCAGCACAAACGGGTCAAAATATAGGATCTTTGTAACTGAGTCAACAATAACAAGCAGAGGAACATGTGATGGATCATGCGCAGGAGCATGCAGCTGCAGGTTACCCAGTACGTTTTGGTGCCTTGTGCACAACTTTGATTCTGGTCGGACCGTGATACACAATTCTAGAAAAGGAAAAGTTAGCCCCAGGCTGTGATTGACTCCCCTCATGCGTACATGTGTGTGCATGTTTACGAGTAAGCTGGCGACAATCAGGTGCCGACAAAATAAACTCCGTGTTATTTGCATCATTTATATTTTTCTTCAGGTGTTCTATTCTCTTGCTACAGTTTCAGACCTGGCACTCAAGTTTGCTCCCGTTTCGGCGGTGGGAGGGGCGAGGCAGAGGTGTTTTAATGAGCAAAATCAGCCACAAGGCCTGGGTATTTCAATGAGGGACTACTATACACACACCATTTAGTTCCTCAAATGTTCACACTCACAGCTATCGCATTCACATTTGCACAGCTTAGTCGTCCATTTTTAAATAACATATTCAACCTGCAATATTATCATATCCGTCCAGACGTCACCACTGCACTATGGAAAATACTCACTAATTCACTAATTTACGCACACATTGTTAATATCGCTATTTTTTTTCAGTGCACCGCCAGTTCTCCCACATCCACAATCGTTCTGTCCCCCCCGATGTGGACCTGATGATTGGTGGACTGCAAGGCCACCTTCACATCATTAAGATCAACATTGTAAAACACACCTGATTAGGGTAAAGGAGGCTTCCTCACAGGCCTCCCACACAGAGGCCGTGCTATAATTACAGCACACCATCTTTTAAACGTACAACCTGCTGGTCCCTTTGAAACCGCAATAAACTGAATTACTGTGAAAGTTAATGATACTGTGCCGAGAAGCCAAATACGTCGGAAAGGCGGTATTCTCTTCGTATTATTAGCTTTATGGGTCGAACTAACGGTGTGTCCGTGCGTAATAATGCGCACATATACAGTACACTGAACGCTTTGTTTTCGAGACACTGTGTGACGATCTTGGTGACGTTATTCATTCAATGTAGCAATTTTAGCACAACATTTCAACTTAATAAAAATAAGCTCTCAAAATGTATGTGTTTCGCTCTGTTTCGGTACCCAAACGAGTCCTTTTTATTGATTTCAAATGATCTCAAACACGTCGCTGCCGAAATCACACTTCCCCACAGTGTATCTAGTGCACTCAAACTAAAGCAGCTGCATCAGTACCCTCACTGCTATTGAAATGTGACTATTATATACAATAATGGCAATAATAATACTTTTAGGAAGCATCGCTTTTAAGAAGACGCTCGTGTTTTAAAACCAGAGGAACAAAAGCAGGAGATCTCTTGCGCATCATTTGCTTTAAAAAAAAATACTGCTGAGAAATAAAGATGACTTAATTGCAGAAGGTTGAATGCAATGAGTAAAGACGTGGAAGTGTGAAATATCAAGATAATCTTTGGCAAAATTTAACATCACGTCTGCAGCAGTTCCTTCTAAAATGTGCCAGATAGATCTGATCCGTGCGCACCGATTTCAAAGTGTGTGAGAAAGCACTAACAGTCAGGAACTTAGCATTTCCTCCTAAATAAGTCCAGTCTCGCCACAAATTACCACTCCGCGTAAAATCTTTGCAAAACAATCAATTTCCTAGCGGCGAGGCTGCATTTAACTTTTGCGCACAGGGAAACCGTTAAAGCGGGCACAAAAGTTGCACTTACTTTCTGATGGCGAGTCAAACCACTGCGAGCGATCAAAAAGCGTCCCAAGCAGGAGAAGAACAGCGGGCTCCGTGTGCACCGTGACGTGGTATATGTTCCCCTCAAATATCCCAGCCGTGTTATTTGGTGGGGGGACTTTAAAATTGCCGCTAACTCTCTGTAGCCCGCATTAGGCGTGCTACAGCCGCTCTGTGCAAAAGCATGAGCACATCCCGAGCACATGACAGACGAAGAGGAGGCGGAAGAGGGAGGGATGGGGAGAGGGAGAGAGACAACTTTCCCATAACGTCTACAAGCACCAAATAGAAAAGTGCATGCACAGTTGAGCTCTCAGAGTGTGCAAGTTTTTTTTTTCTTTTTTTTCCCCCCCCCCCTGTTGATGGTGGGGTCGGGTGAGAAGGGAGGGGGGGTGATGATGAGGAGAAGGGGTGGTGGGGGAGGAGGGGATGTAAAGTCCATCCTTCTGTGTGAGGAGAGGACGTGCTCTGAAATTCAAACAAGTTCCCTCGGTTCTTTTGTTGCACGCACGAACTAAGGCAGCATTGTTCGCGGTTTGGCGTGGACCTCTCCCTCCTTCTCCCTGACCAGGTTGCGAAGTGAGCCTCGCAGTTGGGTGGTAATGAATTTGCTGCAGGCGCTTCGCTAACACGCTTTGACAAACGGAACGCATTTACCGGTTTCCAGACAGAGGGGAAATGATTTGCTACATGCAATTCCCAAACTAAGTCTAGAATGAGGTCAATAATAAAAAGAAAAGGGAGAAACACACTTTTAACTTGACTCAAAATGCCTTGATTGGATCTGTGTGTACAGTATATAGGCCCATGCTAGACTTATGAATTCACCTTGCTCCCAGTAGCCTAATAAGAGGTAATCTTATGAGACACACACACACACATAGGCTCGCACCCCTCCCAAATTGGACAGACGCACGCACACAGCCTGGTGAGAGAAGGGAAAAGAAAGATGATAGAAATTTTTCACACAAAAAAGTTGGAACGAGGTGACCTACTTGTCAGTAGCCCACGAGTAGCCCGTGTCTTCAGATAATTCTCATGGATGATGGCATACTTTGTGTTTGTGTTTTTTTTGCGAATACACCATAATGTTGGACTTTTTCCAGCAAAACTAGTTTCAGCTTCACTCCACAGCACTCCTCCTTGACTCTGGCGCATAAGCAAGGCTTGCACCTGCTTTATTATTATTTGTCACAATTTTTTTTTTTCAGACATTTATTTTTCCTTTCTTTTAGAAAATAATCATGTCACTGAAAAGGACAGCAAGCGCAGAGGGAGCGCCAAGCATCCTTTCTCATTTTACTCCCCCCTCCAGGTCTCCCCCCCACCCCTTGCCTAATTGCAGGCGTATCCATTAGATTCAACCGGATTCACGTTTTAGTTTAACAGCGAGGGCACGTTCAATGACGTAGACAAGCATATCAGCTACGTGCAGCCATATTTAAATACATCAAGGCAATTAGCGCATCAAAATATGCAAATCCCTCTTACTACATAGTCCTGCCCGGCCGCAGTCGGAGTAATTTTCCCCCCAGCCTGTTCCTGGGTGTTTGATTGCCGTTTTGAAAAGCCAACACAACGTTGTTTGTTTTGTTTTGTTTTTTCCAAGAAGCTACCTTAATGTGAGCGGGACAGAAGGGAGACATGAAGAGAAGGGGAACCGTGGTTCCTGCGTGGAAAACCGCCCATGCGTAATGAGACGACCCGCTCCGCCATTCTCAATTCTCCGACGCCGTTGGCTCTGGTGTGCGTATTATTTTTAATATTGATGCATATTCAGTGGGTAGATTTGCATTGCATACTTACAGCTTATTGTTTGTTTCGACTTATTTGTACATCATTTTGCGTCCGGGCATAAACAAAGCTCGTGCGTATCACGCTGCGGCGATGACATTTATTATCTTAAATTTCAGTCTTCATATTCAAAACGTATAGGCTAAAATTATACCGACTGTACAGTGGCGTGGTGTCGGCGGCGTTGTGGTGTCAATAATTAAAAATGCCTTTATTCTGAATGATGTAAATCGGCGAAATCCTTTGAATACTTATATGCAGCATGCATGAACAAAGAGCTCTCTGTTGGGCAAACAATAGAGGAGATATGGCGAGGATGTGCTACTTTAAGATGGATACGGCTGGCTCATGGCGAGAGAATGACACGGTCCGCGCGAAAACTAATAACCAAAAAGTCCCCAGCCCGGTTTGTAAGAAATCCAGTGACGCAGCGCTGACATTTAGGCTGCAATTGCTCGGGCTGTCTGCTCGGTGTCCGTGCACGCGCACAGAGAAGCCAGGGACGAGCGCGCGAATGCAAGCGCAGTGCTGTTGGACGGAGCATCTACAAAGATGATCGCGTAAAACAAAAGACCAAAAGACCAAACGACAAAAAAAAATAAATAAAAAAAATGTCCGTTTAAGAGTCTCCACTTTACTTTTTTATATATTGTCTTAAAACAAACAAAAATAAATTGTCCTCATTGCGTCCTTGTGATATTCCCTAAGGAGACCTTTCTTAAATCAAAAGCGTTTCAACTTACCTCCAGTTAACAAAATGCTGCTTCTGCTGCTGCTGTTACTTGGCGTTTGGCAACGTGCGACTTATCGATCAAGTTGGTGGGACGTTTTCCAGGAGGGCAAACTTTCTTCTAGCAGCCAAAGCAGATGCACTCCCAGTAGGCTACTCCCCTCGTCATTGAACCTTGCTCTTAAACTGCTCGTGGCTCAACACCAGTGGTCAGGCTGGCTCACGTAAGGATATTCAAAGCCACGGGAGTCCGTTACCCCACCTATACTGGGCTACTCGCTATAAAAAGTAATATTTGCTTGTGCAAAAAATATTAGAATGTCGCTCAAAGGTCTCTCCGTGGGGAGCTTAAATATTCCACTCGTCACCCTCAGCTGTACAGCCCACGTTTTCATTGCCACTTCCCCAAAATTTATAATATAGGCCTGTATACTTAAGTTTATCCATAAAAATAAAATGCGTGTGTTTAGTGTATTTTGCTGTAAACTAAACCAAACAATTATTTGCGTATGGTGTTTTGTTTTAGATCATGTGAGGTTTTTTTTCCTTGTAATGAATCAAGAAATGAGGGTCTAGATAATTTAACAAAACCAAGGCACCCATGTATTCCTTCAGGTGGTGAGTATAGCTCGTCACTGAATAGGAAGCAGGTGTGTGTAATTCGTTAAAGAGAGACCGTCAAGGTTATCAGTGTCATTTATATCTATCCATAAATATACTGAAACCGCTGCATTTCTTAAATCGTGTAGCTGCTGCTTTATATTAGTATTCTGTAATGAGAGTTGTGGAGGAGCGCAGCCCTCTCTTCATTCATCCTCATTTGAATCATGCATAGAGGAGGCGCATTCCGGATTCCCTCTGTAGCCTGCTGCTTTTAAAATGACATGCTTGCATTGATAATGCAGCCACGAGGCCGCACGTTCGACTGTATGTAAAAACTGATTCCACGAGAACAGACAAAATAAGAGGTCGCTTTTACGCATAGTTTTGCTTTGAAAGGTGTGCCATAATCTGGCTATCAACCGATTTAAATACACTCTTAAATACACTAGTAAAACGATGAACAAAACAAGCCCAGGTCGTGGATTTATTTTAATAAATGGTCAGTGCTGTAAACGTCGTGTATTAAATTACGTTTTTCCCCAATTTTAGGCCAAACAGCAGCCTAAGATGTCCTTTTTAATAGGACACAAAGCCTTGCCTGGCACGTGCTCTGAAATTGGTGTAATGTAACACCTCCGAGTTAAAGAAGCAGCCAAGCTTTTTTTTTTTTTTTTTTTTTAATGGAATAACTGGTTGTAAAGGTGCGAGATGTCTTCTGACCATCGATCATTAATGAAAACTTATTTTCAACTTCTTATGTTTTTTTCAATTATTATTATTATTATTTTTTTTTTAGAAATGGCATTACAATGGATATTATTATTATTATTATGTAATTATAGTTGTTTTTGTTACAGAGATATAGGCGTATCGATGTTTTGTAATCTAAAACACTAGTGCTGAGGTTTAAATGATAATCAATCGTCTATTTTTGCACTGACTCACCTCAGAGAAATGTGGTGTGAAGCAGCTCTTTGGTGACACAACGGGCAATATTTAGCTCCGGTCCATCCGCGGCTTCCTTGGAGGACGAGGGATGACGAGGATGGAGGTTGGGATGGGTGTAGCCTAGACGACTAAACGGTGACATCTAGCGGCGAGTGTGGAGAATGTCGCCAATGGAAAAAGGGGGGCCAGCCTCCCACGGTCAGTGAAGTTAAATACTGTATGGATACCACGCTCGTCCCATGTACCGCACCCAACACATTCGGCTGTCCAAATTCATGCGTAAAACAGTAAATCTGCGTGCGCAAATATTGAGAGACGTCTTTCTGTTGAAAGTCCAGCCCCGTTTTCACTTAACTGACGTGCAAACACGCTACAAACACAGCAATTGTAGCCTAAAGTGCATTGAAAGCAAAGCGTGTTTAATGAAAGACTACATCTGTTAACTTTTTAGATTTTTGGCTACTAATAAATTTATTTGTGCCCTCTTGAGTTATTGATTGATTGATTGATCGATTATTCATCTCCTCGTACCTGTTCTTCAACATGGCCTGCTCCCATCACACACACTTTCATATATAAGTTATATGTAGGCCTATATATATTTTTTGTACCTTTGCTCTTTGTTTCCTTTTCCTCGCATCTGTCGCTTTTAACAGGAGATGAATCAGATTTTGGCAACCTGTTTGCAGATTCAAATGGCGACGTGCTTTGAATCAGCCTGACCTTTTGAGCAGCTGTGAAAACTGTTGTCAAAATAGATTATTTCTGGCAAATAATAAATTATATTGTGTCTGCGGTGACCTTATAAACCTTCTTCCCCACAGGCTACTTGAATTAACTCTTCATTTTCGCCTCCGTGGCTGTAGGGTTAATGTCATGACGCAGGACGACGAAGAAGAAAAAAAAAAAAAAAAAAAAATTCAGGGAAAACAGATTAGACATTTTAGAAGAATCCAGATTTACCCCCTGCAGGAATATTGTCGAAATAAAAATGTTGTCAACTAAAACCGACTCTCACACACACACGCACATTTCAAATGACAGCCTTGCAGTAACACAACTAATGAAATGCGAATTGTCATAAAATCTAACACACATCCGTAAATCGTGGAGTTATTTTAAGAACTATAATAAAAAGCGCAATTTCTGGCTGCTCTTCTGTATGTTAAGGGTCAACCGTTATTATATCCTGGTTTTCGTTTTCACGCGCATTCAGCACACTCAAGACAAAACTAATTTTTTTTCTTTCTTTTTTAAACCGCCGTGAGTATTATTTGTGAGATTAAATAAAACTGTTTATAAAATGTGTCGAATCTGCTTCTTTCAGCACTGGGTAACGCTTAAGATCACTGCGTTTGATAAGTTACCGTTTTAAATCTGTTTTTGCGCTGAAAATTATCTTAATTTGGATTCACTTTTATTTCAGATGGAAAAATCTAACTGCCAAATAACTGAATGGAAGGAGCAGAAAACACAAACGCAAACTGGAGTGTATTGAGGGTGAAATAACTGTGTTAAAATCCAAACTAAGAATGATCAAATTTAACGCGAGAATGAAACGAACGTTTTTAATACAGAGACCACAGCAACCAACCTACTGTAAACACCGTTTTCTTATAAAATCTCAGGGATGCGAATTACTAAATTCTTAAAGACACATATCTACACGAGTTTCTAAATGACGTCTTGCAAAACGGAAACGACTTCCAGGGCATCTTCAGCTTCAGGTGAATCAAACACCTTTGATGTGATTTCTGAACAGGAAATAGCTCGGATTTGAAAAAAAAAAGGAAAAAAAAACATAATTAATACCAACCTGGTCTTAAAAATATATTGCATAAAAATTTCAAACTTAAAATGTTGAAAAGCTCGCTGTCGACTTTCAAAGACAACACAGGTGTCGCCGTTTGTTTGCTCATTTTATCGTTTCTGTTAGTGACAAAAAAAAAAAAACGCGCCAAAAAGACGCACCTGATCATTTTTAGAAAGGAGAGCGAGGCACACTGCAATTAGAAAGGAAATGGCACTTTGTGTGAGAGCCACAGAAGCCTGCAGTCCCAATTAGAAAGAAACATATTTAATTATTTAGTTTTTGTTTGAGTCTTGGCAACGTCATCACCTACGTAATAAACGGTGTAACTGATGTCACTTATTATTATTATTATTATTATATTGTCAGAGGTCAGAAGTGCGTCACCCAGTGCTGTTATAATTTAATATACAGTTCTGTTTGTGCTTTTTTTCCTTATCAGACACTGTGACATTATTGTTACAAAGGAACAAGAAAAAAAAATAAAGAAACTCATGGATTTTACTGAATGATCTCCTTGTTTCCTTCCTTATTTCCTTCTTTCTTTTTTCTTTGATTGAGGAAGTAATGATTTAATCCAAGGCCTAGACTGTTTGTGTGTGTGTGAGGGGATTTTGCACGTGTGTTTGCATTGATTATGAGCGCACATGCTTTTATTGTGAATTTAAGATCAATGTGCACAATGTGTAGTTTAATATATCACAGAAAGAGACGATGTAATTGTAAATCTAAGCGGGACAAACCTTTTAAAAGCTTTAAATGTCAAGTAAATGTCTTTAGCGTGGTAAAATGTCAGATCTGTTTTGATGTAAATGTAAAGAAACAAATGTAAAGATGACGCCGTTGTCATTATTTCTGTGTCATGCTCTCTAGATTGCGTCTAAGTGAAGTTGGCACCATTCATAGAAGATTCTCATGTGGATGTGCTCTCTAAGTCCCCATGGTACAAAAATAATTATCGTTCTGAGGTGCATGTAGGAACAAGTCAAACACAATGAAATCACACCAAGTCACATCAGGATAACTAAGAAAGCCAGTAACTTTACTGAAATCTCTGCAAAATACAAATAGCCTTTCCCTCCAGCAGAGGAGACTTTTATTTCATCCCCATACGTTTTCACTACATACAGCTGAATCAAGTCCCTTGAGTTACACAGATGTGATTTATTTCAATACCATCTTAGTCTCAAGTGGCGACAAAGGCCAGCTTATGCCGCTGAAAGCCGCTCTTGCGTTCCAGAAAACATTGGTTCCAAACTTTCCCCCATTTTCAAATTTATACAAGCTACATTTATACTACAGACTGACTTTTTCAGTATTTTAACATCTTTTTTTTTTTTTTTTTTTTGAGCTTTCGAGTACAACTTAAATAAACCACAAACACAGTGGAGCAACAGAGAATCCCACGTGAATGTCGGGACCTTAAGCAAGTTTATGTTATATCACATGGCTGTACAGGTGTACGGTCTCCCCTTTGCACTGCAAGTGACTCGTTTGAAAAGATCAGCTGAGGTACGGCTTGGGTCAATTTTGAGGTACCAACATTTCGTCTGTTAAAGTAATGACAAAGAACAACTGATCAACAGATGATGAAAAAGAATGGCTTCAGGTTTAACAAAAAACAAAAGGACAAAGATATATATATGTATAAAGACAAGTTTTCCTCATGTCTTTGGTTTAAAATTGTTGTCAAAACTACAGCAGTCTAATTAGCCGTCAGGACATGTTGGCATTGGTTCAATAAGTGAGCAAGTAGCATGGTAATTAGTGACTAATAGGGTTTGATGGAGTGGACAACAAGCATGTGTTTCACCTGATTAGGACTGATTGATTGTTTGGATTCAGGGTGAATAACAAGTTATAAATACTTTTTTTTTTTTGGATGTAAGCTTCTTTTCAATGCAATGCACAGGGAGACGAATGAACAACAAAACAAGTAAATTATTGGGGTCATCACCAACGACAGCGTGACAGCTAAAGCCACATTCGACTGACTTCAATTGAAATGTGAAAACGATTGTACATTTGAGCAAATTCTTTTTATTATCTTGTTTCAATGCTTGCAAAAACCATATATGAATGAGAAAATAAAAGTCGAGTTTACAACACAGAAATGCCACTGGCTTTGGTTTCTCCACAATTATGCTGCCCGAAACATCAGGTTTATTTTTTTTTCTCAACCTTTTTGTATTGAAGTTTAAAAAAAAAAAAAAAAAAAGAATAAGAAGAAGAGAAGAACACCTTTTATAGAGGCTCTGCCCCGTTTGACTACACAGACTGTATACAGTAACAACATAGTGAACCTGCATGAAATATGCACATAGAAATATCATAACACTTAAGTGACAGCAGATACGGGAGTGGGAGGCAGAGAGATATGTGGCTAGTTTCATTGTTTAAAAAAGAGAAAAATCAAAACAGCTATTTGTCTAAAATAAACAATTGTGCTTCTCCCAAACCAGCATTATCAGTTTGTCCTTTTTGTGTCTCGAGCTGACCTGTCAGTGACGTGGTAAATGATGTGGAACCCTGCTTTGAAGACCGGAACACGAGGAGAGACCGGACGGGTCAAATTAGGTTTTGCAAACGAACAGGGATAATTAATCACAACGCATAAATTGTATTACGTAAATATGATTCAAAAGAAGATTTTACAGTTCAGGTTTGAGCCTGTGCAACATCTTGAATGCAAGATTGTTTTGGAGCTCTGAGGTGTAATAGAAAATCGATATTGTCAGGTACATGCTTAATGGGATCAATTAGACCATTTAGATTTCTAATGAAATATCCGGAGTTTTAAGGGTCAGTCATATTTCCTCATCAGCGTGACAAGCATGCACGTCACATGTCAGCGTTTACTTCTGTGTCGTCCTCGGTTCCAGTCTTTGTGACATTTGATTTTCAGCATTCAGGCCCGACTTCCCTCCGTCACACAAACCCTGGCAATGCGTTCCAGCTGGTTTTTAAGGTTAGTCTAAATACACCCCTGAACAGCACTGTTCAGAGTTCAAATAAAACAAACCAGACAACATGTGCAACTGCACATAGAAACTCCACTAAGAAAACAACCAAAAAAAAAAAAAAAAAAAAATCATTATTATATATATTTATATATTAGAAAGCTATACACAAGCATGTTAATTTCACAGATTTTTTTTTTTTAAAGATTCTTAATATTACCATTATTATATATAATTAGAAATACACGTTTAAAAACAAACCTCTACAAAGATAAAACAGATCAGCAAAGCATTGGATCTCAGTCTGTTTTTCATGGCTTAGGGCTTTGAAGCCCTGTCATTTCCCCTCTGGGTGAACTATCCATCTCTTATTAGCAAAGCTATCAAAAACACATTCTGGCTTATAGAAACTACAAAAAGCCACAAAAATGCTTTGCATTGTATTCCTTTCATATGAAAATATAAGCAAGTGTATCGTACAATTGTTTTTTTTTTTATGTTTCTTTTTTTTTTGTTTATCAATACTGAATAGTTAATACTAGATCCAGAGTTTCCTTGATTACACCGTCGTAGCTCTTAGATCGAAGGGTGGTCCTCACTCCGTTCTTTAAGGGGAGCGCTAAAATCGTCAAAGGTTCCACACATCTAGCATCGGGTTTTGCCGGTTTACCTGTACAATCCTTCAAATGTTGCATAATAGCTTTTTCATTTAGTGAGTAAATAAATCTTGTAATGTCTGGCAACTTTGGACCCCTGCCCTTCCCCCCCTTTTACCCGCTATTTACATAAATACGTTGAACCTGCAACATGACATCATCTAATGTTAACACACATTTTTGCAAGGGAGAACTGCAGAGAAGGTATATAGCAATGAAACTGATACTGTACACATGTATTGTTTGTCCAACTCAAGTGCTAACGTGTTTTCCACTGGACACACTCACTCTCATGTTGATGTTTTTTTCTTTTTCGTTGTTTTTTTTTTGTGTCTCTAGTCACTGATATATCGCTGAGGCAAAGTGTAAGTACGTTTTATGAAACAGAGTACCTGACTATTTTTTTTTTTTTTTTAAGTTTGTTGATATGCATATATGTACACACACACACGTGTAAAGATATATGCATACGTGATTCTTTTTATCCACACACGATACAATTTATGCATAGTTCCCCAACAAAAATACCCCCCGGATCCCTTCCCAACCGACACCCACCCTCCCAAACCCCTCACTACAACACCCCACTGGTTTATATAATGTCAATACGTAAAGCACACACACACTCAGCAAAAAGAAAAAAGGAAAAGAAATTACAAACAGATTTTTGAAAAGGGTTGTCCCTTTTCTTTCCTTCAGCGTTGAAGAGATAAAAGGAGAGAGGCCGTGGGGTCGGGTGGCGAGTGACTCGTAATCTCGAGTGAGAGGAGCAAGAGGAGGGAGCTGACTTGGGGGGGGGGGCATCGTGATGCTGCATTGTCGGGAGAGGGTTTCAGGGCAACTTGGGGCACTGCCAGGGAGAGGACAGAGCTATCATGTCGCCCATCCTTCTGACAGGCGCACCCGTTTGATGGAGGGGCTCTCGCGCTCATCCATGGCGGGCCGGGCCAGTCCCAGAGGTGAGTGGAACTCATTCCTGTGCTCATCCCGGTCGCTGCCCTCGTGGGAGCTGCTACAACTGCTCAGGCTATCAACTGGAGAGCGTCCCGAGTCCTGGCGGGACGAGGGGTTCTGGGGAGGTGGTACCCCGCCACCGTAGCCCCCCGGTGTGCTGCTGGTGCGATCTCTAGGAGGAGAAACAGGTTCGGACTTGATGTGCAGGCTTTGAGCAGAGGGCAGGGAGAGATTTGAACCCTGACATAAGTGAGAGCTAGAGCAATTTCTGTTGGAAGGAAAGGAAACGCAAGGGGTTACAGAGTTACAGAGCAAGAGACAAAGTGATTTTAAAGTCAGTCGACCACGCACAAACATGCATGCAGGCGTACACATGAAAACAGCGAGGTGCCATTTGTGTTGGACCTTGCAAGTGAGGATTGAGAACAGTCAGGGAGTCTTAAGATTTCTTTCTCAAATAATACTCTCTGGTAATAATTGGTGTGTTACATCATGCACTTCCCAACAACACCTCAAGGTAAGTTGAGAGCACTCACCCTAGCTGGCCGAGGGCTGAATGCTGCATGTTCTGGAGGTGTTGCTGCTGCCACCCACTCATTGAGCCAAGGTGTAGGGAGCTGCCACTGTTGAAGCCAGACAGGGAGGACAGGTCTGCACTATTCAGGGAATACTCTGTGTGCAAACATACAGGGGAGGGAAGAAGAGAGCGCAGTTCAAATAAAGTTGCAGAGAGAAAAAGCACATGTGGTAAACGCTGCTGAGATGCATGCGTTTTATGCCAGTAGGTGGCGCAATAGCACCCTCTGCTGTTAGATGGATGTATGACACCTCAAGGATGTTTAAAATGTACCTGCTTTTATACAAATTATATTTTTATTTAGGCACAACATAAATATATATATATATATTTTTTTTTTCTGGATCATTTCGATCTAATACAGGGAATCTGAAGCAACACTATATTATTTAAAACTGTAGTATGAACTGATGTAAATTGACAAAAATGAACTTAATGTATAAAGATGACACACAGTGATACATACCGGTACCATAAGAAGTAGAAATGGCAGACGGGTAACCGCCCATGCCTTGTCCTGGTAGAGTGGGAGTTGCTACTGATACCACAGGGGTGGCCAATGACTGAGCAGACTGAGAGTTGTTTATTCTCTGGTTCTGTGACAGAGGAAAGGACGACACAGAGGGAGACAAGAGACGGGAGAGGCTTGAGAACACGGAATCAACTCCCAGACAAAACAAACAAACAAAAAAACCTGCAATAAACCAAGAAAGCATTTTTTTTTCCCATTTCTTCCATTACTCTCAACAGATGCTGAGAAGAATGAATGTGATGCCAACTTCTGGGGAAATTAATCACTTGACATGCGGCACGGCTGAACCCTGCCAACCCTATCATTTACCACCCTTTTTTTTCCGAGGGCCCACTGTCGCTATAGTAACACCATCGGTTTCCACGGCAACGCAGGGTAGCAAAGGCAAGGGAAAGGCACTTTACTGAGGCAGAGGGGAGGGTTTGTCTAGGAAATAATGGAGGTTTGATGTAAAATTGAAGTGTACTCTTTTGTTGCCCTTCATTTCCACATTCTGAGTAATAAAGGCTGTGAGCTGTACGCCCGCAACGCAAGATGCTAGGCAGGTGAAAAGGCACGAGGGAGAAAGGGAGGAGCAGATACACAGGGGCTGTGGTAGAAAAAAAAAAAAAAAAAAGAGGCCAGGTTGCTTTTGCGCCGGCACACCACTGGATGGCACTATGCGCCCTCGGAAAATGTCACGCGAGGTGACATTGGCGCCTTCAGCAGAGTCAGCAACAATAAAGGTGAAAGTAAGTCTAAAGTCAGGGCCGCTTTTCTCAAAAACAGTGCTACTGTGTGTAACTGTCTCCATAGTGAAATCAAAAAATGGATGCAAATTAAGCGGTTAGACTCAGGTGACTGCAGCGCTCTCGGTTCGACGTGGCACATTCCGCTCTCGAGAGCTGTGCTAAACCAGTTTCTCATTAGAAAACCTGAAAGTTTCAGGTTCTTAAGATCCCTTTTAGGGATTTCTAAATTTTAGATGCAGTCTGACTTACCAATAGCAGATCGACATCCTCAGACTGACGGCATTGGAAGGGGAGGGTGATAAATTGAAATTAGTGAGTTCGAGTGAGCATATATAGAATTTGTGGCTATAGGCGTGGATCTAGGGATGGAGCTGCTGTAGGGATCGAGCCAGCGGAAACAGAACTAATGCGAAAAGAGGATGCTAAGATCTACTGCTACTATACCCACCCATTATCAAGAAATGAGAAATAAATACCAGGGCCTATACTTTAAGCGCCAACACACGCACACAGACACAGCCGACGATATATATCTGACAGTATATCAGCCTTGGGTCAGAAGTACGTTTTAAAGAAAGGCAATCAAACTCATCACAAACAAAACCTCGTCAACCCAAGTCTGATACGAGGAGATGAAAGCAGCAGAGAGGACATGAAAGGAAATAAATCATATTGGTAGGAAGCTACACAGTCGGGAAAGTGGATGAGGAAAGGAGGAACTGCGGCATGAAAAGACGAACGGAAAAATTACTCACAATGGAGGGCATGTTGTTCTTGGCGCCAGGGGGGATGAGCACACGTAGGTCAGGTTTGCGGTTGTTCATGCCCAAGTTCATGGGTGGGGGAGACTTAGCCTGCATGTTCTTGTTCATGCCACCTGGAGAGACCAGCAGACCAGGCGAGTTGCGGTGGTTCCCATATCCATTTCCTAAGAGAAAGACAGAAGCAGAGACACATTTAATACTCCTGCATTCCTGAGCGGCGTTTGAAGACCAAAGACGGAGCTGCATGTTATTAAACCCGATTCAAAAGTTTAATGAATCTTGAAACTCCTGCTGTCCATGATCGTGCAGCCTAATTAAGAACTACAGGAATCAATTTTCACCTTGTGCTCTTTTTCTTTGTTTCTGTCTCACCCCCCTTTCCAGTGGTAGAAATTCTATTAAGGCACCAGTCTGAAGAAACTCATAAGTTGTGCTGCGTGGAAGTGGTGCACGACGGTGGAGCCGAAAGTCAGACATACTGTTTTTGCCTTCATGATCGTCACCGTTTGTTCGGGAATCATATAATGAAGGCGTCTACATTAGAGGACCTCACCCTCTTCGTCTGTCACCGTCAATGAAGGCTACATGTGCCCTGGAACAGTGAGTGAATCTTGTAAAAACATCTAATTACGGGTAGCACGGCCACAGAGGGATGGGGCACAGCATTTGGCCATCAGAGCTAAACACGGTTCTGCGGTTCTTCCAGACAAAGACCCTGCCTTGGAGTTGTCACCAGATATGCATTCCTCTAAGCATTGGGGGCCAAATGCAGCACCCATTTCTGCCTCAAAAACCAGTGGGGTGAAATCCTAGCAACATCATTAAAAAAACTTAAAGTGGAGCATTCTTGCAAGCTACATAGTCTTTGTTTCTAACCCAATCCCGCAGGCTGTTTTTCCCCTTACTTCTCCTTCCTTCTTCCAAGGGGTAGAACACAGGGCACTGTGTGGACGTTCCCACTTGAAAGACGGGCAGGAATTATACGTTAGACATAAATGAATTTCCTAATCATATACTCCAGGGGAAAATGAGTCGCAGATGTCTTCCTGGGCAATTTCCCCTGCTGATCTTTGTTTAATTTGAGAGCGAGGTTTTTGTTGTTTGGAAATGAAAAGTCTCAAAAGCTCAATTTGAACAATCTGAAGAGTAAACGACCGCTAGCGGTGAGAGAAAATGAGGCCGTCTGACAGAAAACGAGAAAAACAGTGTGTGTCACCGTCGCTGTGTGTGTGTGTTTGTCTCTGCTGGCATGTGTGGTGTGTGAGCACGCATAAGCTGATGTTAACATGGGCTTTGCATGTGATTCCATGTTTTGCTGTATACAGTTCTGCATGTGTGCGCATCTACATACGCGCACATAAGCAGCGGAGACTCATGTGAGTCATGCTTGTATGGCTGCTCGTGCACGAGGCATGCATATGGATGCACATGTGTGTTTTGTATTGGACCCTCTTAGTTCCAATGTCAATCTCACATTAGCAAAGAGGCAGCTGCCTCTTCAGTTTTCCCGCTCTCTCATTCTCATAGCTGGCCCTTTGTGGGATTGAGTGGGTGCATGTGGAGATAGATGAATGAGACCTCACACACTCACAAAACGCACACACACACCGCACATACACATACTTTAGTAAATAACCCAGCAGGAAGTACATCAGTGTTTCTGTACAGATGAATAAAAAAGACACTGAGCTATAGAGAGAGACACTAATACACACTTTGGTCAAGATGACACGGACTTCATCTCGGTGACAGTTAATCAGACATCTGTGTATCGCCACCCCGTGGAGATGGCTGCAGTCCAGTCAATTATATGCTAGATGACTATAATCATGAGTGGCATAGGCCAGTCCTTAAGCACTTCAAAAGCAAAATCACAAGCCAATTAAGCTAATGAAGCAAGAACTGTAACTCAAATCTCTTTATTCTGTAGCGTGATCACCCTGATTTTAGGAGCGCTGCATTCAGTAGAGACTCGCTGGCTGAAGATACCAAGACATCATTTCCACCCTCCTCATCTAATTCTACTTTGCGCAGTCGAGGGTGCAGACTGGCGTCAACTGTTTAGAGGAAGTACCAAAATTAAACATAGCCCAGCAAGGGGTCCTTTTTGCTGCCGTGCAAAACTCTCATATAGAGAACAACATCTGATCTGAGATTCAGATAAACAGCTATTTTTTAATTTTTTTTTTTCTGGTCATTCGTGAGGTGTCGGGGGGGCGGGGGGGGGACAGCTAAAGTCAAAGCTAATCTGTTCTAAGGCTAGCTGGAGCACATTGAGATGCACGTGTTTGACAAGGCCCCCCTAGAGTGTTCATTCCCTCTCTGTCTCTCTCACACACACCACACACATACACACACACAAAGGAGAGGTGTGGTTAAACTCGCGTACATTTTACTGTTACTGAACAAATTTCTGATGTCCTGTTGTGGTCTAACAGGCGTACTCGATTCCATTCGCCATACACACACACTCTTCCGTTGCGGTTTGGCCAAATGTGCATTCAAGCCTGAATTCTCCAACTGAACTAAGGTGGCACACTCAAGCTTACAACTTGTTCAGTTGGTGTGAGGGGTGCTTGTCAGGGCTGGCGCAGTCCGTTACCGTACGTGTGCTTTTTAACTTGCACTTCTGTGTGACTATGACCAGAGATGCCCTGAAGATGAACCTTGTATGTAACTAATTTAAAGGAATAATTGGTGTGTGTTCAAGGTGAGAGGTGACATGAGATTCTTGTTAATTCCTTGCTGTGCCTCGGTGAGAACCGCGCTGATACGAGCCCAGACGACAGCTACCTAATTGCACGGATGGAGGTGGTGAGGTTTTCACAAGCCGAGGCCTCGGTCCGGAGCTGCCTTCATCAGCTCTCTTTCTCTCTTTCTCACCCGTGTTCTGTCTCTTTCCTCGCCTCGCGCTCTCTCCAAGCCAGCAAACGAATTGACAGATTGAACGCATGGCGTATATAAATGAGTAAACATTCACGTGCGCGCACACACACTTCCCACAACATTTCCATAGAAAAGACATGATGACTCAGCCTTTCAGAAACATGCCCTATTTACACGGGCCTCGAAGTACCTGGGGAGTTTGTGATTTTGAATATACCCCCACATCTGGGTTTCGTGTCACATTTTTGCACAGGAGAAGCAACATTGTGTTTTGAACCCAATTTACAGGTCAAATCCACGCACATGATTAAAACAATGTCCTCATGCTAATGCTGCTAAGGGAAAGGAACTTCCAGAGCTGCTATTTTCTCCTCTTTACAGATAGTGACATAAGTGAGGGGGCCGTGTTTATGTGCACGTCTGAAGCAAACGCACAGACACACACACACATGGCCCAGACTATGGTACTTAAACCACCGCCACTTAAGGCACATGCGCAGGTCAGGCAGCCACTTGTACAATCAGCTTATCAAAACTTACAGTGGAGAGAAGAGGAACATTAAAACATTCTTTGTGGTGCCACAGTGGCTGGGCCACCTCACACTGATGATGTTAGAGGAACATCATTAAAATGGCTGACCAAGTTCGCAGAACACTTCCATCTGTGTTCCCCCCACTGTTTCTCCCTTGCACACATGCTTCCACCATCAGTGGATATTCATCACTGGGGTCCCCCCCCCCACCCCCCACCAACATACTCTTTCTCTCGCTCCCTAGATGAGATTTAAGAGAGCATTGAATGGAATCTTTCAGCTCCCACATGACTCTCTCCCTCCACGTTGTGTTTTTCGCCGCTGCCGAGCGACGCACAAGCCCTCACAGTGTTCCTCTGTTCGCTCGGCGCGGTGACACAAAGGCTACATTTGAGGCAATGCGCTGCGAAGCGCCGTCAATGGAACACACGCCGCAACAAACGGCCCTGTTGTGCGCGCGTATGTGTTTGTGTGTGCGATGAGTGACCAGACAGAGAAACCAGGCATTGACCCCTTGTGATGGAGCCTTGGGGGCCAGACAAGGCTGCCCAGCTGTGCCCCACTGACAACCCCCCGATTCTCCATTTTTACACTCTGCACTGTACGCCGAGGCTGTAAAATTTAACCCTTTAAGAGGGGGTCTCTTAGCCATAAACTTGGGCCTGACATGTCCTCGGGGGCAAACCCATAGACAAACAGAAGCTAATACATAAGGTTCCTTACGCATGTTGCTCACGTTTTGTATAGTTTGCTCCACTATCCACGGTACCATTATATCAGGACAAGAAATGTTTAATTAATCTGACTGCAACTCGAAATCTAAGATGTGGGAAATAAGTAAATAGCTCTGAGAAATAGATTAACTGTACATTCAAAAAAGTGCAGCGTGTCTTTTAACTGCCTGTCGGGAGATCTGCCGCTTCAGTACACAATGCCATTTTATTTCTGTTTCCCCCCACTTGTTCTACCATTTTATAGCTGAACACAGGCAGGATGTGTCACAGACCAGGCACCGAGCAAACATTCCCAGATGAACTCCACGACCACTAACTTCAACACATCATGGACAAAATCTCCACTCGGGTTTGGGTTAGTGTTAGTCATGCATTTTATGGCCCCAAGTGGGTGAGTGGGTGCCATGTATATGTGTGTGCGTGGGTGTGTGTGTGTGTTAGCAGACATCTGTGTGTGAGAAGAGGAGGCCATTCTTACCAGCACTGGTGCCTGCGCCAGTGGTGAGGTCAGCACCCATGAGGCCACCTGTAAGATGAAATAGAGAACAGAGCCAAAGAGAGAAAACCATTAGAGGATAGACACCCACATAACATCCACTGCGCCTGCTGTCTCTTACTCAGTTTAATCACAATGCTCTGTGCGCGTCAGTGCATCAGATGTGTACTGATACCAGAAGTAATACATCCCACTCAAACCTTAACATGCTGAGCAAATGGACACCGTGAGCGGATACATTAAGCTCCCGTCCAAGAAAAATGACACATTATTATTTTTAAGGCATGTGAGGTGGAAGAGTGGGAGGGTCCAGAACGTGTGCGGTTTGGTGTGGATGCTGCAAGCGCCAAAACTCATATTTAGTTTGTGCTGGCGTTTCTAGCATCCAGTTGTAATGACAGGGTGAGGGTGTGGGCAGGAGCCTTCAGACCAGAGGGACAGAAAAAGGACTTTGGACAACAATAACAAACCAACAGACCCAATTTGCTTATGTCACCAGCAACTCTGACTATATATAGGGCCAGACGTCCCATGTGCAGAACATTGCACTAAATCAGTGAGACTGTGGGCTGGGATTTAATATTATTTTAAATCTTCAGTTATGTGAATGTATGTAGGAGGAGGAGATTCTAGATTCATTCACTGCGTTTAGGTGGGATACTGTGTATAGCTGTGTGTCTATTAGCATGTCAGACAGGTACATTCACAGCTGAGAAGGTAGGCAGATGGGATAACAGCATGTACATGGGTGCATGTGAGGCTCCACCTGCGTTACCTGCACTGGGGGGTCTGTGTGTAACTCCAGGAGACATGCTGTTTCTCTGTAGACCATGGTGTGCCAGTGGCAACAGATTGTGGTTGCCTAGGGATCCGCCGGGATGGCTGTAAATGAGATTGTTCTGGTTGCTAACAGGAATGGACACGGGCATGTCATAGTTCGATGGGGGCACAGCCTGCTGAGAGAAAATTGGAAAAAGGGAGACACAGACATGGGTGTGATTAGATTAAAGATTAAGATCAGCCAGTGAGTGGCCCAACGAAAACGAGGCAATTGAGTAAAGGAATGGAAACAGAGAGAAAAAAGATGTGACAACTCGGAAACACTTCAACAACAAATGGGAATTTGAAGACCTTTGACTAGCTAAAGTGTTGCTCCAGAAGCAGTCAAGCACAACAAACAAAACAGATAAGAGAAACAAGTTCACAAAGGACAAATGGACAGCAACAACAGGCAGCCCATATATACAAGGATTTCACAAAGGACGCCTTAGCAGCAAAGACTTAAAGTAAAAGTATCCATGGTGGAAGGGAAACTTTGTAATTCCACCTAGAATCACTATAGACTTGAATCAATATAGATATGGTAACGTTCTATAAGGGGCTACTGTGCGATAAAAATATCATCCTCAGGTCATTATATGAATGTCCCTGAAATACATTCCTGGTTTATTACATTAAAAAAAATAAGAAGGCTACGGTTCACTGGGAATGACGTCAGTGGAATCCCACTGTTCTTAAGGGGATGAAGATAATTCAGTCTGTCTTCACCTCACTAAAAAGCAGTATGTCTGGCAAACGGAGCTTCAAGACTGAAGAACTGAATGCAATTAGGAATAATTTATTTGTCTGTCACATGGAGCTGTGTTTTAAGTGGTAGACTCAGATCAGTCAGCAGTCTCATCAGTAACATGAGCAGAGGTAGCCCGACAGCCCCAGGCATCTAGTTTGTCATGTTTATTGTGTCACTTGGCAGAAGGGCTTAACCTTGGGAGTGCCCTGGAAGTGGCTGATCCTGCATGTTAGTTTTAGGAAGTAGAAAATAGGAGCCTAAATTACTGCCATGTGTCTCATAGCCGTGGAGGGAGAGCATCAGGGAGAACATCAGCCTGGCTTACGTGGAAGTGGGCTACGCGCCGTAGCGCTGCTTCGGCTCCTTCGATTTTTCTCCCATTTGCTAATGCTCCTTTAGCAGGCCAAATATTATTTCACTCTACAAACATGGTTACTTTAACCATATTTCTTTTGAGGGATTCTGCACATTTCACTTTAGCTGCAATTTTACACGAGTGGGCTAGCCAAAACCTATGGGACCTACGGAGCTTTCATTTCTAACTATTGCCGGGCTTTCTCTGGTTCTGCTTTATTTATCCCCACCCACCCTGTAATTCCTTCCGTCTCAGATTCCTTGTAGGAGTTTTTAATAATTCTCGTACATTGTTTGCTAAGAGCTTGGAAGCTATCTCTCGGCACGTACTGTATTTGTGTGTACGCACCCTACTGCCGGGTGTTAAGGGCCCCGTCTGTGAGCTGTCCTTTAACTGGTGCCATCCTTCCTGTTTTCATTCATCTTCCTCCTCTGCCTCTCCCCACAGTCCCCTCAACAGTCCCCTGCAATCCAGAGGCCCAGTGCTTGGCAGCCACCCTGACCACACACTGAACTGCCACTTGTTGTGTGCAGAGCCCCCCGCCCTCCCGCCTCGACACCCCGTTCCACCCCCATCCCCACCCTGCTCCGATCCCAACGCACTCCACCCCAGCTCACCAACCCCTGCCTTGTTTCTAACCACATCTCCTCCTGCTCCACGCGGCTTAGACACTACTGTTCTTCTCTGAATTATCGTGGAATTATCTCTGTCTTTGTAAGGCCAGAGGACTAACCATTCCAATATGGTGCTTTCTGAATGAGGGCAGGCTCAGTTTACATAGAAAGAAGCCTCTGTTTTGTGGGTTCTGGCAGCTGGCTATAGATTGGATTCTTCTGTAAAATTAACACTACATAATATAAATCCAGCAGCTAACATGTCTTGACATATATGCCCACTAACAACGATTGCTACCGAAGACTTTGCCTTCAATTATTTCAGTGCGGAAAGAAGGAAAGAGCTCGCGGAGTTTAGTGAGGTTTGAAGATATGCTCGGGAGTTTGTGAATGCCTGCTGCTGTTTCGTTGCCAGTCTGTCCCCGTTGTTTCGGGTGACTGAGCACTGAGTTTTGGTGCAGGAAAAGGAAAAGCGCATGCAGACCACACCTCCCCTGAGAGCCAGGCAAGGCATTATGGGTAGCATGAGTTCAAGGTGGGAACCGGGCTAAGGTTAAAATTTGTCATGAGTGAAAGTCTGCAATTTATGGAGCAAGAACGCCGGCCAGTTATGGTTACAGTTAAGTCAAATTAGAGGACCGCTCCTCAACTGTAAGCAAGCAAAATCAAAGTACTGTAATTTCTTCACTGTAAGTACACAGTACAATGTCACTCCGGTCTTACTCGCACTCTCGCTTTGTGTAATCAGTCTAGTGCCAAACAATAGTGGTTAGCCGGGTTAGCTCGACAGTTATGTACTTGCCAGTCAGCATTTTGTTAGCCTGTTGAGGATGCGACATAGCATCAGCCCAGTACTTACAGGTATCTTATGAGTTTTAATCATGTGATCAAACTCCTCGTTAATCTGTTTGTATTTCTCCTCAGTGCGTGGGGTGAGGATGAGAGCAGAGTCGAGCTCCGGGCTCTCGCCACCTTTGTTCTCCTTCTTGTTCAATGCCTGCCAGAGGTCCCACAACCACAGAGAAGGACGGAGGGGGAGACACGCACGAAGGGACGCAGAGATGGGTGATACGAACAGATGACGAGTACAAGGAGACGGGGATGAAGCGACAGAAAGCACAGGGGACAAAAAGGGGAAAGAGAGGAAAGATAGGTGAGAGTAAGGCTCTGGGTCAATGAGAAGTACTTACACACAGTCTCTGTCTGCTGATCATCAGATCAATGTCCTCGTTTATTTTCCTGTACTTGTCCTCGGACTCGGGGCTGTGGCCAACCGAGTCGTCTGCGTCGGGGTCTGGGCTGTCACAGCCGTTTAGGCCCTTCTTTCTCAATGTCTGCAAACAAAGCAGTTGCACAGCATAGTTGAAGGGCTTTGGGGGAACAGCAACCCAGGTGAACAGCTTGGGAGGGACAAATGATAATGAAGTGTGAGGAGGTACGTTACGGACAAAATAGAGTCTAATTAGAGGACGTTAAGTAAACCATTTAAGGACATCTTGAACGGGACTGCATCTTTATATTTATATCAAATAAATATGACTACTTTTTCTCTAAGAGAGTATCATATATGTTGTTCTTAGAAATTGCTAAACAAAAGACCTTAAACCTTTAGAGTGAATCTCTTTTGGCAGACTCCCATCTAATCTCACAGTCAATGCAGGGTGACACAAATACACACTATCTTTTTTGTGAACATGCAGCTAAACATTCAAGATGGCACAAATGATTTCTTCACATACAATAACAAGACGTAACAAATGATCACAATCTGGACCAAATGGCAAATCATGGGACCTTGAAATCGCAAAACTGCGCCGCAACGCAAACATTCGTTAAAGAAAAAATACATTTCAGAACCATAACCATCGGTGGCCCGAGAAACAGCTTTAAAATACAGTTAGACGTGTTTTGAGTTCATGACTGTGGTACATGCGGTATTAAATGTGGCAGTTTCTGCTTCGGCCACCTGATGGCCACCTGCCCCCATTAGAGTGGCCAGAAAATAGCAGACAGGCAGAAAACCATACACTCTCTACTCGCTCACCACTCCCTCTAACTGGAGGAGAGACACAGACAAAGAGAGCGTTAAGAGGCGGAGGAGGGAGAGCTGCCTATGTCCTTTTTTAGATATTGTTGACAACCGTAACAACAGGGATAAGTTTCAGAGCGCATTACCGTGTGTGATAGCACGAGCGTATGTTTGCTCGAGCAAGTAGGCATGTAACGATAGGTGCTGCGTTCATTTGCCTCGTAAACTGAGAGACAAAGACAGAGCGGGAGAGAAGAAAAGTACAGTAGCTGACAGTTAGAGATCTCATCAAAGACACCCCCCCACCCTCCCACCCCACACCCCCTTCCTCCTCTCCACTCCCCACCCCTCTTCCCTCTCTCCTCCTGGCTTTAATAAAGGGAGATTAGTCTACAGGAGGAATATCACGGGCCTGCTCCTGTCTGTGCAGTCGTCGCTTCACACTGCGCTCTCCTACTTTCATCTGAAGCTCCATATCAGACAGACGTAATTAAATTTACTTTAGCACACCCTGTATTTGATGCTGATCAAGTGTGTGCGCGCGCGTGTGTGTTGTCTGTATATGTTGTAGCGGGTGTGTGTGCGTCCGCCAGCGCGAGCGTGTGCGCGTCTGTGTGTGGGAGGGGAAAGAGGGGAATGAGTCTGTGTTCGTGTGTGCATGTGTGGGTGTGTGAGAGTGGGTGTTAGAGTCAAGAAAAAAAAAAAAAGAAAGAGAGACCGTGCAGGAGAAAGGAAGAAGATAGATGCTAAGATAAGTTAATCTCGGTGAACTTCTTCCTCTCATTTGTTTGTCTCCGTCAGTGCTCACTCACGGAGGAGATACGAGCGCTAGCTACTCCATCACAACCAGCAGCAGAAGTGACAGGGAGCGATCTGCCTGCTTAGAAAACAAATAAAAATCCAGTCATCTCTCATGTCAGCACAACAAAGGCCTGTTTGGAGTGTGGTTTTAGTGAACTTAGAGGGCTTCTTTTGTGTGTGTGTGATAACTGTTTGATTCCTGAGGCGTCTCGTGGCGAGGCAGCTACTGTAAGTGTGTCAACATTTGCTGGCTCTCCTTTTCTCTCTCTGAATCCTCACTTGGCCCCTAGAGTGGAAATCTGGAATTCTGAATTTGAAAGCGTCTCTCACATCTTTTGACAGTCTTCAGGAAATCACTCCAAACAAATCAACCAAGGCGATGCAGGAGATCTGACTTCCAACCGACCTACAGTGAATCAGGCACTCTTGCTCTATCTGAGGAGGATGAGTCAAGAGAACAAAGGGGTTGCAGAGGTTTAGCATGCTATCGTTTTTGGCAAAGGCGCGAGATGTAAAACTTTTGCTGTTTCTTTCGCGTAGTTTCGCTCTGGCCTCGGTGATGCATCATATCAAACTGACAAGAGCTGAACCGCTGCCCTTTTTCTGTTCACATGAGAATGCACGCAGAAGAAGAAAAAAAAACTAAAAACTTTTCTTCCTACTTGCGCAGATTTCCACCTACTGCCACCGCCACCACAGACTGCATGGAGGATTCACTTCCATTCTAGGAAGAATAGCGGCGGAGCATTGCTGCGAGAGGAGAGCGAGGGCTGGGCTAAAGGTGACACCCATATGGGGTAACTGAGCTGGTGGTCTGGCAGGGGGTTGGGCAATGGGTGCATTGGGTGTTGATGGGGTGCAGGCAGCCAGGGCGCGAGTGTTATATGACCATGAAGCATGTGGCTCGGGCTTAGCTTTCCAGCAGGGCTCAACATATTTAGGGTGCAGTACAAGGACGCTATGCCACTTATCCAAGTCATGCCCACCTGTTAAAAGACTTCACACCTGTTGCCAAGGGCTGACACACAACCCGACCACCAATCAGATCTGTCGGAGAGCTCATGTAGCCTTAGAAGGACCTCTCGCTCTTGTGCTTTCCACCTCACCATCCTACTGCCCTAGTTTACGATGTTTTTTCACCCCTCTCTAAACGCCCCGCTGCTTTATCCGCACCTCAAATTTGTCGCGTATTTCACAGAGAGCACGTCTTTTTGTCTGTTATTCAATGACGTCATCGTTACACAAGCCACATCCGCGAGTTACGCTTCAAAATAACTGGGAGAATAGTGATCATTGGAAGGAGAGCTGCTATCCTAATGCTGAGAGAAACAGCAGCATGGGTGTGAAGACCTGGCATGAGAATATGAGTCTTTGGGGAATATGGTAATAGGATGAGGATTAAACAAAAACACTTTGTTACAGTTCACTTGTGCCAAGGTTTGTATGCACAGAATATTCACCCTAATTCTCATGCTTACATTACAATTATTCAATTTTCCAAAATAACTACAATATTCAGTTTCGCAAAAATAAAATAGCTCGTGTTTTCGTTTTGTTAAAATGACACTGAACAGCATATATTTAACATTATAGCATTTTTATTGCCTCCGTTTAAAAACAAAAAGACATTTTTCTATTTATTAATGTTAACATCCCTGTACTCCTCCTGTCTACTTTGATTGCTACGGTGTGACATAATGATAGAAAATGACCAAATCTGGGCTTAACAACTACAACATTCGCCCAGCATGCAACACTGGGTGAGTACAACAAATGCGAGAGAGAAGAAGGAGTAAAAAGTATGATGGAAAAAAAAAAAAAGCAGCGTCTTCTTGCTTGGCTCCGTGTCTTTCACTGTGGCCCCTTTGGAGGCTTGCTCCTAATTAAACTCCTTCTTCATGATGCTCCCTCATGACTCGACTCGCAGGGCCTGTGTGAAGCTGGCGCAGCATAGACAAGGTGTCCTACATACTTGAGCCACCCGTCTCTTCAGCTTTGCACCCTCAGCTAAGCTGGCCTAGACTGGGCTGGTCTAAGAGGAACTGCAGGGCCGCACTGAGAAAAATCTAAATTACGGTAAGGAATGATCGCCAAGGAAACAGATTTGCTGGAGTTGTCTAATGTTTTAATTGCTGGGAAACTGCGCCTTATATTCGTTTCATAGTTTGAGGAGTGGGTGATAACTTCATGTAGCTCTTGAGGAAAACGGTGGAGGGTATTTGGGTGTGAATTCTGGGAGGCCACAGGGGGTCTGCTAGGGACAGCTGACGCCTGCCCAGAGCTCCCGCCATACCAGGATCCGTCTGCTCGGCATTCTGCCACCCTGCTCACCCTTTCTATCCCTCTATCCGTCTTTCTGCCCCCATCTTTCTGTCTCAGTCTGCTGCTCAGTCTGTCTCTGTCTCACTACCCCTGTCCTATTCCCCTCATTTTCAGCGCTACTACAACGTCTCAACAGAAGCTGAGTCAAAACACTGTTGGCTTGTTGGGTACATCCTTATTCCTGATTGATTCTGGCTAGTTGTTGGGTTGTGTTTTGGAAAGAGCTTCATTGCTGACCATTCCCCTCTGCAGTTATCTTGGCAGTGGCTGAAGGGTACGACACATTCAATATTGTGTTTACGGCTATTGGCGACAGCCGGGCCAGTGAATGTTTCTCAGTGTCTTCAACCCAATGACAGAAAGCATCAGGGCAAAAACCATCTACAAAAACCATCAGTTTATAAGCGCCTTTTTTATTTCTGTCAACACTGCGTGATCTTCAGTAAACACACACTATTGTAAGCACAACCAACAGAGAAGATAATATAGCAGCAGGGGTTTCCCACCATGAATGGACCAGTTTATGGTTTTGCAGCCCATTTCAGCTGTGGGTGGAAAACAAGTCCATGACAGACAAGCGTAATATGAAAGCATCAGTAACTGTGTCATTTACGGTTAATCATGAATGCAGTTACACTATTATAAAATGCCACTGGAATTAACTCCTTTGTCTGGCAAAGAGTCTCAGACACCGATCGACTCTGTGATATCCAACACAATGACTGAAGACATGAGTGTATGTGAATAGTGCAGATCTTGTTATTTCAAACTGTGTGAGATTTTGTGAAGGCAGGGTGTGGCCACTGTGCAGACGTTTCAGTAACTAATTTTACGCCACTGAACCACGCTGACGTTTAAGAGGGCTTCCGGATAATCTTTCTAAGTTTATTTGATTCACACAGTATACAGAAATCCGATGAGAACACCGCCAGCACATTTTATTTGGAACGTTTTTTTTTTGCTCTAACTTTGAACCATAAGATTTAGATCGTGATGATTTGGGGGGGAAAGCTGTTAAAAGTTTGGAAAACCGCAGGGATCATGTTTGTTTTTACCAACTGACAAACTTAATTTTGTCAGAGCAGATTGGTAAGGAGCAGTGTGGTTTAGTGTCAGTAGGGGTGAGGCGAGATAGAGGGAAAGCGCCTTCCCATCACAAATAAGATGGAGGTGGTCATGAAGTGGACTCAGTGTGGATTAGGACCTCCCAGCACCTCTGCACAATAAGCACAATGAGGGTGGCCTTGCTGGCAACAGAGAAGGGGTAATAGTATGTTAGTGATGTGCTCTTATTCTCCTTATTTCTATTTTCTTTTTTGGCCTGTGTGGCTCATTCTTTCTTGCTCTCATTTATGTCTCTCTCCCTCACTCGCTCTGTCTCTCTCTCTCTCTCTCTCTGTCTCTCTCGCTCTCTTGCTCACTCTTTCTTTCTCTCTGCTTTTCAGAGTGGAGGGAACATCAGAGGGATCAGGCTGGCTTAGTTTATTGGAAGCAGATGGCAGACCAAAGGCAAGAGGGCCACAGTTTCATGAAGCGTGGTTTGAACATGCCAGGACCATGTCGAGGGGCATGCCCATGGATGACGGCTACACGGCGTGTGTATGTGTGTGAATGATTTGGGGGGGAGATGGTTGATTTTGTAGGTTACCAATCTGAGGAACGGGGGCCCTAATCACAGTATGTCCCTGGCTCTTTTTTTTTTTTTTTTTTTTTTCTCTCAGTCATCATCTGTGCATCCCTATGCACTGGTTCAGGCAACTATCGCATCAATGACTTTTCAGTGATTTAGTGGCTTTGAAGCCCCTTACTCCTGGTGCCCTGCTGCACTATAATCACGAATCAGAGGCTGGCGTCTGGGATCCATCATCCATGGGCAAAGTGGTGGCGTGTTCAGTAATAACGTCGGCTAACTGTGTGATTGCTAACTGCCTGGGGACTATTAGATTGACTAAACATTAAAAACTGGAGTGAGAAGTACAGCAAAAATAGAAAAAAAAAAAGTGTTGCAGTAAGTGAGACAGACACTAAGCGAGACGGAGAGAGAGGGTACTGCGCGCAACAAGGTTCCTCCACATTTCTCCAAACTGTGCCATTGTGATGGTGCACGTGCTAAAATCACTATTAAGAAGAGCCCACTGCAGACGAGAGCCCACTCACAGACACACGATCTTAGCTAGCCAGTACACAGCAGAATACCAGATGGTGCAGTGTTTCCCATATGGAAGAGACACACACTAAGCACATGTCAGAATCCAACACTGTTTGCTACAGCAGCATCCCGGCCCCGGGAACAAAGTGGTCATTCAGACTTGTCACTACACTGTATAATTAGCCAGATAGACATTATGAGACACAATGCCAGCTCAGTGAAACTGGATAAAGAGGGCACTTATGTCTGCACCCTTAACCTACCCATCTTTCATCCTATCTACACTCCAGTGTGTATAATACGTCTCTATTCAAATGAGAGGAATGAGCATACGTCTGTACGGAACGTTTTTTCTGATGCAACATAAAAATTAATTCGTCAAGCTAAATTGTGTGTGGCTGCCACACACAAGTTAGCTTTACATGCTTTATACTCTGTAATATCATATGACACATTTATGTCATACATATTACCACTTCGTAGCCGCACTGTAACGTCAGTCATTTCAATAAAGCTTCAATTTACATGCTTTAAGTTAACATCAGAGAGTTATGGTGTAGCCTCAGGCAAATGACTCCACTTTTCTTAGGGTGAAACTTCAAGCCCCCTTCTAGCCCCTCTCTGTTCCTTCGTCTCAAATTCCCCTCACCACCACCGCTAATCGTCACTTAGCGTCTTTTGTCTCTCTGTCTCTTATCGCGTGGTGCCACAGCAGGAAAACGGAGCCTGAGGGAGGCCTCGAGTAACAATGACCAGCCGGCTGACCTCTATACTGTGACCTTGAGTTTCCACACCCTGCCCAAAGCAGCAATCATGACGGGAGGGGTGGGGCCGGGGGGGGGGGGGGGGGGGCTCGAGGCAGGGCAGGGAATGCCATCTATAAAAATAGATCTTCATTATTCTGAATTTTCCACAAATAGTTTCAAAGAACAAGGCATCATTTCATCTTAATGGCTGGCGTGAATTGTTTTGGGCTGTGTAGTGGAAAAGCCTTGCCTTTTGGCAGCGTGGCCTCAGAAGTGGCCTGCCTTTTTCACTGCTCCTCACCACAGGGACCACATATTGGCACATTTCAAACAGTCTATTTTTAAAACCTCCTTTTGTTGTTGTGTGAGTACCTCAGACTTCCGCTTTAGTATTGACCTTAAAAAACACCTCTGACAAAGATCCAAGTGGTATAGTTTCTTGTCTGAGGTTCTGCTTTTCTGGTCAGCAGGGATCTGAAGGGTATTTAATTGCTGAGCTTGTAGAAATATATTATCTGCCATCTTGTTTTTAACCACTTTTAAAACGTGGAAAAAAAACCTATAGTCTATAAAATAGGAACTCAGTAAACTGGTTCTCTTTATGTCTGATGCTGGCGCCACAGACATATGTGTTCTCCGGGTTTGTCACTTGTGTCTTAAACAGACGTGCTGATTAAAAAGCACTTAATTCTACTGAAACAGATGATATTGTCTCTATAATAAAAAAGAAAGACAAGAACGCTCTGTTTGGTGAAGTTGGGGTGGGAAATCAACAAGAGGATTGGATAACAGGCTTCTTTATTCAAGGGACCCGAATGTTTATAGGCACCGCAGGGTCTCGCACCGTGTCTTATGCATGTGGTCGCCGAGGGCAACTCTTCTTGGTCGGTCCTCAGACTCAAAGAGAGAGAGAGAGAGACTCAATGAATACCCTGACACTTTGCTTACTCACTCCTCCGTTTCAAAAACAACCTCCACCCACCCTCCACGAAACACAAGGAGGGGGAATGAGAGAGAGAGAGAGAGAGAGAGAGAGAGAGAGAGAGAGAGAGAGAGAGAGAGAGAGAGAGCGATCCCAGTCCTATTCTTCAATCCTTTCCCAGCAAGAACAGCCAGCCAGGCAACTATATTTAGCCTCACTGAGCACTATTTTTAGAACACTACCACTTTTAGAGGTATTCATTAGGGAAGGAGCATATCAAATAAAATTGTGGTTGTTTTGGGAGGGGGTGCTTTATGTGGCGAGTTCAATACATGTTGCCAATTACGCAGATGTGTGGTAACTGAAAGTGCACGTAAAGGAAAATTAACCTTTGGGCAACTGTGGCACATTTACGGAAATGCTTGTGAATAAATACGCACATAAATAAATCGATTTCAACGTTGTGAGAGCAATGTGGCAAGTTATTGAGAGTGGTACAATTAGTCTTTTCCACTCTTCAGCATCAGTTCACGCGTGCCCAACCCCGCACTAACCGGTATCTGTTCTTGATGACGCGCTCTAGCATGTGCACGACTTGGACATCCCAGCCTTTGTTTTAGCAAACCGCCATGCTATTAGCTTGCCAATGTCACAAGGTTAATTTACTTAGTCAGTCAAAGCAGCTTCAGACCTTAATCCTCAGCTCACCAGGAAAAACAAGCCGTGTTGTCAATCGCTTTGTCAGTAGTAAACACTGAAGGCTCTGTGAGCGCTGCGACGACTCCACCCCGCCCTTACCCCCACCGCACGGACCCTATTCTAAAACCACAGAACGACTCCACACACAAAATTACCGCGGACAACTGAAGCACAGAAGATATGATATGACTCCCTTATTTCTCTTGGACGCTGACACATGTAAATGTAATAGGGGATGAATGACATTCAAGTCAAACTAATTATACAGTCTTCGGGAGCCATGAGAAGAAGCCATTCAGTGCGCTGATCAACACCGAAAAACTCCTCAAGGCTAATGTTCTCCATGCTGTTTAGAAACCAAATAAGCACACAGAATAGCACACATGCTGGAAAATATTTTCACAAGAGCGAGGCAGAACATGAGCACACTGGCACTTCAGAGGGGGAGATCACATGTTCTGTTGACTTGCAAGAGTATTACGAGAAAGTAGAAAAGGGGCATTTGAATGATATAAAGAAGGGAATTTTTGAGGTAAGCGACAGTGAAATCAACCAAATTAGTCTCTGTTGTGTAATTTGTGGAAAATCTGGTTTTAAAGCCAAATGAAACATTGTGCGAGGCGTGCAGCGAAAACTGCGGTGGATATGCTATCTCCCAGACATACCCACTCGACGCACTTTCTCTTTATGTTTCTTCATTTACACCCCTCCACCGCCTACCCCTCCCTCACACTCTCCCTCCCTCCAGTGGACTGTCACTGGGCTGAAATCACACCTGTGCTTCTCACACATCTCGGCACACGGGTGAAACATACGCGGGGTGAAACATGGTGAGGGAGCTTTGCTGAATCTCATTAGCCAAGCAGGTAGTCATTAACAGAATGACCTTTGGAAATAATTACCAGCCTTCCTCCCTCCATCCCTCTTTCCCTCCCTCCTTCTCTTCTCACACTCATCCATCCCTCTGTCCCTCCCGTCCCCCTCTCATTCAATACGTCCCTCTATAGGTGAGGGAGAGAACGGGGAGGAGAAAAAAAAGAAAGAAGAAGAAGTGGCAGGACTGAGTTGAGGATCGGTGGGAAGTCAGGTCCCTGCTGCTGCTGTTTAAGATTACAGGATGATCTGAACTTTAAGATTAGGTTAATCTGCTGGAAATGGGATTGGCCAAGGGCTCTCCTCTGGCAGGTAGGCAAGCAGGCAGGTCACCTCAGTACCAAGAGCCATGTGCCGTTCCATGTGATACTTGAGCCAATGGCAGTGGAGCGTGAGGTTCTGACTGAGGTCATCACAATGCCGCGGTCTCTGCAGGGTTTGAGGCGACTGTCACCGTGTATGGACATATACACAAAGACCATGCAGTGCAGCCATTGAGGGAACACAATTACAAAAGCTTAACACACTAATATGTGTGTGCATGTAAGCGCTATACATTATATGGTGTATGTACACGCAGTACGCACAAATATTCCCTCTACACGGGTTTACTCCAGGCAGTGAGGGTATATATCTCCCTATAACCCCACACTCACTAACCCTTTAGTTGTTTCACAAACCTGCATTCTTTGTTTCGGCAGTGGGGAAAACAAGCACATTGTGGATCAGGGATTTGGCAAAGCCCAAGTGTGTTGTTGGATTTGGGGCCGTTCAATCACAGCGAGAGCCAGCCAACGCCGCTTAGGTTTGGGCTAGATCTGTAATCATCGGGAGGGGAAAGAAAGGCCTCTTTCATGTGCTATTGCAATTAACAACCCCCATACTGGAATAATAAATCACCAATAACAGCTCAAAGTGATTGTTCTTAAGCAGGAAGAAAACAAGAGGAAAAGGGAGAGATGGATCTATTCTCTTGTCATTTCCCAACATAGCTTACCATTTCTCCTCTAATGCCGTTCACATGTCCAGGAAACTGGCCTGGCAGACAGTGAGTATAGGAAATCTATCTGCATGTTTGACTGTTTTATCTGGAGCCAAGCTCAGAGTGTGCAGTAGACCTGCCAGGACGACACACTTGGACCCTGCATGGACATCCAGTGATGGAGGATCTGCCTCCGTGTTTGCTTTTATCAAGCTGAGAGAGCCTAGAGGAGCTTAGACGTCTCTTTGAACACTTAACATTAATCAAATGGGCTTGTAACTTGTGTACGTAATAGCTGATGACCGAAGGATTAAATTAAAGTATTCAAAACATTTATTTAAAAAAAAAAACATGTCCTCAGTTTTTCAAGTTGTCACTGTATTCGCACATTATTGTGGGACCCATTATGAATCTAAGGATAATAATGATTAACAGTGCTTCTTTTGTTTTAGCACCTCAGAGGAGGGGTTGATCTGCTTTTGTTTGGCTTTTGGTTTCACATATATTTGTAGAAGTGTCGTTCCTAGTTGAGATGGTTTTCAAGTGAGTCATCCAGACCTTCTTTACCACTCTTCTCTCTCTCGCCCTCTCGCTTTCTATCCCCACATTTCTGTGTTTCACACACATACACTCACCGACCCACAGACTATGGAGTCAAGATGATATCAAAACCTAGAGATTCTGTATGTTCAATGGAAAACTAGATGTAAAAGTGAAAGACAGAAAAGGAGGGTGAGAGAGGTAGAGAGAAAAGCCCTCCAGCCTCTTGTAAACATGCTGTTGCTAGAGAGGCTGTGCAACGCTCTCAGTGCCACTCTCTCAACAACGCTAATTATCAACCAAAGACATGCTAATTACATAGAGCTTTATTGCTAATGTAGCAGGCCTCTATGCCAGCCGCCCACACTTTGAGCTCCGCTCCCCTACCTCTGTCTCTCCTCCCACTACACCTTCAGGCACAGCAGCAATAAAGGGAGATAGATGCATGCATTTCAGTATGCTGGTAAAGATGTGAGCTTTTGAAAACATTTTTGAAATTAGATGTGACACATTTTAGATGTAATATTTAAGATTTTCTTGTACCTCTGTGGAGAAACCTGCAGAGGAACCTACATTTCACCTGCCCTTGAAGTCACCCCTTCATCTTGTTCTTGACCTCCTCCTCAGCATCATCTCAACAGGAAGTCCGCTTTGCTCCTGCCTCTTCCCAAACTCAACCACCCACCCACGTCCCTGCACCTGTGACGTCGTTTAACAGCAGCACACAGGGCTTGTGGGGAAAGATCCAACCCTCCTGTTCTCCTCGTTTCCCCTCTCCCTCTCCACACACCCGCCTCCCGCCCATGCTAAACGTGCTAGTGTCAGCCCTGTGGCCAATCCCTTTAGCACGCCGCAGCTGAGGCTGAAGGCCCCTTCAGATCGATTTCTCCTGCTGTGAGTCGCTCAGAGAGTGCAGAGCCTGAGTCCTCCAGGGATCACATTGTAGGCAGTGCTCCACAGCACTCTCCCCCACTAGGCTCTTTAGCATCTTCCCCTGACACGGCTGTTTACACGTTAGCCATCCTCTGCTCTCTAATGGAGACACAGCTAAAAAGAGAGCTTCAAAGCAGGGAGCTCTCGTCACAAGCGCTTGCTGGAACATGTGACAACTCTTTTCATGGGTTCAGCTGAGGCAGGGTAATGCACTCACTATACAGTGACTGAGGAACTACAGGGAAATGAGGCACAGAGGATGGTTTTTCGTGCCGGATAGGATGTGATTCATTTTCCAGAATCTGTGGTAATTAATAAGTATTTCTAACAAGATTCAAACAAACAAAATCTTTGTTGACACATCAGAAATGCATAACAGTTTTCTGATTATTTAATGCTTTATTGCGGCACACCATATTATAACCAAGCTTACGTTATAGTCTTGGCAACATTAATAATTTGAAAAAGCCTCAGTTAAATTAATGATAGTAAGGGAATAAAGCACATACTGCAAAAGTGCATACATTGTTATGCCTCTTACTATACAATAATGCACCGAGTCCATTCTCCTTGCTTTCATCGAGGTCACTCATGTGTTGAGTGCTGCATCACTAAATGTACGAACTACATCAACACACTACATATCTGACTGCACCAAATGGAAATGGCAGTGGAGTAAAAGCAATAATGACTTTAGCGAACCACTTAAGTTTGCGATATAATGCAATAGATTCAATGTTTGGATGGGATGGGAAAATCTTATAAGCCAAAGACATTTGTTATTAGAATTCAAAAAGTTTGCAGTCAGGTGCAGGGTGCTGGGTTGAATAGCAGGTGAATGTTCACCCATGGGCTGTCAACAAGTCAAGAAACACCTGTACGAAAAGATATGAAAATATGTCCCATGTTGTTTGATGCAGGCAGTGTTAGCCCATTGGACTGTGTGGCTTTCATGCACTGCGTTTCATTGATCATCATTTTTTCTTTGGTATAGTTGTTTCGAACATTTGTTTTTTTAAATGCTGAGCCCATAACGACAGATTTATGGCGTTGTGCATGAATTAATACAGGGCTGACCAAACAAATGAATGTTATGCTGCAGTCAGGTGTCAAACTGAGCATGCATGAAGCACAAAACATGAGAGTATGTGTGAGTGCTGAGCCTCTAACATGATTTATGTTGTACCTAGTGTTATTTCATGATGCAAAAAAGTCCAAGATTAATTTAAAATATTTTAAAAACTAGGTGTTTCATTTGTGTTGGGTGAAATGGAGCCATTGGTGCGGTCTGAATCATGAAACACATACAACATTCTAAAGCTAAATGACAAACGTGTTAAATTACAGGATTAAATGTAAACCTGGATGGACTCCCTAAAGAATACTGAATATAGAGTCTGTGACATTTGAAAATCATTCAGTATTACGTTGGGGGCCTGACACAGCTAAGTGTGAAAGCATGGTATAAGTGTAAATGAGAGAGAGGGGAAAGGGGAGAAAGGGATAAACTCTGCACGAATGCATTCATGTCTGTGTGCGTGGCCCACCAGGTCTGTCAGAGCTCCAGCGTGAATGTTGCATAACAGTTTCACGTTGAGAGCTTAAGGATCCAGGAGGGTGCCAGCGTCATTTCCGGCTTTATCTACCTGCCTGCTGGCTGGGTTGACAGTGGTGTTTAACATCGCCTTGAGCCACTCTAGCGACATGTGTCCAAAGCAAGTCAGATCAACATCCTCCTCTAAGGGACACATCAATGGTGACAAGACACCAAGGGCAGGGGATTGTGATTACACCCCACAGGCGACAGCCTGAAAGGCCCAGATCAATGATAGGCTACCGCTTTTATGCTGTTAAGTACAAACAACACAAGGGGACAATTTAAATAAATGTCTTTTCTCGAAATTAATGACATGTTGTGAGTCTTAAAATACATTTTCTAAAAGTGATCCATGTTGGTACTGAACCATTGGGGACGACTGACAAACTATGGGAGCAATTATTTCTTACACTATGCTAGGTGTGAAGACTAAAAGAGAGAAGTAAGGGTTGCTGAATGAGTCACAAATGCTGTAACCATCTGTCTGGTTGTGCGTTTGCATGAGCGTGCGTGTCTGGGCATGCGTGTGTGCTACCGTGCATCTGTGTGCGCGTGCACGCGTGCCGTCTGTGTTTTCTTGTAACTTACCTCCACAATATCAGAGTTGGTCCTGCTCTCATGGGGCTCATTGTACTCGGTGTATTTAAGCAGGACCTTGTCCATGTCTGTGCTGGCATACTGGAACAGCTTGTTGGTGCTGTTGAAGATGATCAGGGCAATCTCACAGTCACAGAGCACACTCAGCTCATATGCCTTCTTCATCAGGCCAAACTTTCGCTTTGTAAATGTCACCTGGGTAATAAAGAAAAGGGAAAAAAGAAAAGATAGCGCATGAGGAATAGCGTTGTAGGGTTCACATATACATTAAAACACATGTTTCAGTGGCACTCTTGAAATCAAATCAACTTATGTTACATGTGGCTGTAATTTAATTATAACAACAAGCAAAAAATCCCCCACCCTGGACCCGTTCAGTTGAAATGATGGAATTTATAGAACTCTGATGTCATGGATTTTTCCTCTTAAAATGATTAGGTCTCAGCATTAAAGGAAAGTAAAGTCTGCTGATGGTTCAACACCCCCTAACTGTAAAAGTCCGTCCACTATACCAGGAAAAAGGAAAAAAAGAAGCTGGGCTCACATTTAAGGAACTGAAAATACTCTGTCTCAGTCAGATAACGGTAAAGATGATCAGTTATTGCTTGTACATCAAAGCACACAGAGGCTTGGCATGGAACATATGTCAAGCTAACTTGTGCGCACTGTCTCACTCCTGCTTTTGCATAAAAAAATATATTGTATTTTCATTTAAAAAAATTAGCTGAGATATGCAGATAGATAGATAGGTTGCAACACACATTGTTCAGTTGCATTGCCCAATTAACTCCCTCACAAAGTGAATAACAGGTCATTGAAGTTGTTGGAGTGCTCAGATAGTGACAATGCGTTCAACTTAAACCACAAGAATTGTCCCTCTCTGTTTGTATGTGCAAGTGCATTTGCGTGTGCGTGAGGCCCAGGACCGGTGCCTTTGGTAACACGGGCATACCACAAGTGCCCACATTGTCAAAATAGAGCAGCCTCTATTCCTCTATTGTTTGGATCAAAACTAGAGCAGTGAAAGTGAGTTAATTCCAGCGAGCTGCACCTGGTTTCGTTTCCAAGCCATGTGTGCGAGCTCTTCAGTTGTATGGGAGAAAAAAAAATAGAAAATGTGCCACTGGCAGCCGAGCGATTGTGCGTGTTTTTATTGAAATTTCTTTTATTTTCTTCAGCGACTCTGTGTGTTATTTACATTGGAGATCTGTATTGACAAAGCTTTTACAGGGAGGAAATACTGCCAGAACTGCGCCCAGCTGGTAGCTAATGATCTCAGTTTGTTGATTAACTGCATGTTTGCCTATTCTCTTCTGACACTTAAGTGGGCCAAAAAAAAAAAAAAAAAAAGCAGAGTGAATGTAGAAGGAATACATGCTTTTGAACACGATAATAAAGACCGTTGCTGTAAGGATAAAGGCGCTCACAAAGAAAGCCTTCAAAGAATAGATATCTATGTGTGGTAATGCATGAATAGATTTTTGGCATTCCTCTATCACATATTGCCCTTCACATTTTCTCTTTACAACTGAAAGAGGAGATAGGGTTGAATAGATATTGATTGATAGTTTTGGGTTTCCTGAAATCATATCTCCCAGGATGCACCAGGGAAACTGAATATCAAACAATTCCTCCCCTCCCTCGCGTCTTTCTTTCCATCTCCCTCTCCACTAAGAGTGGGTAAAACCTTGCATGAACTGCCATATCCTGGACCCCCCCAACCCCCACCCCACAACTCTACCCCTAAAAATAATAATAAAAGTTTTCCAGTGATGTCACCGCATCATGCCGAGCTATCTGTCAGACAACAGAGGCTGTAACCAGAGACACGAACAGCGGACAACTCCTGACAAACCGGTGTGTATGCAATGTCAGGCTCGGTACCTCGGCACAAACACTCATCTGATTCACCGACGACATAAGGAGAAAGCACTCCCCTGGGCTCTAAATACCATGCTGACATTTACACAGTCACACTGCGATGTGAAAAAAAAAAAAACAAGCCTCATTCTTACAGTGTAAGATCAAAAGGCATCTTGTGACAATAAGATTAATTGTCATATTCAACCCACACTGAGCCGTGACGTCCCCGGCTGAAGCGTGAGCACCCTAAAGGGGTCTGCCAGCCTTACAGCAGTGGGGCCACGGTACAAATTGTGCATGAGCGAGTAAATAAGACGACAGGACTGTAGAACATAAGGTCAAAGCACACTATTCAGGAACAGGACATGTAGAGTGTTGTCTTCCCTTGGTGTTTTGATGCAAGGGGCACAAGGGGCAGACGCAGGACAGAGCTAGCTGCCGGCCCAGCTCCGTTATCACCCACCCGTTCAGTCCCCGTCTCTGCTGGGGCCATTAATGTTTCCGAAGGTGGCACGTGGCACACACGGCGGGCTGGGTGTGACTCTCAGAAGTCTCTCAGAGCTGCTACGGTGGAACACTCTCAAACATCAGCACAACTACGCGCGCAAACAAACACCAGCGCGACGAGCAATTTGGAAGACGCGCATTCTCCGGTTTTCGTTTCAGCATGAAGAAGAGCTAAATCCAATCAAAGCTGTCTTGTGCCTCACACTTTAAATGAGGAGCAGCATTTCCCACATATTATAATTCACACGTAGACTGACTTTAACAACACCACAGGAAGAAAATGAGTGTGATTATGAAAAGCCTTAACTGACCAAACAATAACACCTACATGAATATCACACCACACCCCCATATCTCCACCTGACACGTACAACCTGCTACCTCCAAAGCACATATATCACCAACACATACATCCATAAATATACAGGCATATCTGCTGTACATTGCTTGCTTGAACACACACATTTTAAAAGACAGTTGGCTTGAATGCGGCCTCGACGGTAAATACCGGTGCAAACATCACGTGGGATGTGCTAATTTGTACTGCACCTCCGCTATGCAGTTTCTTTTACATTCGATGTCGGTGCTCAAGTTAACTCTGTGGCGCCTTCGCGGCCTCACATGATGTAATCATGTGACCCCTTTTAGCCCATTGACATCCAAGCTGATGATTTCACCACTGGCCTGGCCTTTCCTGTCTAAGCTCAAAACAGCTCTCGCGGCCCCCCCACAGCAGCTGTAAACCGGGGCTCTGGGCCTGTTTTCGAGGAGCTACTGTTCTGCCCGAGTGGCTAAAAACAGATCCTCTGAATGGCGCACCTGATCATCACACATTTACAGCTTTTTGATAATGATACAACAGTGAGTTTGCCATTAATAAAAAGTCATGTTTATTAACTAATAACACACTAAAAAACTTGTTTTTAAGCAGCACAATCAATGCAAGACTATTAAACAATTTCTCTTCTTGTACATTATTAGAATAGTTTTAAAGCACTGGTATTTGTGAAGCTTGTGTATAGCTTTAGGATTAAGATGAATATTGATTTATTTTCCTGAATGAGTCCCATGTCTTTGTTGTTAACCCAAAAAACTTATTGCTAACCACCCATATGTCAGTGTGGGTGTAATCTTTGTTTCCGTGGTCAGTGGGTGCTGTTAGACACACCACTATGTTAAAAACTGAGAGCATGACATTACAGCACTGTGCACACTGGTAAAACGGACCAGCTTGAGTGTGTGAGTGTGAACCCAACTGTGTCTTTTCACAGTATATTGGTAACCAGGGTGTGAAAGTACACACACAAAAGCACACACACAGGAAAAAAAATTTGAGACCGTTTTTAGCCATCTGTGAGCTGAAGACTTAAACCAAGGGGGCATAATGGGGCACATGACTTTCGAAGTGTCACCGTGGGCTTCTAAGAAAGTACGTGCGTGCTCACGTGAAATGGTTAGAGGCAAAAGCGTTAACCTGTGTTTGTGAGGAGAGCTCTCGAATCTCAGCGACGTCTCAGTGTTAAGCGGTTGGGTTTTCCATCTGCAGTGGAAAATTATTTCATTCAAATCGCAACAGCTTAACCTTCTAAGAGATCACTCAATTATAAGAAAGCTCTTGGCAACAATAAGAGATAGACCACAATTATGCTTCAAAATTTGGGAGATATGAAGGAAAAGAAAACAAACTCAAACTCTCCTATGACCTCAAATCTACTTGTATTTATCTGGTAGCATAGGGAACTAAACTGTGTAATATACTGTGAAAAGACACAGTTGGGCTCATAGAGCATAGGGAATACACATCTACACACTGTAGACTCATAGCAATACACAACTTATTCGTTCACCCCTATCCTCCTCCACAACTCAATCCCATGAGAGATTTAGATGCATGCAATGCAACGCAGATGCACACACAAATGCATCCAGACACTCACCCCTGTAAACATTTACCCAAGTTACTTTCACCTCCCCTATTTCTTTGCACTTTGTACATTTCTGTCTCTTTGTACTTTTCTTTCTGTATGCTTTCTATGTAATTACATGTATGCTATCACTTCAAAATCCCCAATAAAAAAAAATCAATCGTAAATAAAAAAGGAATTCTTTTCTGCTCTGTACAATTGACCTGTCACATTTCCTTTTGGCAAATGAGGAGAAAAACACCCAGGATAAACAGACGGACACAGAGAAAGGAGGGACAGAGGCTGATTCTCTGCCACATGGGCGAGAGAAAGACGGGAGGGAAGAGGAGGGGAAAAAAGAGGGGGCGGACGCACAGGAAGCACATTTGTATGCATTTCCTCTCATAACAGGAAGAGGCCAGTGGCTTCCCCTTCACAATGGCTTCGCTTCTGCTTCCCACCTCCTGCCTGCTTCCCTGGGGGAGGAGGAGGTGAAGGAAGAGGAGGAGTGGAGAGACAGGCACCAAAAAAACTGCTGGTTAGCAAACCAAACATGGCTGTGTGGAGACACACACACACACACACACAGATGTCAGTCACCTATGGAGCAGCACGATTTGTCTTGAGACAAACACTTATCCCATTGTCAGGAGCCAAGCAGGAAGACATGGGCTTACGCAAAGGAATAAGAGGAGCGCAAGACCTTGGCCTGAACTCTGCCTCACAGCCAAAGAAGCTGTTAAGAGTGGCATTACGACAAAAGAGGCTTTGTCCCACCTCTAATATATGCTATGCTCTTCTCCCTCCTCAAAACCCCTCTTATCATCCCTTTCCAGGGCGCATTCATCCTGCAGAACAGGAGGCAGCAGCCTCCAAACATTTCTTCATTCTGTGTCTGTATTAAAAGCGTCCAATTTAGCTAAACACTAACCCGTAAAACCAACAGGTGTCTTAATTGTACCATTTTTAGTTATACGTGTCCTAAAATGCATGGCAGTTTTGAATGTTTTTTATGCCAGAGCTGGTAATTACATTTCAGTACAGCGCACTTCCGCACGTTCCTGTTTAAGCTGAAAGCCGCAACTGAACAAGGCTATACCGACTGACAAAAATAAAAGTGGATGTTACATTCCACTCCAAGTTAGTGGTCAGGAGGGTAAAAATAACTCTGTTGTCATTCATTTAGGGTGGAAACCTTTGTCTGACACTAAGGCTGATTTTCACTTTTTGCACTGAAAAAAAATACTTTTTTCTCAAGAAGAACCACCTGGTTTGAATTGATTTTCACACAGACCGTATAAAAAATAAAATTCATTATATGTGCAGAGAACATGTAAACAACCCGCAGATTACTCAGGCCTCCAGACTAGTTGAGCAAACCCAGTTTCATAATTAGATTTTTTTCCCATGTATCTGTGTAGTATTTGATAAGTTTTTGGTAAAATTTCAAAACTATTCCACCTGGTAAATAAACAGCCCCATGGAATGAGTCCGCTGGGTGAAAGAAAGTACAAGAAAAGAGCGAAAGCTAGACAAACCATTAAGACTTTATAGTAAGGGGAAAACAATTAGAGTGAAGTGAGAGAGCACAATGAACAACGTGAAGAACGTGCAGACGGGAAACGAAACAAAAAAAAAACAAGTTGAGAAACCAGAAAAAAAAAAACATTGCATCAGGGAGAGAGGTGAGAGCTTAGCGAGCCCTTTTCAGGTGAGGTCTCGCAGCGCCGAGCATACGACGGAGAGGAGTGCCACTCGCTGTGGTAAAAGGAGGAGATGGTAGAAGGTGGGAAACAGGGAATTAGAGGAGGGGTGCAGGGGTGAGGAGCTACCCTGTGGGCCTCATTATTTTCCTGCTGTTAATTTCACTCACACATTTTCTCACCCCAGTGCTGTTGATTGGAGGGAAGAATGCTTTGTCGTAGAAACAAAAAGACCCCTTATTTCAGCTGCAGCGCTGCAGCTCGCATGGCGAGGAAAGAGAGGCGGCATGTGCGGGGAGACGCAAAAACATTTATGTTTTTATCTTTTCCCAGCCGAGTATGCGTTGGTGTGACTGTTGTTTGTGGGAGTAGTTAGATCCTGTTGGTTTACTTCCTGTCGCTGATGACCTGATCCATGTTTAACCTTTGGCCCTGGGTCCCTTCCCCCTTGGAATCCACATGTCCCACACAAAGACACGCACACACACACACAAAGATTCACACAAACAAGTCCTCCTAAATTAAGCCCTCCGAGCGTACTGGCTGGAGAGGTAACACTAATTAGAGCCAATTGCAGTAAATTAGTCGATCCCCAAGACGGACTCCAGTGAGATGGATGTGTTTTAGATGTGAATACAAGCAGGCATTTGTCTGTGCTACATAAACAAAGACACTAAACGCAAAATCTGAATATGTGTCCGAGTGTATTATCTGCTATAGTTCCAAGTCTATGACAGTACGTGTCCTCACACACGCGCGCGCCCGTATGCGAATCTTGTGCTGTAGGTGTGTGTGCCGGCCTATCTGTGTGCGTGTGGATCAAGAGAGTCTGCTCTCTGTGTACAGCCCATGAGTTTATGGCACAGGGGGCCCTTTCATGTGCCCGAGGCTGGGAGAGGGTCTGAGTGGTCGGGAGGCTTGGAGCCAGGGCTCACACACTGCTGCCCACTGTCCGGAGCTCCGGGCAGCCAGTCAACGCCAGGGAGGCCTGGCCCTTCTGCCACTGCTCTGGGGAAGTGTTTCGGGGCCTGGGGGTGGCAGCCCAAAGTGGCCGCCCAGAGAGAGCCAGGCCCTGTGCCCAATATGATGCTGCTACTGCACAGAGGGCAAGAGCGGGGAGGCAGTTCAGCATTGTAGGTGGCAAGGTAGCGCTGACAGCCCCATAGAGTGGTGCCACTCCAAAAAGGGCCGCATTATGAAGTGTGTGAGAAGCAGGGGAATGTTAAAATAGATTCTGTTTCTATTTTGGACGGAAAAAACGAATCGTACAAATGTTTTGTTGTTCAAATGCAACAGTGCAAGCTCTTATCGTGCCAAGTAATATCAGTATAAAATCACATTAAGTATACAGAAGAGCTTCAAGAAAACTTCTCTGACATTTAATAGTAAAAGTATGTAAAGAATGTGAGGGTGAAATCAACTCTATACATAGTCATCTGGTGTTTATTTGGCTTCGGTTTTGGGACATTTCCTCAAAAAGGAAGTGAAAATATGCAAAACCAAAGCTTCCGTTTTTTTTTTTTTTTCTTTAAAGAAGAAAAATTTAAGTTTCTGTGTCTGTCTTGTGATGTCCGCCCCCTCAAACGAGGTGATGTCACTTATTTAGGCTGTGAGCTGAATGACACCGAATGTCATTTGCTCAGCGGAGCATGTGGTGCCGTCCACATGACTTGATGATATCATGTCAGGAGGGACTGTTATTTCGGCAGAACAACAACTAAACGAGTGATCTATCATTTTAAAGATCAAAACAACAAAATCCATTGATGCATTGATTTCCCTTTCCGTGAACCCTCTTCTCTCTCCTCTTTCTTCTCCGTCTTGCCTCCTCCTCCTCCTCCTCCTCTCCTTGTAAGTAAAGCCCGGATATCTCAGGCATCGATTCCCCTCAGGTGTCCTTCCTGTCTCCCTTTTTCCCCTCCTTATTCTCAGGAGTCGGAGAGCCTGGTGCAACTTGCAGGCCCGGTCTAAGGTGGGATGAGAGACGAGGGCTGAGATAACAGTAAGGGGGAAGCGTGGGTGCTGCTGCAACACGATAGTTTTAGTTCTCGTCTAAAACTCTATGACCTCTTCCCTGCTCTCGCTCTGTGTCTCTGTCCCTGCATGTCTTTTACTAACAAATACATAAATTTGAATATGACCATAGACTGTCAAACATCCTCTCTGCTTTTTTCATACTGCTATTTATGTACATGCTGTATATTCTGTGCTGTGTCTGTGACTTTAAAGGGTGAGTACGCAGTAAAATGATGATTACAGGAGTGGCTTCAGTGATGTGCACCCACTTTCGCACTCCGGTCTCAGAATCTTCTCGTTACTTACAATCACACTCAAGATCGGTCATGACAAGGGTCAAAATCTGCTTCAATTACCCCTCCAGCATGGCCCAATCAATTCATCGAGCTTTTTAATGTCACTCTGAACTGGCCGCAAATGACTGTTTGATGAAGTGCGCTGTCAAATGGTTCTGGAGCATTATTGAGGATGTCACACAATAAAGACGTCTCAAACGCGACGAGACGAGCCTTGTGTTCGGAACCGTGTGCGCTGGTGTTATGTGTTTGACCCGTGATCCAGAGGCCACGTTAGCAGCGTATGGATCCAATTGGGCTGCCAGGAAGCTGACAGAGTGTCAGTGGTCAGCTGTGCCACAGGAAGTGATCGATTGTCGGCCTCAAGGGCAGTAAGGGAGCTCTGTCTCTATCTATTTCCTGCCACAGACGGTAGCGTCTGTTTGAATCATGCTGTCCACACTTTTATTATGTGTCTGTTTCAAGTAATGCCAGCTGTTGTTCAAAGGTGTCTTGCAAGGATTCCATTGTTATTAGATCTGATTTCATTTTCCAGGATACTGCGTATAACTTGTTTAATTGTGTATATTTTGAGCTGCATGGAGGAAAGTTACAGGAGCCCAGCAGTTACTGATTTAGTCCCAAGAAAAGTGTATTTTCAGTGTTTGTTTCCCAGTGTGTCACTCTAGACCATCTCATCTCTGTTTGGTTGTTTGTTTTTATTTCCCCCCACCCTGCCTCTCTAGTGCTACCACCCTCTGCCCGGTAATATTCCACTGGCAGAGTGCTAAACTGGGTGGCATGGTGTGAGGGCCTGGGTGTGTCAGGCTGCTCGGTGATATGCAGAATGGATTTTTAAAATTACAGATATTTTCATGTAAATCCATTTTAGGAAATGCGCTCCTCGTGCAAGCTGGTTTGTTCGACTGAAGAGAAACAAACATGCTATTATAAGCGAGTGGAATTCTTCCACCCAAAGCAATAACTGTGCTTTCCCTGCATGCACTTGTCTGTCCCCCGGTTCACATATTGCCCAGACTCCCAGAAGACCTTCATTGTTGAGGGCTATGTGGGGTGTAGGGTGTTTCTCCTTCCTCCCTCCTCCAACCCCTTCTCTCCCCCATCCTCATACTCATCCATCCTCCCATCCCCCAGGGACTTACCTGTCTGTTGCGTTCATCCATAATCCGCGTGATCTGAATCTTTTTCCTCCCCATCGTCCCCGTCGCTTTCTTTCTCTCCTCTTTCTAAAGAACTTTAAGCTTTCTTCCCTCTCCTCTTTCTTCTTCTCTCTCCTCTTTCTCGTCGCTCTTCCGCTCTTCTTTTATCTGCCTTTTTTTTCTGCTTTCTATTTGTTCCAATCAACTCAAAGATTCCAGCATCTGTACCTGCAAGACAGAAAGGAGGGGTGGGGAGAGAGTAAGCATTAAATGAAATGAAATATGGCAAAATACTGAGAGAGAAAAAAAATAATAAAAGTGGCATCATGGCAGCCACAAGGGAGGGTGAAGAAAGACAAAGAATCTGTCAACAACGTTGTGAGAACTGCTGTGTTTTTCACTGTCGATATCATGCAAATCAGTTTTTGCATTTTTTTTTTTTTCTTTCCACCCAGGCACCGACTATGAGAGGAGACAGCGCTGTCAGGATCTCGCCTCGTTCACAGAGAGTTTGACAGTGTTTTGGAAGTGCCGCTAACTTAAACGCTCTAATCACCAACACTGTAACATTACCTCCAGACTGAGAAATACATTTTGTTTCTTCCCATGAAACTGCACTGTATTGACAGTGGAACCGCCAGCCACAACTTTTTTTTTTTTCAACTCTATCTGTAGCTCATCTCTAAAATGGCAGATGTGAGCTTCAGGATAGAATACAGATGTAAAAACTAGGCTCAGTCTTGCCATGTTCTGGCAATGCAAAGACAAAAAAACAAAGTGCCAGGAGTGATCTTTTGAAACACAGCAAAGGGATGTTTCTTAAAGATAAAAATCAAACAAAATTCCAAGACCAACTTAATCCAGCTGGAGACGTTGCACGTCAGCGGGATCCTCTGAGCAGCACTTGTGCGCGCAATGTTGGATATGTGTGTGTGTGTGTACCTGTGTTTCAGGGGTGGAGGCCAGCAGCTGATGTGCTGGACTGCATGTACGGGGAAGAAAGCTGCAGCCAAAAAGTTGCATGAGTGAGTGACTATTTGTCCGTATGTGTGTGTGCGTGTGTGCGCGCCTGCGTGTTGCTCTTGTGTGAGCTTGGCTATGCCAGAGCTCCAGTGCATCTCTCCAGAGTGCTAAAGTAGGCCAACCCAATCTATCTCAGGGAGGAGCAGAAGAACTGTTGTTGTGTTTTCTTTTGACAGTAGAGGTGATAACGTCCCTCGTTATGCAAATGAGCATCCCATTATTTAAGCTCAGTGCAATGCAGGGGAGCTGTCAGCGCCGTCACATAAAAAAAAAAATCCTCCATCTACCCTGCCTTTTTTTCTCTACTTTCCCCTTCTTCTCTCTTCTCTCCTTTCTGAACCAGATTTCCGGCACCTGGCAGCACACACATCAGACATTGATGTGGAAGACGACACCACTTCACCAAAAGACATGTCAGTCTCAGTCTCTCTCTCTATCACTCTCTCTCTCTCTTTTCTCAAAAAAAAACCCTTGCTCTTCTCCTCACTCTCTCATATTCTCTCCTTTGCACACTACCGCACACATACCTGCACATTGTAATGCACTTCCTTTCCCTTTTATTCATCTTCCCCCTAACCTGAATCCATGTATTTATTGAGTAACATGCATGGGGATGCGCAAGAAAGATCAAAACCCCCCGAGTTGAGCCCAGAGCCTTGCTACTCAGTTGACCTTTTGTGTTGTGTGTGAGTGGGACATTGATAATGAAAGCCAGTAATAGAGACATCCAGGCATGCTGTTGCTCTTAGTGACAGACCAAGGCCTGTAGCAGTAGCACATAACAGTAGATCTTCGCACGGGCTGCAGAAAATGCAGGCCGTGCGCAACATTTATATTACAGTACTGTTTAGTTGAATTTGGTTAACACCAAGACAGCACAATGGTGTGGGCCTTCAGACTCAGATTTAGTAAATATTATCATTTTTTTAAGACACAACATTGATTCTTATGTATTTTCTAAGACTGTCTGCCAAAAACTTCCCTCACACAAAACGGAAAACAAAGCAGGACAATGCAGTCTTAACAATGATGAAATGCATGACAAAAAAAAAACTTCCTGAGATGATGGTTTGGAATACACCCACTTATGGAGGGACTGAGATATGAACATAAATGCATCATTTGGCAGTTAGGACAACAGCCGAACAGCGCCATCACAATAATAACAAGATCTAAAATAACTCTGTGGCAGCTCTGAAGAGGCTATCCAAAACATTTTAGCATTGCTCTGCACAAACACACCCATCCATAGACAGAAAAACAAAGAGCTGCCCTCTGGAAGAAAACAAAAAACGATGTTGTCAGACAAACCAGGATTACAAGCCAGCACTAAGGCGCTTGGCACAAGACAGCCAGACAAGGATATCAATCAAGCCGGCGTACCTCAATCACAGGCTGACAGCGTCATCCCCTCCCAGTCTTTGTAGTCGACACTACCCAGCCCGGGCATCGCTCCAAACAAGGAGGCGTTACCTCCATGATCCCTGCCTCCTGGCCTCCACCTCCTCCTCGTTCCTCCCACAGCCCACTGATCTGAGCTGAATGTCTCAATGTCAACACCCGCTGGGGCAACACCTTAGGCCTTACGTAACATTAACACTAAGATTAAGCCTGTGTCCTGAACATTTAATCCCTGCTTTTGGCTCCCAGCACCAGCCAACACTCCCTGAGGTGAGGTTCTGCTGCCGCTTAGCCCCGTGTTGGTGCCTCCCCACCCGAGCCAGCCTCGTTCCCCATCGCTTTTAATTCCTGCTTCCTCTACCTCCTCCTACACAACAGCACAAGTTGCCTTCCCTCAATCCCCCCTCTGCCGCCATCACCCCCCACTTTTCCTCACACCCGCCCCCGTCCCATATGAGTGCCAGGCAGCTCCTGGATAAGAACTGAGTGCCCACCTCCTCATCGGGCTCCCTTCCCTCGCCTTCCCTTGTGGTGGATGGAGCATCAGTTAACTTAGCAGATTACCACTGAATCACTAAATCCAATTTAGCCTCATGACGCCAAGACAGTGAATAGGAGGGAAACGCAGGAAACAAGCGTTGCTTAGTGAACACGGTCAAGTGGCACGTCACAGTAGCGCTCAGCAGGAATGTTTTGCAGGACACCGGCACTGACACCTGACCTTGGGAGGGCAAATGAGGTGAGAACAGTAACAGGGGGGGAAATATAGACACACAGAGAGAGAGACAGAAGAAAGAACTAACAAGCTTGTACACATTAAGCCAATTTACTAATCCCAAAGTAGGGAAGGGGGAACACAGAATGAAAAATGAAGAATACACAAAAGAGATCTACTCTGTGGACTTCGACTAATGGTTAGGCTTGTATTCACATTAGCCTGTTAACTGGAAGGAGGCCAGGGTGGGAAATTGCTAAGGTCAGAGAGCACACTGGCACCAAGCAGACAGAGGGACCACAGTTGCTCCTCTGCTTGTTTTATATCTTTGAGCTTCGAGTTGGAGAGGTGACAATGAAAGAGAACGAGAGTGGTGAGAGGAAAACAGAGAAATGGAGTGGAGAGAGGGAAATGGAGTGAAGCATAAAGAGGGATCTTTTGAACAGGCACCAGGCCTCTCCAGGGGGAGGGGAAGAGCTGTACCCACGACCCTCCCATCTGTTAAGCAGACGGATGGAGAGAGAGAGAGAGATATGAAGGTTGGGGGAGGATGGGAGAGATGGAGAGGGAGCAGCGATTCAGCACATAGATCTAATGAGCATTTTCTCTGTGTCTCAGAAGTGTAGCTGAGAGGACAATGAGAACATATACACTCAGTGCACCACAAGGCTTGATTCTAGGTCGCCTCTCTCCCAAGTGTTTAGTCACTAAAAACTAATATACAGCACATGGCGCTTTTTCACATTCTAATAGACGTCTGTAGGGTGCTTGTTAATGTGGTTTTGTTATTGAGGACATACACAGAAGACAACTCCCCCGAATCAAGGGGGCAACCGAAAAAGGAAGTTTACTTTAACTCGAGTTCAGGACTAATTCATCACTTTGAAAGACAGCTGCAGGGACGTGACGGCAAACGAGAAGAAGCGTACGTGAACCCTAGTTCCAAGAACAAAAGTTGTGCATCACGGAGATTATTTCTGCATTCAGAGAACTGCGAGGGAAAACGTTAAAAGCGAAACCAACACTCACACTGTAAATGCACTGTGTGCCGAATTCTGCTGATGCGGACTTTCTCGAATCCTAATTCTACGCGTTATAGCAAATTGGGGAAGGTGATTTATCATGACAGGGATTGGCGATGTTTTTCCAAGAAACCCCACCTCGGCAGCACAGCCTCGACACATGGTACATCTGCAACACATTTGGTAAAAGCATGTGTCCTGTAAAAAAAATAATAATAATAAAAAAAAATATATATATATATGAGGATAGGCCTACTGGCATTTATATATTGTATATAAATGCCAGTATCCCCTATCCTCCTAGGAAATGTGGTTGTGAGGATTTGAAATAACATATTACACTGCAGTAAGTAAACCTTTTAGGAGGTGTATGGTACATTAAATAAACTCTCTCTCTTTTTAAATAAACTCCCATTTCCTTGAAGAGGAGGACGGAAAAAAAAGTGCTTTAATATAGTTTTTCAAATACAATCTGAATGTCAGTACACTCGCTGCTCCGTTTTTACTAGAGCATTTCTGTCATCTAGACAACTTTTCTTTTTTTTGTTGCTCAAGATTTCTAGGTGGTTTCGTCTTTGTGTTTTTGCTGTAGCGGCGTGCGTGTTTGGCTGCATAAATGTGGATGTTTTGTGCGTTCGCGCTTTTGATTTGGAAATAGTGGCACGCAGCGCTGTATCTCCTGTAAGGGTGGATGGAGATATAAGCGGCAGGAATGAGAGGAGGGGAAGGATCAAGCAGAGGAGCGAGTCGATGGCCAGGCAGGATGGGAACAGAAAAATGTGTATCAGGTCTCATTGTGCCTCTAATGTCATTACAGGCAGTGACTCTTCTATGTGGCATGCCGCACTCCCCATCTGTCAGAGCGAGATAGGCAGGGTGACGAATGGCTATCACTGCTAGTTCCCTCAACCCCCACCGCATCCACCCCCCACCCCCCCACTCCACTGTCTGTATCTTTTTTTGAGTGCTGGGGGAGAAGAGTGACCTAAACCTGGGCGGTAGCCCACACGTAGGTGGGCCTCTATGGCTCTGAATCTCAGTAGATATTAGGGCTAATTTAACATGTTAGCAGCTAAAGAGATTAGCAACATGTACATCTGGGGATTAGAGTGATAGTGGTGGATCATCTTATAATGTGTTCATTCCTTTTTTCCCAGAGAGCATTCTAGCTAAACTTGAATTTGAGAGGCTCCAGTGTGTGTGTGTGCGTGCGTCTGTGTGTGTGCATGTGTGCGTGTTGGAGGATATGTCTTCACCTGTCTCTCTCTATTAGATCATGCTTTAGTTGGATCATTAGTGAGACAGAGATGGTTTCACATGTATTCTATTTTCAATCTCTATGTGCCTTAGAACCGAGACACTTGTCTATTGATGAGGAGGAAAGTGAGCCAATAGCCTGTGGTTGGCACAAGTTTTATACACTCTGCCAAGCACTCATAAGTGTGATTGACATCATGGAACAAAGTATATTGTTATAAGTAGCAGCTCGGGTGCTATACGCGGTGATCTCTCAATTCCTCACCAACTCAGGTTCAACCAATTTCTCAACTTAAAACTTCAACTTTAAATTTAATTGTTTTTTTATACTAATGGGGTTCTGTCAGCGCTGTCCACCCTCTTACCCTTCAGTCCAGCATGTCTGCCCCGTGGTCTTGGAGGACAGAAAGGCAGGAAACACACACACAACTCGGGGGAAGGATGTGACATTAGACACAGACACAGACCATCAAAGGTGCTAAAGGTGTTTCCTTCCCTAAATCACTCTGTTCACAGAGCATGAATCGGGAATCAAGTCCAACTGCCAGTCTCCCCTTTTATCTCCAGTGGCAGATAATGGAAGACAAATAAACAGAAGCAATATGTTTTCGGAACACGTCTGATTCCTCAAAACGAGTCTTGATTTTACGTGGCTATGAAGCCATATTCTCAGATTTCCATATAATGGAACAGACGTGGAAGAAAAATAGAAAATGATTCTTTGCATTGAAAACATAACCCTGTAAAGCCCTGCATTTGCTCTCCCATATTGAATACGCATAACTACCGCAAAGAATATGATGTCTGCTTTTCATATAAAATTTAAAGTTATCGAAACCTTTCATTTACTGTTTGTATAGATATAAAATATTATTTTATTTATATTTCATTATGAAGTCAAAAAGTCAAAGAGCTTACTGTTGCATTTAATTGTTCAACATTTGAGTCCCCTATATTTAGATACTGAATTATGCATGGAGAGTTTTCCCTACAGCTTTGTAGTGTCAGGTAAACATAGTGAGTGGGTAGAAAAGGAGTGGAAGGTCTGCTCTCCGTTTGGGCAGCTGTGTGCCTCAGTCAGCACCAGGAAACACAGACCTTGGGCCATCAGAGCAGCATTGGAGACAGGTAGCCATCCGTCAGAGCCAGTATGGAGACAGGTGAGAGCCATCTTTCCATAACCCTATGCTGACTTCCCCAAGGACAAAATGACTTGACACAATGCGTCAACCCCCCCCCCCTCTTTGAAAGGAGGCCAAAAGCTGTAAAGCTGCAGCTGCTAGGCCAAAGGCAGATGAGCAAGAGGCCACGCGTGAAAGCAAGGCAAAGCCATACAAAAAAAGCAATAGGGAGAAAGCTGCTGCGGTTAAAAAGGCATTCCCTGTCAATTGTCAGCAGCTTTTTGTTGTGACAGTGGCTTATAGCCATGAGTGATAAACAAATAAACTTAGAGGACCGCAACTCACCACACATATACAATTGTGCCAAGCTGGAAAAAATGGTATCAGAAAAAAAAAGGAGAAGAAGAGAAGAAAAAGCAGAAGCAAAGGCGAGCCACAATTTGGAGAGGCCCCGGAAAGGCTGGAATGAATCACCATTTAGTACATTCAGTCTTTCCATGGCATGAGCACAAGAAGGAGCAATGAATGTATTCAAGCAGAGATAGAAAAGAAGATACAGAAAAAAATAAAAGAATAACCTTAATAGAGGTGACACAGTACAAGGTGGACCGAAGAAGGGATAAGAATAAATGGTGTTGAAGTGGTTTTGAATATGGAAGTGGTGCTGATTGTGGTGATATACACATCTGATGTTCAAACACAAATAACTTCACTAAGTTTCACTTTATCAACACTGCAGCGGTTTCTTTCGCTTCTTCCTCTCTCTGTGTCCTTTTCTGTCTGTCTCTCACCAGTAAGTGTAAACCACTGTCTAAATTCACATGTTGCCCAGCGCGCCGCCGGACCCAGGTGTAACCAACTGCTGGCTGTGAGGGTACAGGAACAGAAAATGAACGCACAGAGAAGTAGCTCCCTGCTTATCTATGCTCAGAAAACAAGCAACACCGTAATGAACAATAATCCAATGTACTGGAATTGCAGTATAAACCCTTCAATGAGTGTACCCAGCCCCCACAGGAACAGCCGGGAGTCATGTCACTAAGAACACAAAGCACTGACATATTCACCCAATTATGTTCTCCGCTGAGTATGACAATGTCTCAGGATGTTAGCAATGTTCTCCAGTGGGGGGGAGAAGGGCAGAAAGTGTGTGTAAGTGTGTGTGTTTGTGTCAGAGGTCTGAAACTGAAGCTAAGACCTCGTGGCTGCGCGGGCCCTGCTTACTTCAATCCCGTTCCCCGCTAATTATGTTTACATACAACTAATTTGGAACAGCAAATAGATTTTACAGAATGAGGGAATGTTAATTTGGCTAATTGCAAAAATGTTGATATCAAATGTACCGGCGAATGTTTTTCTGACAAAATCTCGCAGCACAATAGCCACAGTAATGACCTACAGCATTATTAAACATTTTTGTGTTTATATTCGAGCACTGGCAGCTGCTTTATAATTAAAATGCATGTGGTGTGGTTAAAAACTAAAATCTCTGCAGTGATTTGAGACAGAATGTGACGACTTAGATTTAGCCAAAACCACCAATATTTCGCAAAACTTAAAGGACCAGTGAGTAAAATTTAGTGGCATCTAGTGGTAAATCTGCAGATAGCAAGCAACTAAATACCATCATCGTAAAACTTGGGCTGTCAATGTATTTATAAACTTAATCGCAATTCATCTCACAATTTCCATAATTAACATGTGTTAATGCAGATTCCGCTTTTAAAATATATTTTTTTATGTGGTTTAACATGTTCTCATCAACATCGCACACTGCTGAGAGAACTCTCTGCTCTCAGCAGTGTGCTTGATTTTGTGGTTACTCAGGTCACACAGACAGTAAATGCACACAAGTTTGGTGATGTCGAGAGAACCATCTGATAGGGATTTCACGGCGACTTTGCCAAAAGATTTGTTTCTCGATCCATTTTTGCTTGCTCTCTTCCTCTTTTGGGGTTTTTGATGCAACAGGGGCATTTTACTGTCTCCCACAGAGATGTACCATGATCACACTTCAGATTCTGCTTGCTTTCCACGTGAACTTTGTGATTTCCTAAACTACGACCAGATAATACTCTATCTATCTATACTGGTCCTTTAACCAATGTACATTTGTTGCCTAAACCTAATGGTAGATAGAAGTCTGAATGTGGACCCTGGTCTCTGTTGTGACATACACCTGCCATCTATCCCAGACGTGATGTAACTTTAAGGCGATAGGATTGCTTACTTGTGTAGAGGCACCACTTCCCCATAGTTGAGTGCCCCAACTCCTCACCCCGCACTGTATCAACGCCAGACATCATGGTAAAGAGAATTCACTGATGATTTCATCACACCCCCAACCCTTACTCTTTCTCTTTGCCACAGTATTCTAATCACCCTAATTAAAAGCTTTGTTCATTTAGAAATCTCTGATGACAATTTGTTTCACTCTACCCTACAGCAGTGGTGGCTGTGAAGAGAGGAGAATTAAATTTGATCTTGTGACAGCAATTATTAAATGCTCCCTCCTGGCCTCAATTAAGGCCCGCAGGCTAATGCTAACGTGGCTAACCCTCATGCAACCACAAGGTGCCTGATGCATTTTTTATTTATTTTTTTCACCAGCTTCATTTTAAGTACGTATGCATGCGTGTCTATTTGTGAGTGTCAGTCAGCTTGTCGGCTATGGAAATGCGTACTTGCTGATTTGAGCTGATATCTTTTTTGCATACTTGCTGATGGGAAGAAGTAAACGGCATGATTTCCCTTTTCGGGTTTGCTTGTTGTAACTAAGTCAGCATGTGCATACTGGCAGATCTTTGTGGAAGCCATGGAATTTACTATTTTTCCTCATCTCGCATCATCAGCGAGTTTGGATTCCACAATGATACTATTATGTGGTTATTTCTTAAGTTATGACCGTGATAGAAGAAGTACTGAAAAAGATGGAACATTGGCCCTTCTCGCTGTTGTTGTGACACTCCAACAGCATTACATGTCACGGTCGCAGCCTTGCTGAGCCGAAACGAGAGCCGCAACTCTGCGCTGGGCCTATGCACAGTGTGTGGGTAATTTTCAGAGAAGTAGAAGGTTGCACTTCAACAAGGATGTCCTTCATAGAGTCGACCTTCTGTTTTTTCTTTTTTCTCTCTCTCTCTCTCTCTCTCTCTTCCTCCGGTCCCTATGCTCTGCTAGGAAACCAAGTAACCTAGATCATACGGCAGGGAGAGAGAGGGATGGTGACAGAGAAAGACAGGCAGAAAGAATGAGCGACAGAGGTAGAAAAGGAAACTGAGCATGAGAGACTGAGTCAAATTTTCACACCCCACCAACACCGACACTTTAAGAGGAAAAAAAAGAACTTTTAGTAAGATGATGTCAGGTTCGTTCTTTTTTCTGTGTGTGACCGCAAGCTGATTGTGCTGATTATTGGTGAGCATTGTTTCCCTGTTGACGCTGGGCATCATTAAACAGAGATTGTTCCACTGTTAGAGTTTGTTTAAGCAAGGCTGGTGTAATGTTTCCAGGCACTCTCTTCACCACAGACACATGCACGCAGACTCAAGGTTGAGACACGATATATTCATAGTTGATGCTACTCCCGTGCTTTGCTTTAAGTTGCGTTTAAGTGCGTTCAAACATTAATAAAGCAATTAAATCGAAAAGCGCTGTGTATTGAAATCGAATATAAAATTCAAGGGTGTTAAACGTATGATTTTATTTTATTTTTTTAACAGCACATAGCTTGAACTCCTCTGCTCTCACAACGTGTTACAGTTCCCAGAGGAGAGCCGGCGGTGGGGTGTATGAGGCAAAGGTTGTATGGAGTGTGGAGGGCGTGTGGCGGCATACGGTACCTACAGATCAGCCTCTGTTTAGGGGAGTGGCTCCACCAAGGCTCGAGCTCGGCCAGACCCAGTCCAAGCCTCTCATTAGTCATCGGCTGGGTGCCGCGCTCTTTTTTTGGAGTGGTTAAGGGGGGAACTGGTGAGGGTCTGGCAGTTCCACTGTGCTCCACTCCCAGCACCATCACAACCCGACCTCATCAAAGTGAGCGCTCGTAATTTGTCACAGAAAGCAGCCAATTAACATATGTTAAAGGAGGAGGGAGGACGAGAAGAAGGGAGGAGAGGAGGAGAGGGTGAGTGAAAAAAGATAGCGTGTGATTAAAGAGTCTGCACAGCTGCATAACATCAAGACGGCAGAGAGAGGTTTGAAAGAGACCTCAGACCCAGTAATCTGATAAAGCGTGCTGTTACTTAACCCCCATAAGCAAGAGAGAGAGAGGGAGAAGGAGAAAGGGGAAGAATGAAATAATAGAGACAAACAAATATTAAATTACTGCTGTGAACCTACAAGCTTTGGCAGAGTGCCTCTGCTCTCGATATGTGGCTACAGTGTAGGCCGCTGTATCACGCAGAGATGACCCGTCCTGCCAAGGCACTACTGCTGTTTGACCACACTCTATTTTTAGCTCAGCGCTCACCATTGTGCTTGACGTAACTCACACTTATGCTAAAATCTACCAGGAACCTCAGGGTTTTTTTTTTTTTTACAAACTTTTTTTTCCATCCCAACATGTGAACGCCTGGTGCACCACCGCATTTTATCTATCTTTCTCATGAAACAAAAAAAAAAAGGTGTTTTTCTTTTTTCATTCTTCATTTATTTTTTCTGTCACAAAGTCTCAGACAAGTTGCTTACATTCTGACTTGTTTGTTTGCTTTCAAATTCCCGTTCCTCGTGGTTGGTTTTTAACATGCTGCGTGTGGTTATTTATGCATGTGTGCATGCCTGCGTGTGTGAGAGACTGTACGACTGTCTGTCTGCGCAAGTGTGTGCATTTATGTGTCTGTTATTGTTGATGTTGTTGTTGTAGGAACATCTTGTGAAGTGAGTTGTGTGATATTTTGCCTTGTTGTTGGATACGGTGGCAGGCTGAATGCATTAGCAGTGCACGCCGATGCCGTTCTGTGTTCTGTCGTCTCTCAGCCACCTCTGCCTTGTCTCTCTACCGCGACTGATCACACGGGTTGACAAGCGAGTTTGGGTCTGCGTCTGCCTCGCCATCCTTCGCTACGTGGGCTCCAACTTTTTCAGGGAGGAAAATAAGAGAGCTGGGGAGGAAGCTTTAAACAAATCGGGAGCAATTTTAGAATCGTAAGCGAAGTCGCAGGGAAATCCCCTTAACAAAATGCCAGCAAATCGGAACAGTTCCGTATTCTATACATATTACTTATTATTATTTTATTATTATTAAAGATGTTTTGACTGAAATCAGAAATGGAAAGTAAAAACCCCTAATGGATGGCAGAAGAGCAGACCCTATGCTGTTTATAAATCATGACTGTATTTTTTTTCCCCTTCCTCTTCCTCTCTCTCTTGCACGCTTATCCTTGCTATCAAGCATCAGTTGTTATTTATTTATTTTATGGGAAATAAAGGGCTAAAGTGGAGGAGCGGAGGAGTGAGGGAGCGGGAGATGGAGGGACAGCGGACAGAGGGGGCGGCGGTGAGATGCGTTCAGTTCGCAAGGCTCGATGCTTGGTTGAATCTCTCTCTTCTCATCTGCTTTGCAAGCTGGTGGTTCAGTGAAGGACCTGGCCGCCTGGAGTCCCCCCGCCCACCCCCACCACTCAAATCCCTCTGCTGCAAGCACAGCTGCACCGTTCACATAACCTCGCCTGCTCCCCTCCTACCCTAACCCCCCCCCCCCCGCTCCCCGCTAATGATAGCAGAGCACGTCCCCTCCACAAGGCAACAGCTTTTTCCACTTCATGTACATACACACAAACTTGGTGCGCAAGCACACAAGAGCGCTGGACGCATGCACGGACCAGTGGGCACAGCATATCCCCTTTCCTTCGCTTCGTTCCGTCCCTTCATTTTTTCTCATATCATTCACTTTCTTCCCCTTCTCTTCACCCTGAGAAAAAAATCCCCCAGCCCCATGACCCGAGGAAGGCCTGAGAACATACACACACGCTCAACACACACACACACACTCTTAGCGAAACCCTTTAACTACAAGCTGTCGTTTTTTTTTCTCTCTCTCTGTACAAATTGCAACAGCAAGTGACCTGCATCACAGCTGTGTGTGGGAATTTGTATGGGAGGGTGTGTTTGTAGGAGGGTTGAGCGTGTGAATGTACATACTGTATGTGCACATACCTGCACACGTCAATGTTCGCACCACGTATGCTACATGTACATTTCTGCATAACTGGCTGTGTTACACGTTTACTGTATGCACGTCCGTTTTGTGTGTGTCTGTGTGTCTATGCGCGGAGCGGAGGAGGGAGGTGAGGGCAGCTCTGGGCTTCTGCTGCGCCTACTGTGCATTATCCCAAATAAACAACTCATTACACGTGTACTTAACCAAAGGGAACTGGCGAGCAGTGGAAGCTAATCCCCGTTATCGTTCCCAGCGTTTCTCTTCCGATTAGGCTACAGGGAAGAGGAGCCCAAGAAGGTAGGCTGCTCGGTGCAGGAGGAGGAAGAGTGAGAAGGAAGCAAGAGGGAGATAGAAGAAAGAAAATCATCTGAGTTAACTTCCCACAAGTGCCTTTCTTACTTATAGTATCCTTTCTCCCTTTATCTTTCTCTCTCTCTCCCGCTATCCTCTTGCCTTCTCTCCTTTCTTCTCCCTGTGGATTTTGCATTGCTCTTCCTTGTTTTTTCGACCATCTCTCAGAACTGGGTCATCGACAGATTGTGCGGCAGCATTTTGAAGAACACGGGGGGGGGGGGGGGGGCATGTTCTTGCTATGAGAACAATCCAAGGTTTCTTTAACAAGTAGCCCGCTTATCAAATTAAGCTGTCAAAAGCACATTAATAACAGGCCGCACAATTCCCTTCGCAAAGAAAAAGGGGGAAAAAAAGCACATTCGAGAGAAAAAAAAAAAAAAATGAAATGATTTCTCATTCGCTGTGAAAAGAGACAGTCCACCAAGGGCAGTAAAGCTTTTCAAAGATTTCTCCCTCTTTCTTTCTGTCCTACTCGTAATATGATTACGGAGCCCCTATTATGAGGGGCAAAGATGCAGAGTGTCGCTCATTTGGAGGCTGAACAATGTCTTGGGCTAGGGTGCAGCAGGGATGATGCTCATAGCCAGAATTACAGATGAAAGAGCATCTCCGGGTGATAATGCGGCTTCAAAATCAAACAATTACTGTAGATGGTGTGATCGAGGGTTATGATGGCCACTAAAGGATAACAGGATTAACCAAGAAGACCGCTATCCGCCCATTTTAATTGGGAAATTAAAGCCGAGTTTGACCCCGGGTAATCTGAACGTGCACGTCAAAGCACAAACAGGCAATAATAATAATAATAATAATAATAATAATAATAATAATAACCACGCCGACACTTCTCACTGAATGCCCCAAAACTCTCGTTACCCCTCAAATATTTGGAGCCAACTCATCTCACGAGAAAGTGGAAGCAGAACGTGAATGAAACTGTGCACAGAAGTGGGGCAGAGGCAGAGAGTTAACACTCACAATGCAGTTCACATTTCAGATGCAGAAATGAAATTAACAAGACACCCCGGCGTACAAATGGCAGAGAGGAGAGAAAACCACCCTATGACCTCACACTCATAGACTAAGTGTTGAAAAACAAAGTTGTCATTTTGAAGACGTTCTATTGTGTCGCCGTCTTGCCACTCCTCTCAGGGCCTTACACTCTGCTCTGCGCTGTGTAAAGAGAAATTAGCTGGTAGTTTTTAATCTGCTCTTTACAAAATGTGACAGTGCCGGCTAAGGCTTTACTAACTGTAAGCCCTTTTGTGTTCTACCCCAGAGACTGATTTTCTCACACCCTCAATCCCATCCTGTTTGCTCGGCCCCCGAGGGGGCTGCTCTGTCGTGGCCCGGAGTGGGCCGGCGGTGGATGGATGTGACGTTGAGGAACTGGGACTCTGCTGGAGGGAGGCTGGAGCCACGACAGGTATCCCCCGCACTTCCTCAGCTATTAATAAAACCACGAGTCCAGCGCTGGGCCAAAAATAAGACAGAGGCCATTTTTATCCACAATAATAAAGGCAAATAAACACTCCCTCACACGCACACATATACTTGAAGAACGGAGACGCATGCACGCACACCAACAACCAGCGTGGTGAAAAAGTCTTTGCTAAACAATGAAACCATCCTCGTCCTTCTACTGAGCATGCTCAAACGTACACATCTACACACGCACACGCACAGCAGACAAAAGTCAATATCAAGGCTGAGCTATTTCTGTAGAGAGCACTATTTAGGAAGTGTGGGCTAGGTGCCAGTATTCTCCTCAGTATCGTCTGGCCGTCATTGCAGTGGTGCTGTTATACAAACTCACCTCTTTCCTCTCTCACCCGCTCCTCACCCTTTCCACCCAGTCCCTTGTTCCATTGTCACTCCTCTCTCTCACTCAGTGTTTCTCTTATACACACACAAGGTTATTTGTTTTTCCACTGGGTCGAACCACAGTGCCAGGTGAAAGCATCTATTGGAAGGATAAAGAGAGGGGCTGGGGGTGAGATCACAAGGCCCCACTCTGCCCAGCAAACCTTGAAGTGAAGCGCCGGGCTGGAGTTTCAAACAAAGTGCCCCCTCATTCATTATACATGCGACTGCACTGAAAATCTCCTTCCGCAACACCATCTCTCCTCCTCTCTCGCTCCCTCTCTCTCTATCTCTATCTCACCCTGCCTCTCCAGGCCTATCTCTTTCTCTCTCGTCTTCCTCCCTCTCTTCTCACGTCGTCCCTCTTCGTTTTCTCTCGTTTTTTTTCCAGACAGAGCATCCATAAAGTATGAATAAAATTAATGACATCACGAGCTGCACTTTGGAAGAGCCACTGTAGGAAAAAGCCATACATCACAAGGCAGAAGGAGCTGGGCCCGAAAAAAAAAAAAAAGTTTAAAAAAAAAAAAAAGAGAAGAAAAAAAATGACGGAGAAAAAAGGGGTGTGTGTGCGCTGGGCGTTGCTTCACTCTCCTCCACCCTCAGGGCGCTTCATATTGCTGTATGTTACTCCGCGTTATTACGTTTGATTTCACGTACAGTTTAAGCTTTTGCACAAAATTCTTTTTTTTTTCTCCTCATTATTTTTCTACTTTCCCCCATGTCGCTCTTTTTCTACATTTCTGCTTACTTTTGTTGGTCGGCTGAGTAGTATAATAAGTGTTTGAAACGGTCCTGTGCTGCACATTATTTTATATAGGCTGGCCTTTGGTGTGGGAATGGCACAGATGACAGTGGAAAGGAACAGTGGTGTGGACTTTGGCAGGACACCGTCTGGTGAAGCTGTAGAACAGTGAGCGCACTGAGCATGGATTTTCTTCTTGACTTATACCGTGTTAAGAGCATTTTCAACGCACACACACACACACACACGCTCCCCTTGGAGTCGAGCAGCGACTCTCCTGATGTTACAGACATTGCCTTGATGTCTATGGTGAAATATAAGCATTATATTTAATGTTCTTGCTTAAAGAGGAAAAAAAAGAGAGATAAAGATGTACATCATACGGCCTGTTATTGGAAATCTAGTGTTACATCGTTTTATTAGAGAGAGAAAAAAACCTGACTGGGTAAAATTCAGGTCCTCTGACTTCGGTGTGAACACAAGATCTGCTAAAAATACCCGACAGCGACGCGAGGCTCGGCGGCAGCGTGGATGGGGAGAAGTGGCGGCAGCAGCGCGGATTGTGGCAGCCGAGTGAGCAGGGGTTTCAGATGGATGCGAGCTTGTGTGAGGCCAAGGCACAGAGCTACCTCTGTGCGTCTCACTGGACTCTGTTGCAGAATGACTCGGCTATGTTGCAGTTGTGACAAAGGTAAATTACAGCCGCTGGAAAACATTTCTACGTTTTTTTTTCTCACTCTCTCTCCCCCCTTCCCCACACCTCTTTCTTTTTTTATTGGCATTGGGTGTATTCCAAACGTGGCCCACACCAAAGGGAGACGGCGAAGGGCGGCGCTGGCGGTGGCGTATCGCTCTCTGAAAATATATTAGGGTTGCCCCTCACCGTTTACAGGTCAGGTACAGTGTTTAATCATAGAACCTTCCTTCTGTCGCTACGTTTAAGTACACGGACAGCAAACACTTCTACCTCAAACTAACTCCTAAAACACACTAAAAAAGACTCCAAATAAATTTTCCGCATGTCATATAGAGCAGGTACTGTATGTCTTACTTATGAGGCTGACTGCATTTTGTCACAGAAAACAAATCTGAGGAAAGCAGCTGAAGGAAGTGTCAGAAATGGAAGTAAACGAATTCATTTCTAAGCGTGTTAACGGTCATTCAAGTCGCTGTTTTAACATTTAAGTCTTGATGTTGTGGCATTCTGCCTAATCTGAAACATCCACTGTTTAGACGAAGAAATCCAACCTCTGTTCTACTCTAAATGTTTCTCTTTGTCTTATCATTCAAAGTCCTCGGCTCCCTGCACTCCTCTGGTCGTCTCGCCTCCCAGGACTCGCTCCCTGTCCAAATATTTCAGAGTGCAGGCCTCAAGTATGGCGAGGTGTTTTGGGTGTCTCTTTAGGTGGGCTGCAGCTGACGATATGATTGTGTGGTCAGCACTGCTGAGCACAGACCACCCAGCAGGCAGCTGCTGTAATAATGACCAACAGGCCAGGCAGGAAACAGGAAACAGGATGAAGAAGGCAGGACATCCTGTTCATCTAGATCAGTTTGTTGAGCATGACATCACGAAAGCATCACCAAATAATGAAGAATACCTGATCAGAGGGCAAATATTTTAACGCTCTGCTCTTAACTAACCTCAGCTCAGATACATCCCTAGCTACATTTTCTCCGCGTGTGTCTTTCTCTGTTTTCAAGTGCATCTGTCTTCTCAGTTTGCCTTTTCAGCCCTCACACTGACACTGTTTTCCAGACTGCTCCATCATCCCAGACATCAAATCCTTCCCTCTTCAGTGTAAGAATAAAGGAGAAAAAGAAAAACACGCATTTTCATTTGAATATACACCAGCAACAACCTCACAAACTCAGACAAAAAAAAAACAGAAAAAAAACAACAACACTGAAGCACAAACATCCCAACGCACAAACACACAGACACAAGACGCAAAGTTGAATGCGCGTACACACGCGCGCGCGCGCACCTCCCAGACACACAGCACATACTGACAGACAAACACACAAAGAAACAGCAAACACAAAGCACAGCACAGCCAGAAGTCTACTTTATGCAGAAATATTCTAAAGTGTGTTTTACAATACAATTAAACATCAAAGGCTGATATATTCCTCTGTGATCTTTAACACCCCAGTGAACAAACCCCATACACCCCCATCCACTTACAGCGAACACAGAAAGTTGCTGAACGTCACTGCTAATTACTAGATAGAGACAGAAGAATACTTTGCATCATTATGCAAAAACCAGGACATATTCAAATGTATGCATTCAATGCGCCATAAACCATTCAAGGCCTGTGTTATTTACTCTAAATTGTTATTATTTTAACTTTTTACGAGAAATGTCAGATATACAGAACGGAACGTGGCCCCACGGTAAAAGATGCGTTTGGAAAAACGCTGCACAATAGTTGGGACTGTTAAAGTTCAAAATGGGTAAATAAACATGGTGAGGTTGAGCCCTACAGTTTTCGTTAAAAAACAAAAAGAGGTGACTATTCCTACCCTAAAAGAGAGAACACCTTCCTTGTGCAATTAATAAGAATACAACAAGACCTTTAGTTATCATAAAACATTTTCACCTGTTTATGAACTGGCAAAAAAAAAAAAAAGTTATTCTCCGCAAATGTCTATATTAATCATATTAAAAAAATTAGATTATCTTTATTCTATCACAGATACTATTAAACCAAAAAATACCTCATGACATACAGTATATACGGGGATGCCTGTCAATGGTTTAAGATATTATATTTATATTCTTTTATATTTGAGGCCTTATATATAGTTGTCCACAATAAACTCCTATATTACCTTCTCATTTTGAGCCAAAGGGCATGAAGTCCAATTACAGCTCTTCAATATCTACCTCCAGATCTTGCCAACCTGCAATCTGCAAATGAATGTTTTACTAATGTTTCACTGAGCAAACTCAGCAAACTCCTTCCAAAATATTTGAAACCATTAGAGAAAAAAAACAACTTTAAAGCGTAGCAAAAAGGGGCCATTAAAGTATTTGCTTAAACGTAAATACATAAGAATAATGTTTTCATAGATCTGGTTTTCCATGAGGAGGGGAATCTTAAAATGTGTCTTTTGTATAGAAGTAAATGTCTTAAGCACTGAGGCAGCACAGTGGTATAGTTTACCCCCTTCATTTTTTTTTTTAAAGACGCAGCACTCAGAGGTTAACTCAGTGTGGCCATGCTTATCTCTGCCTCCCAGTCAAACTCATTTACACATATATGAGCATTATGTTAGACATTTATGATTAAAGATATTAGAAACAGTTCGTCAAATGCGGATTTTGTCTGGGTGCTTGTAAAACACATGGTAAAACCGTGACCATGGCCTGCAACGTATCCCTTCCCTTCACTTAACTAAAGCTTTACTGAGCCCCTGGTGTACAGCAAAGTGCCCTGACAATCGGCTCAATGCCCTGGCCAATCACATGGACACGTGACCTTCTAATCCCTCTCTGTGAGAAGGGTAAGAGTGTGTTGTCACTGTTGGTTTTGTGAATCAGCGCCCAAAATCCCAAATGATTTGTCAAGAGGGAGAGGTTTCAAGAGAATAAGAGAAACAAAAGCAGCGCAGGCCAGATAGTGTGGGTGTCGATGCGTGCATGTGTGTAAAAGTGTGTCGGAGTGTAGCAGAAAGACAGAGGGAGAAAGGGGGGAGACCACGCTTTTGTCTGTGCATTTGGGCGCGTTTTCGCATAACTGCACACATGCGTGCATGTGTGTGTTTGTAAAGGGTCTCTGAGATTACAGAGCCTGGCTGACAGAGTCCTCTGTGTGTAATCGTGTGGGTCCACATGCGAGTGCTCACCTTCCTCTGAGCGGATTAACCTATCGCTAAATCCCAAGAGAGCAACAGGCCAGACAGGCCAAACTGAACAACTTCATTGACAATGGTCAGAAAGGGGAAGGCCATGTGTAAGATCCTTTTTAAATACTAATACTCTTATATTTTTATCATGGGAAAACAATTCACATAAAGGGATTATAAAAGGTAATGAAGCAATGTAAAAGAAACTGCATGCAGTTAAATGTAAAAAAATACATATCTCAAATGTACTATAAATAGGGAGCATGATTCTTTTCAAACTGAACTAAATGAAAAGCAATCAAGCAGTAAATACTTAAATGTATGCAGTGCGCTTTACACGGAGAAACAAATTAGGTTGATATGCTGTAATAGACAGCAACACTTTACCACTTAGAATATTATACTTTTCTTATTGCCTTGAAAAAAATAAATAAAAAAATCCAGCTCACGTGTCTCTATTTCCAATTTAAAAACTCTCGTAAATTTCAAAATGTTATTTGAATGTTTTGTTTAATTTTGGAAAGACTGCAGCTGCGTCTGCATTAACAGGCACCTTTTTAAACTTTTAAAAAAGAATTGGATTCGATAATAAAATTGCTGTTCTTCCAAAAAACAAACTGAAAAGAATATGAGAGTGCAGAGATGCACTTTTAGGCTCAAATTAATGACCATGAGTTACAGTGAATGCCCACAGCCTACAGTCACAGCTCCACAGCCGGTCTGAATTAAAACAAAGTGTGCTTTGGTAATTTAACATTTTTAAGCATCCTCGGTTGGGCCTCGTATCTGCACGCTTTACGTACGAAAAACAAATGATCCAATTTTAATTCTGAAGCTGCAGCCTCGCTGCATTTGCCACAAGTTAATTATGGTGTCATTATTAATTCTCTCTCTGCAACAGGTTCAAGTGAGCAACACGAGACTGAACTAAACTCAACTTGTAAATATATCAAACTCGCTCTAGTGTCAGTCTCGGTCCCAAAGTCACAGAGAAGAAAATATAGTTCACGCCAAACCTTCTCTAAAACACTGATTCACTGTGTCTCTGGTTGGAGTTAACATTTAAACAAGTCTAACAAACTCTGCTCCCCTGTTTTGTGGTTTAATACATTAGTTAACCTTTTCTAATATATTTATAAAAGCTGCCCATGTGCGTGCTGTGCTGGTTTAATGTTCATTAGCACGGGATATATCTGAACCCTACTGAACCTTGGGTCAATATGTTAAAAGAACTATTTATCCACAGAATAAGGACATCTTCTGCGCAGTTGTTTTTTCCCCAATGTGTTGCTTTAAAGAAACAAATAATCTAAAATGAAGAAACTTTGGAATTACATTTTTAAAACAGTCTTTAACCCTTGTTTTAAAGTTTCTTGTGAGAATGTTTGATTAACTTGTACATCAGGAAGGCTTACACTACACATTTTAAACTGGGCGGCTGGTGTAACTTTTTCTATCCCATCCCATGGCGCAAAAGAGGGCATAATGTATTAGGTTAAGGAGGGCAGCATATTCAGCTCCAGTGGCTTAGGGACTGTGCGCCTGCATGTGGACACGAGAAAGCTGCACAAGGTCGACACGGCAGCAACACCACCTAAAACACGAGACTCTTCTAATAGACCAGAAACAGCTATTTGATGTCACCCTGTAATTATATTACATAGTTGTCACCGGCTTAAGTCGAAAGGGGTCACAACAAATCAATACGCGCAGTTACTGTACTTTTGTTGAAGGAGGCAGCGCGCATCTGAATAGACCCCTCAAGTTTCCATCGGGAAGGTTAAAAATGAAAAAAAGGAAAAAAAGAAAAAACATATGATGCGGGGTAATTGTGGATGTTCGCGAGTGAGCGGCAAGTGATGTGAGTGGGGGTACTTACTTTATTTCGCGTGAAATCTTGTCCGGGTGAAGCGAGAGGCGACAACAAGCGGTCCGCCGGTTGTTTTGGCCCGGCTGTTTGACAGGAAGGCTGAAGCCGCTGCTTGGTGGAGACTGAGTTCGCCGAGACGCACTTAAAATCCAGAAGCGCAACTTAGCAGAGGACGGCGCCGGGAGGAAAAAAAAAGTAACCTACAGTACGCGGTAGGAGTCTCTATAATGTCTGAGCAAACTACTCTCTCTCTCCCCCCCCCCCTCTCTCTCTCTCTAGCTCTCTTCCTCTCTCTCTCTCTCTCTCTCTCCCTCCCTCTCTCTCTCTCTCTCTCTGATCGGACAGTGCCTTCTCAGGAGGCGGTGAGGACGCTTCGCCTGGTCTCTCTGCGAGGTGTCGGTTGAGCGGCGAGGGACTCGGTGGAGCTGCGTAGCGGCTGTGGCGGAGGTGGAGGTGGTGCCGGTGTGGCGCTGGACGTCTGGAGCTTGACAGTGATGTTGAGACGCTGGTTCTGTTTCCTTGCCACAATCCCGACCGAATCTTTCCCTAAACCTCTACTCTCCCGGTGCGAGGAGAAATAATCGATTTTTTTTTTTTTTTCCCTCTCTCTCTCCTTTTTTTTTTTTTTTTTTTTCTTTGACTCCTGAAAGGGGGCGGTCTCACATTTCCCAACTCTACTTTAATGAACGAGGCATGGCTCTTAATGCTTTATTATCGCGCCAGCCCCGATAGAGTGGACGTACAATTAACTGCTCTGAGAGGACCACTAGAGGTAGATGATGGGGGATGTGTACTTAAACTAATGAACCAACTGAGAGCGCGTTATTGCGCGTCTGCGGCCGGCTTTAAACGGCGAAACCCGTGCGCCAAAGTTGCCTGTTTCTGTTGCCAGCGCGTTCAGCTTTCGCCTGTTGTTTCATGCATGCCACGCCGGATGCCAAGCACGCTAAAACTTTAGTCAGACAGCCATAAAACTGTCAAAATGCTGAAAAATTATCTGATATCCTGAAATAGTCTCACTTGTTTTCTTTGAAATACTTTGGAAAAAGACACAACCAGACAAATCTCCCTCACCCATGAAACACTTTACCATTAATAATCCCAATCCACTCATATTTTGAGAAAATTTAGATTTTTAAAATGTATAATCACATCAAATGAAAATGTGATTTCACTAAAAAGTAGCACCAACGAGCATATCTTGTTCGGTAACTCTCAAACAATACCGTTCTTCAATTCGCATCCAGTTTCTTGGATGTTGGTGAATGCCGTCTACGTTCAGACGCTGCTGCACTTTCCACCTCGTGCATGCCACCAATCATTCTCCAAGAGCCAGCTATCTCCACAGATAAGCCCTGACACAGACAGTAAGCATGGGGGAATTACCAAGCCTTTATCCATCCGACCAAATGATTTCAAAACATCCACTCTATTAGTGTGAAGATAACAATTAGAACAGCAAGTTTGCCACTTCAGATAAGACGCAGACAGGCAGCGGAGTGGCTTTCTGTACAGAGATGTATCGCAGATAGGCCTTGTAATACCAGAGTTCTATTAAACTCACATTATATGGGTGCTGGATCGGTTTAAAGATTTTAAATGACTGTGCTAAATGAAGCCTGCTACAGACTAGCACGCCATCAGGTCTCTCTCTCTTGAGTTTTCAGCAGTGGGCCTTCGTTAAAAAACAAAACAAAACCACTATCGGTTTGAAATCCGTATTTTTTTTAAATTTTTTTTGTTTGTTTGTTTTACATGCAGTCAACCCAATTTCTCAGCTGTTTAATATTAGCCTAACCCTGCTTTATGAACCGTTTGGCAACAAAGCCCTCTGTCTTGATCTTAGCTTTGCATGACATGCACAGAAGTGTAAGTGGACACCAAGCGGCTTCTTAATCTTCCCCTTCCTTTGAAGTTCACCTGTGAAGCATGAGCTATGTATGCAGTCATCCACCGTGTCAGTCAGTCAGGGTAGGAAATGATGGGACATCACTTAATAAATAAATCAGGCCAGCTAATCTGCTTGACGGGCGGACATTACAGCCTGTAACTGAAGCCACTGGTGTCTGATGACTCTGGATACCACCTTCACATCACCTGACCCTTTAATCTTTAATAGCATTTCCTCTGGTCCCCCGGACCTCCGTAACAATCAATAAGGTGTAGTCTGTTAGACTCAGTGGGGTTCATAAATGCAACATGGCGGAGATCAATGGCATTGCATGTCAGCGTGTATGAAACACTGAGTACACAGATTTCACACCCTCAACAGACAAGACGTCTCGGTGTGTACAGCTGGCAGCTGCGTGTGCATCTGATGGCGGGCTGCGTACGGGCTGCCACGGGGGCTTATGCGATTTTACGTACCACGTTCAGTGTTCCTTCGTCTGCTCTCTCTTGCGTGCCCTCACTCTGGTAGCTTTCTGCGCTGCGTGTCAGTAGTTCATTGGAGAGGTCCTTTCGGTTTTCACAATGCTTGAGGTTGTCTTTGGTTGGCACCTGGGAGGAGAAGTAAAGGAGGGAGTGAAACTGCAAGTGAAATGGTTACTGTTCGCCTGTATTTTTATGTACTGGCACACAGTGAGTAAGACATATGTTAATATCTATGTAGCATCAGTGTGTGTGTGTCTGTAATGGCAGTATAGCATACAGAAAGATGAATTGGGGGATGTGGATTGAATACATTTGAATGGTGAACAATCATTAAACGAGGAAAACACAGGCTCATGCATATTCATAAATGACTGTCTGACTTGTCTGTGGGGATAAACCTATGGTGAAGTCACACTAACAGACTCATTCAATGCTCGTATATTTAATGCAAAGTAGAGAAGACCTACAGTATATATTTGCTCTTGAGATTACCGAGTGGGGGTCTGTGGCTAAATCTGAACACCGCAGAAACAATTATTACACTGTACTGAGTAGTTAAAGGTGTGTCACATGCTAGTTAAATATGATAAATTTAGAATTTGGTACACACGTGTGAAAACGAGCTAAATATGCTGTAGGTTAAATATTGTAGGTTGTGCCATTTGTGTTGTTTTAAGATGAACAATTTTCTCATTAATCATAATGAGCAAAATGATCAGTTTCTTGCTTCTTGTGAAACGTTCCCAGCCCAACTCATTAGCCACTGTCCCTCCCTCCTGCTATCAGAACACACAATCCTGAACTTGTGCTCCGAGAAGCATGTTTGTGGGTGTGTTCAAGTGTGGGTTGACTGTCTCATCAAAGCCCGGTGGAGAAAAATCAGATTTACAGTTTGCCAAAACAATTATGTAATTTCAAATATGTCACAGTGTGTATACACTTACTTTAGGCTTTTGGGTAAATGCAATTTTGTGAGGTTTGGCATCAGTCGAGCATAAAAAGAGAAGAGGGGAAACTGCGACTGGATGTTAAGTCAAACACATAAGTGCGGTTTGCTGATATTGATCTTGCTTGGATTGTTTCTTAAGCCTCTCCTGGCAGTCACTTCGCAGCATGTGCGACACACGCACGCCGAACAGTTCGTCCTGAAAATGTGTGCGTTTTTTTGGTAAGCTATGGAGAAAGAAAGGAATGCCTCTCTCTAGCGAAAGATAAACACAAGCACATTTTCAGGGCAAACAGGAACAGCCCGGGCTCAGTGCAATCTGTTGTCGATCATGCTCACGTGAAAACACAATCTGCCTGTCACAGTTGATGATGTTGTCAAGCACTCCGCCTCACCGCTCCTGAGAATTAGCCAGCTTTTACGGAAGCAGCGCGGGACACGCGGAGTATTTGTTGCATGTCGGATATGTCTGAGGATGCTTCCAGCTTTATTTGGTATTTACCGCTTTCAGTCATTCTTCCTGTCCCTAATGAGTTTGAGAGACATTTGGCATCTTGACACGAGATTGATGCTACATGATGTGACGACCAAAGGGGCACAGAAAGACCTGCAGGCCAATTTTACTGAAGGGGCTCAGCTGGGAATCTATGGATTGCATTTTTGCACATGCGCATGTAGACATCTGAGTGTTTGTCTGCCTGTCTTAGAGCAGTATTGGCGTTTGAGGGGCATGGTAATAATTCACTGGAAAATTATTGTTAAATATACCTCTGTGTTTCTTCCTCTAAAAGTTTGTGGCTGAAAAGATTGAAAAGCCTGTGAAAAAAATGTTCAACCTATTATGTATCATTAAACTTCAGGAGTACATCTTTGTTATAGTTAGGCCTTGACTAAAGAAATAGTTCCCCAAACTTAACATATAACTAATGCATTAATACATTACACTGAATTGTAATACTGACTTATATTATACAATTAAAATAAAAAAATAAAAAATCTTGCCATCTTGCATTCATTTGGGTTCACTTCATTGTTTCATATCCTCACTGCACAGGTTTTACCCTGCCAGATCAACTGGGTCCTGTTCTCAGGCAAAACAAGAAGTCATCTGACATTTTGAAAGTGAGGTAAGAGACATTTCCCCACAGATCTGCGTTTGGTCTTTGTGTAAGTCATTCAAAGCGTTATATTATACATGATTTGGAACTCCTTATTAATAAGGGCTTTAATGAAACTCAGAGGGCAATGTCATCAGTAATTATAGGAATTGTGCCACAGTACATTGTAATTAGGGAAGCAAAGGTGAGAAAATTAATTTTAATTAATTGAAATGATATATCCTCATATTACGAAATATATAAAACAAAGAAATTCATAATTATGGGGAGGTTTGTATTTGTACACTCAAATGAGCTTTTGTAATATGAAGGTGCAATTTCCGTTGCTGATTTCAGCTTGCAGGCAATTTTCCTTGATAATTCTACCTGTGGAAGAAAGCCTGGAGGTAATTACAACTGGAAAATGTGTCATATGTGAAAATATAATACCTCGATAAACATACATCTGATACCTGACTTGATACTAGCCGCAAGTCTTTTTATTTCTTCTTATCTTAAATCACCTTAACAGAGGAAAAATCCTGCACAGTAAACTGATGTTTGACATTAAATGCTCATGTTTAACCACTTTTTTCTTTGTGGATGGACCATTAACAATATCTGGCCAGTGTCGTCCGTTGCCTCGACTTTACAGCACAAGAATAAACTTGAATGCAGCGGTACCAATAGTCAGAACGGCTCCAAAGCTACATAACGACCCCTCACCAAGCAGTGTCAAATGAGAGACAGCACAGGTGATTTGCATGTGTTGTGTTTAACCAACAGCATGCTGTCTGTACACCTTTTCTGCATTATGGATGAGGCACAAGCTGAACAACAAGCTCTCCTTTTGTTCTGCCTGATGCTCCAGTTACATCACAGGAAAAGCCCAGTGGTCCTGTGACTGTACTGACTGGCTGAGATACAGTGGTGCTGGGTGAGAGGTTGATCAGACCTGTTGCTTCTTCGCTTTGTCAAATAAACTATGTCACATGCGGTCTGTCAGTTAAGTTTCACTGAAACACCACACCATGCCTCATTTTGAAATTATATAATGTTATTAAACATCTACTTAACATTTGGATTATAAAGCTCAAGTTTGAATATTCAGGCTTGATACCTACTGGCTGACTGCTTAGCAATTATATTTCTATAATCCAACTTTTTGAATGTCACATACTTATCATAGATACATACTTGGCAGGTGCCATCGATGTCCAATCTGCTGCAAATGAAACACACGTTGTATACAGACACTGCAATTAAGTGTGCTGCCTGCAGGGGAGGTCTGCACCCTTCCCAGCACACAATAAAAGTGGTTTAGGTTAACTGGAGGTATTCCCCACACAGAGTTTAATCGGTATCTGAACTGCATTATAGCATTTTCATTTAGAGGAATCATATTAACATTTAAGCAAAGTTATTCTAAACCGAAATGAAATATCAGTAACAATTATCGCACATTATATTTTAATTAACTTCCTTTTTTATTCTAATCCCTGTTTCTCCCTCCCCTCCTTTTCTCCCCGTGTCTTTCCTATGCGGTGGCAAGTGTGACTGCCACGCTTTCTGTCTGTATATCAAGGGCTCAAAGTTCTCTTTGTCTCTGCTAGATTGCTTCAAGTGAGGAAAAAAAAAAAAAAAAGAAATTCACTTTCTGCTAATGATTTTTCCTCCTTTTGAATGGCTGGAAAGTAATTCTCTATGAACTGCTCCAACACAGGCACAGTAATTTCATTGTTCTTGCTGCCCTTTCTCTAATTGTGCTCATAAAGGGGAGATGCCAGTGTTACTTTTTTTTTGTCTCACTTCAAGGGGTGTTTCCTGGAGTGGTGCAAAAGCTGTGTCTGAAACAACATTATTAGTGTTAAATATGCAGCTGTGGGATAGATCTCCCGTCTGAGCAAGTTCCATGATCAACATGTGAATAAACGCAGACTCAAATTACCCAACTTAACAGTTGAAAGTTGGTCCACAAGCTAAGCTTCCTGTAGGTATCAAGGACACGAGAACTTACATCAGCAACACAAGACTGTGGTTTTATTTTTTTTATTTACTGGTTTACTCTTTTGAATTTACTGATAAAGATTTCTCTGCCATACCCATATGTTGTAATGCGTTCCACTTTAGCACAACAAAGCTTACAGTCATAACTATCACGAATTCCCATGGTAATCATTACACAGCAGAAGTCCCTCCTGCAGCTGGTGACCTCAGCCAATTCCCCTGACAATTAAAGATCACTCAGCAGGGCTGTGCAACTTCTCCCACACTCCCAACAAGCAGCTGATAGCATCTCGCTGTGAAGAAAAGCAAGTGGAGTGGAATATAATGTGTGTCTAAATGAGGATTCCCCATTTCAGATGTGTGATAGCGGAGCCTAGCGACCATCGGCGGAGGCCCGCGTTATGTGGCGGAGCTTGGCAGACGAGCGGCAGCGTCTAAAGCTCTTTGTGCCTCCAGGATCACCCCCGACTCATTCTTATTCAGACATGATCAGAGGGGAGGCAGGCAACTGAGATTAGCTGCAGATCAAAAGAGCTGCCTAGCGCCAGCACTCGTGTTTTGTAGATTTAGGCGGCCCCGGCACACAAGCGATGTATCGTGGCAGCGGAGCGTCATACTGTTTTCTGGCCTCGACAGTGCTCAGGGGGTTAGAAGGAAAGAGAGTTTTTATACGGGAGGATGGACCACAGCTGGAAACCTTCCAAAATTAAATAATAAAAATGATAGAAGGGAATGAAAAGGAAAAATAAGAGCAAAGTCACTATGCCGTCACTGTGTGCCATTACAGAACAAAGATACTTGTGCTTTCCATGCCATTACGATTCAAAGTGCTCCCATATGTCTAATCGGTCCTGGTTCAGTTATAATTTGTTTAAAAAATGAAATGCACTTTCTACAGTAATGTACAGAAGTTTCAGTAACTCAAGAGCATCTGGATCACCGAATAACCATGGAAACTAATGACTACCATGCCTTCTGTCAGCAGCCATACAGAATAACAACAAATCAGCAAATTACTTCTATACCATATCTAAACCTCTCAATTCATTTGCACAAAAACACCAGTGGAAACCGCAAAATGCATATCTGCATCGAATTACATCCCACTAAACTTAAACAAGCCGAAGAAGCTGTAACCACAAATGGCATTTTAGCCAACTTTAGCTGTTGTATTGTAAATGACATCAAGTATATGCCTATCCCAACTTTGGGTACTTTTTTATTTTTTACCCTGAATACAATGTAAGCTTAAGATTCCTAATTTCTAAAACACAACAGAAACCAACAATGAAAGTAATAGCAGAGTTGGAGGGAGGAATGACAGGATGAGGTGAGTTTCAAAGGCAGAAGGGCGACTGCGTAAAAGCGCGCACCACCCTACAGAGAAAGAAAACAACGCGTTTCCTCAACTCCGCTGACCATCAAAGCCGTGGAATTCGGGGGCAGAAAAGCTAATAAGTGAGGACTGTGCTGTTCCTGTAAACTGGGTCAAAGTTTCTAAGGTCCTGCTTTTTGAGTTAATAGCATAAGGACAGCCGCTCTCCCCAGGTGTAAATGTACATGGGTGCATGTGTACTTATCTTTGTATACACTGCGTACTGTATATTTAAAAATCTGTTAATTTCCTCTATTTCACTTTGTTACAAATTGCTCAGAAAGGGTTTAATAAATGGCCTTTGGTTCCATTTTTATTCTGAATAACCGTTGTGGGTGCAAAATACAGAAAATAACAAAACTCTAAATGTGAAGATATCAAATCAACTCACTTATTTTATGCAAAAGTGCAAGTTAAATCTAAACCCTGAAGGAAAAACCAACAGAGTCATTCACCACTCATTAAAATAAAATAAAGCCTTTGCTTTGGTATGAAATTCCATTTAGTTGTTTTGGGACGAGTGCCCTCCAGTAAAGACCTTTACTCATGTCTCCTGCATTCAGAGTAACCACCTCTCCGTTCATTTAAAATGACAAAAGTTTCTCCTTTGTTTCGAAAGCACAATATGTCTTGCTTAGAGGCCAAACCGCGTGACACGTAGCGCGTCTGAAGCGTGTACTTGCCACTTAGGTAGCTACCTTGATGAAATGAGTCATTTCTAAAGCAAACAGCATGTTAAGGCCGAGCTCTTTTCTCTCACTGATAACTCCAGATTGTGCAAAGAGATGTTCTAAGCAATTACCCTTAAAAGTACCAGTAACCTAAACTGACTGTGAATAATTAGAAACAGAAAAACAACACGATATAAAGTTCCACTGTAGTGAGTTAAACCATTTGTCGGGCCTTAGAGAAATAAAAATGTAGACTCTTAAAACTAAACACACAGTTCCAGGAGCCTCAATCAGCTATTCCCCAAGTGCTCAACAGAGGTGATTGGCAACAGCTGGTACCTGACTCCTCCTTCGGCGCTGTGTGAGATTCTCTAACTGTCTTTCGGCTTTGTCAAGAGCAGGAAAAACTCAAAGTAAACACCAGTTAAGTATATCTTTTGGCTTTTGCACATACTGGTATAGTCATTTCTGTGTTGGGCTACATGACAAAGACATCATTCACAGAAATCCCGCAAACGTATAATGAAACAATTAGGCAACAGTTTTTCAAAATAAATTTCAGAACGGTTCAAATTGAGCAGCTCAAATATCAAAATTATGGCCTAATCTGTTAAACATGTCATGACCCGCTGTGCAGAGCAGGGTTTGAAATCCTGGCCGAGACAGGTTTTCCACTGACAGAATGAGATTTAGACAAGAGACGGGGGAGAAAAAGGAAGGGAATAGGTGTACTGTAAAAACTCACCCGTGCCTTTTCTCTGCTTCCCCAGGAAGTTACGCCCTGCAGCACCAGCTGAGGCCCAGCTCAATCAAACAGTTAAAAAAAATGTTTCAAAAGAGAGGAAAATAAAAGATGTCTGACAAAAAAACAAAATAAAAAATGCCAACAAACTGCTTAAAATAAATGTCCAGCATGTAATAAAGCCAGACCAGCTGGCTTTGAATAGAAACCCCCGATTTGGGTTGTGTGTTTGCCCCCGATCTCTGCCTGAACTGAAACCAGGTCCGGTTCTTTCCAACCACCCCCGCCACCCATGCCCGTCTGTCCTAGCTGGATCCACCTGCCCCTATCACTCTTGGGTAAATTTAGCCTTCTGAGGGATCAGTGTCACCCCCACCCCCCACCCACACCACCCCACATCCGTGATGCACGCATACACACACACTGACAAATGCGCGCGCGCACACACACACCCCAGACCGACCTTTGTCAGCACTGGCATAAATGTTCCCCCCACCCCCCCCCACCCAAAGAATGCTGCCATCTTCACTGTGGCAAAAAAAGACCACCCTCTCCCTTTCTGCCCCTTCACACATCGACAACTCGAAACCGTATCAACGCTCTTCTCGTTAGCTGTGCTGTTTTGAAACAGAGCTGTTGCATTTGAAACTAAATAGTCATATGCTGCACAAACTTTTGATATATTTCTTTAATTTTTCTCTTAACGTGTCACCGAGGGGACGCCGACGCCACACTATATGAAAATGGGATGAAATAACTCTACCGTTCCTGACTGAGAGTTTATTTAAACACGATTATTTCTCTAATTTGAGAGCGTCACAGGTGTAGGCCGTATTTTGTACGTAGCTAATATTCTTTCAAAGCAAAACTCAGTTAATCTATGTAAACCATAAATAAATAGCCACTGGAAAAAAATTAGCCTGCACTGATAGCATCTTGTCAAATGTCAAAACACCAGGTGCAGTGGTATACACCTATAATTTGGTAATTATAAACCCATTTAACTGAGTATATCTATGACTAAAACCCGCCTACAGTCTGGTTCTTTCAAAGAACCCTAATGCTCAGGAAATGTTATTTTTTCATTTCGACCTGATAAAAATCATACATCTCCATCCAAAAGAAAAGTTTTTCTAAGCTGCTGGCATCCTGACTGTAAGCCATTTCTCCTTCTAAATGACACATTCACTAGAATGCAAGAATCAACAAGCTTAAATCATAATATCCTCTGTGACTGCTTGTACATTAGTGGAGTTTTGTGGGGGTGGCACAGGGGTAATTGTAATTGTATCAGATATTTTCCAGTCACGCTCTCATACCTGATGCCAAAATCTAATGGAGATAATGACAACAAAGGATACACCCAAATTAGTGTTTTATGTATCCCTCTTAAATCAACCGAATTTGTTAATGTGGAGATTGATCATACAGAGGAAAGATGAGTAGAGTAAAGATTTTCCCAGAATACATCCACAAGAGTGGGTCCACTGTGAGAGGAGGTGTTCCCAGGATGATAGGTGTTCACACTCCTGACGGTGAAATATATTTTGCATTGATCTGGTTGTATTGTTTACATGTTTCTGGGCACAGATAATCAACTAATCTCTTTATTTTGGGGAATTCCTGTCACCATGACTACCTGTACCCCTATACATTAAGGGGTCAGTGTCTGCCCTGTCCGCTATTTGCGATGACCTCATGGACAGGAATCCAGTAATCTTTTTGGGTGGGAATGGGGGGATGAGAGTGGGTGAATGGATGTTGATAGGAATTCATTTAATTAAGACATAATCGGATGAGGGAGGGATTCGATATCTTGATCAGACATGGTGACATGACTGGCCTGTGTCTGGGTTTTGGTTTGGCCAGAGACTTCCTCTGACTGCACTGCTTTGTCGGTAGAGGCCTGGTGAGAGTGCATTTAAGCTCTGTCTCCCCTTTAAACGGGCCAAGGAGGGGCTGTGTAGAGGACTAAAGCATGACTGTCTTTTTATGAGAGTGGCAGGGTCAAAGTGGGGAAAAACAGAGTGCGGCATGGCAGCCGGCATTCGACCACAAGAACCAGTAAGGCTTTAGCATAGTCACTAAACTGAGAGTGTACATCCTGTCCTAATCAAACCAGCGCTAGCCAGACTAGCCAGTCCACACATGCTGTGGTTTGCAGGGATGGATGTCATTACTGTGTATTTCTTCTCTTTGAGTATTTCTAAAAAACATGTTTTTTTGTTCTTTTTCTTAAGTATTTTTTAGTCTAGATTTTTATTTTCATAACAATTAAAGTTACATCCACCACACAGCAAAAACCAAAGTCACATCATTTTCCTTCATCCTTATGTCATGTTCGGTGACCTCACTATCCCCAGGTAAAGATTTGAATACTCGCTGTTGATTATTACCAGGAAAAAAACAACAACTTTATCATCACATAGGAACAAGAAAATTTAAAGACGGTTCACCAGAGTAGCTGCCTATGTTGTTACCACATCGACACTCAGATAATTCATGATGCCTGGACACACAAATCTGATCTGAAATAACAGTTTGGACAATCTAACCTAAAGATCTGATTTGAGAAACAAATCTGATTGTCCTGGAGTCTAAATAAAGTCATTTGCTCCAGTGATCTTACTTTAACTTAATCAAACAGTCTAGTAAAAGTATCATTTTCCATTCGTGCTGGTTTGGGTGTAAGGATGTTTTGTCTTCATGCATGTGCGTGTAATTATGCCATTCACTCAATTCATTCACCAGCGTATATATATATGGGCTCTCACTGAGGGTGAGGCTGTGCCCCTCTGCTATCCTCTGCTACGGCTAACAACACTGTGGGCTATGCCGGTGGAGAAACACAAAGTGTTCTGTCAGCTGAAAGGTGACAAGCACTCAACAGGAAACGTGGCATGGCGTCTCTTCTGAAAACTGCTCTCACTACGTTTTATTTTCACTCCTTTTTTTTTCTCCCCTGTTGCTTTATCATTAAATCATCAACACAAAATTAAAATAATTATTGTAATGAACCCACTGACAGGTTTATGTAACGCTGGGTGGATTTATGAGCGCCTGTATAACAACTCTACAGTAGTCTGGGGCAACCCTACAGTCTGGCTTGGTGTGGTGGTTGTCCAAATTACTTTTTAAATAATAAAATTGCAGAATGCAACATGATGAAATTATCACTTTTTGGTGTTTATTAGTGTGTGTGTGTGTGTGTGCGTGTGTGTGTGTTAGCGATTTTTCTGTTTAAAGCTGAGTTGAAGGTGAAGATTAGGTAAGTAGTAGTTATGGTTCGGGTACTGCAAGTCTCCAAACAGTGAATAAAAGTGGAAACAATGTCCTCTGAAGCTATGGAAACACAATTGTGTGTGTGTGTATTCCAGAAGAATCATTATGTCTTTTGCCAGCAGTGCGCTGCACGGCGTGATCCGTGTGCCTGCCCACCCCTCCACTCCACACAAGGTCGCTCTGTGTGTGTTCGGCTTCGGAGAATGAGGGGAGGCCACGGCACACAATCACCACTAAGCACATACCTTTCTGCCCCACAGCACCACTAGTCCAGACACAAACCTATGGGCTGTATGTTTATCAAGCGTCTCAGGGTGAGACTGCTGATTTAGGACCGCTGCTCAGGTGCCTTTAACCATGGTTTTCATCGCAAATCACTCTCAGTGGAAAAACAGATCTGAAGTGCTGACTGCTAAATCAGTTCTCCAAATCTGATATTTTTGATAAATACCAACGGAGGCCCTAACCCAACCAGGACCCTCGTAGCTTACCGAGGGTTGACCGAACTGGTCCTCTGGATCTCTGTCCTGATGAGCTGTGTTGGTTTTATAAGAGGCCCCCCCAGTGACAGGATCTGATAAAGCACAGCAGGAGGAGGGTTTGAGAGAGGGCTGGAGAGCACAAGAGAGAACGCCTGCGAGAGACAAGGACATAGAGAGATTGAGAGAGTGCTAGAGTGAGAGAGCGAGAGTGCACACCTCAATCCAAAAACAATATTTTGACTGAAACCTTACCCTTTCCATCTGGCTCTTTTGAAGGGTGGATTATGACTAGTGCCATGGCTAACTCTTTATCCCACACTGTTCCTTCTGTAAGTCCAGTCTGACATTTTTCCAAAAGCCTAGTTGTACAGGAAATAAATGTGAGTCCTGTTACCACTGTAGGGAATTCAAACTATATATCACACACACTATGTATGATCGCCAACGTATCGGCTGAAATAAAGACATAAAGTAATGAATAAAGTACAAAATCTACAAGCGGCAGAAGATAGCAAAAAACCTCACAAGAGACATTAAGATATTTTTAATGCATAATCCATGTCATCTTGAATGAAATCACCTAACATTCAAATCTGTTAAAAACACATTTTCTGTCTGCTTCTGTTCATCCTCTCTTGTGCAGGAGAAAAACAGACAGCATTTTCAGGTGACCATGGTAACAAAGCGAAGCAATTTCCCTTCCACTTACTGCTCTAGGTTGGCCGTAACTTCCACATAAATCTCACCCAGTTCTGTAAGTGTGGTGAATATACAGTACATTTTTTTTTTTTTTTTTTTGCATAGATATTTAGACTACTTAGTCAACTAATGAAGCATGCTTAGTGTGGTGCTCTCTGAGCTCGTAAGATGATGGCGAGTGGCAGCAGAAGATCTCCTCTCCTCCTTCCTTCCAATGCTGTGGTGCCGATTAAGCCTAGGGCACCATCTTTAAAGTGACAAGCAGTCCTATTGAATCGCCAGCCCCCTATCTTCAATTTAGGGGAATCGTCTAAGGCGTTAGCAAACGAGTGAGAAAGCGCAAAAATAGGATGGCTTCTTGATTAGCCTCATCTCATAAGCTTCCGCAAAGTAGATTGGACCGAACTCACAGTATCATGAAGGAGCACTTGATTAATATTCACGCTTTAAGTTTTAATTATTGACATTGGTACAGCGCAACCACATCATTAAATTAAATCTGAATGCTTTAACTCTCATTTTCTCCTCATATTGCTCTTTGAGTGTTTTCACCCCTGAGTGAATCTCTGTGGGAGATGTTTTGGTTCTGGAAACCAATAGGAAGTGAGACGGTGATGAACTTGTGATGCCATATGAACCCGTCTTAACTACATACCGCACTGCATTAAATAATACCATATTAACTCACTATATGATCTAGACTTGCTTTGAAAACATGCCAAGCAAGAAATTGCCTATTAGTGTATTTTTCAAAGTACGGCTATATTTAGCATCAATGCATAAGGAGTCGATCCTTAGTTTGTTGAATCAGAGCTGTACAGGCTCCGCTATAGCTCGATGTTTAATATGTTTACTATTTATGTGTATATTTCCCGTGTTTACATTACACAACCACTTGGTTTACTCAAACTGTGCATGCATTAGACTCCATATGGCAAATAAACATCTTTACAAGGTAATACTGATAGCATAAAAAAATTAAATATACACAACATCTCATTCTCTCACTCATGTGTTCGTATTTCAGTAGGATGGGGTGTCACATGCAATGAGAGATTATGTTTTTTTTTTCACATTTACTAACAAAGAGACAAGGCTCAATATTTCACATCTTTATGTACCTGACAAAACTATCAAGTCTTTCCTCTGTGTGTCAACACTTCATCACTCTTACTCAACAGAGCATCAGAATTATTATTTTTTGATTTAGTTTCTTTCGTTGTTTTTCCTCTACCCTGACAGCTTTTGGGAGTTTTACCATTTGTGGAAGTGGATAAGTGTAATTTTGTTTTTGCGAATAACTTGAAAGAAAAACATAATTTACCAAATCAGCATGTGCTCATTTTCTTTCATGGGAAATTATTTGTTCTATTCACTCCTCCTTATTACACACCTTTCAAGAAATTAACACGCTTTCAAGTTACCCAGCCTGTTATTTCCTGTTCCTGTGATGCATCACTTTGATAGTTCATTTTCAGCTTGAGTTCGGTTTAGTAAACTACATACATCAGATTCATTTATCGCCATCAACAGCCAAGGTCTGCCTATTCATTTGCCTATGCACAGTACGCGCTGCTTTCATTTGCAAATGGCACATCTCAGACTGTTTCTGTGGTTTGGCTTCAGCATAAATGCTATGTATCGGTGCACGGGAGAGGAAGACCAAAGTTCCATTTGAGATAATACAAACCCAGGATAACATGTTAGTCTGCACTTCAGGCTGATGAGAATTTTAAGGATTTTAACTTGGTAATTGCACTTATTGACGTGAGTTGGTCCGACTTTGTGATGTGTCAGCTCGGGTCTCATTTGTGCATCTTGCCTCAATGGCGTCTCCTGACAGCATGAAGGCAAACAGTTTTCATATTCATTGTGTTTTAAGTGAAATAAGTGGCACATTTGATTGGTTGTATGACCTTGCAAGTCGCTGACATTGGTATATGAATGGCAATAAATCGAAATGAGATTTGGTAACGTTTCTGTTTTGTCCTTCTACACTGATATTATAGTGACGCACCACTACAGACACACTGTGCATGCCATGTCTATGCTTTTTAAAGCTCTTCATGTGTCAAGTGAGAAGGTAAGGGTAAGGGCTATGGTCATGGGTAGGTGTCCTTCTTGGAGAGGACAATACATGAAAATATAAAATTGTGATAACACACATTGGCGTGCTACTCATTCACCATCTCATGAGACTAGGCCGGCCTCGCGCACTCTTTACCTACATTTCAGGAAGCTGTTGTCAGTACTTGTAGTTAGCTGGGGTAGGTATAGCTCCATACGTCGCTACGCCCTTTGAGGTTATGTCAAATGTATGGCACGAGAGAGTTAAACAGCCACAGTCTGCAGCTCGCAGACCAAAGCCTGAGGGAGTACAGTGCTTCGGTGCCCAGGGAAAACAAAGTCTCAGGCCAGAGGTTTAGGGTGTTGCCTGGCTCCTCTGTCAACTGCATTTAACATGACAGAACACAACTCTGACTCAGACCACATAGATAGAAAATGTCTGACTATGTCAGGGGAAAAAGTGATATGTCAGTTGTTTCGTTGTGGCATATATTGTACGACTGCCACGCATGCAGTGGAGTGGAAGTCGTAACTTGGCTGAGGAAATACAGAAAAGAATTGTTTTGATTGTTGACAACAAAGGATGTGGATGATTTAAGATCTCTTCTTTATATGCAGGATCTGCTTGAAAACCAAAATTGTACCAAGCTACATTAAAAATGACACAGATGGAAGAAGTTAACAGGTGATCACTGAAAACAGGAAACAAATATTACCAAAGGAGTATTACATTCACAAACAAAAGTCTACTGCGCTTCTTTGGCAATATGTAAAATACATTGGTCTTGCTACACTAATTAAAAAAATAAATTGTGGGACATTATAAGACACAATCTGACCCTAAATGAAGTGGAACATCCCTGCATCAGGCCATGTTTTCCAGCCACCGTTGCATCCTTGTCTGATTTATATTTCAGAGAGAAGTGTGATATTTCTTAAATTAGCGTCTTCATTAAATGGCGTGTTGTTTCTTCCGTTAGATGCTGTCATTGTAGCGATGCTGTAACCCGTCTGATGTAAATCCTCTCTGCTTTTTCGGTGGCTCTGAGTAAGAAACTCCGCAGGGCTCATACGCATGCCTGCCAGCCATATCGCACGAAAGTTCAGACATCCCGATGAGGAAAAACTTGCATAGACGTTTATACAGTACACACACAATGAGCACACACACACACACACACACACACACACACACATATATATATATATATAATGCATGTATATGTACGTACTGGTACTCGTTGCATAGATTCACAGAAGGAGAGCGAGAGCGAGACTTGTCATCCACCTGTCAGGAGCAGTAATAATTTCAAAGTGTTTCTGTCTGTGGCCTCTGCCACACGCCCTCATGTTGAACACTCAAGAATAATCATTTAAATGTCTCCCAATCAGCCCTTTTGCCATCTTCAATTACACCTTTCCAACCTTACATTTGTATAATTTTCTAATCTAGCTGAGGCGTGGGGCTGTCAAATGTGCCAGAGAAAGCAGCAAAGCACCAGCAAAGACTGACAGATGGATCCACCAAGATGGAGAGGCATGTCTCTGGATCCTCCATATGCCCTGGCACTGCTGGTGGATTATGGTCACATCCGGCTGCACTAGCGGTTGTTTTTTGTGTGTTAACTACCAAGTATTTTATAATAAAAAAACATACATTTACATGTGGTGGAACAACCGAGCTAGTAAAATAATAAAATAGAATCCCGCCAACTTGCACAATAAATGGCGACTACTGCTAATTTGGTTCTAGATTTAATATAATTTCACAGCGGTTGACTAGTTATTCTGATCTTCTTATTTGAGCTTGGCTGCAGTAGCACTGACTCTACTCAGTATTGATTTTCTGTCATTTCACAAGTCCAGAACTTACTACCTTTGTGTAAAACCACCAGGGGTAAAAGCATTTTGAAAGGGCAGCTCTTGGTCGGGCTTAGTTTCTGGTAGTGCTGTTCTGAGTAGATGGATGTGGAGTGCGAGTATAACCCTGAGTCGTCACCCATTACAGTGTTTTAGGTTAAAGTGCCCAACTGCCCACCACTCTCCTAACAGCAAAAAGCACCTAAAAGGACAGTGAATGGTGCAGGGCAGCCCTTGCCTTCTTTCGTTTTCTTCTCTTATTTGTAGAGCTGAAATTATGGAATTATGAAACTAAAAAAATATATACCGCATGAAGAGTAAGTTTATGTTCATGTTTCCCTATAATAGTATCTAAACTTACACATATGGTATATTTTGCGTAGTAGTTCACATATTCCATATTAAAACAATTAAATCTCTTATGACTCTATTAAAAAATATACATTACAATTTTAAAAGCATCGCCAGGAGGAAAGAAAACGCAATCAACGTAATTTTTTGCGACAACAATGTAAATAACACTTTTTAAATGCTTCTGCAAAGGACAGAAATAAGATATCACTGGTGATCACTGTCACAGTAATTTTCAAATTGGTCAAACCCACACACGCGCTCTGATTAGTCAGTACAGCTTCTTCTTTTTTTATGAATAAATGAGGTACTCCTTCTGAGGGCAAATCAAGCAGCTATGGCCTGTGGTCTCAGACTCATTAGAAAAGATCTGAGATCTGTTAAAGTGGAGCATGTGTACTCGGTTTTGAGTCAAATACCTGAACCAGTCTGTCGGCTCTCAGATAGTCAGAGCGTGGACATCATGACACATTTACCTGCTCTGAAAGGATAGGGAAAAGTGTTCTACTGGTTCATTTCAGTGGGAAAAAAAAAACTAACAATGCTTTCTATCAAGCGCATATCTGTATATAACACACATATTGCTATTTTGCATTGTAATGTATGTGTAATATTACAACAAGAGCTCTAATGACCCTTCATATAGCTATTTAAAAAACCTAAAGGCATTGAAAGTATGATTATAGTTGCAGTTTTTTGTTGCTTAAGATTTTTTTTTTTTTTTGCTACGGTATCAGTATTCTCTCTAGAACATGTAATTACATTTGTCTACAGAATCACTGATATGAGCGAAGGAGGAGGGCAGAAGGCTTCGAAAAACGTGTCCAGTACTGCCAATACCATTCACATTAGCAATATATTTCTTACATTACTACTTAAATTGCATGCAGCGTCAAGCAGAAATAAAAAAAATAAAAATAAAGAAGGAAAGCAAGCAGACATATGGTGATATGGTGGTATGCGTATGTGTTAAAAAAAAAAAATACATAGCAAATCTAAAAGTCGACAAATTACTCATACTTTCGTACCTTGATGATAAGCCTTCAGCGAAACTGAGCGAACGCCTTTGCATGTAAACATTTACAACTGTGATTTAAATCTGCCACATCAAATAGAAATAGCAGAAAAAAGCAAATAAACAGCTATATTTCTATAATTATTGTGCATTTAATTACGACGTTTTTCGTGATGCTCAAAAATCTTCTTATCTTCCCTCAGTATTATATAGTGCAGTATATAGTAATGTCAGAAAGCTACAGTGCAATTGGCTTTCAACAGTATATAGTGAATACCTACTTATTTTTTTATTATTATTTTTATTCGTGTATTTAGTACGGTCTGTGTATCTTTCTGAAAGTGGAGGACATTCACTGATATTCTTACAGCTTTCCTTTTTTCCCCCCTCTGAACTCCATTTCCTCGTGAGTCTGATTAAATTCCAAGGAGCAGGGTTGGCGGCAGCTTTACAGCATGTCATGTTTACTGTCATTTTTTTCTAATTTCTCACGGATATTGCTGAGTGACAAGAGTAATTTCACCAAACGTCTGGGCTTTAGGTGAAAAGTAAACAAACAACTCGGGGTATCTTGATCCTTTTCATTTTTTTTAAATAACAGTAAAAAAAAAAGAAAAAGAAAGAAACCACACATACACAATATAACAAGCTTAATAAGTGGAATGAGTTATTTTAACCAGGCAGATTATTAGCAGCTGTCTAGTTTAAAATGCATCTATCAAACGCAGAGAGAAAGAGAAACACATCCTATACGTCCATTTTGCACAAATGCAAATTAAATTATCTCATGATCATCAAAACATTTTTCTCACATTACTCCTGCACTCAGATCTCGTATACATGAAAGCGTGCACTATCTGATAAATAATGTTTCCTGTCATGAGCTGTGCGTGTTGAAAAGCTTTCTGTTTGAGGACAAGCGTGGCTGTTCAGACTTTCCCAACTGGACTTCTGACAGACACTTACACAAACAGAAATGCAACACCCCTGCATCAGATTCCTCACCAAAGCTGAAGGAAGGAGTGCGAGAGAAACTGAGTGAGAGAGTGAAAACAGCCATAGCGTGTGCGCGAGCACACACACACACACACACACACACACACACACACCACATACATATATGTAAATGTCAAAAAATATAACACATCCCACGTGGGGGTGCCTTTGTCGAGCCCTGGGAGTTTGGGGGTTCGGTATTTTAGCATATGAGTTAATGTTGATAGCTCTCTTGTCACTGATGAACATTTTGTCCTCAACCTGTTTAAAACAAGACACCCTCAACCGGCTATGAATAAGAGTCATCTGTCAACACTATTTTCAGACTCTCTCTCCTTTGAGTATCAAAACTAAACTGGGCTTTCCTCTTAGAAACCAGGAAAGAAACTCGTCACAAATCACACAATATAATCTTTATGTCTGCAGACAGCTGTACTAAATCCTTAATTGAAAATGTACCATGAATGATCTCCTTTACAAGTTTAAGGGAGCACACAGAAATGTGAAGTAATCCACTGGAGCTGTTTTATGTTTTGGAGGCACAGCAAGGCACTTTTATGCTTTTCCAATAATGTAAAATGACACTAAAACAGCAAAACCAATGTAGAACACTGACATGTGGAGGCTGAATATTGTTCTTTACATGAATTTTACATTGCAGGGTAGTCATAGTGACTCATCAAGCAACTCGGCCTCCCGCTGTTGAGCACAAAACCCGTCAAATGGAGAGTTGTTTTTAATCCACGGATATTTAAGCTTAACTTGCATTTGCAGACTGCAGAGAAATGATGCTCTATTTCCCAATTAAAACAGAACTTTTGAATTTTGCGCAACCTCAGTCAACCCTCGACATGGCGCCCCAACTGCGATAACTCTTTTACTTAGTTAGGGCTCACCGTTTTCTTTGAGCTAACGCATGCCATCGTATTCCACGTTAAGAAACAAACAGGTTGCGCATAAAAGTTATTATTTTATGAAGTAGCCTGTCTTGAAAACTTGTGTTTTACACCATACAATAACGTCAGAATTACATTACAGCATGCACAATATCAATAAAACACAGGGATCTTCTGTTAATGCTTTACTAGTGCTTGAGTATAAGCAAAGAGAAGAAGCGAGATAAGAATAAGTGAGATGGATTTTGGAGACTGGCGCCAGTGATGAGGCTACAAAGTGCTGACTGAAAAGTCTAATGCAAAATTGCTGCAGAGAATTTTAAGTATTAAACTATTGCCGGATTATTTTAATTTGCAGCAAAGAACATACAGTGGCCACTATTTTTGAATGAACCCCTGTATTTTGGTAAGTTTTGGACGATAGTTTGCACTGAATATATGATATTTGTACAGAAATGTACAAAACATTTACACAAAACATTAAAAAAGACTAAATGCAAAGGATTTTTACTTATATAGACTTGCAGACTTTTATATTGCTTTTGCCAAAGACAAAACATGCTGCAAAAACATGCATGCAAACAAATTAATATGCTGCACAAAGTTCAATAAGCAGAATGAGCGGAAGATTTAGTAATTGTCTCAGAAAACTTCCCTCTTGAGCTGAGAAGCACGGGTTTGGACCTCCACTGCTGCTGATAAGGCTTTGTGTGGAGTTTGTTATTTTTTGGGGGGAGTGGTACAACCCGACTAAGAGACTTTATTGATTCAAATTAATTAATCCACTTACAGAGGGAAGGGGATTCTGTAGCTCTGGAGCGACTTAAATAGTCCACACAAATTAAACTGTAAATTTGTTGCCTTTAATGATATTCCCAAGTAATTGAATTGCAGGAATGTTTCAAAATATGTGGCATTAGCATGCAAAAACCATGTGTTTTAGCAATGGATAACCCAAATAAATTTGATATTAATTAATTTTTGATACGGTTCAAGCCTATTTAGTGTACGATTGTAATTACCGTCTCTGCAGTGAAGTAAAAGCATGTGGATTTTAGTGAGCAAGAGAAGATAAAGCTAATACATATTTATGCTTCAGATGTTAGTAAATAACATACAGAAAATGTATGTGAAAAGAGGGTTCCTGGTGTATTTATCTTCGTGGCACATAATGTTAATTTATAACGCTCTGAGATGTATTTTTGTTTGATATTTTGTACTGCTTTACAATGGAGCTGCAAACCTGTATTTGAGGTGATGTTATGTGTCTGTTTACTTTTTTTATATATCTACAGAATTTGGCCCAGCAGGAAAGTTGTAGGTGTCCCATATTGCTCCTATTCCTCTTTTTTCCTCCCTAATACTCTGTGACAGCCATACCACAGCATCCCTGGCTAATCCCAACAGGAAAAGCATAGATTAGGCATTTTGTACCTGCACAGATGATTTCACATGCACTCCATGACAACTGCCACTACATATGCCAAAACCGAAAAAAAAAAAAAAATAAAGTGAAAAAGATAGACACGGTAGAAAAATAAGTACGACATAATTATCCCTTTCTAATTTACTGAGCGAAGTTGGTGGGATAATTGATGCAGCGTTGTTCCTCGCACATCTGTTTTCCGTGACACGTGCCACTCTGTGTCTATGCATCTGCGTGCGTGCGTTTGTGTGCAGCTCCGGCATGCTTCCGGCTTGAGACAGGTGAGAGTGCCTTCGCACCTTTGTTGTGATTGTTTTTGTCACTCAAAGAACACACACACACACTAACAACCTTCACAGACAGAGCACGAGCATGCAAAGGATTTCGGATATTTTTATATATAGACAAGTGCCCAATGTCTCAACTCTGCTCTCAGGAAATGAGTATGGATACATAACATGTTTTCAATTCTCTCTGTGACATCATCTTGTTAACAGACTTCAAAATATTTTCACGGTCGCAGAAAGCGGCTGCCGGAAAAAAAAGGAAAAGGGGAGAGGGATCATGTTTAGATACTGACACTGCGTCTCGAGCCAAATACTGTACCTGCGTGGAACATTTCTCCTATTAGTATGCCGTAGAATTCTTTATATTCTCATTTTATGTAGACGTTTGACCAAATAGAGATATAACATCCAAGAGTACATTCCTCAAAGACATACAGAATCCCTGTGTTACTTCCACGCCACCAAAATCCACATTCAATTTTGATAACGAGGCAGCCAATAATTTCTGTGCTGGCACAGACGTTGACACTTAATGCATCTGACATCTTTTCGAACAGATTTTTAATGTTTACTCAGACATGACTTTTAAGATTCCAGCGTGTATGTGTGAAACGGAAAGCATGCTTCGTATCCATCTCCATAATGAGTATCAGTGAAATGTTCTTTGAGGCGTTGTATCTAATGTATTTTTCACAGACAATGCTGAATCACAATCGCATTACAGCAGACGCAACAGGATGACCTCCCCCAGTCAAAGCTTAACCACCCCCACCCCCCCACACACCCCATCTCTCTCTCTTTTAAAGGACCCTATGGTGAGGGCTAATGAAATACAACTCCTTTCCAGCTCCCCAGTGAGTGAAAGAGGATTTTTCTGATTGAAAACTTCCTGGAGATGTCTTGCTTGGTTTGTGAAACGTTGTAATTACTGCTGGGGGTCTCCTCCTGCTCTGTTTGCAGGGGGGCTGAGCAGCGTTTGCTTGCGCTCCAGGGTTCTCCCTCAGTTCAGCACACTTAGGCCCCTCTAATTAGAGTCTCTGCCACATCTCCTTACTGCTGTCTCCACGCACAGCTGGGGACAACCCCCAAATCAAGCTGTGGCGCACAAGCGCTCACCGACCGATGTTCCGCGAGCAGCAGCTTGCAGCCCTCTCAGTACGATGTGAACATTAGCTCCTTCCCTCTCCTTCTCATCCATCCCCTCCCTTCTTCGCTTCTCCAACGCCATTTCGGTTCTCTTTTCTCCATCCTCCTTTTTTCCCTCGCTTTGTTCTCCCTGTTCTCCTCACCAAGCTCAGGCACGGCAGCTACAAAGAGCCCCACATAGGAAGATGAGAAGGAGCAGAGAGTGAAGAGGGTTCAGATGTTGCGCAGGGCTTGTGTGTTCGTACGTGTGTTTGTGTTTCCGTGTTTGCGAAACTCTGAGAGCGTGAGGCGGCAGGAGATCGCCAGGGTAGTGAGAGTCGGTAGTACACCCAGAGGCGCTGAGAAAGAACAGAGAGAACACTTGCCCCCCCATCAAGAGCAGTTGTTCAACCCCCCGAGGCAAGGTGATGCAGGGATGGGGGGAGCAATGAAGGGCGGAAAGGTGGCAGGCAAAGCTACACTCCTCTGCTTTTCTCTTTCACCTGTTCACCTTTACAGTCTCTTCAAACTCTCCCCCACCCGTTCTTTATACCCAGTGGGTTCACGGAGACTGGTGGTGCAGTTTCTTTTCTGCGCTCCGTCTCAGATAAAGTTGAGAAAACACCAGCTGTCTGTGTACTTGCAAATCTATAGCACACGCAGATGCGTTAAAATCTCACACAGGTGAAATTCCCATGGATGCATAATTCTGTCCGTGTATTTGCGTGAAATGGCAACTCAGCATGCACATAAGCGCGCTCCACTGCGATGTCCAGGTTGTTTTAGCCTTTTGTGTATTTGCTTAAATGTGGTCTTTGATGCTAAGTGGAGAGTGGGCTTTGTAGCTGCTTTTGTCAAACCTCACCTCCTGAACCCAGGGAGGGGAGGATGCTGTCCTACTCTGATGCTCTGTGTTCATTATGTATACTGCCTGCAAGCTTCTGTGCATGCATGCATGTGTGTGTGTGTGTGTGTGAATGTGTTTGTATCTAATGAGGCTGTGTTTGTTTCAATCAAGAGGGAGAGAACGGTAGTCTTTGAGTCATATACAATGAGGGATGAAACGGTGTGTAACGTAGAGCATGATGTCCCCTTTGGGACTTATTCTACATGCAACACACACACGCATGCACAAAGAGAGAGAAAAAAAAACAGCACATATGGGCTGAGCATCCGAGTATCCTAATCAATTGGAGGAAAAAGAACACAAACCAAGAACAGACATCTTTTGAGGAGTCCCTTGTTCTGATCAGTTTTAACAATGCATACAGTGTATACATTTATTTATTTATCTCTTATATGCACAGGTATACTTACCGTATATCAATAAAAAATAGAAAGATAACTAGGAGCCTAAATGTCTCTCAAATATATGATCCTGCACCTGGAGAATTGAGGGAAGTAACCAAGACTACCGAAAACGTTCTCAGTTCTGCTCTGGTTTTCCTTCCATTCCTCTCTCCCTCTGTCTCTCGTGTTGACAACGCACACCTGCAGTCAGCCTCTAACCACGCGCCATGCTTCAGTAATCCGCTGACTCCCTCTGATTTACAGCTTTATGTCTGGTGAGTAGCCAAAGAACTCTGACTGCCTGTAACTTTACACTGAACACTATTTATTAGACCCACTCGCCTACACTGTATGGCTTACCGAAAGGATGGCAACAAACAGCTTGTGTCATGACTGGCCCTTCTACATCTTTATGTATGTGTGTATGAACGTGTGATTTAGTGACAGAAAAGCAAACACACCTCACAAATAGACACAGTATTTAGGCCCTTAATTCTGTTCTTAGTAGACGTTTTCTTGGTTAAGTACATTCACGCCGTGCAAACCCACTTTAGGGCAGCGTATCCCTTTTTCTCCTGGCAGATCCTGTCATGATTTGATAGGAAGGGTCCGTGAACTGTAATCTTCAAGTCTCACCACAGATGTTCGACGGAGTTTAAGCCTGGGTTTTGGCTGGGCCACTCAAGGACAGTCAGTGACCTGTCCTGAAGCCACTCCAGCATTGTTTTGGCCGTACGCCTTGGGTCAATGTCGTGCTAAAAGGTAAACCGTTGCCACGGTCCCCCGTGGCCTCGCTTGGGCGCAGGTTTTCTTCTCGGACCTCTCTATATTTGGCGGTGATAATTCTTCCCCCAATGCCCATTGCATGTACTGACAGCTATTTGTGAAAAATAATTATATTTGTTTCTATGTGCGTGTTTGTGCGTTCGGATTTTACTCGGTTACTTACCTGCAGTGGTAGTTGTGGTTCTTTTTTTGAACTGTAGATGCTGCATTGCAACCAAAAAGACATCTAGCAGGGCTTGCCCTTACTGTTCCCTAACCTGATGTATTTTTTATTTTTTTTGCGTGTGTGTGTGTTTTTCTTGTGTTACTGCTACAGCCGGCTAGCTAATGATCAAGACATTCATGTGAAACGCAGGACTGGCCATGCTTTCCATCGTAAGAAAGGCAACTAATCAGGAACACGGCTGATTTCTCTCAAAAAAGACAACCAACATTTGTAAATAAGTGAGTAATTTCATTTAAATAGTGAGCTGCTCCACTCAATTTCTTCTATTTTGAGTGCAATGGTTGGATTGTAACTGTTTTAATTCATTTTACATCATCAACCCCAGTGCTACTGTTCTTTATTCTGGATTTGATTCACCTAAAATGAAATGTAATATGTTGTGAACCAGATGGTTTTTAGGAGTCAGTTTATTTGTCATTAGGTGCTGAGCTGATAGATAGCAGTTAAGCATAAAACCAAAACCAATAGCTCCAAGCAATGTGAAAATGTCCAGTTAGCCTGCTGTTAATTTATCCACTGAACGTTTGTTTTTAACATCAGCATACATACTGTATGTTCCTTTCACCTCACATGGTGTTGAACATTTGCCTAACTTACAGTCAGCAAATGTATATATGAAAAAAAATTCTTTCAAAATGATATTAACCTATTCCAAATAAAATAAAATAAAATAAATAGTCAGGTTGGGAAGAAAAATATATAAAATTCCAGGACATTAGAGAACATACAGGAAGTATAAAATGCAACAATGGTATTATATCAAAATCATATGTAATCAAAATTCAATTTGAAAGAGTAGAATTAATTTTTTTATTTATGTTTCCATCAAAAATGGACAATTTCGTTTGTTCTTATGAAGTAGAGCGAGGGTTAGCTTATTAGTGTGAACAAGATTATCTAACAGGAAATGTAGATTTTAGTTTTTTTGTGGCTTTTGTTGTCTTGTCTTTGGCCCAATCGCGGCTCCTCCTCTGAGAACATAGCATAACTGAGAACATAACTGTCAAGAGAGCAGCTCTTAAAAACTAAGCATGTCTTTCTTTTTCCCACCACGGTGTAGGCTGTGCGGATGGAGTTGTCATCAGTTTAGTCCTCGCCCTTGTTTTAACACATCCCCGGGGGATCACTGCTTCTTGAGCAGACATTTACATTTACTCTTTTACACCGATTTTTCCCCCCCCCCCTCCTCTTTAAACTTGTTTCTTGGCAGGTTGACCTGTCGAGAGGAAGCCCAAGGTGCCTCACAGCCAGTTGAGCTGTGTTCAAAAGCTGTTAGAACTGTGCTCAAAAATGGTTTCTCTGGTTTCAACCTCTGGGGAGCACAGAATACTCGAGAGAGCAGCTTTTCTGTCTGTGCCAAACAGGAGAACACAAAATATAACAATAATAACACATTTTTTTGAGAAAGTTTGGAAAAAGCACAGAATGCCCTTGAGAATATGTACGCATGGGTAACTATTATCAATAAAAATCATGGCTCCTTACGAGGCTATTTACAACTGAACTGTATGCTTTCTTTGAAGAATGAACAGGAGAGGGCTAATGTGAAGCACATCTAATGACGTCCATGATGAACAATATGAGGTGAAGACAAACTGAGAGGGTCATTGCAACAAGTTTGTGAATTCAAGGCAGAAAAATTCAAATCGGTCACGGTTTAATGGGAGAATCCTGATTGCTTTGTCCTCAAAAGCAAAGATAGATTCATGAAGGCGATCATGTGACTGCTGTTTAAAAGATGTATGTGCAGTAATGTATACTGCTGTATATCATATATCCACAAGCATAAATGGGCAAATACATGGCAAAGTAATGAAATATTTGTTATATGTTTTGCGTGTGTATGACTAAAAGTGAGAGTGAGAGAAAGAGGCAGACAAAGACAGAGCTGCATGGCCTCCCATCTCAAGGAGGGAGAGTGATATAACTGCGAAAGCAAGAGGACGTGGGAGGCAAGCGGGTGGGTGAGGGGTGAAAGCGAGCCCGTCTAAACTAATTTCGAAAATCAGAACTTCTTTTCTAAAGTCAGCATTTCAAATCAGAGCGTGTCCCCTCTCATTTAATGCATCATTTTGCAAAGTGATAAATTTGTGAATTAGACATACATCCTTTTTGCTTTTAAGATACTGGGCCTCATAAGGGAGGGAGTAGTGTGGAGGATTTAAGAGCGTTTCGCCGTGTCAAACATTAAAACCCACAGGGAGAGCATCAGCACAATTAGACTAGGGTGAAGGAAGGAGAGAAAAAAAAAATTCACAGACAAAATCAGGATCTTAAGAGCAGCGGCGTTATTCGTCTGTACAGTAACGTGGTTATCTGTCGCGGGTGATCCTTTTAAACGCTTCGTTTGCAGGGATAAAAGCAGAGCAGAGGAAATAAACTTAGTTCTGCCTCCAATCTGCAAATCCTTGGTGGTCATGGAAGATGATCCCAATTTGCTTCCGAGCAGCACTGTCAGATCTCACAATAATAAATAATTTAAGACTTTAAGCAGCAATTATGCTTGATAAATGTGGAAAGCCTGTAGACCACTGCTTGCCACAGCCAGACGATACCGAGGTTCCCGCAAAAATACACCAGCCGCTACTTATGTCATAGCCAATAAACCATGCAGAAAGGTTAATGAGAACATTTGGTTTAATATCAAGTGCAATCCCATAATGTCCTGTAGGTTTGTAAGTTTATATGCAAAGTCTAGAAATTAATTAATGCTGTATGCTGTGGTAATACAACACCTATTCAAATAATTATAATGAGTCCTATCCCTTACAGTTCCCTGTGAACTCTCTTTAATACTCCAAATGAAGAAACGTGACATTGTTTCACAAGCTTTACTGATTTTTCCATAAGAGGTCAAACAGAGACTGCACCAGTTCACCAAAAAGACTATGTAAAATACCAAGTAGCACAACATTTTTGATTTTTTGGTATGCAGACTGATGTGTCCATGCATACTGCAATCTTTCTTTATTTGCCGTAATAGCATTGTTTCCATCATCTTTCAAATCTTTGCCAAATATTCAAGGCCAAAAGAAACGTTAACAACTTCTTAATTAACCCGGAAAAGTCTATAAGGAAAAGGTATTTACTATAAAAACAATAGGAGGATATAGTAGGATAATATTTTTTGTAGTTGTACAATTGTGTAGTATTCCGATTTTATAGTTGCTCTTTCCTGAATCACTGTTAAATAAGTCAAGTCTGATACAGCCGATGAATCCAGCTGGTTTGTATTGTAATTAAAGGTGTTTGCTCCCCCGAGGACTCATAGGTGTGCCTGCTATAAATGAATTTATAGCGCAAAATTGCTTAATAAATGCACACAAATGCTGCATTGAAACATACACCGGCACTGACAAAGTAAACTGACAAAGTAAACTGTAATATGTTATTTCGGATCCGGTCACTCAGAGTCCGAGTCTGATTGGTTGATGATGAACCAATCAGTCAAACCGCAAGTGAACAACTAACAAGCATTCTGAGACAAAGCGTGTTGGGAGATGGGGCTATGTGATTTCAGAAAGTTGAGCTTTTGGTTTGATTTCTCTCTGTGGTGTGGTTTGTTCTCCCATGAACTGCTCGCCTTCTCTGTAGACCCATGTTTGCCTTTTGTTTCTACCAAGAGTATGCCAAGTCTCCTCCAGCTTCCACCACTGCTGAGGAGAGGCACTAAATGTAGAACAATAATTACAGAATTTCACAATAAAGGACGAGAAACGACTCTCTGTTGGTTAAAATGTTTCTTGTTTTCTTTTTTTTTTACAACTTAATGTCATTAGATTAATCATTTTATAAATGTAGATAATTAGTAAACCTCCCCCCAAATCACCATTAGTTCCTTTTCTAGAAAGACAAAAGCGCCAACGCAGCATTCGCATTTATTACTGACTGGGAGCATTTCATTTCAAAACGTGAGTTGCGAGGTCCGTTAAACAGCATGCTCATTTTCATTTTTAGCCTGATTAAGGCTTTAAAGGGAAACAAAGCCAGACACAACTAAAAACAGAGAAATAAGAGGCTACACGGTGTATAATTTGTTGCCCCGGGCACTATTTACCTAGAAGAGTCTGCGTGTCCGTTTGGGTTAGATGTTTTGGTGGCCACTGGAATCCAGTTTGTGAATACCTGCATTGAGCCAGAGGCATGGCTGTGAGGCCACGGACAGGCAGGAGCCACTGGTCACCACAGTTTGAAAATTGTGCCCTCGTGCTGTTTGCTCCTCGGCCGCCTCCTCTGTGCCTCTGTATGGCCACGGGTGTGTTTTCTCTTGCCTGGCTTTGAAACAGCAGTGAATATGATGTGATGTGTTGTTTGCTTTCTTTTGAGACAAATCCAATATTAAGTGCATCAACAGATTATTAATTATTTAAAGATCGGTGGTATTAAGACAATGTCGTTGACTTTTCTTTTGATTGATATTTCATATCATGTCCTGCTTAACTGTCTGAAATTTACCATGAGAACAGTGGTGTCACACATAACCTCTTATTTTTTTCAGATACAAAATAACAACAGAAAATCAAATCAATCAAATCAAACTCCAGAACAGAAAAACGCTTTAAATACAACAACTGCTGCCAGATAACACTGACTGTATCGCCCACCGAAGTTGCACCATTACCTAGCAATAAAGGCTGATAGGAACAGTCATTGAGCTTGGCTATTCCTGGATTAGGATGGCTGATGGATACAAAGAAATGAGGTGACAAAGAGAGAAGGGTAGGGGTTCAAAAGAGTTGGAATCATCCAAAAAGCTAAAATGACATTATATGATATATGGCATACTGACACCTTGCACTGTTGACAGGATCAAGTCAAGGCCATTTAATTCATCCACTAAAATATCAGTCCCCCTTCCCACAAGCTGGTGGTTAGTCATGGTGAGCTGGAAGGACTGTTTGCTGTGGCGTGCTCTGTTGGGGGCTGAAATAAGCTCATTATCAAAAATGACTCTGAAACTGCTTTATTTCTTGGATGCATGAAATGCCCCATCTCGTCTGTGAGGGTGGCTGGTAATGCTGAGTGGCAGGTACTCCAGAACAGCGCCAGGGTCCGGTCTGTCGCCAAGGTGATGACGTTATGGCAACCATAGCTGTCAAGAGGCTGGATATAACCGCCGTCGTAGACAAAGACGCTCACCAGAACCAGATGCTGCTAGCATTTCCACCAATTAAGAGTCAGGAGCTGGGTGCCTGTCGGAGGAGGCCAACACAGAACGGTGGAACAACACCATCACTGTCAGACATAGGCCTATGGCCACTGAGAAACTACAGAGCTGCAGCAGAGGGGGGAAAAAAGAGGGAGAGAAAGAAGACTAACAAAAGTGAAAAGGAAAAGGAATTTAGGCAAATTTAATTAATTAGTGAACTTCATCAACTTGTTCCATGGAACAAAGGTGAAGAAACGAGAAAAGAAACCTGAAAAACTGACAAACTGCATGCTGGTGCTGAGACATACAGAACTTTATAAGACATTTTTACTTCATAGATAGATAGATAGATAGATAGATAGATAGTTGGAGAACACTGAAATAATAACAGAGAACAACAGGAAGAGACTTGTAGTCTGGCCTTCGCACAGCATCGTTAAAGCAGGATAAATGTCCCCTGAACATGAAGAGCACTGTTGTCTAGTCAAGTACATTCTGAATGGAGAGTTATTTCGTGTCCTTGTGTAAAAGTATACCCTATTGTTTGAGAATTAAGCACAGCGTATGGGCCTGTAATTATACCTCCACAATAGTGGGTTTTCAGAAAAGGGCTGGAAATAGCATTGGAGGGTTCCGGTCTGAGCTTCAAACTACAGAGCTACTAACAGGCTGACAGACTGTAAAATGGCAGAGAGCAGAGAATAGAATCAGAGACTGCTATCGTTTTACTGCCTGTGGATTGGAGGGGGGCCACCGCCATTGTCCAGTGACTTCCTGATTTGCAGTGTGGTGCATGGTTTATAAATGTGGGTACAGTACTATGAAAGCTATTGTTAAAAGGCAAGACTATTGTAAAGAACGTTCAGAGGCGAGAAGTGAAAGAGAGAAAAGTAAACAAGATAAAAGAGGCCTGAAAGGGAGACAATTATAAGAGGAACAGAAACAAAATGCAGAGAGTCCAAATAAGACACCCAGTCCCACTCCATGGCTCCGTGTTTTGTATCCTGAAATAACACCACGCTTGTACCCCAATTTCACAAGCGAGCCGCTTGGCATGGTGCCTAACTATCCAGCAAATAGAGGGAATAATATCATTATATCATATATAATACAGGGAAATCCCAGCGGTGAGCCGACTGCAAGAGCAGCTGTCTGGTAGAGACAGTAGGCGTGTGCATGTGTGTGTGTCTGCATGTGTGTGTGTGTGTGTCTGCATGTGCTGTAAAACATCATAGGGAGAGGTGTACAGTAGTGGTGCGTGTGCTTGAGAGCACCGTCATTGACTTTGGCTTTATAGCAAGCTCCCGGGCAGTGCTTTACCTAGGACCTAATCAGTCAGTGAGCCTCACTACCTCCTGGGACCTCCCAGCTGGAGGGCTGCGATAGCGTGTGTGTGTGTGTGTGTGTGTAAGAGAGAATCAGAGAGAGAGAAAAAGATGGAAAGAGAGACAGAGGGAGAGAAAGTCTAAAGGGGAGCTGCAGACGGCTGTGCTGAACAGAACGGCCTTCTGGGAGCCAGTTCAACCCCGCCTTCTCAATTTCAGTGCCCACGGCTCTCTCTGACTGGCCACAGTCAAGGTGATCTTCTGTTCTACAACGCACCTCCACAGGTACATACACACGCACAGACAATGTCGTTGTGCAGACATATTACAACATCACACAGAAAGATTGAAATGTCATTATTATACTGATGTATAGGGCGTAAATGAAGTTGTCATGCACATTCACACCCAAACACAGCCAACCCCAAATTGCTGAATGGCCCCAAAAAAGGAAATTTAATTTCTTTCCAAATTTTCAGGGAAATAACTTGCACAAGTTAATCAGCCATCACCGTAATTCCTAACTGCTTCTGACAGTATTTACAGGACACGGCAGTCTTTGTCTGGAGCTGGGAGCATTAAGCGTAGCCAGGCGGCAGTCCTTCTCGATGAGGAGATGCTGGACGTCGGCCACGCTGAGCTTCAAGAGCCCCCTGGGCTTCAGTCCCCGGGGTGAGCATGGGTTCAGGGAGAAACCGCGCACCAGTCAACTGCCAGTCCACAAGCCTCTAAATGGCCAACCTCCACCTGGAGAATCACTTTGCACAGCGAAAAAGAGGTGACGAGGTGGAGAAAAGGCGACCAAGGAGACGAAGGATGGTGAGGACGAGAGGAAACATAGCAGGTTGCCATGACGAGGAAGCGAGGGAATAAAACACAAACAGTGGCGGGTGGCACCGGAGTTGTCAGCAGTGAGAGCAGTGACAGCTTCCCTGGCACGCCTGGCACACTCTGCTGCAGAAGTCTGGTGGTCAGTTCTCTTCTCTTCTCTTCTCTTCTCTTCTCTTCTCTTCTCTTCTACAATAGAGTCTCACATCACACCACCGTTCTCTGTTGTTTTCATTGAAACTTAAGCTTCTCAGTCTCCCGTCTAATATAAACTGACTCTTGTGGTACTGTACATCCTGAATTAATCCTCCACAGTCATGGTCCACTGATTGTGACAGGAAGACCACCTGTGGCCAGGCAGACTGTGACCTAAATGGAGCTTATGGCAGGTCAGTGTGTGTGTGTGTGTGTGTGTGTGTGTGTGTGTGTGTGTGTGTGTGTGTGATCTTGTATTATGTTGTGGGGACATACAGCAAATCTGTCTACGCAGTCCCATTCTCGATCCCCACCATGTTTTTTGGGAACAGAAAGTAGCCCCCTATAATGTAAAACCTAAACGTTAGCTTGGTTTCGGTTAAGGTCCAGGTAAGGTTGAGCTTAGACGAGCAGTGTTTACACTTATAGTTAGGTTTAGTCCCCAGGAAATAAAGTCCTCTGAAATGACGGAAACACAACTGTGTACACGGATTTCGCGCGAGGCGTGTCACGTGTGTATCTGTGCAGCCTTACATCGTTTCAAAGCTTTTCTGTATGTTTGCATGCGTAACGTGCGTATGTAAATTTGATTTCCTTTGTAGATCACATGCTTCCATCAAATCTGTTCTCCCAGCTCACAGATGGGCTGCCGGATAATGCTGGAAAGACAATAACTGCTCAGGATGAGCAGACATACTGTGGAAGACCTGGCAAAGCGGAGCTGGCTATTTGTAATGGGGGGAAAACAAAGATGATATAAGATTTATTGAACCAACACAGCAGAGCAAATGAACAACAAATGAACAGAGCTCAGTGAAGGATAAAATAACACAGTGGAGAGGAGGCGTCCACAAACAGCAGTAAAAGCAGTCCTGTATCGATCTGGAGCAGTGAGCCTGCCAGCTACTGCTACCTTCCACTTTCCAGGAAGACTGTGCACATACGGGATAGACCTTAAGGCATCTCATTGTACCTTGTCTGTGAGTGTGTGTGTGTGAGTGCAACTTAAAGAATGTGCATACAGACATACATGTCTTTTAGTTAATAGATATGTTCTACATAAGTAAAAGTCTATACCACGAGTGATATGAATGTAATAGAAGTCATTCACAAGCGCATTTATTGTCCACAATGAATATCCATCATTGGGCTGGCCTGCACATGCATTGGTTGACACACAGTATAATCCTGCTTGCATATGAATTAAGTGGAAGTGGGTTGAGATGTCACAGTGCACACAGTGACTCAGTTAACCACCTGGAATATATGACACCACGTCTCCTCTGGTGAAGACAGGACATCCCTTGCATGGGGGAACTGGGTCAAGGCTGAAATATTCATGGTGTAGGCTCTATCACACATACACACACACACAGACACACAATCACACATAATCACAGTGGGGCAGAATTGGGTAGCTGCAAGCCTGTTGCTCGGGTTGTGCTGTGCAGCAGCTAAGCGTCCTGGTTTGTGAGCGTGTGTGTGTGTGTGTGTGTGTGTCAGGTGTGTGTGTGTGTGCGTGTTTGCTTGTGTGTAATTTAATTTGTTGTCAGGACATAAGGTGACAGCAACTGGCAATACAGCCATGCCCATTTTGAGTCTGCTTGCTAATGCATGCTCACAAACCCAGCCCAAACCCACAGACCCTGGGGTTATTTATATGCCCATGCCAGATCAGGTCCATTTTCATGTGTATAGCGGGGGTCTGGGTCAGCTTTAAGGCTTAAACATAAATATTTTTACGAAAAATGAAATACTACCGTTAAAGTAAGTACTGTGGTTTTACTATGTTGAAATATTAAAGGAGAAGCTAATACTGCACATGTCAAAACATTAATAACATTGCGGATGGCATAGGATGTTTCTTTTTTTAAGTGGAACATTACCTACACTAGACTTCCTCTAGTTAATAAGTTCCATATCATTCCGTTCTTCATTCCTCATTACTTCTCTCTTGAAGTAGTCAACTTTCTCGGACAACGTCTGTCAAAACCCAGAGCCAGCACGGGATCTTTAAAAAGGGTGACCTCTACGTACAGTGGCATGCACGTAGGCTAACGCTGCTCCAATGTCCCGGCCTGTGAGAGTGACGCCGTGAGACAGAAATACTTCCCATCGTCACTGGGGGGGTATTTTCCGCAAAGACGGGCTGTACGCGGGGCACTTTAAAAGCAATTCTCATGATGGAGGGATACGGACAAACTGATAAATGTAAAAAAATACAGCATATATTTTAATGCAGGTACATTTATTTGTGACTAATAAACACAAAATCTTTGCAGTATCTAACGTGAGAGGTGCTTTCAAGAGACATACTCTTGAAAAATATGCAAGAATACATATTCTCTGTCACACATTTTTAATGAGACTGCCATTGTTTCTCCCACACATTTTACAGCCTCCTGCTGTACCCCTTACAGTATGTCAATCAGTAGTAATTAAAATGTATTCATGTTCAAGATACCTATTGTCTAAACACTCCTTAAAACAATATAGGGAAAATTGTAACCATAATTTATTGATAGTAGCTGAGCTGTTCCATTCTGACCCAAATTTTTAAAAAATAAATAAAAATAAGATGAATAAATAATAAAATAAATACAAAAAAGAGAGTTTATATAGTATTTTTTTACAAAAAAAATATTGTTTTGTTTTTATTTTTAATTATAACCAGGCCACCTCTCAGTGTTCATACCATCACGATGCCAATGCCTATAAAAAGAACGTGGGTTTACAACTAAGTTTGAATCAACACCATCTACTGTACCATCACATGCTTACATTATGCAGTACGATTTTTTAACATCTTGTTGTTTCACCTCGCCCGGTGCTCAGTATGTTCAACACTGTAAACAGATGTTATTGTTATACGGGAATAAAGTTTCTACTTCCCAAACGCCACAGTGGAACAGAAAGAATCAGACTCAGCACTGTTCCTAGGCCTGCTTACACCCGACACGCACACATGCCACACACAAGCTCGCACACAAACACACAAACACACACACGCGCGCGCGGTGAACTGAGAACACAGCCTCGGCACGGCGGCACAAACAAACACACTAAAAATACAAACTACGCATATCCAAACACTCTCACTCCTTAATGAGCTAGCACTTTTAAGAAAAGACTGCGCCACAACTCTATACCACACAGCGATACCTTGAGGAGAACTTGCGATCGGAAGAGACGAGCAGAAGAAAAGAAGCACTCTGGGATATGAAAGAGGGAGAGAAAAAGAGGAGGTGAGAGGAGAAATCAAAAAGCGCCTGGAGAGAGGGAGGAGAGCAGGAAGAGGAAAGTGTTGCACCTCGCTCCTCATATCTCTAAGGAAGATGATAGAGGGGATAGGAAGAAGGGGGGAGAAGGAGCTGGAGCTGAGGGTGTCTGGGTTGGCGGTGTTGGTGGAGGAGGGGTGGTGCGCTGTCGCTCTCGGCAAACAAACGGGTGAGTAAATAGACTCATGGGCTTAAAGAGTGGTGAAGGTAGGTGAGGCAAGGGGTGGGGTGAGGGGGTTGGTGGGGGTGCACAGATGCTGTTGTGCTGGGGGAAACTCAGCTGTTAGGGCTCCATCTAGAGACCCTATATGTTGATGAGACTGCCGTATCTGTCTCGTTTACACACACATCACCTCATACCCCTGCACCCCTTGCACCGCTCTCCCATCAGCACTTCCCCCCCGCTGCCTTCAAACATCCATAACAACCGTCTTCTCCATCCACCATCCACCTACCCTCTCTCACCCACTCCCGTCCTCCCCAGCCCTGCAGGCCCTTAACCTAGCTAGCATCTCTCCATTCCTTAAACCATCCCCCTCCTCTACCGCCTCATTCACCCTCCTCTCTCTCTCTCTCTCTCTCTCTCTCTCCCTCTTTTCACTCCCATCCGCCGATCATATCCCTTGGGTATGTGCGCTGCTGCTCGGCTGATGAGGGGGAGGATATCGCTGCCAGTGCTTTGATCCTATGAAAGCTGATATCCAGAACAGAGCTACAGATCCCGCCACTGGGCACCCTGGCATTTGAATGACATGGCTCTGTGTAAAGCCTCAGCGAGAAGGCCATTCCCCTATAGCCTGCCAGCTGGAAACTTTAAGTCTAGACAGGTGCAGCTGACTGGTATAAAGCTCATCGTGTTCGAAAGGTCGTATGGGGAACACAGCACAGTAACCTGGGCAACATGCAGTTGGTTGGCATCAAACGAGGAGCGTTTACTTCAACAGTGTGATACCATGTCATACTTTTGACATTGTTCACAAATATTGAAAGATATCACCATTTTCTTTAAAAAAAAAAAAAAATGTAATCTTATCACTTTCACAGAAAGCACATTAAGTTTCACTACACTGACATCCACGATAAAATAAAAGACACATCGTATATTTAGTAAAAATAGCATCAGGGGAGACTATGCAAACAGACAACTGGGTTATATTTAATTACTCTCTTTGCAAGTTATCCAGTAGATATTTAGTCTGATTAAAAACAAGCTATAGAAGATCATCACTGGGATCACTTCCTTCTATGGCCCAACTCCAGGGCACCGTATGGACGCAAAAGATTGGCATGGCGTGCGTAAACATCCTCTTTCTTATGTTTTATGTTTCCTTAATCTAATTACAGGCTTCCATTTTCTTTTTTGTAGTAGTTTAATCAGATTTTATGACTGTTTGATTTCTTCTGCAGCTTGGGCGTCCACTCCCACCCTAAAGAATGCTGATCAGGCAGCTCGGGGCGCAACGTTAACCGAGGAATGTTCAGCCTCCTTAATTACAGAAACCCCAGCAAAGAACATAGCACCTTCCGCCCAGCTCACTCAAAAGGCAGTTTCGGTTATTTCACTCAGTGCCAGACAAGTGATTTCCCCATTTTGTTTTACAAGCGCAACCAAAGGAGGTATTTGGTTCGGATAAAATATAATGCTGCCCAGCGGTGCTTAGTGAAAGAAAACTAGAAATCTTTGTCAGGGGAAATAACAATTTCCAAACCATGGTGGCACATTTTGGAGCAGGACACGGACAATATCTTTTTGATTTGCTCAAATTCACATTTGGGAAACACTGAACTAAAATAAACCTTAGTGGAATGACACACAATAATTATATATTAAAAGAGCGTAATGGAAAATATTCAGCTTTCAACAGACTTCTATAAGTGTCTAGCTGGTTACATCAAAGCAATTGTGAAGAAAATAAACAATTAGCCATGGACTGGGAATATGTTCATAAATAATGGATTACTTTTTTCTCTTAGAAAATAAGTTCTGCAACGAGTAACCTTATATAGATCTAAAAGTTCCATGCTGCGAATTGACACACAAGATATTAGCCTTTCCCCCACAGGCCAGCACGAGGCGAGAATAAAAGAATGCCAATGACATTTGCGTATATAACCAGACAGCCACTGAAAACTTATGTTTCAAGTTGTGTAGTCGCATTAGAAGTTGTGATATAATTGCGAAAGAGAAAGAACTGCAATTACAAAGTAAAAAGAAAGGAATAAAAGGAAAAGTCTAATCCTCATTTCTTATTAAAGGTTCTTTGTTTTATGTATGGTCTTTTTTCTTTTTTCTTTTTTTGAGCTCCTTTGAGTTTCATGGAGACTGGTTTGTTCGTTCCAATCATAAAAGCAAATGCACACACGCACACACACACACACACCTCTGAGCTACATTTACAGCAGGTTGTCATAGTGTTCAATGGGGGATGGGGAAGGGAGGGCAAAAGGAAAAAAAGTTTCCCGGCTGTCCATCACTGAGCTATCAGAGTGTTATCTGTGCCAGACGCCCACCATCCTCAGCAGCGATACCGAGACAGCATCCAGGACCTCAGGACGCCGCGGGAAACACAGCAGGACACCGAGAGAGGTGTGACAACGTCACTGGATACAACAGGCATAGAACACTGAACACACATGTGTGCGCACACACATACACACACACACACAACTACTTTCACTACGCACATGGCCACACAATGGATACACATGCACACATAGAGACACACTCTGAAGGCAGACACAAAGACAAGCACTGACACCATCTGATATTGCAAAACTGTCACGCCTACGCAAAACAGACAGAAAAATACTGTAAGACACATATCTGTGATCCCATATCATCCCTATATGGGCATTAATTAAAGTAAGTTGGAAAAACAATGCTTCCAAACTATCCAAGCTGATTTATTTATTTATTTATTTTAAATAGTGAAAGCCCTTTTTCTACGTTTTCTGACAGCAAGTAATCCCTGGTAGTGTAGCTTCTGTCGGTTGCAATACAGTTAACACCACTAAAACAAACTGAAAAATGTAAATAACGAGTGAATAACATGAAAAGAAAGTTACTTTTATTAACAGTTTGTTATACAGAGACTTAAAGCTGGAAGGAGTGAGGACAGACAGTAATAAATAACAAGAAGAGACTCGTTCAAGCTGCCCATGGCCAATGTTGCACCACAAGAAGAAGAAAGCTGAGACAGCGAGTCCAAAAAACACTTGGAAAAAAAACAGATATTTCATGTTGTCCAATATTTGGAAGACTTGCTGACTGTCTGCTCAAATATTGCCCCATGGCTGTTGGGCTTGAGAGAGGAACAGAGTGGCAGTGAGACTGACAGTGAGATCTCTGTCCGAAGCCAACACTCTGTTTATCCGTCTGTCTGTCTGTCTGTTTATCTGACTGTCAAATTATCCCTCTCAGCAAACAGCTCACCATGAGCTGAATGTAAATAACATCGTCGACGTGGGTCACGTGAGGCGGCTGGTTGGCCTCCTCTCTGGTCAGCTGAGCCAGGCCACTCTCAAAGGAAACACGCTTGGTTATAGTTGAAGTGGTGAACGGGTTTTCTGAGCAATGTTTAGGATATATATTTTTTTTAAATGTTGTTGATGATGTGTTGCTTGAATCGCACATTCATTGCGTTGCAGGTGCATTGCTCGAAGTGCATATATATGTATTTAAAATACCTATATTGTAAATACAGATTTACGAAATGTGAAAGTATGCACATTGTACAAATTCATGATGAGAGTTTTAAACCTTCGTGCGAATTGTCGGCAGTTCCTAACATAAAAGGCCCTTGAGGTCTTTGAGGTTACAATTGTACTTAGGTTTAGCCCACTGGGTAAAGGTTGGGGTTCTGCATATGACTGTGATGGTTAAGGTTTGGTTAAAATTATGTAAGTCAGGGTCCTCACAAAGATAGAACAACAAGTGTGTGTTTTTGTGCGCACGTCCGTGTACATATGTAAATGTGTTTCCTTCCCCTCGATGGTCTCACCTGAACATTATGGGCTTGTTCGCCTGCCATTTCCCCTCAAGACACAGTGTATGCAGTGAATTACACAGGTTAGCACTGTGAGTGACAGAAGCTTTCATTAAAATCAGATCATCCCGGATGAAAATATCCCGTGTTGAAAATCTGATTCCATGCGGATTATACAGCAAATACACAGCAAGCCGACATAAACAGAGACATATCAGTGCACTGAATACTCTCATCATTGTCAGAATGATCTCTCTTTACATCAAAAAACCAGCACCAATGTCTCTCTCGTCAGCTTTCGACGTGAATGTTTTCAATACGCAGCAGTGTGAATGCCTTTACAAGTGACAGACGTGGATTAAAATTTTTTATACTTGAAAAAATTCTGTGGTATCCTGCTAGATGTTTTTTTGTGTATATGTACTAGATGAACATGAAATGCACATTCGTTTAGCGTCAGGAATAGTTGCTAAGGAGCTCGAAATTGACCAAATGTCTCGCTAGCTCATCGCTGTTTGTCTTGCTCAGTGTCCCCAACGTGTTCGGCAGGAAAAGGTTTAGAGGCGTGTAAATAAATACACTTTCCAGTCACTTTCAAAACCAAGAGGAGTTTCCATCCACGGCCGTTGTGAACACCTCAGTTTAAACAGTTGTAACAGCCAAACGGCCTCTCAAGGTTTGACTTACACCACATGGCAAGGAGAAGACACTGTGCACATGTCAGTCTGTGACAATGATTACGTTAATAAAGTCGCTCTTTAAATGTTAAATACATGGAAAAGTGTTTTACAAATTTCGATTGAGACGGATTTGAATGATTCAAGACAATACGGTTTTTCAACAGTCAGTCGAGTGCCAGTATCCAACCGAGATGATAACTGAGATATCACTTGTGGAAAACTCTTGGTAATATCACTGAACAATAACTTTTGGAACTGTGATTTGAACAGTACAAAGCACGCCTTTGTGTATGCAAAATATGGTGCTATAACACGCTTGTCACAATGACAAAAGACAAAAGTCAGCACTCTAACAGAAGGGAAAAGGCATTTCTCTGTAGATTTCCATGCAAACCGCAGAAGATGACACATTTGCTTCATTTTGGCATTATCGCCTCTCACAGGATCCTCTGAAAGAGAAAAACATTATGCAGTCTGCACGACTCCGCTCCGAGACTCCGAGAGGCAGACAGAGAGATGGTCAGAGAGGGTGAAAGGAGAGAGCGAAAGACTAGCACGAGCCAAGGAGACAGCACTTTGACTGAGGCCTGAGACCCGATGCCACCCAGAATGTGTGCCAGGAGGCTGAAAAGGGGCAGAGAGAGAGGGACCAGCATCCGACCACTTCATAGGAATGAGCAGGATGTTTGGACACAGCTCTGTACTTAACAAACACCACTGGAGCCGAAATCCTTCACTGCCACCATGTCAAGGCCGACCTGCAGTATTGGCCCAGACAAAATATATGGATGTCTGTGTGCTGGACTCACCGTATGTACATCAACAGACTCTATTTACCAGTGAGACTAATGGCAGGACTTGTCTGTCAGTGTCTGCACATGATTATGTTTGATTATGCGTCTCAAAGTATATATATATAAATATATATTAATAAAATATAGATTTTGATTTGGAATGTGTCGGTATGTCCACGTATGGGTTTCAGCGTACGTTTATTTATGTGTATGTGTGTAAATGATTGAGGAGGAGAAAGGTGGCGTGTGGAAAACTAGTCTTGCTCGGAGCTGCTGCAGCCTGAACCTGTGCGGCTGCCAAAGAAAACTGTGGTCGGAAGAGTCTGCTAATAGAGCATGAGGCATGTCACCTGAAACTAGAATCATCTGAAACCCAGAAACCACAGCAGGCAGGCATCTCTGCGGTCCTCTATTAAAGGGCCGCCAGAGGCCCTGGGTGTGTGCCACCCTCCCACCGTGGTCCTCCCATTAGCTAGGCCTCTTCCGTTCGCGTGCCCAGCTGCACCATGGGACATCTAGTCGTGTTAGATGCGTTATTAACGCCTGTTCCAATGCCTGAGCTCACCTTACCGCAGTTTCCCCAGGAACAGTCGTCATGTGGAGAGGAAGACCTGGTGAGATCCTCCTAAACTGCACTTCATCGTATTCATGCTACAGATTAACAGAATTACGGCACATCACGTCCAACACGCTTTTAATGACATGGCACGTTTAACTTGCACACTTAACACATGCTCAACCAACCACTGTCATATCATTGCTTCTGCATGTATACATGCTATGATAGACTCACCGGCCACTTCGTTAGGTGCATGAGTGAAAACAAATGCATTCTAATATAACCGACCTGCACCGATCTCCTAGTACTACAACCCACAGCCTCCAAGTTCAATCAACTGCTCTCTCGTTTATTGTAAACAAACCTTCGAGGAGATTTAGTGCACGGCCGTTGGAGCAGAATGGATTCGTTTTCACTAATGTACCTAATGAAGTGGCCGGTGAGTGTAGATAGAGTATCTCCGCTTGGGCGTGGAGTTAGACCTGTCAGATCTAAGTCTGTGCGAAATAAAAGTGTACGTGTGAAGGCCAGATAACGTATCCATAGACTGACAGACCGTCTTCTCATCAAAGTCAGATTTATTTCAACAATCACAGACAAAAACTTTATGTTTCAGTTCAAGGGCTCTTTTTTAGTTGTAAAATAATATTTCAGATGAAAAGGACAAGCCCGTTCAGTGTCAGTGGGCTGTAAAATCAAAAGCCGTCACTTCAAAGTGCCATTTTTCCAGTAGCTGTTTATTGAATCAAGTATCTCCACCAGGCTCCATCCTGCAGAGCGAATGGAACTTCAAATACCTTTTTTTTTTTTTTATGTCACACATTGAGTTGATCGGTTGAGGAATGCCTCCGTTTTGACAACGGAAATTACCGCTTTCTTTACCTTCTATCGACGCGTAGAAATCACACGTTTCCGGGCAAAAAAACTTCTTAGAGGCAGGAATGCACACATCTCATCTTAGCACAGGTGCAATAAAATGTATCCCCGCTGCAACAGTAGCAATTTGGTGACAGGCTGTGGGTGGCGGGGAAGACGAATCATGTCAATGGCAACCATTAAAAAGGACCACACACTCTCCAGTCACCGGCGAGACATGATGGATGATTATCTCAAGGTGTGACAGGTGCTGCGATGGTGGGGGAGCTCTCGCTATCCTTCCCATTCTGCCCCCCGCCCCCTCCCCGTCCTCCCCCCTGTCTTCCTCTGCCTCTCTCAGCGTATCTTGGTCAATGCTTTAACACCCCACTAACATGACTCTATTGACACACTCCAGATAGCGTCTGGTGGCTAATGAGTGTCTGAGTGCCTCTCTCTCTTTCTCTCTCTCTCTGTTTCTTTCTCTCTCTGCTCCTCATCTCCCTGTTATCCTCTTTTCACTGTCAGAGCAGTAGAGTCAAACCTATCTCACACACAAAGCCATTAGAGTTGGTTGGTCTCTCTCTCTCCCTCTCTCTTTCTCTCTCCCTCTCACACACACACACACACAGGAAAAAAAAAACATGAGAAACATACACAGATGTTTCGAAACAAAGCTCATGAATAAAAATCATCACCATATAGTGTGATTTAAGTACTATAACAGTATGCATAATTAATGCTTTTACTACTCAGGAGTATCTTTTCATTCAAGACTCTTGAGGCAACAAGTTTGTGAGCGCTGTTTTTTTTTTTTTTTTTGTCTGGATCACTCACAAACCAGGAAGTTTGTGCAGTCTTTAACATCTGACCCCAGACAAGAATAAATCACTATGTACTACATCTTCCCCAGTCACAGAGAGTCACGGGAGTTTCCCGAATGGAAAATTAAAAAATTTTTAGGAAGTACGAGGGCAACAACTCCCTTTTTTTTTTTTTTTTTTTTTAAATCTGATATGGCATTTCTTTCTTTCTTTCTTTTTTTTTTTAATGACATTTCCGATTGCACAATAATATTTGTACTATGATAAGTCTATTGGGAAGCTAAGTAACATTTAAGAGACAGCTGTGGTTTATCACATGCCGTGTAGGATGGAGGAGATTTAGGCTGACAAAACCAGTCCACCGCTTTCAATCATTGTGGTCTGAAAAGTAGAGTAAAAGGCATTTGGTTGGATTAGAGGCCTTGTCGGAGGAAATAAAACTGAATATCTTTCCATTTGGTAGTTGGTTGGTTTTTAATTAGTGGCAAGCTTTCAACACAACTTTCATCCGAGTGTCTTCTTCAGAAGAGTTTGCCGTAATCTGCAAGTTTCCCTGACGCCCCAAAGTGTGTGGCAAAATGTCTGTGGAGATTCTCAGTCGTCCAGGTCATGGCATGTCTGCGGCTCATTGGAAGAAGCAACCTGCAGATGTACCATGGCCGCTTGCTTTTGTTTTAGCTACGTTTTTAGATATACGTACCTTGACCTGGATGACTGTTTCTGCAAATGTGTGTATCCCTGCTTGTTTCATAATGAGTCCAGCCACCACTTTGAAATGTTTAAGATATAATATAGCAACATATGACCTTGTGACATTTCAGCTGGCTTCTATGAGGGCAAGAGGTAAGTGCCAAAAGAAAATGGCAATTTGAAGTGCACTGAATCACAGACCTAAGGATCATTTAGAAACGATTCACTAAATCATTGACTATTCATCTTATGACAAAATAAAATTATACACAACGTCTTTACATCTGATGCAATTTCCATTAAAGATCTGCTTTCCAAATTCAAATTCACATTTCTTAACTCAAATTGCTTAAAGAATTCCGAGCCACTCAGCCCTCAGTGTCGACTGGAAGGTAGCCATCCCCCTCAAGGCTGCCAACAGTGGGCTCACAGTCTTCGGCCATGTGGCGCCATGCCTTGCTCATTTTCTCTGCCAATGATCAAGACACATTCTCCTCGCTTGGTGAAAGATTTGCAAATCATGTCATTTGTGTAAAACTACCAAACATCCAATTTAACACATTCAGCTCGAACAGCAGAGGTCTGGAGAAATTTAAACTGGTCAAATTTTGCCAGGGCACTGTTGGCATCTTGGCTCGACTTCCTATTTTTTTTACAGGCGAACGTTGCTCTTAACTCTTAGTCATTTTAAATTCTATCTAAAAACTTTTGTCTTGATTTAATTTGTAAAGTTGCATCAAGTTTTACTGTAAAAAAAACACAAAATAACTTTTACGGACACTTGGATGTTTATTCTTGTCTGTCACTTAAAAATGTCAAATGGATACAGATGTTTAAATTGTCCTCAATGTTCATTGCTGTTTTATTTTTCCTCATCTGCTGTTTCAGGTGAGTTTTACCCTTGAGTTAACAGGTGATACAATTGTTCAATATGTAATTGTTAGGGTGTTGTGGTTGAAACTTACTGTATGTGTGTTGTGTATTTTTTAAAATTAATTTCAGCGGCAAACCTTGCATTATTTAGACTCCATTAAGTGTAACAAATATCCGTCAAAACTGCACTCAGATCTCTTAATGTTATTTTCCCTTTTTCTTGCTGCATTTATGAGACGTACTCCGCGTTATTTTTCTGTTTTTATCTTTTAGCTGACATCTGAAAATGTCATGTCAGAAAATCACCAATGTCTCCCTTTTTCAGTCTCTGTCAATCTCAAGTTTAAAGTTGCACTGAAATGAACAAATAATTCAAACCTCTAATTATACAGCAAAAAAAAATGTGAAGTAATTGCGATGCCCTATTTTGAAAAAAAAGAAACAAAAAAAAAAGCAGAAATATGAAAACAGCCAATTAACATGAAGAAAAGACCAAAAATAACACAAATAAATACAATACGTTCATTAGTCAATGTTGAATAATGGCTTTTAAGAAAAAGAAAGTGTTAATCCCCAGACAATAAGATCCTTCTGATACCTTCATTAAAGACTTCTTCCCGGCACTGTATGCTAATGAGATGTCTTAGTCATATTATTATTTGGAAAGAGAATATTTTAATTTCCATCTCCTGAGTCTCACAAGGAAGAACTGGAGGTATCTCAGACTAGGGCCTGTCATCCATGGACATGTATTTAAGTGTGATATACGGCTGAAGTATATATGACACATGATGCTCTTAGATGACCCCCTCTTTATGTGTAAAATGATCACGCACGTCAGAGAAAATGTATTTTATTTTAATGTCACATGCGACACCTGTGCAGTAATAAAAAGACCGCTCACTGCGCTTTGATTTATTACTGTAAAAATGTACAGTATGTAAAAAAAAAATGATAGTAGCGATTCCTCCATGGCTACCGGTTGGATTTAAGCCATGAGGACAGACTGTGAAATAAGCAGGGCCCCCCACTCCCCACCCGACCCTTCCCCCTGGGCTGATGGTATCTTCCGCACTATATCAATTTCACTGTTACTGCCCAAATTTCCAGGCTCTGTGAAATGGTCCAAATAGCGTTACAAATGGCGAGAGATAAAAGGGTTAAACTAATTGCAGTTAGATAGTAATAAAAGTGATTCGTTTTATTCTATGTCTACTATGCACGACTGTCTGCGCTATATCCTCAATAATACCCAGGCTGATTAAACTTTTTCCCTTGTCTGTTTCATTATTAAATAAAACATAGCCCTATAAGACACAGCGCTGTTTCCTATCTCAGTAGACAGAGAATTCGACATGCTAATTTTGAATTATCACACTTACAGTAGCGCCATATACTCAAAAGATACATGCCTATAACTATCTTTCTCATTCTCTAGTTAACAAATCCTATTGTGTTCTTGGGTTTTTAAATCAGTTCCGCTAACAAGACGTGACCAATCTCGAGCCACATGCGTACATACATCCATTTCAACCACGCGATATGCTGACACGGCACTGATTTTCTTGGATGAAGACATTTCACTGCGTTTTATCTTACGTCTTTGTTCAAAGGAGTCCGCTGAATGTCTAGGACGATATTGGAAATGATAGCTGTCATCCAACTCTGCACGTCAGTGATTCGAACTAAAAAGAAAAGGAAACAGAGGAACTGACTGTGTGGCGCGCAGCTCATGCATTACCTTGTAACAACTCATTTTCTGCACATATGCTTTTAATACATGCTATAGCAACAAATGGCAGTAAACGGCGCTGATTTATTATTTTTTTTTTTAAGTCATTTTGCCCACGTGTGTAATTGCCAAAAACTCCTTCGCCTCCCTGACAGGCAAATATTTTGTTTGTAATAAATGTTTGAAGCAAGAAAAAACACAGACTGTATCTAGATTATTTAGAATCATTTGTGAGTGACAGGAGGGGCCTGTAGGTCTTTGGGCAAACAAAGCCTTAGCAACCTGTGCCGCACACTGTGCCAGTGCTGTCGGTGTTTATGTAATGCTGGGCAAAAATCCATTATGTCAAAACTCATTTCCTGCACAAGAAAACTAAACAGGACCTGTATAAAGAGGGAAGAGAAAATGGTGAATATTGCACTTTGAAAAATTGATTCAGCTTCCCAGACCACTGCTGAGTAATGAGCTTGAGAGACACGACTGGGTGCTGTTTAGATAACATCCAGGTAGTACACTGTGTCTGTGCAGCACTCATTAGTGTTGGTGAGGACAAAATGTGGGGAAAACAACACATTACATGTGATCGCCAAGTTATCAACGGTATCGGAAAAAGAGAAAAAACAGAACTTCTCTCTCCTTTTATTGGGTTTGATACGCCTGCTGTAGATTAAACTTTTTTTTCTTCTTGGTTTTGTTTTTTTCCGAACATTTTTAGTCTAATTACGATATTTTAGCTAAGCCTTGTTCTGACAATTAATGAAGTTAAAGTTTGCTTCTAATCCCCGGCCCCACAACAAAGGAGCTGTCACATCGCAAGCATTTCAAGAACTTACCCACCTCAAATAAACTTTTCGATAGTTCCCCAAACAGAACTAATGACCTTGAAAGGAGAGCAAATTAGCAAACATACAGAGCCATCTGTGTGCCCCGCAGGCAGGCGAATTATTCCGTCTTTGCCAAGGTAGTGTAATGAAGCTCGTACATTTTACATGCAAATCTCTGCCTAATCTTACTCTTCTCCCTGCCAATGTCTCCACCAAATAAATATATAAAACCCAATTATGATTTAATTAATAGAAATCTACCGTTCCGTGGAATTGCTACTTTGGCTGGGTCGACTCCACGAATTGGGCATATTAGTTGCACCGTTAAACCACTATGTGGCTTCACAGTGAAGCCTCATCAGCTCTTGCTCTTCAAACAGGCCCCCCGGGCAGCATAGAAGGCATCCTGAGGTCTAAGCACCATAAACTCACCGACCCTTACAGTCAAAGCAAGAAAAACTGCCGGGGTACTGCTGTCATTCGTGCTTGAGTCCCCCTCTCCTTTTTGCTCTCTATTGTTGATGTGCAAAAAGTTACTCACACTATGGTGACCTCCAGAGAGCTCTGAATCCGGATCACTTTGTGTGTGTGTTTGTGTGCGTATGTGTCCGCCCTCTCGTTCTCTGTCAAGATGAAGAAAGCGGACATGCTTCATTAGCCTCCCAATGGCAAGGTGTTATTAGAGCAGCCAAAATCCCAGACACTGTTTTGTTGTCTCCTGTCCTGCCACACGGAGGACTTCAGACTCACAGCTGCACACAAAACCAATATGCACACACAGCAATTTAAAACTTTGTTTTTATGTCCAGAGTCACTGAGCTCGAGTGAAGTCCGCTCCGGCTCAGACTGCCTATTTCAATCTGCATGACTCATTCACTCAATCAGATGCCAGATAGGCAGCTCCTCCAGACCTCTTTGGTTTCGACCCTAAATGAGTCAATCAGTCATTTGTTCCTGTTCCAACTTCTTGACGACGCAAATGTGACTCAAATGAAGCCCCCACCCCACCCCCCTCTCTTTTGCAACCTAACACACACACACAGGTGCAGTTGACATACTGGCAGCACACACACACACACACACACACACACCCACACACATGCTGAAGACACATAGCACATTGGCGTACACTGTACACGCACAGTTCTGAGACTCACAGAGGCACATGTATGAGTTTTTATACTCCATGCTATCACACACATACACAAAGTTTTTCCTCTGGAAGTCATCCACTAAGTGCTTTAGATTTGGCGGCCGCTCCTGTGTCCCCACTGATAGGAGGTCATACACCAGCTTAGCACCACTGAACTGACTTCTGTCATGCCAGTCAAGTGTCTGCCCATTAAAGGACATGCCTTTGTACCCTGTTCCCCTGTCCCGTCCTCCGTCCTTTTCTGATCTGACCTCCAGACCCCCTGCCCTGCAGCCTAAATGACTGGATTTCCCTACAGGCCGAGACGGGCAGGAGATAATGGCCAACGTGGCAGGAGCCTAAAAAGGACAACACCGCGCTACACTGCAAGAAAGGACACTGTTGTCTGCATCGGAAATCTTTAGTGTCACTGCAAGATGCATAAAATCCTGACATTTCATGTCGGAGGATAGGATTCATCTCCGTCTGACGGTATAAGCTTTGACTTTAGAAAGGCTCATGCGCCGTTCCTGATATCTGCTACTGTCTCTCCTGGTAAACAGCATGTAGGCAGAAAGACAAAGACACACACATTCCTTCTTCATTTTATCTCCCTCTGAATTGTTCTCCCTCTTTGACAGTCTCTGTCATTCCCTCTCAGCTTTCTCTTCATTGCGATTTCCCTCTTTAACTCTCACCAGGTGTGTAACCTGCCTTTCATTCTCCCCTTTTTTTTCCCCGCTGCCTCCTTCCCTCGCTTCCCTCTGTCTCAAGAAAGGGATCCAATGACTGATACGGAGCGATTCCTGGGACTGTGAGGATTGCAGAGCAGCTATCTGGGCCTTTCAATCTCTTCACTGTGGAGGACGATAGCAGGATCCTAATGGGCCTGTTCTATCAGCGAGCGGCTGGTTCCTGCTCTGGAAGGAGACAAGGAGAAAGAGAGGGAGACATATACAGAGAGAGAGAGAGGGAGTGTGTGTGCGTATGTGTGTGAGACTGATCGTTCTGACGCCTCCATCTGATAGCACTCGAGAGGTCCCTTGTCAAATGATACAGCACAGGCTCCCGTCGTTCTCGTTTCTCTGTTTTTCTTTCCTCTTTTTATTCTCTTCTTTCTTCTTTTGTCTCTTTTGAGTTCATATGCTTGCCATCCTGAAATGTGCGTTTTCCATCGTGTGGGCACAGCAATCCTCGTTCCTCTTTCTTTCTACGTATCTCTTAAAAAAAAAAAAAAAAGAAAGAAATCCCATCAATTAAGGATTATTTTACAGCACCTACATATCATATCCACATTAAATCCTTTTAATTAACAGCTGCAATGTTTTCTGAGGGTGCAAACACTTAACAGCAACAAATAAATAAATAAATCGGCACCCATCATTCTGTTAAATTCACCATTACACCTTTCCCATTTTAAGTGTAATGCTGTAAATTTTAAATATCCTATCTGTATCCCCACTGCAGCACAGAGACAGCTACTTATCCCCCATAAACACCTTCCACCCACTCTTTCTGTTCTCACTTTGCAGCAATTATTAGGAGCTAATAGATTTGCAGTGTTGCCATTCGGTGATCCAATTACTAGGATCTCCATTAGCAATTAACTTCTAGCTAAAAATAACAATAATGCCAATTACATGCACACTTAATCACATAATCAGCATATTCTGTCACTACACAGTTATTGTGATTACCTCTATGTTTCATGAATTGCCTTGCCAGAGGGACGAGAGCACACATCAATGACAATTTTGATTACATGAGAATTACAAATGCAACATCGTATGCCGGGATAATGAGTGGGCCAGAGAGGCCATTCTCTGGTTCCTAAATTGATTTCTGGGGATGACAAAAGGAGATGGGGTTTGGTTTTTGTAAGTGGATGGACTGTAAATTAATTGTGAGCACTAAGCTGACAAATGTTCATAGACAATCAAGCAGTATTTTCATATTTCTCTGATTTTGTTTAGCTACTCACATTGCCAGTCTGTTCATAAAATGTGCTTTCATTCTTGCCAGAGTTTGGGATACAAGATGGCTGGAAGAACAGCATCCAAAATATACAAGGGAAGTTAAAAAGCTCCAGTTCTTGTAGAGGCAGGCGTCTATCATCTTACTGTGTATGCGACAGAAATATGGTGTGCTTTTATTTGTTTTAGTGTACCACTATACCAAACGTGTACCATTTATATAATATGATGAAATTTAAATAACAACTCTAAATATTTACTATTTACTATTAGTTCACTGCAGGTTCTCTCCATGCCTCAAATTTTCACCATGAATCCAACGCAAAAACCGAATGCAACCTATCTTTTTATCTTTTATTCAATGTCCAGTGTTGTTCAGTAATTCAGAAACCCAGTATACAGTTGATTATCGTTCATTTGTGTGTTTAGCGTTCATTTCAGATGGGAGATGTTTTAAAATTAGTCACTTTGCCTTTTTGATCATCTTCCTTTTGAAATTACTACTAGCATGGCGCTATTCTCCAGTTCACTGGCTAAACTGTGGGATTAAACCGTCTTTATGAAATAGATTTTAATATTAATGTGTAAGTGTGAAGTTTTAATAAAGAAAGGTAAAAACTCAGATATAATCTCCGCCTAATCTTCTCTTTCCTCACTGACTACAGCGAACGGGCATAACATTATGAGCAAATTCCGATATTCCTATAATATTGTCTCGAACTTATCAGAAAATGCACATGGGCCTTCTCAGGGTGTCCTGTGGCAAGAGAACGCTGTTAGCGGGGGCCTTTGGGGCCAATGGGCTGAGGCCTCTGTGGATCTGGCTTGTTCCAGTACATCCCAGAGATACTTGATCAGTTTGGGATCTAGTGAGGCCTGGTCAACACCTTGTGCTGTTTTTCATGTTTTTTGAGTTGTTCGTTGTTTGTGTGTGTAGCCACAAACGACGTAAGATTTAAATAGCTGAATCCAAAATAACAGGTAGTGCAGTTCTAGATAATTTGCGGTTTTGTAAAACAGACACGTGCTATTTTACGTTCTTAGCAGTTTAGTAGTCATATCCGTTTGTGCCAAACAGGATGTATTTGGTAAGCTACTTCGCATTAACAAGTGTTACAACATTTTTCAGTTGTTGTGCGTATGCAGTCTATTTTCTGGGCCTTTGACGTAACTGGAGTCCTAGCGATATACGTCTACTGCACTGCAGTTAAGATTAAACTGTGAGAATCAAAGATTTTGTTGCTGATTTGCTACGGAATTGAAATTTTGCTGATCAATCGATGTGCAAATTTCTGTAAAGTTTCTGTAAAGTATAATTTTACGATTTATTCATTTAAAAGTAGATGTAGTTGTGTTTTTGTTCTGTTTAATTTCAGTTTGGGATTAATTAAAGTTTTTAAACCATACATACTTTTGCTCTCAGTAAGGTATTGCACAGAGGGTTGTTTTTTTTCCATTTTCTAACTCTCTTCGGTGGATGCCCCTCAGAGACCGTTTTGATGCTAATCTGGTCCACCATGGGACATTCCCTGTCTACTTCCCAACAGTTTACATTCTGACCACGTGGTGCGCTGAAGTGACCTGGTGCTGTAGCTGAGAAAGGCATGAGAAGATCAGGAATGCTGGTGGCCTATCCAAAAAGACTATGGAAAAATCGTTGTCACGGGGTCTCATGCACTGACAGTGTGCTTGTTCTTTAAGATTTTTCTTGAAACTCTCTGGTGACCTTGTGAACTTTAGTTTGGGCCATTTATTAAACATGTAATTACTAGATAAGGGCATGCAGTGAATATAATGTTCGTTTTCTGCTTTTCGTTATCAGGCTTGTGTCAGCTTTGAGTACCGCCTACCGCCTATGCAGGCCACACACACACAGGGGACATCGATTTACTGTATGATGCCTTTTATGGGTATAGAAAGAAAGACTAGGGACTAAATAGCTCAAGGATTCACAAACACAAAGTGCCCATCTTTCTGTTGTTCTGTAGTGTAGACAAGGGTGATAATGTACGAGTATGTGTACTTGAAGGTGTGTGTACATGTGTCCAGAAAGTGTCTCTCTCCAGAAGCCACTGCATGTGTCAGCTGCAGCCATGTGGGGATTCTGGGAGTGAGCCTGGTGTGTCTACACGGTGTCTGGTGTCTCTGCAGTAATGACCAACAGGTGTGTTCTATTGTTAGTGCCTGCAGTGCAATGTACTGATGGAAGAACTGTGCACAACCATATAGGGATGCGAGCATTTGTGCAAATAGGCGTGCGGGCGCATTAGCCGGCATCACAACCTCCAACACTTTTCTTGTCTTCTTCTTGTGGTCTCATCAAAGGCGTGTGATCACAGCACACAAAGCAGATGCCATGTCGGCAACGGCTTTGACCTCTCGCTCGTCCTCACCCTGGGATCAAAAGATACTTAACCGGGACCAAATACGGTTTTCTCCCTAAAAGCGTGGCTTGTTGTTTAAGGTTTAGCTTTGAACACCGTGTGTGAGGTGGTTACAAGCCAGATACAAGCCTGGAAGAAGCCACCAGGGAATGTGTATCATCTGCTTTTGGAATGTGGAGATACTGGGAAAAGCATTCCTGGTGGCAGGGTTTGAATTCCTCCACCCAGACTTGTGTACAGCCAGACCAGTCAACGGTCGCATCTGTCCTAGAGGTCAAACTGTTTGTAGGACATGCTAGAATGCAAACCTGCGTTCACATAATCACAGAGGACCAAACCATGATTGGTGATTTAATGTAATGTTGTTTATTTAAAGAACATATCTTCAGATGAGCACATTCTTTAAACAAACAAGCATCGCCTGTGTATTTTGTAAAATCTGCACATAAAGCCGTCATATTCAATTTACGCTGCCCTTTTTTGTGTGTAATTACCCCATGATAGCACATTATTACGCAAATATACTATATATTTGGTATTTTAACGAGCATTTCCTTCTCTCCTCGTTTTAATGTGTCATATGCCGTCAGTGCCAAGGTGGGTCCACTGTGGTAAGTGCCAGGGAAGCAGGGCAGGGAAGTTGGTTCTGGGAACATTGAGGAAGCTGACACTGAGTAAGCGAGGGGGCATCGAGTTGGAAGTTGCTGTGAGAGGAACAACAGAGGCAGAGTCTGGTGCAGGGCACAGTGGCTGTAAGCTGGTGTGGTGATTTGGCATCATTCAGCCAGAAAGACAGAGAGAGAGAGAGAGAGAGAGAAAGAGACTCTCTCTAAACAAGCAGACTGGACTCTGTAAATAGTAAAAGGTTGTGGTAGACTGCCTCTCTGGTACAGTCAACTTTCCTCTCTGTCTGTGTCTCTCTCTTGTCGCTGACATGTGTTGTCTGCTCTGGACACACTCTGTCATTCAAACCGGAGTTTATTAATAGGGCCTGAGCAAACACAGTCCAGTCTAAAAGTTTCCAAAGGGCTGTGCCGTGGGCTAGAATTTCATAATGGGATAATTACATATATGCATTATTACACATCCTCTTTATTTATCTGTGTTAATATTAGGCTCAGCTAAGAGATGTCACTCATTATGAGTGGCAGTTTGTCAAATTTTCTAAGTGTGTCAGTTTGAAAGTGTTTGATTTGTTTAAATATGAGAAACCGAGGCCTGAACTCTGGTACCGTGGCGATTCAGTTTTGTTGCCCTTCCAAAGGGAGAAGAATGGAGGTATTTAGTAATGACTCTAATAAGGTTGCCGCAATTGATGTGGTTATTAAATCTCAGCCGCCTTATCCATCTACTCCGAAATCACCACTTGTATTTAGTTGATGCAGTTTATTTAAGGAAATGGAAACCTTCAGAAGCATCCACAGGAATCAAAAGAATTTCCCATTTTTAAGAAAGCAGTAGTTTGTTTTTTTTTCACCTCATATAGTACTGGGTTTTGGCCTGAAAATCATTTACCAGCTCCTGTTTCAAATGAAAAGCCTTCTCGTGCACACATTTCATGCTGGATGCATGGTCGTATTAAGTAATAGCAGTTATTTGGTCCGCATCATTTAAAAGTCCAGGTATTCAAAGTATGCATTATTATAAGAAATGAACAAAGTAACCTAATAAAATACCTGCTACTAAAACGTCTGCAACACCCGGGGGAGAGAGTTCCTATGGCAGCTGAACTCCATGGTCTTGTTAACTGAAATTATATGGTGTGATGTCTGAGATTGTGTCTGAGAGGGAAAATGACATTGAAAAGAAAAGAAGAAGAAAGGTATGGCGCAGTAGTTTCCACATGTTGCTGACAATGAGACGCTCCTCCGTCCAGTCAAACCCACAGTCAAAAACGCAGCAAACATCAAAGCCTCTCTGTTTGCATTTGAAGAACTGGAACCATATTGTTACATCCTTTCCTTTGACCCTGAATATGATCTTTGCCACAAAATGAAGGTTGCAGACCATTGTGTCGCCAGCCGCCACAGGACTGACCACTGCCCCCACCCAGACAAACTAGACAATTCCATAAAAGCAGGCTGGATGACTGAGTGAAAGAATGAAGCCAAACTTCCCTGGTGATCCTGGACTGACCCCCAGTGACTGAGATGATTGTGGATCCTGTCTAGACTAGAAGTGCTCTTTGTGAACCCTCGAATCCAAACACTTGCATGCACAATGTTTCAACTGTTACCACAACGACTTGCACCTTGGAGCTGGACTGCCACTTATTACAGATAGAGAGGGATTCTGCAATACGCTCACAGTTTCACTACTTTTTGAAATGTCGTACAGACAATCCAATTTCAATACAGAAGTCATGGATATAGAAACACAGGCCCCATTGTGCACTTGGCTTTATATTTCCTGAAGACTTGCATGTAATAACCTGCAATTATTGCTTTCACATGATCTTGAAAGGTATTAGCAAAATGATACAATACCAACAACTTAAAGGTTAGTTTTGGCACAGTTGTGCTGTAGTCTGTGGTTTACAGTCAGGTTGCAGACAGGGTTGGTTATTAATATAAATAGAGACGTGATCCAAACCATATTGATGTTCATTCAGAGAGAAAAAAAAAACGTCTTTAGTCTTTTTTATTAACATGTGTCCATTTCAAAACTCTGTGTTTTATAGATGACCTTCTGCGAGGCTAAAGAAAATATACATCTATGCTAAACTAGTCAGGCAATCTGAAGGCAAGCTGAACTTTCTTTCAGTTGAGAGTGTATTGTTGACGGCAGGCCAGCAAACATGAGTGAGGTTTTCGCTTTTTTTTTTTTTTTTTTTTTTTCTGAAACAGGGGCAAGAAGCTCTGTCGTTGTCTGACCACAGGAATCTGGCCATCCAGGCCGGTCTCTCTCATGTGGCCCGCCACCACAACCTCATGCATTCCAGAGCGCACAAACATGTTGACCAAACGGGACTCATCAATCCAGATTATTCCAGCACCCAGCTCTTAAACATCCACTCTGTTTTTCACTTGTTTCAGCAAACCACCTGCCCATCGGGCCAATATGGTTCTCATTAAGCTGACATCATTCTCAATTGCCTTTAAGCCACGGTTCATTATTTTCCAGTAAATGTTCACAGTGATAGGTCTGTAATTTTGGGCCTAAACAAAAATTAAAAAAAATACATCTAAATGCAAAATGCAACAGTGATTTGTTCTGCCCTCAATTAAGTCAGATTTTATTAATAATACCGTGCAGATCATTGTGTACTTTTGTTTTCTTGACTATGCACTGATGTAGTTTTGGTTCCAAACGCTACAGTGAAATTCTCCACAAAGAAACCACCAGCCGTCTCAGGCATTGTCAGAACAATTATATTGCGAGTGCAGATGATAGTTTGCACTACAACTAATATAAATATCTCAGATATGACGCTGATTAAGGTTGCTGGATAGGGTCAGCCTTCCTCTATCAGTGAGCATCAAGACCCTGTGATGACTCTCACATCAGGGTGTCTGAGTTCCACCATTCCCATTCTTCTTTCAGTTTGATAGCTAATCAATGAGGGGCCTGGAGGAGGACCAGCTGAGTTCAGACGAACGGATCCTAATTGAATCTGACAATAATTTTCACATATTTCTCTTGCCCTGTCTTACATGCCATTAGCGACATCACTGTGATAATAGTTGCCATGACAGCATGAGCAATGCTCATTAATGACCCGGCTGGTGGTAATGTTCTGGGCCATATTTCCCTTTCCTCCTTCTCTTTCTTTCTTTTAAACCTTCTATTAAACCTTTCACCACAAAAACACTGTGCTTGAAATCATCTGTAATATCTTTCCATTATTTTCCTAAAAAGAAGGAGGCGAGAGAGGAGATTTTTCATTTGATTTATTCCTCTGCTGAGACATTTTCTGTAACGTGAAATAATTACAATCAATAAAGTTTAATGAAAATTTCTTAAAATAAGTGGTTTTGGGGTAATGCTTGCTGTTGATGTAATTCACACAGGACAGTCTTCGCAGCAAAGTGTCGCATGTGGACAACAGCCTCCATAAGGATTCTATTCTTGTGCTCCAAGCGCAACAGAGCAAAGTCGACGCAAAACAAACATCTGCTGTGGACAGGCCTGTGTTTTCAGTGTGGTCTGGAGCCGCTTAACGAGAACTGTGGACAATTTCCCAAGAGGCTTGGAAGGACAAACACCTCCTCTTCTGCTAAGGACAAACGTTTCTGGAGGGGGCTGTGTCGTCTGCACTTGCTGTAAACATGAGGGTGTCAGGAACCAATGTCACATGCGACTGGTGGGGGACTTCCGGCATTTAGGGCCAAGTAGGCAACCACAGAGACACTCTGTGGAAAGAAGCAAACAGCTGTACTCAAGACACACACACACACACGCACACGTGCACACTTGCACGTACAGTACATGCTCGCAGACACATGTTAGGACAAACACTGAGACACATGCAATCTGCTCTAAGTCAAATCACCAACACTGTACTAAATCAAAATACATGAAACTTAACGTTGTCTTTTTTGTGGATTTAAAGTATTCTTGTGCAAAGCAGTTACATTATTAGTGTGCATAATGGTGGGCTGCCAGTAAAAAGCAATTACATGTGCTGAATTAGGGAAGTGAAAATGTCTGTTTGTCTGTCCGTACATCATGACTACGTAGTATTAGGAAACCAATACCTTAGAACAAGTTGGACAGTAAAAATATGTACCAATCAGGCCCACCTTCCTAATATTGCGTAGGTCTCCCTTATGTTGCTAGTGAGGGGCCTTTGGGTCCTATGGGCTGAGGAGAGGGGCCTCTGTGGATCAGGCTTGTTCCAGTGCATCCCACAGATACTTGATCAGTTTGGGATCTAGTGAATTTGGAGGCCAGGTCAACAACAACACCTGTTTTTCATGTTTTTTGAGTTGTTCTTAAACCGTTTTTGTGTGTGTGCCTGTGTCAGGCTGCATCCTGATGGGGATGGCTGCTGCCATCAAGGAGTGTCATTGCTATGGGGTGGGGGTGCCTGGTCTGGTCTAGGTGGGTGACACATGTCTAAGTAACATCCACATGAATGCCAGGTCCAAATGTTTCCCAGCAGAACATTGTATTGTCACAAAGTGGTCAATGTCATTTACTTCTCCTGTCAGTGGTCATAATGTTATGCCCGATCAGTGTAACATATCATACAGTTGATATGTTAAAGAACAGTATGGAAAAAGCTCATACATGGCACACTCAGCAAGATGGTGAGTGGACAATACTACGAGCACACTGGATATAAGCGTGGCTTAAATTAATGTAATTAATGCAAAATAAATCTCAAGTAGTCATAATGGTGTGGTTTATAAAGTTCTGATGTTTTTGGAACAGGTTAGCAAACATTTAAAAATGCCTTCAACCACTTTTGAAATGAAAATGTCAACACTTCAGAAAAGCCCGATAAAGAAGACATGCAAACAACAGAGGATAGGAGATTTCTTGCTGCTTGAGTGGATGCACGTTTGAACTCCTTTGTTACAGCAGAGAAAGAACTGGAGAAAAAAAAACAACAAAAAAAAAAAAACATTTTGAAGTTGGCTGACAGATTCCAGTGGTCCTGAGGCTGTTTGACATGCCGCATCCTGGCAAATTAAGGTTAAGGCAAGGTAGATGAAATCTATCAGAGCTTGACTCTGCCTCATCAGATGGAACAAGCAGCTCCAGGGCATCCCTTGTCTCGGTCTTGTCATTACACACGTGCATGCCTGTATGTGTGGAGCCACAAAGTCATCCATGTATGCGCACGCGTACGCGCACGTTCAGCGACTTGTGTACATGGATTTTGTTTGCGTTTGCTGTAGTCCTCGCTCTGCGGATACATACATACGATGTAATTCACATCACTCATTGTAGTGCCATGACAAGGGAATAAAAAAATAAAAAAAATGTGAATTTTTTATGTCAAGACTGAGAAACATACAGCACTAATTAATATCACTACACCCAACAGCACAGCTCACTAAAAATATTGCAACCACAAAACTACATTTCTTTTAAGATGCAATCTCAGATCCCTATTCTATGGCAAGTTTGTTTGTAGAAGTGTTTCATCTCTCTGGTTCACCGTATCCTCATTTACTGCTGCCGCACGCTCTGTACAGATAATGGAAATATAATGATAAAAGATACAACGAGACGTTCCCTGTTTAAGAGGTGATACAGCAAGTGCACGTGTAAGTGAAGTTACTGCAGGCGACGTACTGAGTGTGCTCGCCTTTCCCGTGTAGTAAATGTGAGTCACAAAATGCTGTATGACTAAGAATATAATAAAGGATAAAACATAATTATATGAAGAAAACAAAATAACACTAATGATGTATTCACACAGGCTTGTCATACCCCCTTCCCCCCCAAATTCATACTTGAATGCACAAGTTCACGGAACGCACGTAAGAACCAAACTGCATATCCCTGATGTCTGCAGCATCTCAGGAAGTATTTCGACACTTCTTCCTCGCTGCAGAGCAGCTGGACAGGCTGCCGGGCCTGAGAGGGGGATTCCAACACAATCAAGCCATTCGAAACACGTTGTAGGTTGTGATCGAGACAGACATAGAGGAGAAAAAAAAAAGACAGTCACACTCCAAACCTAACACACCACAACCTCCAGTATGACAAAGAGCACACTTCCCCTTACTGTAAGGCTCTTGTACCATTAATACCTAATACACCACCACCAACCCTCACAGATAAGCCACTAATACCACCCCCTGAAAAAAAAAAGGAACGAATATTCTTTTGTTTAATGGTACGTTTTATTTTAAGATTAATCAGCTTCCCAAAAGGTTCTTCTTCTTCTTCTTTTTTTTTTTCTTGAGTTGCACGCTAGTCTGATGTAAAGTAATTGTTTAAGCTTAGCTCAAGGGTCTTTTGTCTTGACTGGTTACAGTGAATAAACCACTCCTACAACTGTGCAGGATGACAGAATGAGGACGAGAGTGGAGTAAAGGTTTGCTCTGCTGCAATTACATAATTTTGTGTTTGTGAATGAGGATCTGCCCATTTGCACGCTGCTAACATGTAACATGGCGGAAGCCTAAATTTGTTGGTGATCAAAGTAAACAAACATCTGTAGGTGCAGTAACAGTAGTGCTCAGGGAGAAATAGCAGAAGCGCCGTTAAAGAGGCCGTGCTACTTGGATTACTTAATCTTTGCCTCCTGCTGTCCTCCATGGTTTTGCAGTGTATGACTGTACCACAAACAAAAATAATCCCTTTTAAATATTTGAATTTTTCAATGTTTTAATGCCAATTTCAGGGACAAGGATTATGTATACTGTACTCTACGTATTTTTAATGCATATCTTCTTTGAACACATCTTAATGCTTCACAGCGCCCCGATCAGAAAAACCTCAGGAATTCATCACTTCAGTCTCTCTTCATATGCTGCGTAAACCATTTACATGTAATTCAGCCTGACTTTTAAACTTATTAAGTACACAATGTGACATCAACATTATTCTGCCTTTACAACTTTGAGCCTTAGTGAAAGAGAAAAGTGTTTTTTATTTAAATCGCTTTCTCTTTCTTTATTCTTATTTTTGTAACGTGACAAAAGCTGTGTTATTATTGCGTTGCCAGCACAATCAGTACCATCCCTCCCGTGTCTCATCAGTAGCATTTGTATGCATGGCCACATGGATTTCAAATTTGTAACTACAGTGTAAACTTCATTAAGCCTGACATAGCCGGGGATGAAGAAAAGTCTAACAAAAGGCATTCCCATAGAATACCATACGCGCATCCCATTTGACTGTCTTTTGTTTAAGTGAGCAAATTAAATATCAGGGCTAAGACAGGAGCAGCACAGTCAGTTAATTATGTCTAATAAATCTTGGTCCAAATTGCCCTCCAGGGGTGGAAACGGCTGCCGGGGGATGGAGGAACCGAAGTGGCACTTTGGTATTTGTTATTCTACCTTTAACAGATTACGCATGCTGACTTGTCATCCCTCATCCGGTTGGGCAAGTGAAGTGAAGGGAGAACGTCAACACGCCGTCGGTCACTGCTTCTGTTTGGCTGTAGCCTGGGGGTAACGCGCACTAATCAGCATCCAGCAAAATGCTCTGTAATTGGCCGTGTTTACTCTGTTTTAGCATGATTGCATGCCTGATTGGATTGTCGTATCCCATTTGAGGAAAAAGTGTCTCCCACTTATTGTGTATGAGTTTGTGTGCACGTGGGTCTGTGTGCATTTTCATGGGTGTGTGTAAGTGCGGCTTGAGATGCCTGCCGTACAGGATTTCAGCTGAGGTGGTGAAAAAGAGCTTATGTGGTCGTTGTTGGCTTTTTTTTAATGTTTTTTCTCAACATGCTGATTTTGACCGTTGACTCTCGGCAGACGATACAGATTTTGGAATTTCATGCCGTGTATTTGTGCTCACAGTGGAAAATCTGCTTCCTCTTTTCTCCTTCCTTAAAATCTCTACCTCAGTTACACTCAGTGCAAAATATGTCACACTGACCACAGAAATGTATCAGAAATGTAAGGAAGAAATAACCCCACATAAATATGGAGAGGTTTCAGGCACACATATGCAGATCGTGTGGGCTCGGAGGCCTGTCCCCTACAGTAGGCTCCCAGAACACTCAGCTCTTTGTGCAGCAGTATGTAAAATGAAACTTGATAAATGTTCACCACATACAGTGGCTCATTGGTGTTCAGGTTTGGGGTTAAAATTCTGTTGAGAGATAGGTATGCGCCGTATCCAACTATGTTTTTGTTGAAGTAAAAACGCGAAGCTGTGGACCTAGCAGCGAGTGGTCATTGTGACAGACGCTCCACAGGCTTATAATAAAAATAGCAAATGAATTTAAAGCACAAGTAAAACTTTCTGTTTCAGCTTTTGTGTGTAAAAACTGACCTTCACTGTTGACCATAAACTTTCCGCTGCCATAAATTTCTAAATAAGCTAATTGCCGGTCTCAGAAAGCGAATAGAAGGCAGAAGCAATACATCTCTGGAGGCTTCCAAACATATTGGTTCACAAGGGGCTCTGAATGTTTTACTCATAACACCCTGTTTTTAGCCAAAACTGATATGTGTCTTCGGGGTATTTTTTTATACCGTCTGTTAACGCTGCATTTGAGAGACTTCTCAGTGAAAACAACTTGAACTGCACCTTTCCAGAGGCTGTCAATGTTTGAATTGGGGGCTATGAAGGGGGATAGGTTGGGGTATAACTCAGACGGGATTTTGCCATGAGGTAAATTGGCAACAAACCAATGATGGAGAGGTGTCATAGCTATGATTTAGAGGTTGGTTTTAGGGGTGCAGTGAGTAACCTAGACAAATTCTTAGAGATCCTGAGAGGGACATAACTGCAGTGGTCTGAACCAAGAGAGCCCAGAATCAGATCAATGAGTAACTTGAGGCCTACAATATAGACAAAAATAGACTCTTGGTATCATCTCTGTTGTAAAGATTGCAGCTACTTTTGGCAATGGTTGTATTGTTTCTATTTAATCTATATATCTATAAAAACATAATTAGCCCTTGTGTTAACCACTACTTTCAATGAGGTATGACTTATACAATAAAAAATGTAGAACAACCAATTAAGAACCATCTTCTTACAATGAAATTAAGACATGTAAGCCAATGAAAATGACTGCACAATAAATCCATAAATGTACAGTCTTGCAGCCGGGAAACTTAAGTAATTACTTAAATAGAAACATGTGGAGTTGGCAATGAAGAGGATTGTTACTGAGTAGGCAAGGGAGAGTATTTACACTCATTATTCAAATTAACCTCGTCCAAATATCTCTCTGGGTCCACTGCATGGCTTTGCTGCAGTCGGGTTGTTTAAAAACTAAAATTATTTCCACTGCTTTCTTCTTCTCTGCTGTTTTTTTATTGTCTCCCGCACCGGCGAAGGTGCCTGCAGGGGTGATTTGCGAAATTACCCAATTTCCCCGGTCACTAACTCTACCTGAGCTGGTGGCTAGCTTTGCTTTCTCGTAATTTCAGAGGCTGCGATCGGAGAGCACTTCCTAATTATAACAATTCAATTTGTTTCATAGCACAGGAGTAATATCCGAGGTCTGGTACTGACCCGAGCCCTGTCCCAGTTATGCTGGCATGGGGTGGGGAAAACCAGTAAGCCACAATGACCAGACTTCTCCAAACATGTCATTCTGAATCCCCTTCATGAGCTGTGCTGAGCCCTACCCAGGGCCCTGTTAACACTCTAAACATTCAGAGTCATAGACCCGTGTCCCCAGCCATGCTCTTTAAACACTTGTTAAAACTTACAGTTTTGCAATGTCAACAGCCTGAGAACGACCCTTCTGGGACTGCTACTGCACTATATGCACAGTGGAACCTCAAAGCAGAGAAGGGGAGAACGAGAGAGAGAGGGAGAAAGACAGTGTGTGTGAGAGAGGAAAGTGATGGAGGGAGGAATAACTTCATACAGTTAGTGTTGCACCTCTGCTCTCCTCCTCCTGTCGGCTTCATGAAGGATCTGATTGAGAGACAGACCAACCCAACTCAGAGCCATTCAACCAAACCGCTCCTACGCCCCTGACCTGCTGTCTAAACCCCCTAAATTAGACTACTGAGACCCCAGGAGCAAGGCTTAAATTACCAGTACCTGTGAAACCTTGGCAGGCCCCGTCACCCTGAATGGAAATGCTGCGCAAATAAAAGCAGGCTGGCCTGTCTACACTCTCTCTCTGCCCACAGATGGATGGTGAAAGGCAACATGAGACTCCATAGCGGAGACTGGAGGAATAGTTAGCGGGTTTCCCTTCTGGCCCCTATAGGTTCCAGCGTCTAGTTTAGTGCACCCCATGGAAAGTCTAGCCCGTCTGAGGAGTTTCCATTGTTTGCCATTGCAGGCTCAGTCAGAAAGAACAAAGCGGGTTGAGAAAGGAAGACGGTACAGTGAGGGAAGAGCAAGAATGAGGATGTGAAAGAAATCAAAATTAAGCAAGAGGAGAAACAGGGGCCACCAACTTTCCATTTTCCATTTTCATTAAAAAATGAAGGACGATTCCCAGGGTTGCTATTTGATCTCCGGGTCAGGTCCTGCTTAGTGGAATCATCCACGTCATCCCACACCTGGGTGACATCAGGGTTTGTTGTCACAATGTTGGTGAGACCTAGACATGCGCTAAGACAAATCATTTTACGCTTAAAGCCATGTGATGCCACTCCATTGCATCATAGCAAATGGAACAATACCAAACCATGCATGTCTGCACACACACGCTCAAGCTGCCTGTTGTCTTTTGTACATAACAGGGTTGAAGGGAGGTTGGAGGGAGCCTGTAGAGAGTGCGATCCTGAGCAGGTGAGATCCTTAGACAGTGTGTGTGCCTGTGTATGTTTTTAGGCACTGCCCATGTATATGGAAGCTGAGAGGAAGAGCACTGGCAGGGGGTAGATTAGCACATACCCCACAGTGTGATCAACAAGAAAAAAAAAAACATTTACTGTGGACTTAATAGCGCAGACTGAAAATTGCCCCTATACTGGGCAGCGAGAAATGGCCACCACTTACATGAAATCTAGTACTTTCTGTAACTTTTCTTTCTTATTAATATTTTTTTTTTTTTTTCCCATCGTGAATGTGATGAAGGAGAAATGTAATTCATCTGTGGATGTGTGAAGACGAGCTTCCTCTCCCTTCCCAACATAAGGTGTCGGAAATAAGAGAAATGATTATGGAAGGAGAGGGGAGAGGAAACTTAATGGGAGGAAATCATTTAGACTTTTCAGTCATTTTAATGTCCTCATGTCTATTTCAAATCATCTCGAAGGGGGCACGCACACCAGTCTGTCACAGGAAAGGGTTTTATTTAATTGCAAACCTGATCAATACACAGCGTCGGGTGCTGTGTTTAACACAATATTTTCTGATTAAAAATCTGAGGGGCAGAATTGAAAAAAAGGCGACGCATGAGTCTGCGCGTGGAGATTGAAGCTATGGTTTGATGCACAGGTGTGCAGGTTTGACGTCACTGGAATAGCAATTGGTGCCGTAATGTCTCACATATAAAACGACCTTATGCATTGTTTTAGAAAACAGCGCAGCAACTGTAAAAGAAAATATACACCGCGGGATCATTTCTTTACAGTATTTTTCACAGGTGCCCTCAAACCTTTCTTGTGCACATTAAGTAAGACGCCCTGAACTGCTGCCTGTGCCTGTTCACCCTGCCTGAGGCCCTGTGTCTTCTAAAGACCTGTTTGTTCACAAGTAGAGCACAGCAGGTGTTTGAGCAAAGTGCAAGGTGGAATTGTGGCTCATTTATTGAAATGCTCTCAATTTCTCTACAAAACAGACAAAAGCTTTCAGACTGGGATGTGCAACTTGTCATCAAGATTGAGCATAACATGCCACCGGTGGAGAGAAACAGGACTGTGACTGTGCATGGCAAAGCAGATTATTCAGCTGCAGATTTTTTTTTGGTCAACAATGTGTTCATTGCTGCGAGGCATTGTGCATTTACAGTGCATCTGCTCCTTAGCCCCATGCTACCAGATCTGTGCACTTTATCAACACAACCTCAAATGGAGAGAAAGCCGATCAAATGAAACAGACCGGTAGATCTTTACATAGTAATTGGGGATCTGTGTAATCGTTAACCTTGGCTCGGCGTCGGAAGTTAATGAATCAAATCAATACCTCTCTCTACTGATCCATAATTATTTGAAAAAAGATGAAAAATTAAACAGGCCGAGCCTATGAGGTTATCATGCCATGCAATTAGTCCGCCGGAGGGAGATTATGTTACCTAGATACCATTGGGGAAGTGTAATTTCTCTTGCAGATGGAGTTTTTTTAATGAAGAGTGCAATTACCTAAATAGGTCAGCCAAAGACACACTGCTGCTGTTGCTGCTGTTGTTGCTGCAGCATGCCACTTCTCGGTGTACCTGTGAGAAAGCTCCTGCAGAAAAAGAGATGGAGAGAAATAGGGAAAGAGAGAGAGCACTCCCTGCAACTGTTGCTAGTCTCTTCACTATCCCCCCTCGCCATCTCTTTTTCTTTCCCAGTCTCCTTCTGACGCTCCCTGGATGGCGCATCCTCTGTTTTTCCTAATTAAATAGTGCATACATTTAAGTCTTTGTTGTGCGTGGGTAACACTTTCCTCCAAATGTTTCCCCCGCATCAGGCTTAGGTGATTTGTTTTGGTTGAAACATGTGAAAACGCTTGAAATCAGGAAGAGACTTATTTATATTTTTCGTCACGTTGTCTTACGCCGTACACACGTGCATCGCGATGCATTAAAATGTTGACGGCAATCATTGATTATGTTTTGATATGTCTTTCCGTTATTGTAGCATTAATATCTGCCAAACTCTCTCAATGACATGGCATAAAAAAAAAAAATGCTCTAATGTTTGATTTTAAAATCCATGCAACAAATATTAATGCTTATTTTACAATTAAAGATCACTCTTTTTTATTTTATGCTTTATTTAATTTTTTTATTAATATTATTTCATTGCAGCTGAATCCAAGATCATCAAATAGAGCCTTAGCGAGAAAGGGGAAGATTCATATGCTCTTGAAATTTTGAATTTTTCTCAACGGGCTGCAGAAATGGAGGAATAAATGACATGAAGTGATATATTAACTCTGACATTTTCCCAAGGCCAATTCGTTGTATGATTTCTTGCAGTTCACTTAAAAGGTGGCCAAGATATAAATAATAACATTAGAATAACTCACTTATTGGAAAATGTACTGTTGTGATAGTGTGAAATTGCCATAACTGCTTCCATTTACTGTTTATGTTTTGCTATGCAGCTGCAATTAGGGAAAACATATAATATACACTGAACTCAGCAGGCCACTAATGCTGAAAAGTAGGTAACAGAGAGCGGGTACTTAATGAAACACAGCTCAGAGTACAAGGCGGTGAACTCATAACGAGACGTGTGTGGTGTATAAAGAAAGGGAATTAAAGAGCGGCCCTGAATGGATGCCACCAATAAAGTTTTTTTTATTTATTTTTTGTTACATCTGATCCAAATCCAGGCCTGTAAAAGTAGGTGGTATTCTCCGCGAGCACTATATGATTGAAAGGCAAATTTGGCACATGCCATCTCTCCTCAACACAGAACGAGTGAACTTGTGAACCACCAAATGGTGCCTGTTTCAGGTTCTGAATGTGGCAGGTGCCTTGATCACGATTCAACCAATTTGTCAACAAGCGCTGTTTTCCTGAAACTTGGCAGAGACTCCACAACAGATTCCAAGTTGAAACTTGGACGATCACATTCCAAAGCTGGAGGAGTATTTTTTTATTTTTTTTACTTTTATCTTGAATATATCCCTTTATTGTTATGCTGACCCGCACTTTAAAAAGTGCACTTTACCAATGCTGGGGGGGAGAGGCATCAGATAATACTTCAGGTATCTCAACAGACAGTAATTTGATCCAAAGTGATAAGAGCTGCAAATGATAGAGTCCGTATATTCATCCTGTCTTTTTTGATGGACAGGCTCTGCCCAACCCTCCTACACACTGACACATAGGAAATATGTTTCAGGGAATGACACTAGCATACCCTCTTACACTTAATCATTGTCAATCACTCTGCGCACTTGGCTCGTTGGGTAATAGGAACAGATCCAACATCACATCCCCTCCAATCTGTTTGGCTCTCACACGGGAGGTGCATGCTGTTTTCATGCCTGTGTGGGATGGCTTCAAGCTGTTTTCTTATCAAAAGGCCCATTCAGACATTCTCTTTGAGAGGCATCGCAAACCTCAGATCTCACAGCCTCCGTTCAACCACATGTCTTGATTTAAGAGGCCAGAATCAGATTTGCTGCCACGAAGAGCTGTCACTGTTAAAGAATAGGATGTGATTTATCATCCTAAACCACACACAGAACCGATAACCAGAGAGCTAGCGTTTGTGCCCGTTTCCGCACACACACACCAGCTTCCCACCCCTTCACCCTTAAACCTCACATAAATACCTAAAAAAACAGATCAACGCATGTTCTCAAGCTCACTCATCCCTTGGCTCAATCACTCCTATGTGCTTTCACGAGAAACCACAATTTCACACAGAGGCTGTCTTGCCCCTCACTCCATTGCAGTGTGGAGTTGGATCACATGCTTTTTACAAACTGCAACTACATCACCTTCCACCCAGGGATCCTCTCTAAACGTTCTCTTTTAAACCTCCACTAACAGTCTCATCATTGATTTTATGTCTGTGTGTGTTTTTTTTTTTCCCCTCCTCGGGTTGTAAGCAAGCAAACACAGCTGAACCCTAACACCCTGTGTCCCACTGTGTCTCCCTCAGGGTGTTCTCATCACAAAACAGCTACACAACATCTCAGAGTGAAACACCCTCAGCAACACGGGCCATAGAAAGGCAAAGGTGACAGGAGCAAGTTTTTTCACCATTTCAAACATACAGAGCCATCAAATAAACTTCTCTCTCTGTGTCTCTCAGCATTTGGAGGTTGAGCATAGTTACTTCGCCAAAGAAGTATCTTCTGTTAAGTCTCTCTATCCATCGCTCGCTTTTTACCCTCCGATTTTTCTTTCTCTCGCAATTTCTCTCCCGCTCTCTCCAGTTGCTGCTTATTATTTCTTTGTGGAAGAGTATGTGATTGCCAGGATTGCTTGGTGGCTGTCTCTTCTGAAGCTGCTAGTTTCAGTGGAAAGGCAGAAAGACTCACATTCTCCACTTCAGATCTCGCTGCCTCTTTCTTCTCCCTGCCCTTTGGTGCTCTCTCTGGCTCTTTTTTTTTTTTTTTTGTCAACTGTTGCAGCGTATAGTGGTGTCAGTGGGGTAAATAATCCTCATAAGGTGCGCTGCGGGGACGCCGAGGTGACTTAACTTGCCAGGGACTGCTAGTCTAAGCCTCGCCTGCTCTCCTGTCCTTGTTAGCTCAGCCATTTTTGGGCGGTCAGGCTGTCTTGCCACAATCACACGCTGGCGCCACAATTGCCTAGCCCCAACTGCAACCCTTTCACTGTGTAATGAATACATCCAGAAATAAACTTTAACCGCTCATGCCCCGCTGCTTGCCCCCTGTGCGTATATGTACAGAAACAAGACTGGAGCGATGTTTGTGTTGTGCCCTGGATAGTGGCATGCTCACCTGGGCCCAGGACGCCGTGTGGTAATAGTGTGGTCATGGTTCAACACAGAACTAGTCAGTGAGAGAGAGGTGACCACTGACCGCTGTCACCCTCTGGTGGGACCATACAAACCCCTTGTCCAGGGAATGTTGGGAAGGGATGACCAGAGAAGCAGAGTGGTGTTTTTGTCCGCTTTAAAATTGTGCTCAACTCTGTGTTTTCTTGTGTTCATGATTAAATGTCATGTGTATGCTCATGGGCACGTGCAAAAGATGAATGCAAGTGGCCGCACACTGAACGTATTTCTGTTTACACAGCACATGTGCATGAAAATGCCTTTGCGGTATTCAATTCTGTCTACATGTCTACAAATGTAAAGTTTGTTGCCACAAGAGATAAATATACCTGCACCAAACCCACAGGCTTGAGTCTTGATTGTGCAAGGGGTGGTCGGATCAGAGCAGTAATTTTCCACATCTACACTCAGCCCTCTTGAGTCCACCTTGAAGAGTGTTTCCATGAGGACAAGTGCTGCATGCTTCCATGTGTGTTTGTTGTGTGTGTCCCTCGTATGTACGAGGGACACACACATCCCTGTCTGCATCCGTGTGTTTTTGTGTTGCCGCTGCTTTATTTGTCTCCGGGAACACTTGCCGTGGCAGTGGCAGCTTTCCTTCACCCAAATTGCTCTCACAGTTTTCGATTAATTTATCTTCATCCCATATCTCTGGGCAAATAGGGACACCTATGAAAATCAGATACCACAACATTTATTTTGCGTTTCCATCTGTAATAAATGAAACCAATTAAGCCGTACTTTTAAATTAGGGAGGAGGCAATCCTAATTTTCTCCTTAAGTGCGGTTTCCACGGCAATCAGAGGCCTCTGCAGGGGGTCGGGAATGGAGGCGTTGGGTGGGAGCGCACACAGCAGGGACAAACCGACTGAGTGCAAGAGCCTACTGCACTCACGGCTGAATCTTCTGCTGGCTTACACTTTCTCTTCCACATACACACACATATGTTAAAGCAAGTACACACACACAAATGCATACAGAAACAGTCAATGTCAAACATTTGCACATATTCTCTCTATTAACTCATCTGCAGGCTTTACCAAATCAAACATAATAAAAGCATCCATGTTAGTATTCATCTTGTTGTTGTCAATTTGATGAAGTGATGATCAGTCAGTGATTCATTCAGTGTCTCGCTAATAAGTCGTACTGTATGTCTGACAACGAGAGACATCATCTTATGTGTGTAGGCCTATTCTTCCTTTTTTTTCCTATGAATGAATTTGTCCCCGGGCAAATGTGGATCTGACAGCTTCCTCAATCTGTTAACTGGGGAAGTATTTACGGTTCCAGTCAGAATATTAGGGAACTTGGCCCTGTGTCATCGTTTCATGTCACGTCTGGCTGGATTCTCCCTTTTCCTCTAATGAGTACGGACTGTGATTTAAACGTACAGCAGAATAAATAAAATCTCACTCAGAGAAAGTCTGTTTAACCTTAGACAAAGAGGGCTAGAGCAGGGATAAGAAGAAAAAAGGAAACTGCACTTAAAAAAATAGCAAATATGTCTGCGTGTTGAATGAAGTGACATGCGACAGCAGACCAGACACCAGTTTCGTTTCACACAACCGCTGCAAAATTAATAAACAAACTAAATGAATAGATGGGAGCTGTACTGAAATGTTGACCAAGTAAACCGGCATACAAGCAGACTGGGTTGTTGTGAGTATTTATAGCCTCAGTTTGGCAGCTCTTTCAGGAAGCTGTGAGCTTTTAATTGAACATTTTCTATAGTGTGGAACAACACTGCTCCGAGACACACTTTTTGCCATTTTCTGTTTAGCGTCACTTTTTAACTCAAACTTACATTTCCAGGTTATTAGAGTAAACTGATTTAGGATGTGTGAAAAGATACAGCATTTTGTTTAAAAGGCACAAGAGTTGTGGATAAACAGCTTTTTAATGATTTTTTTATTATAAAAAGCATGGATTTAAGAAAAAAGGTAGAAATAATACAGCAATTTATTCATGGTAACTATAATAAATATAATATTTGCATTTAAGAAATATAGTGAACGCAAGTTAATTGCAATGATTATAGTAAAGGTTTAGTCTTTTTTGGGGCTATGGTGAATAGAGTTGTTAGAGCATTTTAAAAGTAAAGAGCATGAAATATAATGTAAATACTCAGCCATCGTGACATTTTATTCCAAACGTAAAGGCAAAGATGGCCGAGTTATTTTTTTTGAGTAGAAGCCTGTGATTCCAACTTTACTTTCTGCAGCTCGCTCGAACTTTTCCCGTAAACAATTAAAACTTTCCTCTTGTACACGGCTGTGATACCTGCAATTCCTCTAGTCTAGCAGGTAGTTTGCTCTTTTGTTAAAAGAAAAAAGGACAGAAGCACAGGAAAGTGCGGAATTCAATCCTTCGCACTGGATCTAACGTAGCCGCCTCATAGTTTGAAAGAGCAGAAAAAAAAAGAAAACGCTGGAGCTCAGACACAACAGTTGTTAGTCAAACACGGAAGAATTCCACAGGCACAGGGATGGAGAGGCGGAGGAAAGGAACGAGAGAGAGACAGAGAGAGAGAAAGGCATAGAGAAAGAGAGGGATGAAAAGAAAAAGACCGCGCACAGGCCTTCCTCACAACGGTATTCATAGAGTCTGGCTGTTTCAGGTTCATCTCTCATTACTCCTGGGTGCTCTCTCAAGCTTAGCAGAAATGGATTATGCTACACAAAGAAAGGAATAATCACCCTATTCTCCTCCTCCTCCTCTGATAAACACACATGGCGCACACGCACGCAAGGACACACACACACACACACACACAGAGAGAGAGACGAATGCACGCACAAACAGCCACACACTCTCTTCCAGCTTGTTGTTTCGCCATACACACTGATGCACGCGCACCACCGAGGAAGCCAGGGTTTGTGCGGCTGTGAGTCGCTGAGTGTGGTGCTCGTTCACTCACTGCATGCCAGGGGACTCGTCAATTATCTCCCCAAACGCACCCAGTCCTCGGGGGGAAAAGGCGGTGAGGGAGACGTCCCTGTTTTTGAGGGAACCTGGAGTTTGCAACATTCAGTTGAGTGACAATACATTCACGCTCTAATTCTAGGCTAGCAGATGTAATGTTATTTTCCTCCCTCTCTCTCTCTCTCTCTCTCTCTTTCTGTCTCTCTCTGTCTCTTCTTCTTTTTCCTTTGTCTCACTCTCTTCTGCTCTCCTTGTACTTCTTATCATTCCAACTTTGAGAAGTTGGAGCTCCTAAAGGCTTTAGTCAATGTGTGTGTTTTGGGCGGTTTTGAGCGGATTCTGAGCGTGTGTTTATGCTCGCTTGCGTATGTGTGTGTGTGTTTTGCATTAAAGGGTGTATGCTTACAGTTTGATCTTTTTTATCTAATGCAGGCAAGGTGGTACTCCCTAAAGGTTTAGGTTTTTTTTTTTTCCCAAAGCAAATTTAAGAAATGTCTGCGAGGAAAAAAAAAACACACTAACAAACAAAAGAAAAACAACAATTTTATCATATTCATGTAATTAATGGTGCAATGATTAGCATTTTTTCTTTTCAAGCATGAAACACGCGAGAAAAAAAAACTTCGCATCAATATAAACAATCACGTGAAGCCTTTCATGAATTCAAAGTCAGAACAATAATCTCATAGAAATATATTGATGGCTTTGTGCCATCTTTAGACATCATTTTTAACAGATGGATCTCATACATGTATCATTACATTTGAAGTCTTGAAACTTGAGTCAAACATATAATTGCTATGTGTCCTGACAGCCAGCATGCAGACTGGCTCACTGGGAATGGCTTCAAATAAAAAAGAAAAAAAAAAACTCCTTGTCCATGTTTGTCTTGCTGGGGTGAGTCACTATATCTGTGAGTGCTGGGCTGCGAGGCTACTTCTACCTGGTTAAATTAAAGGGAATATGAATAATAGATGGAGAGAATGACACTTCCGTCGCCAGGGGTAATGAAAGACCGACTCCCAGCTCTCTCTTGTCATTCCTCTGACTCACCGAGAGCGCTAATAAAGATGACACTTGACAGCTAACGAGACCCATCACGGGTGGGGACATGCACACATACACGGAGAAAGACAGAGAGAAAGAGAATGGGGGAGAGAGTAAAATAGAGAGAAAAAAGAAAATAAGAGGAGGGCAAGTGTCATCAGGACATCTAACCTTGGACTGACCAAACACCTCGGTGTACTGTCAGGAAGCAGCTAAAGCTTTGGCCTGTTTCTTAAACCTGTTTTTAGAGAGTCAACAACTGACCATCACTCACGGATGTGAACAATAAGGAGGGAGATGCTGAAGGTGGAAAATGGAAAAAAAAAAAAGTGTATATTGTGGAGAGTGGAGAAGCAAGAGAAAAGACAGCAAATTAAATTTTAAGTCTGTCCGTGAAGGCCCAGTGGTGTGCTGGAGCAGGAAAGGTTGGGAGCCTCAACTCCAGCCTCCGCCACAGTGCCCAAATAGTGGGTGTGCCATTGTTTACTGTCCGCTATGCGGGTAAACAATAAACAATGAAAAGACTGAGGGGTTGCCAGCTACTCACCCTAATGTTGCCAATTTGGGAACTCAAACACACCCCCATGCTCCCAACACCCCCTTCTCACCACCCACTCCCTCTATCCCCCTCGCTACCTCCCCCGTTCAGATCCATCCACAGCTCCAGAAACCCCAGAGGGGCGGCCGCCCAGCCAGCCCACGCTGCCCTCCAAGAAACCACGAGAGGGTGTGGTTCCGCCTGGAACAGGGAAGCCATTTATTTTGGGCGCATCTCTGCTGACTGACTCATGTGTTGACTGGAAAGTTGGCTGCATGCTCCACGGGCCGAGGCTCCACCAGCCCTGTGGGCTATCAGTCCCTGACCTGCCCTCCCTCCTTTTGGGCCCCCTGCACCTCAGCCCACCACAAGTTCAAATGCACCAATGGCCTCCCACTCCCATCCTCCCGCCCACTCTAACCAAACCTCATCACTGCTCTATTTTTGTCTTTATGGCGGCTGTGCCACCTAGTCCTCTTCTCTTGGTCTCGAATGGAAGGACTGCCATTGTTTTAGAGAGACTTTCAGCTGGAGTTGTGTAGGAGATGATCGTCTGATGTTTTTTTATGATGCACACGTGCCATATACTTTGTTTGGATATGAAAATACACAAAGTAAAGAGAGACACAAAGAGGCAGACAGACAGCAGAACTGTGCAGAGGCTGAATCTGACTTATGCGCATCCATACAGAAAAAATAAAAAGCATTCAGCATTGGGGTTACTTAAGTTTACTTGAACTAACAGCGGAGCATCTGCAGATGTTAAGGCTAAAAACTCCTTAAACGCATCCAGACACAAAAAGATAATTAACATCTTTAAATGAAAATTCGATTCAGTCAGTTTCAGAATGAAAAATTGTTCTTAATCCTATAAAGTACCCATTAAATGTCAGGAATACAGCACCATTGAGAGCTTATACAACTCTTGGTACAACCCAGTAAACACCATGTTTATTGTTCTCAGAGGAGAAATAAGTGACCTACACAGAAATTGCATTTATTGGATTTAATTTATGAGTGTACTTGCTATACACTGAGTAGTCGAGAAAGGAGAGGGTTAGAGAGGATGAGGGCCCATTAGAGAAATTTAAAAATGCCCCAGTCCCGTGTCAATGAACGTAGAGTATTTTATATGATCCAGATCCAATTAACTCTTCCTCTACTGTACATAATGTTACTGGATGAAGACTTAGCTTAGTACCTGAATATTTTCCTTAATGTAAAGGCCTTTTACTTTTACTTTTTCATTGTGGTAGTGAGGGGGTTTTAAAGGCACTAGTCCTAGTGATGAAAATCAGTAGGTCATTCGAATATAATACTGAACTACTGTACATCATCTCATTTCTTTACCTACATTTTTATTATGCAGTGGTCAAAGGAAGCTGTGATGTAAGGTGCTCTTTATCTTCTCTGTTCCTCCCCAGGGTTCCCATATTGCTCTTGAGATGTCTGTGGGTTCCTTGCTATGGCGTGGCGCGCTGACATTCCCTCCACACCCACACTGGCAGCCAATGTGCCAATTAGTGGCCTTCTCCGCAGGGGTGTATGGGAGGTGGAGAACACAGAAGAACGAGAGGAAGAGGAGAAACAGCAAGGGAGAGTGTGTGTATATGAGCGTTTCTGGATGTGTGTGTTTGTGTGCAACAAGGCCTCAGACCTCAGACATTCCTTTCGCTATGACCTAGGGTACAATTAAAGGGATGTCCCTCCCCTGCCTCCCCTCTTCGGTGGACCACATCAACGGAAGTCCTGGCCCAGCTGGAGGCTCTAATGACGGGAGGGAGGCCAGGTCGCGACCCTGGTGTGCCACTTCAGCGCCACACCCTTCCTGTTTAGGTCCAGACAGGGTCGAAGCCAGGAAAAGAGGAGAGGAAAGGGGACAGGGGAGACAGAGTCGGAAAGTGTTTCGCGTTTGTGAAGATCTGGATAGCTAGTTAAAACAAATTGGGAAAAACACGGGAGCAGTCACTAAACTAAAAGAGTATACATATAGAGGTGACTTCATAACTATCTTTGTGGAAAATAACTTGCCGTCACTGTCTTTCCCTGTTTCTTCCGCTAAAATATCGTAACTTTGGACTAAATGATGAATTAGGCACGTTACAGGTACAATAAAGGCTGAGTTGAAAGGCACAGATGGGCTCCGCAGAATGTGTGGGTACATGTATGTATGCAGAGAGTTGTGTTAGAATATCATGGGACTGTGGTCCTCAACTCTGCTATCATCAGACAACCCACCCTGATGGAGAGGCTTGGATAATGATATGTCTGTCTGTCTGTCATGCCTCTGGATTTGCTTGCTCCGCTCCTGTGAGTGAGGAACAGCATGGGACATGTGGGGGTGGTAAAGTGTGTGTGTGTGTGTGCAAGAGTGTGCTCTATCTAGCTTTGTATGTGGATTGAGTACAAGCAGGATGGTCATGTGCATGTGTGTGTGTGTGTGTGTGTGTGTGTAAGTGTGACAGGGGTCCCCGCAGATTATAGCTGTTGATGAGCGTCTCCTCTCAGCTTGGAAACCCTGTAATTGTCACCTTGCTCAAGTAGGGGAGATGGGCGAGATGCACATTGAATAACCTCACTGAAAACCAGCAATCGAAAAAGAGGGAAAGGTAGAGAGATCTGCAACAAGATGAAGAACAGGAACAAAAAAAAAATAACAAAACAAAAAGAAATGTGGACCTTATCAATTACGCGATGGACATTCCAGTGACCACCTAAAACAAACGCCATGCTGTTCTGATTTATGCAGCGTGGCGCCGCAGTACGTGCAGCATGTGTGAGCTCATGTGTGGTGCGCATTCAACCAAGTCCGTGTGCATGTCTGCCCGTGTGTGTGTGTGTGTGTGTGTGTGTGTGTGTGGGAGAAGCTGTAACAACCTGAGTGAGTGACAATCAATGCTTGTCCAGTGATCACAGTCATTACATTATTAGTGCCTGAGTGACCAATAACACAGATAGTGTTTCCACTTTGTCACTGAGCAAACCAGACCAACATGTTCAGGGTGAGTTACTATACAATTCATTAAGCCATGGATGTAGCTAAATGCTATACTTGAGCTGTATGTGTAAAACCCTTTATAACTGTGCCATAAGAGTACACGTACTGAATACAGAATTACAGCCTGACTTGTGATACAAACGTTTGAAATTTGACTTTTTCTTGACTACCTTCTCTCAATGTCTAATTGCTAAAGTATTTGTTAAAGCGCCAGTGATGTCATGACTGTTTTGTTCATTAGTTACCGACATGCTTTAACCCCTCCATGACGCCACCCATAGAATTCCTGGAAAAGCTAAATGAGGGTACCGCAAGCCGTCGCCATCTCACCAATGTCTGACTGCACCTAACAATGCGATAGTTCAAGAATGTGAAAATGAGTGGCTGCTAGCCTGCTGGTCATTTTTTTATTTATTTATTTTTTTCAGTTGGACGGGGCCTCTAAATGTGTTTTGCCTGAGATCTTGGCACGAGGGAACTGCAACAGCTTATCCTGTGTATTAACGAATTGGAGTCTTTGGGGTTTCACAAATTTTAGTCGCCAGCCTCAAGTGGCCATTCAAGGAACTACACTGTTTTTGGCACTTCCATGTTGGCTTCACGATGGAGTCCCAGAGGTTGCCACTTGGGTTCAACACCATCTGACCATTTTCTTCATCCACCTCTTCATGTTATTCAGGGGTACACTATGATATGAAATACCCCAACATGCACCCAGTGTTCATACTGAAGCATATGTATAGAAAACCACATTCATACCTAAAGGTACTTTATGGTTCACTTTGCCAACATGTCTTTGGCTTGTTGGAATGTAACTTTTAATGGTAAATGTTATACCTAGAAATATAAGAATATGTGTGGATTAATAGTTAAACTGGTCTAACACTGCCATACTGCGTTCTTTTAATGTCTTGCACCACTGAATCTGTGAACATACAGTAAAGACAAACACTAATTTCTCTGGATCCACCATAGTGCTACTCTGTCTCTCATTAACTTCTATTAATCTGTTTACCCTTCACAATGCCCTGACACCACCCCCAGAACCCCAGCCTTTGCCAAAGCTAAAGTGACACTGGCTCCGCTGGCGACGTTGGGAGGCCATGAGGTCATACCAACGATGGCACTAGCTGTCGACCGGTGAGATGTGGGGCCCGTAGGCGGTGGGGTGCTAGGTGCCTGCAAGGGGCGAGTGAAGGGAGTGTGCCGGGGGAAGTGAGACATTCATTAGGAGAGCCAAGCTGACGCTGTCACCCTTGCCTGCTTCTAAGGAGCCTACTCAGACACGCGGCAGCCTCAGCTGCTACCAGACCATGGTTGTGCTCTGCGCCAGCACGTCTTTGACATTCAAGTCACAGTTTGTGTGTGCATAAATATATGTGTGCAATTGAATGTTAAACTGGTGTTTTATGCTGTGAAACCCTGTCACACCAGCACTATTTCATTCACGGAGGCTGATGATAGAGTGAGAAAATAAAGATACACATAGAGAGAGAGAGAGAGAGAGAGAGACAGATACACGGTGAGTCTATTATAAAATGCTAGTTCAGGTTCATGGTTCATCTGGAGAGGGCCTCATACGTATTTAAGGCGGTTCTGATGACAAATGAGACGAGCATGTTCCCTCAGTCGTCTGGCTCGCCTGTGATTGCAGAGCCCACTTTATTGGGTCTCTAATGTGATGAGAGAGGCCAGGAGTCAATTACTGTGTACTTATTCTCCCTCTGCCTGAACACAGACTTGTTAACGCTTTCTAATAATGAGCTACAGCGAACAAGAGGGTAACACTAGAAGCTTTTGATTCACAAAAAAGGAAAACATTTTCCATTCTTGCTGTGCCTTTGTGTCCAACTCTATCACTGATGCCTGATAATAAATTAATAAAGAGGTGAGTGACACGAGGAATGCGTCCCTTAAAAGTGTAATGATGCTTTACTCGTTTGTTGTTAATGCAGTGGCAGAAGTGGCAGAGCTTTACAAAACAGTGAGTTAAATACCACCATTATTCTTTTACAATATGTATGCATGCAAGATTAAAGGTTTATGCATATTATGTTTTCTTTTTCAGAGGCAGTATATGTGAATGTTTGAATAAAGTTGAATCAGGTATACATCGAAAAAAGACTGCGAAAAAAGTCTCTTGAATTGACATTGTGTAATTATCCAGATCTCTCACACTAGCTAGCTGATGCTAAAAAGAGCCATTGTGAACTCCCTCTCTGCATCATTATACAGCTACACTACCTGTGTAAACTAACTTACAACTCCTTTGCTAAAAATACATTTGTGGTTTATCCTATTTTTTTGCACATGCCATTGTTAGCTAATTTACAGGTGTGGTTTGTGTTGGTGTCGGCTAGTTACCCCTCTCTTCTATAGAGTCTGTTAGTTTTTGTTTGTAGAGGAGATGAGATGGGGCTGGAGTGTTTGGAGCAGGCAGAATCCTTAGGGTGAGGTAAGATTATTTTAAAATCAGGTGAGACAGTGTTTCTTTACAATCAACAGCAAACACACCTCTGTATATCCACTGATTGAGAAACTACTTACTTGCTTTATACAAAGTTTCCAAATGATTTAGTTTCACATGGTTAAGTTTGGTCAAAGGAAACAGTTGCTAAGAAAAAACAAGGCTCAGTTAAACTAAAACAACCAAAATGCTTTGTTTTGCTCGTGATTTTTAAAAAGGCGAAAGTGCTCTGAATGTCTTGTTATTTGATCCAAGCCCCAGTTTCCTTCACAAAATACAGGTGTGTGCCTGATCTACCTGATCTGAAAATTGGTGTCGAATCATCAGGGATTCACTTGTCCCGTGTTTAATGTAATTCACAGGACTTATAGTCCCTAATATAGTGCAGAAATGGAATTTGTCTAAATTATGACACCATTATTTCTACAATAAACCCACCACAATTAACAAAGCCAAACTTCATACAGTTTGTATGGCTTAAGTTATTGTAACAGCCGTAGTTAACCGCTATTAACAAGACATGAAGAAGCTTCCACACTTCTTTCACATTCTCCGCCACTTTTTTTGGTTTTAAGACAGCTAAATTACTTTTAACATAATGACATTCTCTCCATTTATGGCAAATTAGAACTGCAACAAATTAAAATGGCAACTCCTTCCTAAAACAGGGTATTTCGCTAGCAGTCATAAATGCTTAGGAGGATGGTGTCTTCACACTTTTTGTTTGGAGAATTACACCGTTTTTCAATTATTCAGAATATTCTGTCAATCGCTGCTCGTCACACTGTTTCTGTTTTTTTTTTTTTTTTTAATGGTGTGACTTTCTTTTTAGGAAAGAAACATTTCCACATGTCTAGCAGATCAGTCTAACTTGGCTTCCAGAATACACAGTGGAAATGAGATAATGAATTCCACAGCATTACGTTTTAATTCACTCCAAATGAGGTTGATCTTTGCCAAATCAGGTTATGGGAACCTCTGGCTTTGTTCATTTGTTTTAATTAACCAGGAGAGGAGAGGTGAGAGAAAGAAACATTCGTTCGTTGTTAGTGTAATTAAAGATTAATTCCAGAATCATATGCGTGTGATAATGTCTGTAACGTTGGCCACATTTCGCACAAAATCCACCGTCGTTAACCTGTCAAAAGCACCACATGTACTCCTGTTCATTTAGGCATTAGGAGTGCTTCAAGGACTACATTTCATGTGTCACTCCTCTTGTCATAAAGGAGTTTTCATGTGAGGGTAAATCTAGAGCTGCTGTTTCCTCGTTGAGTTAATGTGGGCCGGCATGACACAACAGGGTCCAACATTTCACATTAGAAGATCTGAATAGTTAATACAACGGATATAAAAAAAAAAGAAAAAAGAAAGGCTACTCCAAACAAAACAAAACGTATATTCAAAAACTGACGTCTGACTTTTTACTTTTATGAACATGTTGATTCAGTCTCATGTAATGCAACATGCTGTCAGCAAGCTCAGCGGAGGTCAGCCCATTGTACAGTGTGTTCTCATTTCAAGCCCCTGACTCATTTAATGTACGACTTAAGCATATTGCATTTATGTAACACATGTTCAAAGGTAAAGGGTACATTTGTTTCTTGGTAAATATGTGTTCATCTGTACAACAGAATGAACTCGATGTAAAAATGTAGCGCTATAAAGCACGCGTTTTATATCTTTTTTGCCATTGTTTTTTTTTGCAGGAAAAGTTAGCTTAACTGTTCATAATAATCCAAAAACTAAAGGGTTCCTTTAGTAGATCAAATTATTAGAACCTTCCAACAGAAAAATGGTCACTTGCAGAATTAAAAAATGCAATTCGATAGTGCATGTTACGTATCTTGATGATTTTGTCCTCAGGCATGTTCAGTGAGGTTTTATTTCATTCCACCTGAATGCTTAATTACCTAAATGAACTCATTATGTATTTCACTGAACTAATTCAACTCTTCGTCCAAGGTCAAGTCTGACAGAGATTTAAAGCGACCACTCCACGGGCCTGGGAGACGAGGAACAGCGCCAAGTGCCAAGGAAAAGAAATGTGGAATGGAATATGAAGGGTGACAGAGACGTTGGTAAAATGGTTATAAATCCAAGTTGCATGTCACAACTGCCATTGTTTACTATGCCACAGATAGGATACATCTTATAGCTGAATGTTGTTATGTTGCTATGTGCAAAGTTCCAAGAGTTGAGCTGCCCTGATGGCTCACCTGGTCGAGCGGCGGACGCCATAAACCGAGGCTACAGTCCTTGAATTCCAGCCTCTTTTTCACCCTATCATTTCCTGCGTTCACTGGCACCATCAAAATAAAGGCCAAAATAAAAAATTAATTAAAGAAAAAATTCAGCAGTCTTCCTACGGCGCTATTTCGTTGCCTGTAGGATGCATAAATCAACTCAATCATCGTGCCGCTATACGTTGAAGGTGATGAAGTTAACCTGAGATGGGAAGAGCTGATGTTGCTGAAAACTTTTTTGTGGGTCACCAATCTGTCATCCACCATTACGACAGCACATCACAATAACACACCGGAGGCTGGCGAGAACTAGTGCACTAAAAAAACATCATCATCAAAATACTGTACATCACTAAAATAAAGGAAAGATTTTATTCCAGTCGATGCCATGCGTTTATTTCATTATCTAAAAAAACAATGTTATGTACTATTAGTACGAATGTTGCTTTATGCTTTATGCTTTACTCGATTTATGATTCATTAAAAAAAATGTCGGCTAACAAGGCGGCGTCTTATGTATATGTGTTATGACTTAATGCGTGCAACCTACTGCAGAATGTGAGGCAGGACAAATGTATTGTGAGTCTTCAAACAAGCATCCTGGGACTGAACCATGTCACACCGTTGTATTGTTTGTTTTTCTCTGCTGTTTCCTCCCTTTTTGGCCTGCATTCTGCATAATAGGCAACAACACTATTGGGTTTTGTTCGTGGCTGCATCACAAAAGAGTTGTAAATCATGAATGAGAGTTATTTTGCATTTTGTCATGTCGCTTTGGGCAGGATGAGTGTGATGGATAAGCCTACAGTGTAGGGGGCAAACGAGTGAAACAACATGGAGAGAGTGAAAGGTCCCACTAACTATTACACCATAACAACAATAATGGATTTTAACTTATAAGTAGTTGCCCTCTAATAGTAAAATCTTCACTTTAACATATCTGCTATTGTTTGCTAATTAAATACATGTATGTTCATGTTTTGCGAGCTACTTGGGCCCTCTGCTCTCCTCCTCTCTTATCTGGCTCCGCTCGACTCCTGTTCCCGGGGACCATGGGGAAGGACAAGTCCTGGCTGTCCTGGCTCTTGACAGAGGAGATAAATCACTCAGCACACCGGAGGATAGCCTTCCAGTCGGCAAGCTGGGAACTTCATTATCCCGCCCCTGCCACACATTACCATGCAGATCGTCACTGATTGGGCTGGCGCTGTGGCGTACGCAGCCTACTTCTGTCACCGCCAGAGGAGTCTCAGATGTGTCTCCGTGTTGAGGAGAGGAGAGGAGATTTTTTTTTTTTTTTTTTTTTATAAGGGAAGCATGTAGATATAAAGAGAGGTGGAAGTGAGAAGGTCTTAAGTTAAAAACAGAAGATTTAAGAGGAAGTGGGAAAATGTCATTAATATCACCTCAGCACACATATTTAGCGTGAAAACACTGCAGCGCAAGTTAGTTTCTGTTGACGTCTGCAATACCCGGTATTCAGTATTTTCTGTGTAAATTCCACTATGATGTCGTTTCCTCAAGCAAAGGGAGGCCCAGGAAAACCACACTTTCTACTTTCTTTGCTCGCACTATTCTACCTCACTTTCACTTGCTCTAACACCTTGTATGTTTTGAAAGAGTAAGTAATTTCCCTCACCACGAACCACCCATCTCGAGAGCTCATGAGGACACTGAGATTTATTTATAGACCTCGGACCTGCACGTTCACAAAACACGAAAAATATTGAGTTACGATTGTTTTCTTTGTATTTCTATATCATACAATGACATTAAATATCTGTATAACTCGACTCTGTTAATAATCTTTGTGTGTGTGCGTGTGTGGTCCTGAGGCACAGAGTAATATGATCCATGCTTGTCTTTGGAGTCAGCATGTGGGGGATTGGTACTCTCTTACTAAGTGAGCACACACACACACTCGAACACACACACAACGCATCCACAGTACCAGGGTGGCAGAGTTTCCTGGCAGAGATCAGCAATAGATCGACAAAATGTTTGAATGTCAGCTTCAATTCATTTGAATGAATGCCTGTGTGTGTGTATGTGTGCGCCTGCCTCCACAGACACACACACACAGCCCAGTGTGCGTGTGTGCGCGTTTGCCTTGTTGTGTCTTGCTACGCGGGCGTCAATGTGGTAAATGGGAAAGTGAGTGTGACAGAAAGAGAAAAAAGGCATATGAAACTGTAGACTTCCATCCTTAAAAGTGGAACCAGAGCATGCTAGTGTCTTATTCTGCTGTACCTCACACCAATAAAAGCAACAACGGTGGTCAGTTTCAGCAAGCCATAGACCAGAAATAAAGGGAATTAATAAACTGGCCAAAGACTACTCGTTTCTGCTTCAAAAAATAAATAAAAAGAAGCTGTTTTGAACTCATGCAACTTGTTGTTGTCTGCGTTAGCATACCACTGGTGTGCATTATGATTTGTGGAAACATGAACTGTGATATAACTTGTGTGCTCTGCACCCGGAGTTCATTGGGGGCAGCCTGACCATGTAATAGGTCTACATTTCTCTCCCTTTCTCTCCCTGGATCTTTTCCATCCTCTGGGCATCAGGCTGGATCAATGCATTGGTGAGCGGTAACTTGATCACATTGATTGTCTTCTTTCATTTATTGGCTGCCCACCAGCGAAAAACAACACGGAGAGAACACGATGTCAACGGCCCGAGTAAACACGTTGCCCAAAGAAAACACATAAAACTAAGCCAGCCATTCAGAGAGATTTACATCAGATATGGGATCTCAAAGCGCGCAAACTTATTAGACGTGTTACAGCATGAGTTTATTACCGAGACACCTCAGTTAAAGAGATCGACTGTCAGGCTGTGGTTGTCAAGGACAACACTGAGGAATTGTGTTATCGCTGGGAGTGGGAGGTGGGCAGGGGTTCCAGGTGTTTGTAACAAGAGCAAAAGTGACATCTGAAATTATCAAATGTTTCATTCCACACTTCTGAAGCGTGCAAATGAAACAGAGGGGAGCGTGACTCCTCCACCTCTCAACCTCCAGTTCTCACCACTGTCAGCAGATGTCAGTTAACTTCTGCCTGCACTGCTGCCTTGCTCTCTCTCTCTCTCTCTCTCAGTTCCCCTCTCTCTGAAGTGGATTCATAACAACATTTTAATCAGATATCAACAGAAGAGGAATGACGACAAGGTCCCATCCTCTTGACCTCCACCTACGCTTTATTTTTTTCCCCCCTCTTCCTCAACTTTTATATGCCCTCCTCACTCTCTCTCTTTCTAACCCTCCCCTTCCCACCTCCAGTCCAGGTCTTATGTGTCAGAGGATCCCCAGGGTGTGTGTGGGCTAATTAGGGTGAGGCAGATCGGAGAGAAACACAGGTGTTAGCCAGACCGTACTCGCTGTACAGAGTAATGACTGTACAGAAGCCCCTCATCCCACCACCCTCCCCCCAGGGTAATTTGTCGCTACTCTGTATAACCATGCATCTCTCTGCTCCACTTCTGTTTGCTTTTCATTAATTCTTTTTATGTGGTTATTTGTTAGCATTATTTATGGCCCACACAAATATTAGCACCATTAGCTGGAGATACAACAATGACTTTGCCACTGTGGTCCTTTCTTGCGCCGCTAGGGCTAGGACTATTGATGTGTCTTTATCAGGTCAAGGTGGTCCATTAATGCGTTTGTCTCTGTGCATGCTGCCATGCTGGCAGAAGCTTTATGCTGTACAAGCAGTCTTACTTCATTTCTCAGTTTCCTTGTTGTTTACCGGTTGTGACAGATGCTTATATATCGCATTTCAAACGTGAACTACTACAAATATCCCTTTAGACTTGTTCAAATGCCTTTCTTAATCTGACGGGACATTTCTGTGTAAATCTCAAGGAAAAAAAAAAATAAATAAAAATGAGCAGGAGAACTTTCTTCAGCTGCTTGCTTCTGATTATTAAATTATGACCGGGGAGCTGAGTAAAGAATTTATGAGCACAAATCGCCAAAGAGTCGGAGTAACAGACAGTAAAAAGAGAAAGCAGAAAGGGTGAGTGATGGAAGGAGTGTGAGATGCCAAAAGAAATTGTTAGGATAACTGCAAGAACGGCAGAGAGAGGAAGAAGAGGGGAAAAAGGGGAGCACGCTACAGTTAAGTGCATAAGTGGCAATATGCATCCAGTGAGGTGGAACTGGACCTGGTGAGAGAATATTGTCCCAGGTCAAGCCGAGTCAGAATCACTTGGATGACTGTTGCTCACTAGAGCAGAATCCAACTGAGGTGGAGAAAGCAGACACAAACCTGAGTCAGCGCTGTTTTATGACCTGCTTTGTGAAATCAACCAAACAATTATGTTATTGAGTGATTTGCTTCAGTTTTGCTCTTTTCTACTTCTCAAAGTCAGACATGTGACCTAACATCCTGGTTCAATGGATACATCAGAGGTACACACACAGTAGAATGTACTATGCAACACTGATACACTACAAACATGTTCTGACTTGAAAAAAATTATATTTTTTTGTGTTACTTGGTATGCCAATAGTTTTCTCGTCTTGATTCTATTGACAAAATGGGGGTCAGAGGTTAAGAGACTGGCCAGAGACTGTGGTAGTTGAAAGCGATCAATCAAAATAGGAGCGACCTCAGTCACTGTCCCTGCGTCCAAAGTCTCAAAGTCAGTTTGAGTATTGAGTAGTTGCGTGCGCTCAAGGAGGATGATATCTGCGGATTGTGTTCTAGTACTCAGGTATCAAGTGTACACATCAGGTTTTAATGCATGTGGGTTTTAAAACTAGAACACTTCAGTCCTGGTTAATGTTTTTTTTTTTTTTCTAATAAAACATACACATGTATGTTTCTCCAGAAAGAGTTATTTTTCACAAGTACCACTGAACTGTTGTTGGAATGAAGCCATTATTATGTTTCCTTGGTTGAAGTAGCAGTCTGTAATGACTGAATACAATAAAATGCCTCAGCTCTTTAGGTCGATTGGTCAGATGTTGCCATCCTTAGTTCAGTGACAGCGCAATGTGCCATTCACATGAAAGTGCACTGGCATGAAGGAAACTGAAATGAATCACGCTGAAGGTTTTGGTAAATGTTTTGAATGCTGCGCATCACATCAGCAAATGCAAATAGGTCGTACAGTACAACTGACCAGCCAGGTCTTATAATAACTGCCACCTGTTAAAGGCCAACAAATGAACTAATCAATAATCATTTCATATGGCTTGTTCATTGTTTAAGGGGTAGTTAGTGCATGACTTAAAATCTTTCTCTGTGTAATCTTGTCATCTGAGGTGATTCTGTACGTTCTGGACACAATCTGAGTTAAGGTTTTAAAGGGAATTTCTGGTAGAGGACTCTGATTGGGATGATTTTCTTCAATTAAAGTCAGTGCTCGATTATTATTATTATCATAAATTCATGCATAGTTCATGTGCATAGTTGCGATGATATTTTACTGATCTCCCCAAACATATATCACAAGCACTAGTGCATAACTTTTCATGCACTTTAACATAATTATGCGGGGGCATGAGGTATTGTTTATGTGTGACATTTTTTTGCACACAAATTCAGTATTTCCTATAAGTTACGGTTTGAAATATTTAAAAAAGAAAATGGCGAAATAGCATTTAAAAGGAAACTCTGCCGCTCCGCCACCTTGCTCACTATAATTGGCTTAACTGATATGTTTTATCAAGTGTCAAAAGCACCTGCGGGGATTACATTGTACAACCTGTCACATAGGGTGCCTTGGCATAAAATGGATAATGGAGGAACAGAACACTCACTGCCTGACATTTTGAAAAAAAAGCCTTTGCTGCTGACACAGGTGAGTGCCAACAAGGGAAGTTACATTACACAGATGATTGGATAGTGAGCTAACTGATCACTCGTTCATTTGCACTCTTTCACCCTGGGGTCGGAAGTGTGACACGAGGCGTTTGTTCATTTTTCCACTGCTGATGTAGGTTGTTTTTTTAATCAGCACCGCCGGTCTGTAAGTAGTGCAGGTGTGGCTCCGAGGAATGGTAATGCTGAGGATGTGTGACATTGCACTCATTATGGGGTTAAGATGAGCAGCACCAGAGAAGCATTGTAAAACTTTGGGTTATCACCTGACTGTGAGATTCTGTGTTTCCATGTGTTCTTTTTTTAACATTTAGTACATTAATTAATACTAATTAATAGAAGGCTGAAGGTCCAACTTGTTCTTCAGTTTCATATTCACTTATCTTTATGTTTTAAATGAGTCAATTTCCTAAAAGCTGGAAACTGAAATGAGTTTTCTGTTATTCATTGGTTATCTTGAAGGAACCCTAGAGGCTAAACCTACCATATAATTTGTTCTGAATGAGAGAAGAGTTATATTTTATGTTGGGATTCATGAAAAGCAACACGCCACCATGCACATTAAAAGAACAATTTTACGAATAGAGCTGGAGCAAGAAGAGCAATAGAATCAAAAAGTTGTTGACAAGTTGTTCAAGTAACAATTCTAGATTGAGTATGAGGCATATAAAGAAGAGAATAATATGCACAAAGTCTACATAAAGACCTTAAGTATAACACCTGTTGTATTGTAAAATCTTTGGATCAATGAAAGGGTCATGCATAATTTTGGGGATACTTATAGATGTCAAGGACACGGACAAACAGCATATTCTGACTTTTTATTAAATGGATACACATGTAACGTGATGCCATGTTGTAAATGCATGAAAGCAGATCTATTTTTTTTATAACCTTTTATAAATTTTGGGGCATTTTTGCTTTTATTAGATAGCAAACATGTAGACAAGAGACTAGTGGACACTAGGCCACAATCCTAAGGTTTCCATTTGTCCCAGGAATTGATATGAAGAACAAAGTTTTAACTCTGTACTTTACTGCATCAATATCCAGCAGTTTACAGCACAATTTAAATTTCAAAGTAACAATAATAAGTAAAACGTCTGCATTTTAACAGCGTTAACATTTCATGACAAGGAACCATCGGCACAGATTTCTTAGATCCACTGATTAAAATTAGGTGGTATTACCAACGCCAAACGAGGCTGAGGCTTGAGAAAAGAGGTGAGAGTTTGGTGCCTTACGTGCTCTCTCCCAGTGGCCTGACTGAAGGTGAGAAATAAAGGTGACATTCCCGGGTATCATATGTCACGAACAATCACATGTACATATGGCATTGTCTTAGCAGTGTTGTTCTTGATAATTGAAAATGATAGGGTGACTGACAGAGTTTTCACATGTCTCTTGTGGAGCTACCAGAAGCTGAAAATTGTCGGATTGGCAAGTATTTAGTAGTGAGTGCACTTTTTTTGCCTAGATAATCTGACTGCCATTAAACACTGCATTCAAAGCTTTCTGTTCATTTTTTTCTTGTTTTTACAGTTCACTACACAATGCTGACACCACAACTATGAAATAAAATATAATTATGTAGTGAGAAGAAATACTTTAGATTACTCTGCTTGCCCTTTTACCATCTTTGCAGTCCATGTACAGTTTCATGTGGCCATCTGGAGTGGTGTTTGGTTCACTGGTGTGCTTTCAAAAGTTAACTGGTGGAATTTCTTACCCTTTTAACATGTTGGATACCATCACTACTGTAGTAATCCATATTGTGGTAAGATTCACTCAAGTAAAGATAAACAACAGACCATCCTTACTCTGAGAGACAAAGATCAGTCAACCCAGAAAGGTTTTGTTTCTTCAAGTGCAGTCGCAATGAATATTAACCCTTTATAGGACACTCATTGAAATACTTGAAACGTGTTATTGTAGGGCATAAGAAGACTTTAAATTTTCATGGAGAAAACCAAGATTAATGAATTTACCATATATGGTTCCTTGCCTCATAATGGGTTAAACATTATGACTAGACGGGTTTTCAATAAGGAGTGCCCCTGGAAAGAAAGACTGGGAATTAGGTATGCTGCAAAGGATCAGTCCATTGTCAATTAATGGCACCTTAGATCAGATGCACAACAGTGTTTCCCTGAGTTCAAGTAACGGACAAATGGGCTGCTTCATTGGATGGCCTGACGTCACTTACCCTAAACCCAACGGAGATGGTTTGTGATGATTAGTGATGGAAAAAGAACCAACGATTGCTCAGCGGCTGTGGAAACTTTTGCCAGAGCCTTCTGGGTTACAACTTCATAAACTTGGTTGAGAAAATACAAAAAGTTCCACAGTGTAGAAATGCGCTACAGCATATTCTAAAAAATAGTAGGCATGTTAAAACATTTTTGACTGGCATTGTGTATATAGCAAACACTGACCAATGACTATGTCCAAATATGGAATTTTAGTGAGTGACACTTGTATCACTAATGACAGATAATCATATCTGCTCTGCTAGGCCATTACAGTGGTGGTCAGTATGAAGTAGCTTTCCTACACAGGCCCTTAGGCCACTCAACCACCAAGAGACCTTGCTTTATTCCCCCAGAGAGCCCCTGTTATCCCATTAGCAGCAAGTAGGGACTGACACTCTTCCTTTTAAGAGTTTGATGACGGCAAAAGCTTTAGACATTTGGATGTCCCACTGCTTTAACAGTGGGTCGTCACACTTTGAAAAAGATTTTGAGAAAGGAGGCAGTTTAACCTTTAGATGCAATTGTACAAATGTAATACTGTTACTTTGGGCTTTCTTCACTGGTGAGTTGCAGAAAAAGGGAAGAATTCATTTTAGGTTTTTCCATTTCATAATCCACAGTTCAATGTAAAGAGGCCTCATTTCAAAGCCTTTTTAGGGCCTCATTCATTTTTATGAGTGTTTTGCTTGTCAAGTCCAATTCTTGTCTCTGCAGCTCCTCTGAAACTATCAAAAAGTCTTTATTTTCCTTTTTAAATAAGAATCAAAGAACCTTTAGGTGAGGCCTCAAAGACACCCATACAAAATATTCCTTTGGCGGGTTATGCCTAATGTTTACTTGGCACGAGCCTGTGCCCGGAGGCAGCTGCTCTTATTCCCTCTCTGACACCAGTGTTGTCTTGTGCTACAAGAGGAACCCTCTATGCCCACAATTAATTTCCGCCAGAGCCATAATATTGCTCTGGCGTCTGCATGAGACTGGCAGTGACACTGAGGTCCATGGTCTCTGAGTCTGATCTTCAATAGAGAACTATTCTAGACTCTCCTCCTGCCCACCTAACAATTTACATGTGAAGAGATCTTTCTCTCCCGCCTTTAAATATTTTTTGGACATTTCCCTATATATGCAGAGAGACAGTTTCTTCCAGTTAATGTCAGAATTACCTCTACAATTCACCATGAATATCATCATATTTAGTCGCTAATGATTATAATTTCAGTCTGATTCCTAATCCTTTCAGAGTCATTCAAACCCCTCACGTTCCTCAGATGGTATTTGACGGAGCACGTTGCGCCTTTTTTTGTGGCAATTAAACTTTAAAATCACTAGATGAATGCTTCTGAGGCCTCTTTTTAAAATAAACGAATTTACACATCAGTTCATTCAGTTCAATGAGTCCTGCAGTTCTAAGTGTGTGACTTTGAAATAAAAACTAAATAAATACATCTAAACTATTCACATTGCATTCTTCACTGCACATGGGAGATCAGTGCCAGTTCGTAGTGGATGTTGCCCAGTTAAACAATAGTTTCTTGTATTAAAATCTGTCACAGAATCCAGTTGTTTTTTTTTAAATCAAGACTGTGTGCAGAACTGCGAGAGTGCTTTACCTCTGATTTGATAATGACCTTTATGTGCAAGCTATGTAAGGAATGTGTGAATGTTAACCATTGCTCATTTGAGTCTCCTGTGTGCTTTGGACAGCAGACAATGTGTCACGGATTTCGAAGTCTCACTGAAGCGGGGAGGTTGGGTGCGAAATTCAGAAATACCAAGAAATAACCCACCAAGTGAGAGGCTGCCATTCATATTTTCTGGCATGGTGAGATCAGTCTTGAGTTATATCATGGATCATATGTGAAAATCACTTGCTACAGTTTCTTCTGTTGCTGACAATGCCTCGGCTGTCCAGACACGGGAAATGCATTTTAAGGTTTGTAGCATGTGCAAGTCAGTCACTTGCGAAGTGATAGAGGGATGTTTTGGCTCACTGATCAAAGAGCCGTCTGATCACCCCATTTACCATATATCGAAAACACTGGGATATTTTTTCAGACTGCTGGGGAAATTAGACTTTTTGTGGTCATGGCAGCGCTATGCGTAAAAAAAAATAAATAAAAAAATCACTAATCATAATTGGATTCCGGTTTTAAAAGTTTAATAGTTGTGGTTAAGCGGAGAAGTAGGAAAATTCTGTATATGTGATGTTTTCTTAAGCCCATACAGGACAGATTCCTTGACAGCGCTGGGTAAGGTAAAGCACAGTGTTTGTTTAGGCGTACAGACAACTTGTCTGTAGCTTCACACACATCCAACAGGCCAATATGGGAGACAGTCTGGCTGCCCCAAACTCAACAAACATTGTCACAGCAAACAAATCTGTTCCCAATTTTAATGTGATCAAATAAATTACAGAGGCATTTTTTCACGGGCTATACTCTTTAACTGAGACATCCAGCAGGCTGGTGCCAGGAAGAGAAACATACAGCCAAGATATTTCTCCTTCAGGAAAAGCTCTGTGAAGTCATCCTTTCTATCTCTGTGACAGAGAGGGACTGAGAAGTTTAGCTGTCTCTTGAAGCTCCCCAAACAAATTTCGATACAGTTAGGGCAAAGGCAACATGATTACTTGTGCTGTTTCCTTCACAGTAAATGCGCTCTGCTTCAGGGGATGGGTGTAAAACCATGACATGCTTATAAAATCCATGACGTGCTTGGGATTCTTCGGCCTTATCACCACGTGGGCCTATTTTTTTTTTTATTTGGGACTGGTTTCTGAAGAATAATGCCCACCCCTTTTGCCTCAATCGTGCAGCCCATATGAGAGAGCCTGGACGACCTCACACCCAGCGAAACCTGTTGAAAAGTGGGTCGTATATAGTCTGATATAGTGGAGAAGATGAGGCTTGGAGTTGAGTCTTGGGCTGATGCCAGGGATCAACTATAGCTGGAGAAGAAAGGAAATAAAAACAAGTATCAGAACAGTCATGATTTCATTGCATGCTTGTGTAAAATTTTGATTGTTGCATGGCATAATCAATGTCATCTGTAGTTTACATGTGTGAAATACTTACTCCAGTTTGGGCTGGTAGTTTGACTGAGTACGGTTGTATCAGTTGTGATTATACACTCCCCTGTCCTCACTGTTGCCTCCCACTGTGCCCCTTAAAGAGCAAGGGTTCATGGGAATGACCAATGGGAAGCATTGCTCAGCTACTTCCCACAGCCAAGAGACAGCTGTAATCCTTTAACCCTTTCCCCCCGTATGAGTTTTAAAACACACACAAACTTTCTTAAACACAATGGAATTTGTAGGTACACACATTTGCACACATATACAAAGACACATTCCACGGTACAGTTCGTCCCAGTCCTGCTGTGATGCAGCCGCTGAATTGATGGTGTTTCTGCTGCAGTGTCCTAGATTGCCTGTGAACATTCATCACTGGACCCTCCATAGCAAGCTGTGGCCACTGGCCTTCACTCAAACCTCATCCCATAGCGCCAGTGGGGCACTGATAAAACAAACAACACACTGCTGCCTACACAGTGACCCTCTGAGTCTGCATATTAAGACTCACTCTCTACCTCTCCACCGCCCCCTGAAATTACTTTTTTTCCCATTCACTCCCTCTCTCTATCACCCCTCCAACCCCGCGAGAACCCCGCCCACCCCCCCCCCACCTCCACCTCCTCGCATTTTCACTAAATCTGCACCTCCTTCAGTGCGATGGCTAGCACCCTCCTCTTTCCACTTTTCTTTATCTGGTTCTTTGTGCTGCGTGATGAAAGGGATTTGGGTAGCTACAGTAGCTGAGGGGGCTGAGGGGGCTGGAAAAGGAAGAGAAGGAAAAGGAATGAGTAGGAAAAAGAAAGGCACGAAGGTGGATGTGAAGGGGTGGGAGTCAGTCTTCAGAGAAGCTAAGTGTACGCCAAGAGTGTTCTTCTCAGGAAGTGGATTCGAGATGGATCTGCTCTATTCCAGCACCGTCATCACTCTGTCTTCCTCTCACTCATGTACAGTATGTATACATACGCAAACAAACCGCACTTAGCTTACATACTGTAATGCAGAGCGATGAGGGCAATATCATATGATAACACTGGTTTCCAGTGACTGATTGATTTCCAGTGATAAAAATACAGATCCTGTTCTGTTTGCAGTTCTCAGTTTGGCTTTTACAGTTTACATTATTTTGATGATTTTATGTTTGGGCCACGGATTTTGCACTGGTTTATCGCTATTGCTCGACTGAAGACGGGCCTAGTCATTAGAAGAGAATAGACAAAAGACAGAAGTGTAGTCAAGGGCAATGAAGAAAGGTGACGCGTTCTCACACTAAGGTGACACGTTCTCTATGCTCTAGAATAATTAGGTGTGTCTTATGCAGACTATAGGTGCACACTCTGCATGTGATGGAGGCTTATTGTCTCAGAAGAATGAACAAAGACACAGGTGCTAATGTGCATATGTGTCTTTTCATATTTAAACTTAACTGTTTTGACTAAAATGATTATTACATGATGTCTAATCCTTCAATTTTAATTGACTTATTCCTTTAAAAAACTTGTCAGGTAGAGTAAACTTTCTTTTTCTCTTAAACAAGCAGCCCTAGTCTCCATTGAGAACAAGAGAAAGGGAGCATGAGAGAGGGAGTTGTTCTATAGCAAGCCCCGTTACTGCGTCTGCCTGGTTGAGCATGGAGGCGTTAATGTCTCACTAATCACATTAACACACCACACTCACCCAGTCATGGGGATGGAACAACATGCATTCTCTCTGTGGCTTAGGAATCCCTCGGCTTTTTGCTCAGACAGAGGCATTACAGCGCAAGCAGTTAAAAACAAAAAAGATTCCATGATGGGATCAGGCGGCGCTATTGAGAAGTACTCGTCTCACAGTTAGCTGAAAAGATCTGTTCATCTGTTTAGTGCTGGAGGAAATTATAGGAAATGAGGAGACAATGCAAGGAGACGGAATACGAAAAGAGCAAGCGACTGCTTTTGCTGACAGTCAAGGCTTGACTTAAAGTAAGATAGGATCAATTTTGAGAATTGAGAAGCTCAGTGTGTGGAGAAGCTTAGTGGTGGATAGCTCTTAAGAGCTGTGGCTGTTATAGCCAAAGGAGAAAGGAGTTGATGTATTCAAAAATGATGCTTTTTTTTCCTTTCGTTTCTTTTTTTTTCCTTTTTTTTTGGAGGGAACAAGCAGGCAGGAATGGGGAGGAGGGGTGGAGGGGGACTGTACTGGTGTTTACATTCAGTTTTCTGTCATAGGCCCTTGAAATATAGCGAAGCAGGGAAGTGCTTGATCACAAAAAACTTAAAAAAAAAAAAAAAAACACCCTGTCTTAGTTTTAATCACCTCTTCCCTGTGCTATCCACAATGAGAAGATGAATTAATTGTCATTCAAGTAAAAAAGCATCCCTAAGTCACACTCTTGACTTGGAACATTGCTGACATACTGTAAATCCCTAAAATATGCAGAAGAGACGGAATCTCAATAGAATTAGTGTCCACCACGGGAAGCGTAGCTGTCACTTCTGTCACTTCCGCACAATCCTTTTCCTTGTGTTTAACGGGTCTCTCCCATTCTTTGCCGGCATCTGTGCCATCTAAGAAGCAGGACCTGACGCTTCTGCCTGCCCACCTCCTAATGTTATTTGGCAGAACAAAAGCTTCAGGGCTCATGCCAACAATCCCGCCGAAGGAAGTTCTGGGGAATATGAGTGGAGTTGTGCTGGAGGTAATATTGCCGCTCTCAACAGTGGCTGCCTGTGTGTCAGGCTGTGGACGTAGAGAAGAGGATGTTTGTCATGTTTCTTTTGTTTGCTGTGCATTCTCCTCTCTATATGCTCGCTCCTCTGGTGTCTGGCCTGTCTGTCCTGCTCCTTCTTGGCTTTTTTATTTCACTTTCTGTCTATGGATCCTCACCTCCCCCTCATATTCTCATATTCTTTGTTTGACACCTCGTTTTGAGTGGTTGTTTCTCTCTCTCTCTCTTTCTCTGCCGTTCTCCCTCTTTCTCTCTCTCTCTCTGTCTCTCCCTCTCTGTCTCTCTATTTCTTCTCGTGTGTCTTTGATGCCCTCATGGTTGGTTGAATGACTGAAGCCATAAGGCTGTTCCACCCACACATGTACACTGAGCAGAGCTGTCCTGTGCTGCGCTGTTGATTTTCCTGCTCAGCCCATCTGAAAGAGAAAGCAGAGTGTGACTCAGATGCTAAGGTGGGTGGTATGGGCCCAGGTGGGTGGTTAAATAGGCTAACTGTAGCTTCTCCACTCACTTTTACACGGGAGATATTCTGATAAGTAGCTGAAACAGGGAAAATTGGAGAACCGAACACAGCTTTCAAATGTGATTTACAGTTCAAAGATTGTCGCTGTTATATCTCTAGGTTGTTTTGGAGACAAACCAAAGCTCCTGATTTGATTTGCCGGGATGACTGTTACTTGCAATGATAGCTCCCTGAGCCTCAGAGTCAAAATGACATTAGCAGATCAGCATTATCATAATCATCCAAACCATGCAGCTTTTTGAGTTATTTTCATATTTGCCGCATCACAAGAAAGTGTTTTGAAATGGATAAGTATAAATTAAATATTTGATTTTATTAGATGTTGTGAATCAGTGTGGAGGCTTTAAACCTACTTTACAAGATTGAGACTGTTTAAAATTAAATCAAACAGATTGGATGGAGAGACTTTTTTTTTTTTGCTGTATCTAGGTTATGATGAGATTTAAATCTAGACTTTTTTTTTAAAGATAAAGGTTAAAGATGATCTTGAAATATATCAAATATACATCATACATATGATAACCTTTAGCTGTAGGCTTACAAATCAAACGCTGATAGACGACTAGACGCTTTCCTTCCAGTGGTGAGATTTTAAATGTTGCCCGGAGTTATAGATTTAGATTTTTACTTCTACCATGGGTAATTCTCCCTGACAGGCTAAAGTGACTAAGTAACATTGCGTGTACTGGGGAAACTGCAACTGGCTTATCTTTGAACGTGATTATCTTTATATAATTTTGGCTGTCTGTAAAGCGGAATGAGTCACTATCTGAGGGCTATGTTTTCTCTTTTTTCTGAGCCGCACACAACACACAAAGCCTTGGATGGGCGTTTTCACATTGGACTGAAGATGTGCTTCACACTTTCCCATAAAATGGTAATAGAGGTTTCACTTGTGCTGTGCTGCACCAGTCGATCCGTTTTAATGACTCACCTGTTACTTTTGCACGGTTTACTGTATTACTTTCGAAACTGCGTGTGCTTTGGAAAAGGCATCCAGTCCCACTGTGTCATTAATTTCATTAGAGTTGTATTTTGTTTGCATCTCAAGTTGAAGTCTGTATTATTTTATCATTTCCCGGCATTTCACAAGAACTCCCTTGTCTTCTCTTCTCGTCTGCTTTTATATCAGTCTAGAATTTCATGGCATCATAAAATGAATATTATGAGATGTTCAATTCTTTATGATTTAATGCCACATTTTAATGTCCCCGTTGAATACAAAGCAGCCTTATAAATTCAATAAAGAGAACGTTTTCGAGATTAAATTGAATAAAAGTGAAGATTCTGATCTTCATTTCGTAAGAAAACCTTTAAATCAAATTAGGTAATTATTCCCTATTTCAGTGCATGCATTCACATTGAATGTTTGGTTTTTGACAGAGAGCGCACATTACTTGTATTCTCACATAACGCACATTGCATAAACTTGCATGATCCCTGCAATTATTTTAATTTTATTTATTTTTCTGAAAGTCTCAAAGGATTTGGGGCTTTTAGACCATTCAGCTGAACCTATTTTTTATTTCTTGTCCACAGAAATACTATTTCTTTGAGCACATTTCCTAAGTGCTATAATACATTGCCACCTTGCAAATCAACAGTAAAACCGGTGGTGAAACATGAATTTAAATTTACTGAGAGAAAAAAATAAGTAAAACCTAGAGAGAGACTTAATGTGAAAATAAACACATCTGATGAATGTGGAGGCGGTTATTCATAAAGGTCAAGCATATGATACCGCACAGATGATTGATTTAAAAGACCGCTGTGTTACAACTGTTACCGAACGGTGGGATTAACAAAATAAGAAAAAAAAAAAAAGTGATACATTTCAGCTGTTCAAATCACTCACAGTGTTTCTATCAACTTGTTTTGGTGCCAATATGTTCCTCCTTTTACAAAACAGCACCTAGTCTGACGAAGGCATCACCAGTCCTGTCTATCTGACACCCGCAACCATCTGTTGGGAGCCCGTGGTGGAGCCTTGATGGCTGTGCATTTGAGTGGTAATTGAGCTTGAAATGTGCTTAATAATGATTGTCCTGCCTAATATGCCACATCAGGAGCTCAGAGCACCGTGACAACCCCGAGCAGCCGAGACAGGCAGGCAAGCAGATAGGAGAGATGGGTAGAAACCACATTTCTCCTCCTCATTAGCCTCCAATAACTGGGCGCAGCGCACATAAATGTATCATTGGGAATCAGCTAAGAAAAAGACACTGGAGTAAGATTTCCTCTTAAGAACTATGATGTCTATCAGTCTTGCTATGTTGCAGGAATTTTTCCACTTTGTTAAAATATTAATGTTACTGAAGCATTCGTGAACATACTGGTTTTAATTCTTTCTCATTATCTGGACATATAGAGACCAGAAACAAAAGGCCGGATTCATGCCCCCATCCCAAATGTCTCATGTCTAACCAAATGACCACGCTTATAATCCAGCCAAAACAACTGAGATATGTCCCACTTTTCTAATTGGTCACATAATGAACTTCCATTTGAATTTATTTGTCATGTTAAAATTGATCTTGGCTGCCATGGCTGTGAACGCATCCTCTGGGAACGAGTTCCCCCATGTTATTAATGGGTATAAAATGAGTTGTAGGTATTAATACAGTGGAGCCTGTGATGGCGGCTCTGTTCACCATGACAGCTGCCCCCAGGAGACCACGTGGCAGTAAGAGGTACTTGTCAACAGCAGGTTACAGACAAAAGGCAGACGTCTTCCCGGTCGGCAGGGGACAGTGTTTGGGATCAGAGGGCGTGATATCCTGTCCAATGCCCCTGCTGAGGATCCAGAAAACCCCAACTCCCTGCACCTGTCAGGCACCGCGGGGAGGTGGTTTGACAGTGTCACACTTGTACCACAAAAGAACGCCTCTCTCCTGAGGTGTACATGTACAGTAATCATCATGGTTTCCGTTTCAGATCTATAATCAGTCGTTCAGCCTGACAGCAGCACTGTGTTTTTGGCTGTATGCTGTGTTGTGTTAAAGCTGAAGAGATTGGGTGCTTGGGGTTTGAAAGTGTAATTGCCTCACAAAGTGAACTGAGTCATGAGGAAATGAGCATCCTCAGAGAAAAATCTGTCTTACAAAGTAACTCATATACACAACAAGCAGATTCTGCTGGTGAGGCATTACTTATTCCCTCTCAACTTCCTCTGCTATTCATTTTCCAGTCTGTTCAACTTATAGTGTGTGGGTGCCGCTAACTCACCCAGCCTGCATGTGTAACCTGCTCAGCAGTAGCTAAATGTTACTCTGGGGATATAGCTTTACAAGAGCAATACCATGCATCACACAGACCACATTTAAATACCAAATATTGCCCATTCATTTCTCCCTCTCCAATCGTGAAAGAGTGCACAGCACTGAGTTTAGCGCAGGCCAGAGGGATTTGAGCAGGCAAACAGATGGGACCTGTGAAAAGGTATGGATAAGGTACAAATGCAGGAATGGGAATCCCCCTGAGAACATCCTCCTCATTCTGGCACCCACTTTCATGGTGTGTTTAGTGCCCTACTCCATATGAATTATGAACAGGCCCAGAGACTGATTGTGTGAAGCTCTGAATACAAAGCCCGTTATGTTCTATGCGTTCGTACTGAGACAGAGTTAACATTTTTGTGTGCATCAGCGCATTTTAGTATACATTACAAAAGAAAGTTGGACTATAGCGCTGTTCTTTTGAACTGAATATAACTCAAACTGTACCTGAAGTTATTCAGGCGTCCTTTATTTTCAAAATGCAATTTAATCCAAAAACATTAAAGAAAATGTTCTACATGCGCATCTCTTGAGAAATATACACTACTGCAGTGTATGGCAGCGCAGCAATCACGGCAATCAGCACTCTTATTTCAGGATTTCTTCAGACTGCGCGGCACTGACAAAACACACGTAGGAGCAGAGCCGACAAATCTGGATAAAAGATGGGCACTCTGACCTTCCCCTGGCACGCCGCCCACAGCCTGCAAACCCACTCAACATGACGGGTATCTGTGCGTCTCTGCTGAAATCGTGGCAGGCATAATTGCGCCTCCTGTCCAAGTGCGAGGAAGATATTCTTAAGGACCTTTTCTCTGTGCATCTCTGTAAGACACGACAGAACAAGAGTACTCATCCTCATCTATGGATCAGACCCCAAAGGTCCCTTCCTTTTGTCGGAAATGTAATGAGACATTGTTAACTCAATTTTCACAATTTTCAGAGGAAATGAGAAAGGCTTTTCTGCGCGACTGCGGAACATCACTAGCCTTTAATTCTCTTGTGTGGAGTCGGATGTGGGTGAACAAATGTGACTTTGACACTTAAAATGTCAAATTTATAACAAGATGTGGTAGTGTTCTTGTAGCTTGGTAGCATCCTTGTTTTAAAAACATAAAACACTGTAACTAAAAGGTGTGATTAGGCTCCTCCCATGCATGCATGTTTTGCGTGTGTCTAAGTCCGTAAGTCACAAAAATCGCCCCGCTTGTCTGATTTCTATGCTTTCTAGGTGTTAAATGGGCGATTACTACGATCACGGGTCACTCCGCAGATGTCCTGACATTTAAACATCTTTCTATGAATGCACACAAAGTCACACACTCACAGGATGTTACACTGTGTCACAATGCCCGCTGAAAAGATAGGGCACCCTTCAAAAACAACCACGCTACAAAGGACAGTTTGCAGTACCAGCACAAGTTGTCAAGACTGAGGTCATGGTGAACTGTGTCACTGTAAGCCCAGGAAACAAATGAGGTGGGTCTATTATGCCAAATCCTGGTTACATGGACACATTTAGGGACACAGCGGCTGTCTGTTTGGCATGATTCAATGCACCCTGAATGGCTGCTCCAGACAATGGGACAGAAACTAAAGGCCTTCGTTTTATCCCTGTGTCCTGCTTTTATCCCACTTCTAGCTGAAAACACATCCATCAACCACTACAAGATCTCCATTTAGCTCTAATGAGTATTTCACTCGTAAGAGTGACCCTTGCAACGGACATCAACACCTACTAGCTGTAATCTCGCCCACTACGCCCTGATTCTTTTAAACACAAGAGACTGACCAGTGAAGATTGTGACAAGACAGGAAATTTGTTGCGTGTGCACAGTTTCTTTATGTGTGTTTCATAGATTGAGATTTTTTTTTTGTTTTGTGTTTTTCCACATAGTGCATGCATGTGAATTGCTTAAGGATGCAGCTGCTGGTTTGAAGCCGCTCGTCTGTCAATCTCTTTCACACGTGATGTCTGGACTGTGATGTTAAGCTGCAGGCCCGGGGCCACAAGAGAAACACAGCATTGTTCTTATCTGTTATTACTTTCACTTCTGCTGCTGTGTTTAAAATCTGAAGACTTTTACATCTGTATGTTGCTCCTTTGTTTACAGAGTGCATCGGCCCACGCAGACCAAGTGCGTGCGCCCAATGGGACCTATGAAGGCATGGGGTGCAAGGGAATGTAATTTTCTTCTTAGAGACAGGCATACTGCCACCAATGAGGGGAGGGATTTAAAAAAATCTCAGTCTCCTTGGTAACAACATGCTTACTCCAAAGGCCAATCTCAACTATTTAATCACTTTAATCAGTGAAATTATCAACACAATTACATCATCACAGCAAACACGTGAATAAGCAGTTCAGCATTTTTATTTTTTTTTTTCCTGCCAGAATGGAAAGTTGTGTGTTTGTGGAAAATTAGTATTGATGAAAGACACAAATCCAAACACGGTTATGGCACATTAATCAGGTTTTTGGTAGTTATTAGCAGATTTCAGCAATAGCTTAAGTCCTCACTGTTATTCTTATTCTTCTCACTTTTTGAAAAGCTAAACAGAAGTATATATTTAAAACACACATTATAGAAGTCATTTTTCATTTTTCATTGCACAATAATTACAACATCCTGTTTAGTTTAACGCCATTGTGTATATTTTAAAAGTCTGCATCCGTATCAATTGTAAATTATATTTACTTGTGAATTTAACAAGTCACCATCAAAATGAAGAAAATGAAACACTTGGCAGGTGGACAGACAACCCAATCTCTAAAGTGTATTTCTAAGTTGAGCTATAACACATCATTACAATCATCTATCCACCCCCCTATCCTTCCTCATGACTAAATAACTAAATTGATACCACCAGAAAGCATGTACTTCACCACTGACACTGTGAGGGGGATTTGGTCCTGTGGGGATATAAATACCTGCCGAATCATGAAATGCCTACCACTGAGAGATGGAGGAGAGGCCAATCAGGTGAATAATGGCCACAGTTTTTACACTGTAGTTGCAAGTACTGGTTGCCATCAGGAGTAATGTCCACCTTGAAAAACCCTAAGTGTGCTGTTTGATCAATGCTGCCTGATGGGAAGGGAAAATCAAGCCCATAAATGGGCCCTTGGATGCTAAAAGGGGAGTGAGACCTGAGGGACATTGAAATGTATGGTGAGAGGTATATTGATGGCTGAGTTCCGAGAAATGCAAGTGTCCCTAACACGTTCCCCTATTGTAAAATGCATGTGTGGTACACCTGTGCATGTATGTTTTTGTGCTGGCAAAAATATGAACACAAACGTTACACTTTATACATATTATTAAGATATCCAGCGGTAGCATGGTGCTGAGAGACAGTTGTGACCTTCCCGCATGTCTCTGAGATCATGTTTCCATGGTTGAAAAGTTCATCTCCTCAAATGTAGGAAAGACTCTAGTAGTCTCTTAAAGGAGGCAGCCAGATGAGAAGAAAGGCGAAGATCTAAAAAACAAAAGAAGAGAAAAGAAAGAAGTAGCAGCAAAGTTTCTCTTCACAGCAAAGAAGAAGGCATGTTTCTGTGTCACTGTTTTCCCTTTTCATGGCAAAGGCAGGAGAGCCAAGGTCGAGCGTGTCAGTGTGAGTCAAGCCTGAAAGTGTGAAGACTCCAATTAGACATAGCCTCGGGTCTGACTCCAAAAGACAAGGATAACACACACCCCTCCGTGAAAATGTGCCAAACAACGCATAGTGCAAACACATACACAAACCCACATACATACACACACACACACATACAAACACACACGCCACATGTCTTCATGTCCCTGTTTTACATGAAATGCATGTTGATACCACAGCTGTTTGCACCCCATCCATCATCTCTAGCAGGCAACAGGCAGAATTATTAACAAGCAAAATCTGTCATGCCCTATTAGCGCAATAAGGAACCTGCTAAGGCAAGTAAACAATTTATTATATATGTACGGCTGATGTACCTAATTATCGTGTGTTTGAGAAAGACCAAATATTTATGATTTCACAGCCTATTTGCACTTAATCGAACATGCTGCTTGTGAAATGTCACAGCATTGATTATTTAATGAGCACTCGGCAGGTTTACAAAGTTTACAGCAATTCCATTTCTCAACTTCTTTGTAATGACATGACATCATCATTGATTTATTTTTCATGTTCTTGAGGCTCCAAAGGCACCACCAAAAAGTGGTGAGGAAGAAAGACACTGTGACACTTTTGCATTAGCATGTATTGCACTGTTGCTATAAAAGCAGTGTACTGAGTCAACTGTGCAGGTATCCCAATGTATTTAGTATAGGGTTGTGTAGGCCTGCAGCCCTTAATCAGATGCAGTAGCTAAAGAATCAGCATGAGTGAGAGACAAGAGTGTGCAATTGTTATAGTCAGCTGTTTCTCAGTCCTGTTGGAATCTCCTCAATTTACATGAATTAAATAATTAAATATATTCTGGTATACGCCACGCAGTATATGTTATTCAGTCATTAAGTAAAACATATATTGAGACTTTTTTGTTTTGTTGCGTTTAATGAACAGTGTCCTCATCCTAATGCAAACTTTGGTCACAAGGTAACAATGCAGAGTGAGATTATTGGACATTTATCTTTATCATTTTTCCAAGCGTTCACTCTGAACATTTCCATGGAGAACAAGCAAAACCATTTAGTTTGTACATGTAACTCTTATAGGGGCCACATTTACAAATATCAACAGAGACTCTTCTCCCAGTTAATGGTCATTAAAATCCATTAATATGTATATATATATCTATATCTATATAGATATAGATATATATATATACACACACACACACACACACACACACACACACACAGATAGGTTATTATTATCCTAACTGCTTATTTGGTCAACCCCATTTCACTCTTTTGTCCAATGAGGCCTGACTGAACCAATTCAAGAATGATTCAAATGTGCAGAAAATGCAACAAGAGAGAGATTTTTTTTGTGTGTGTTTTTTGGAGATAAAACACTACAGATAAAGTACGCTCTATACAATACAAAGTATTAATATAATTTTTATATATATATAAAACAACATGCTCACACACAAATGCAGAGCAGATGTTCAGTGTACAGTGTGGACTTAATGAGCCATGAATGATATGAGAGGCAAGTGGAGATGCCTGTCCCTCTCTGTACAGCGATAGGCTGTGGTTGGGACACATCTGGCACCTGCCCCCCCTTCCTACTGCACCTGTGTTTTAGACACTAAGGGACAGTTGTGAGGCAAACTGCAGTAATGACCTCAACCTTGGCATTTGTACAAGCCTGACATCCATCCATTGAACTACTGAAGTAGAACAAGAACGTAGTTACTGTACATCTGGTATTAACATACTCTTTCTTTAATATAATTCTTTAAAGACCTTGTTAACTATAGTAGTTGAGCAAGAGACTCATCAAGGTAAGGAGTTGGATTCTGCTGAGAGAGCTGATTTCTCATTTTAAACACATGAACATCAATCTTGGGGTTCCCTGGCAGAGCTGTGGCAGAGCAGTGGTGTTGGCATTTGTGTAATCAGCAGTCTAACGGTGTTAGGTGACAGCTTATTGTGCCTGCATAATACATTTGTATAAATATGATTGGACATTACTAGCCACAGCTGTGAATAAGCCAGCAAAGCATATTGCTAACAGCTGTTGCCAATCAGCCACTACTGTACAAGATGACTGCACAAAGACTTCAGTGCTGTCTCATAGCTAACACTATGATGCCTTTCTGCAGTCATTTTCCATCCATTGCTTTTCTAGCAGCTATCCAGAGTCAGGTCACAGGAAGTTGGCTAAACAAGGTAGTCCCAATAACCCTATCCTCAGCGACATCTTTCAACTCCATCTGAGATTTCCTTAGGATCTATTCTGAGTTATTTTACCAGTTGAACATGCCCAGAAAACCCCCATTGGAAGGCAAAGTGAGATACCCTGATGAAATGCTCCTGTCAGCCCAACTGTTATTTTACAACACTAGCTGCATTGCACTCTCCCCATCTCTCAGGGTAAGCCAAGCCACCCTACAGAGGAATTTCGTTTCAGCCACTTGTATTCACAGTCTCAAGCTTTTGGTCACTACCCAAAGCTCTGGGTTGGCGCTTAGATAAAAGCCTCCTACTGAGCCCACTCTTCTCCACATCGATATGGTACAGCACCAACACTCACTCATGAACAAAAAGCTGAGAAATATAAGTTCCTTCACTTGGGGCAACAGCTCCCTCCCAACCTAAAGGGAGCAATCAACTGTTTTCCCACATAAAACTATGACCTCAGACTTGGAGGTGCTGACTCTCATCCCAGCCACGTTACACTTGACTGCAAACCACGCCAGTGCATGAAGAAGGTCATGGTCCGATCGAGCCAACAGAACCACATCGTCTGCAAAGAGCACAGAAGGAGCTCTCCTCCCCCCCAGCTGCGCTTTTAAATCTTGTTCATGAAAATCGCCAACACTATTGGTGACAAAGAACAATCCTGGCACAGGCCAATACCAGTGAGAACATGTTTGACTTCCCGTAGTGAAACTTTGGGCATCACTCAACCAGTCTCCCTGAGGGATACTGTAAAACTTCTCCAAATCCAGATGAACTGCCAAACTCATATTACACTTATAACCCTACACCTCTCTGCAACATTGAAGGGATATGTCAGCCAACAATTTCCAGCGCCTTCATCAACTGTCCACACCTTGCCACGGAGGAGGAGGAGACCGAATGAATGCGGGCTTCCCCGAAATCAAACACGTTGCTCAGGTTTAGGAGTTCATAAAAATGCTCATTCCACCTCAGGGATGCTAATTAACTTGATAAGTGAGGGCAATATGTCTGTGTTGTAAACCTGTATGAGTACAATGAGGCATTACTGGCCTCAGCTCTGAGTTAGACGGTAATTGTAAAGCACACAGCAAACAGCTGAAACCAATCAGCCAATTTAATCAGGACTTCAGTGCTCTGCCAGAACACTATGCTTCTTTTCTGCTTCTGAATCTATTTGTAAGACCTAATTTTCAGCATTTCAAATGAAACTTAACTTGAGATAAAAATAAAAACAATGGCTTACTTCAGTCGCTGAAACCTGTCCCGAGGCAGACGTTTAAATTCATTAACAATACATAACCACTAGTATGAGGGCTTTCTGAAAGAGGGTAAAGGTACATTTCCAGCTCAACACAAACCTTGACTGACATAAGTACGCAATGAAAAAAACATGCAAAAAAATAAAATATAAATTTAAAAAAACGACAGGCTACATGACCCTATGTGAGATGTTATATGCTTCACACTCAAAACTGTTGGCTGACTACTTCATTACTTCAGTTGTCCTGTTGATGGTGCAAATGCAAACAGAAAAAAATAGCCCTTTAAGATATGTAGTTCTTGGGGGAGCTCCCCAGTTGGTTACCTTCAGGGAGTCCCAGAACAGTTTGGTCAGAAAGTGCCTAATAGCTGCCATGGGAAATGCCCCAAGTGAGGCTTGAATCATCAGTTAGAGAATTTAGCAACTCTAGCTCTCAGGCTTTGCTTTATGCTGTTGTATGTACCCACTCTTTTAGTTTGGGAACACCTCAGCATCTCCTACGAGGAGCTGAGAGCACAGTTGAGACGAACATCTAGAATCACCCACCATGACTAGAATCTTGAAATATGCCTGAAATGGATAAAATTAATGCTTTTTTTTTAATTTACCTAATTCATTGTTCCAACAAAGGACAAAGGAGGTTTAATGGCTTTAGTGGATAGTGATTAAAATATGGAGCGAGGATCATAATAGGGCAGAAATGAGAAAAGGAAGTGAGCGACACCATGAGTGAATGAACACTGATGATGATGCACTGGAGCACAGCTCTATAAAAGAGAGCCGGAGAGGAAAATCTCAGGAAGCATGGAAAAGGATGATGGTCAGTTGTTTCCCCACTGATTTTCAGCTAGCTCTGTCAGGGGCAAAGATGACCCAAAACCAGAAACTCTCCCTGTCGTCTACCTCCCAAGACCTCCACAGCACTGACCTAATTTACAGTGATTGATCTTCTTCCAAGCCTCAAAACCTAACCTCTCAGCCACTTTTCTCTACTAATAACTGTAATTTTGAACTGGAAACTTTATTTTTGGGGTTGTTGATGTTTTTAATCGATCTGTAATGCCTATTATAAATGAACAGAAATATAAGTTGCATATGTGTACAAATGTACATCCATCTAACAAGCAAGTCTATCTGACTGCTGTCTCTTCATTGTATTATTGCTCTTTCATGGTGCTTTTGTATGACAGTGAGAAAGCAGTTTAATAGCGAAGGAGTAGGAAGGAGATACAAAAAGGAGAACTGCAAATGCTCTGTGAGATCAGGCAGTGTTACTGTTTAACAAGGTTAAATGTTCTGAAAAGAGGTACTACGTCTCACAATCTGCTGTTATAGCTTGTTTCTGAAAGGAAAACATTGTATTTACTTCCTGAATGATCTGGGCCATAGCCTGTGCAAGATGTGTCTGTCAATTCAAGTTAATGGCATTTCTCTCTTGCACAAGCTCTAGTTTGAATAACTTAAATAAAATAAAATAATTATTATACTGGGTTGATCCCACATGGGAAATTCAATCGTGCTATTTGACCCATCCATTCATTCACACAGTGTTGTGTACGGTCGGGGCAGTAGGCTGCACCCTCTGGGGTGAGGCCGTGCCCGGGTAGCAATTTGGGGGTTGGGTGCTTGCTCAGGGCACCTCGGCCATAGACATTTGGGCAGACACCTTCAGCTGCACCTTCCAGGGCATCTTCGCGATCAAAACTGTTCTCCAGCTGAGGTGGGTCCTGCTGTGGAAGCAGTGTTTGTATTATATCCAAATGGGCAGCTGAAGTATAATCTTCATTAGCTGCCTGTTCACTGTTCATTTTTCACACTGCCGCTTAACTTAGGCTACGGGCAGTAGAAGAGTGTGTTTCCTGTTTGACATTGTGAGCTCATATTACCTTTGGGAGAATGTGTTAGCTTACATAATTAGCAGCATGATGAGTGACAATGCAGCACAGTGGGCGCCCTGTTTGTATATGTTAGACACATATTTGAGACCCACTAAAATTTTAGCTTGAGATTTTTATGGGGTCTCATCTGTCACTGAGGGCCTCCGAGACCAAGACCAAGTTCAGGGCGTTCTTTAATGCTTTACGTGGCTGTCATTAATATTATCATCATTGTCATCATTGCAGCAGCAACCTCAACATCACTGTCATTGTCAGGAGAATAAACAGCTGTGATTCCTTGGCAACACACACCATATATTCTGTGACTAGATCTGAAACATTACCAGAATGCAACTGCATCCATCCGTCCGTCCATCCGTTTGTCCATCTTGAAAGGGAAAGGCAAAGAAGCATTTACACAGCGGAAGAAATCATCAGAGGCCTCAGACCAGCCTCTGTAGCCTCACACTACCCTCTCCTGTCCAGGCAGCATCTCAGTGAGTTAGACTGAGTGGCCTTGCTCCAGCATGTTGAATAATGAATTAGAGGCTGATATCCTGTGACGGAGACTGGGAGAGAGCACTTCCTCTCTGGGCCAGAGTGGGGCTTGAATACCCGTGAATAATACATGGCCAAAAGTGGGTCTGTTGAAATGACTCAATACTGGGAGTCAAGTGCAAGATTATCTTTCCATGGTTATGAAAATATTGCAGCCTTCGAACAACAGGAGAGGTGAGACGATGAGCCCATTGTTGCCGTTCTGTGTGAAGAATTTGATCCTAAATGGTCCTGACTACTTGAGTTACTCTCAAATACTTGTCCAAAAGCTTGTAGGGCTTGATCGCTGTGCTGTAGAGAGATCCAACCTAAAACCTGGGTCTGGTGTAACGCTACATAAAAGAGAGGAAATGTATTTATATTTCTTTTTACCAAAAGTAGACTTAAAAGAGAGCCTCTGTTCAGCAGGGCATAGTAAATCTGTTTCAAACCAAGGATTCCAGTTACATGAGTGTGGAAATCTAATCATCACAGCACCTGTCATTTTAAACGATAAAAAGAAAAATTCTCACAGACGGAATTATGACATATTTACTTATCTTTATACAGATGTTAATTTACACATTTAGAAAGGGATTTTGGCCTCCCACAAGACTAACCAATGCCCCCTGTTTCTCACTACGCCAAGTCTGACCCTCCAAGAAAGCTGGAAACCGCAGGCTCTCGCTCAGCCCTCGCTCTCCCAGCTAACCACTAATCCATGTGTTTGATATATTAGACGCTCTGCTTGGCTTTGTTCTGCAGGGATGTGCTGTCCCTTCCTCTGCCAAGTCTCCCTCTTTCCCTCAACTATCTCTTTTGCTCGTGCTCCCTCTTGCTCCTGCTGCAGTCCAGAGGATTAGGCCAGAGTCCATGGGATTTATCTAATTGTGTTTAATTAGGGCTGGGTCGGACCAGAGTCAGAAAGCTCAGTCTGTTGGATTCGAGGAAGCCGATACTGTGGAGTAAACCCTCCACATCTGAGGGCCTGCAGGTGGGCCATAGTGAGGTGAGCAAGAAGCCAAACAAGAAAGGAAGGAGTGTATAAATAAACAGATTGAGAGCGATGAGAAAGAGAGACAGATAGAGGGCAGTGAGAGGTGGAAGAGAGGAATCAGTGAGGTGGCGACAGTGTCCGTGTTGGATTCCCCTAAGGAGAAATCGATTGCCACGCGCCTCGCTGTTCCCCAGACCTCTGCTTCCCCATGCTTTTCTCTGTGACACTGTGCGGTGGGGAGCCGTAACTCACTGTGCCCTTGGTCGGGGCTTAAGCGGATTGTGGGTCAGGAAGTCTTCCCTTTGGCATGATGCACTGTATCCCTGCTAAAATAAATTCTCCACTGAAGAGCATTAACAGCAAGTGGCCTCTTGCTCTTGTCTGCTGAGGACTACCAAGGGCTTAGAGGAAGACAAAAGCACAGAGGGGGTGCAAAAGGAAAGCACGGGTTTCTTTGATTTTCCTCGACCAAGGACTGCCAAGTCTACTGAGAGCATTTAACACTCACTATATCTGGGTTACTTGGATTCTGTGTTGTCACATTTGACCCATCGTAAGTCACCTACTAAGCAGACATATATCAGCTATAGAAGGTATATGTCAGCATTTACTTGGTCCAATACATCAGACAGTGTAAGACAGGTCTAAGATGTAACCATAGGAACTGAATCAAGTGCCTAATGATTCTCATCTTTCATCAAAGGTGAAGCATATACTGCACATGCATTATTTGCCATCAAGTAATTCAGTGAAAGGCTATTCAGTAGAGAACATACTGCTTACATGAATTCAGCAATGCATCAAAGAAAAATGTGTATCCCTGTGAAGGTGCCGCCACGTTCAATCTCTCATGCATTTTCTCCTGTTACAGACCAAATGAATCTGGTTGCCTCATAATGAGCCCTTATTATGGCATTGTGTTTATGTTAGGTGAAACAAATTGTTATTCCTGTGGGGAGAGCTGGAAAAAATGCATATGTAATTTGTGTACGACGACATTGTCATCAGGAGTTACTGTAAAAGCCGGCAGCCTCTGAAATGCGAGCTGTTGACACATGCCCATGCTCAAAAGTATGAAATGGTAAAGCCACAAAAAGGGAGTTCTGGGGCCCATAAAGTCGTGTTGATGGAGCAGCAGTTGTAAATGAAATGTAATGAAATGCTGCTGCTTGCTGTTGTCTTGATTTACTTCATCACATTAGGATCTAAGACACACTGCGCTACGCAGTGTGTTTTTGACTACCAGAGACTGTTTGTACAAGAGAGGGACTGAGTCTGTGTGTCTGCATTAATACTAACCCCTGGTTTTTAAGTTTAAGTTTTATGATTGGATTTCAACAGGTTAAGTTGCTGAATCTACAAGCGTGCCACAGGCTAACCACACTGTATAACTCTCATGTCCATCATAAGTGTTGGTTCAGCGAGAGAGACCGATGGCCAGTGACAGCCAATGCTATCAACCTCAATTGACTCCAAAAGCTCCCTCAATTACTCACTACCTCTTAATCACAATGACCCATAACAGTATCCAAGGCACTCCACTGGACTCAGAAATGGTTCACTGTACAATTATTCAAATCACTGCTGAACAAGAGCAATGGACGGAAGTGCTGGAATTGAGTAATTATAGGGGCAGCTAGCCGTGGCTCCAAATGCCACAAGCTGAGCGATTAAGTAATAGCCTTGTATCCACGGTAACCTTTCTAAAGGAAAGTAATATTTGTATAATATGGCCACATCTGATCAGAAAGAGAGAGAGAGAGCAGAGAAAATTCCAGCATCTTTGTGACCAGGAGAATATTGAGAGATGGTTTTTTGGACCAAGATTACTATTGCTTGTTTTCAACATAATCGATTAGTTAATGTGTTTATAATTGTAATCCAGAGCAATGTTTCCAAGTTATCCATTAGTATGGTTTCTGACTATCTGAGAGAACTCTTACGTCTGCTTTATGGACACTACTCGGGTATACAAGACTAGTTCTATGCATCTTACCCTTCCATCAGCGTTGTTGATACCCAGGAAACAGCCATCACTGCTTTGAACAGCCCCCTCTATCTCAACTTGCTTGACACCTGCATGTATACTACCATAACGGAGAGGTGGAAAAGGCCTAAGATTTGATCACGTGGAACCAGAGATGGAGAAACTGTATCCAACTTTATTATTCATCAGAAGGTTGGCAGGGCAAACTACCGAACACAATATATCCATTTGCATCGCTCTAACAACTAAGTCCTCTGTCATCTCCAGCATTAACAATTGAGCTCTGCATATCCGCTTTGGTCAGCACCTTTCAAATCTTCGCTTTTCATTGGATTTGTAGAAACTAAAGATGGTTAGATTTGTGTGGACATCTCTTGTATATTTAACTATTCAATTTAAACTCTAAAAAATTTATTTTTCTTAATTAACAGTACAATACTGAATGGTAATTCATATATTACTCCTATTCAGGTGTCAGGTATTTGGAAAAAAAAGGCTGATTAGATTTGAAATATAGGAAATAGTCAGTCGGATTATATGCACATTTGAAAACCATGACACCATTACGTATAAATGACTGTCAGATTCAAAATCTCTCAGTATTTGGCAGTATTTACTGTATGTGGCGATGTGTTTTGTGGCCACGCTAGAGCTGAACAGAGAAACCACTAAAGTAACAGAGTGTAACTAACTCTGAGCCTATTGGGCTCCATGAATTCGACATCTCTTCAACATCGCATATGAGAAGAAGGAAACAGTACCAGGGACGAGTCCAAGAAAAGTTTCTGACGGTCCGAATTAAAAAAAGAAACTCAGCATTCGGAGGGAAGATTGCTGTCTAAAAAAGAAAGTGGTCAGCAGCGGGGACAAACAGTGGCTTTTCCCTCATTGAAAAGCGTTGCAAGAAGAGAAGGAACTGGAACCGTCGACGGCAGGAATACATCATGGAAATGCATCAACATTATTTGTGTAATTACTCTATCATGATATCGAGTTTTGAAGTCTTTTTTTTTTTTTAGTTTGGACTTTTTTATGAGTGTCTGTTTGGACTTTTTATTCAGTTGGGTTTTCTTGTTTTGTGTGTTGATTATTTAAATGATACCTACATGTTACGTTCCTTCCTTGCGTTGTTTCCATGGAATCTTAGATTTCCTCTTATGTTACTGCTCTTGGATTATTTAGTTTCTGCTTTGTGGACATTTTATGTTGGACTGTCTTTTGGGCTTTATTTGGATTTACCCTGCCTATAGTGACTGTAGTAACCTTTGGTTCCTGTTGTTTTATTAAACAGACTTTATTATTTTATCCTGCCTTGTCCACTCGTGTGTCCTGCTTTTTGGTCCTCCTCCTTTCTTTGTGAGAAATCCTACAACGCTAACTGCCAGAAGGGGGAGACAAATGTTCTGCGCTGTAGCTTTAAGGCTAATTGAGGACATAATTAGTGACGAATGTGGATAAGACATGGACGCGGACTTGTCATTGAGTTCCGCAAACTTGGTCATGGCGTGACTTAAGTGTATACAGAAATTAATACTATTTATTTAAAAGTGATTCTTCATCTGTCATGTTTGATCATTTGAAAATGCAAAATCTAAGTATCAGGGTTAATAAGAAAAAGAGGAATGGCTGGTATAATACCCCAAAGAAGCAGATGAATAAAGGAGTGAAACTGGATGTTTTCTTAGCACAGGTTACCTTACCCTACTGAATGAAGTATGGCTGTGTTATCCTGACTGCATGAGGCAAAAGTGGGACACAGCCAGACTTAAATTAGAGAGAGGCACAGCAGTTGCATGCATGCACATAACACTGAGGCTGGTTGCCTAGTCACAGCGGAACACAGTGCTGCATCCTGGTCCCAGAGAGTGAACTGGAGATGCTGACTCAGCCAAATCCCTCAGCTGCAGGCTGAAATTGGCCCCCAGGAGCACAATGTCTGACCCATATAACTCAACACTAGGTACCATACAGTACCAGCGTACAATACGCTAAGTTTCATAGAAGTTCATTGTGGTTGAACAAGCACTTCTGGTGATATTATGCATTTCTCAAACAAAATAATTTTGAATTATCTAACCAGAGAGTAATTGAAGGACATGCTTGAATAGGCTGCGCTCGCATGACCCATCAACAGGACAGGAAATTAAAGGCAGGATTAATCACATTGTTGTTAATTTAAGTTTGTCTCTTTGTTCTCAAATCTCACACTGGTCATATAATGGACTATTACACATACTCAGGCACAAACACAAAGGGCAGCCAAAAGCGTGGAAGCCTAAGGCTAACTTTGCCTGTGGCAACAAACCACATGACCATCACTTCCCATTAACCTTCTCCAAAGAGAGAGGAGAAAAGTGCAAACAGATGAGACCCGAAGACTTTATATTTAGAGGTGTGCTGCTGAGGCTCTGCTTCCTATCTGTTCTGTCTTTGTTCCACCTTGAGAGGCAGCGCTTCCAGGCTAGCAGTAACCTGGCAACAGGTTAGGTATTCTTCACTTATTGTGTGCTTTTATGAAAAAAAAAAATAAAATAAAATAATAATATTTGTCTGTGTAACACAGTTGAGAAAGTCAGGTAAGCTCTCTCACTCCTCTGGCAGAACTACTGTTAAAATTTGGTTTGATCGGTTGAAAAGTTGGAGGCGGGATACTGGAGGTTAAACACCTGGATCGGTGTCAGAGCAGAGAAAGTAAAGGCACTAGGAAAGTGGAAACTTTGTGGGAACAAATGTGGCCTGTCATTTTGAAAATGTGGCCCTTCTCTGCTCCGATCTACTGGTCCTCATTCATCATTATTCAAGCTCAGAGTTTGTTTAAGAGCAGACTTTTGTCTGGGGTTGATCAGTACCATGGCCTCTTATCAAACTACAAGCATGGCCTCCTTTGAACAGTTAGATGTTTGAGGCTGGGAAAAAGTGATGCGGTATTTTTAAGTTTACATTATTATTGAAATATGAACTATGTAATGCTTTAATCTAAAAACGTCAAACTGTGTGACTTGATGGCACATACTTAATATCTTACTTTCAAAGAAAGGCCACATAATTAACATCGTTGTGCATTTGCCTATGAAGTCTCTTAAGTGTTATTTGGCTAATATTGTTCTGAAGGACTCCTACCATTCTTCCAATCAATAATTCAAGGTGTTGTTTGAGCAGTGAGTAAACAGGACAGGATCCTATCTATTCAGATAACATGACCTCCATTACATTATCATGAAGACATAAAGGTCATTGATTGGTAGAGAATCATTAGCCTCTGTCAAACTGATTCATCTGTGTCAAGGTAGTAAATGGAGAGGTAAGAAGATCAACTAGCCCCTACAGTTTCTAATCAATACATGCCGTTGCAACGAAAGCTCAGGGGAAGAAGAAATTGCTCAGGTTCACAACTAACTGATAAAAAGAAATAAAAAGAAAACAGACTGAGCATACTGACTTGCACTTAGCAGGTATTGTAGAAAACATTTATGGTTATACGACTGACGCTGTTTAATTTCTCAGAAGCATGAAAGCTTGTGTGCAGTTTTCCACGCCACCTTTGATCAGAGCCTTTGAGAAAATGGTCATCTGGACTGTGTAAAGGAAACTTTGTCTTAATTGTTAAAACTAACACTGTGCAACCTGCGCTGTGTTCTCCGTGGGTTTCAGTGGGCACGGCAGCGCCTGGCTCTATTTTGTTGTCAAATACAGGAAGGCAGGGAGGAGAAAAACACCATGAACTTGTATCAGCAGAGAGAGAGGACACTTGGTATTATTAATAGTAACGGACCCATGACAGTGAACAGAGAAGAGCCTGTGTGAGCTGCCTTTTATTTCAGCCACCCTCCCATATACCCCTCAACCTCCAACTTCTCTCCACCCCAGCATCTTATGAAATATGTACAAGGCAAACAGAGGTGGGGTTGATGCGCAGACCTTCCTCCTCTATGACTAACCGCTACACGTCCAGTACCATTACTTATTTATAAGGCATGCCGTGTAAGTGCCAGAGTGGCCTCGCTCGCTTCCCCCCACGCCATAAGGGCACTTTCATAACACCCTGTTTACATTTCAACCACCAAGAGAGGAGCGATAACAAAAAAGGATCTCCAATTAGTTACAGTGTCCAGAGCATGGCGAGACACCGGCGTCTGCGACCCTTCTGATAAATATTTGTAATATGTCATAGAGACCATTGGCTTTTGCTGGGCATCATCCAAGGTTATTGGAGGAGATGAGTTGAATACCTTTCCATAGGATCTCATCTGGATGTCAAATTACAGCGGGGGGAGAGTGTAAAAAAAATAAAGATTATTCCTAAACAAGATCAAGGAACAATCTGTGTAAGCGCAATTATGTTGTTCCTTTACATTGCCTGCACTTTTGAAATCATCTTTCTGCCTTCTTTTTCGGGCTAACGCAGGAATAGATCATACACACCAGTTTAAATGAGAGTGTTTGCAAGCCAGAATTATCACCAGAATTCAGTATTATACATGCATGGCTTGAAATCACTTTGCAACGCCATCCATTTTGGTCCATTTAATGATTTCAAAAAGATGTGCCTCACATTGAAACGAAAGGCTGATGTTCAATAGCTGGATTAGATTCTCTTGATACACGTGGCCTGAATTATAATTAAAAATCAATTCCGACAACATTATTATAGAAAAATCTGTGAATACAGTGATTTTTCACAGAAACCTCTACAATGTGGGAGCTTTGAAATTTGGCTTCCTGAGAAAAAAAAAAAAAGGAAACACTCATTGCCACATTGCATAGAAATAAGTGGGAGGATACATTGTCAGCAAGTAAACAAAGCAGTGTGACAAGCCAGTACCCCTCCCCACTGTTTTTCTTTTAACACAATAAAGCATCAGATCAAATCTGGATTAAGAATAAAATGCCTACAGCACATTACATGCAGCCTGAAACTGTATAGATTGCAGGGTTTGCCAGGGTACCTACCAGGGGACACCATTTATATGAATGTATATACAGGATAGTGTTATTTACTCAATGAACCCTGAAGGTTGGTGTTTTTTTTCTTCAGATAGTTGTAATAATAATCAGGTCATATAATATATGTCTTTTACTAGTGCTAGAGGCAGACATTAATGATGAAAATGTCATACTGAGAATATAATTTAGGGGAAAATGTAAGCAATTCAGGGGAATGTCTAACTGTATATGTATATACTGTATATTTGTGTACTGTGGCCATGAATATTCAGATTTTGCCTGTGTATATTGTGAAAGCTAAGCACCCTCCTCCCCTTATGCCAATGTAGGTCATAATTTCCTCCAACTATGCCTCTTGAGTGTCTCAGCATGAGAGCATGAGGCTAGCCCTGCCCCATCTCTGGATGCCACCAAACACATAGTTGGCACAACCTCATGGGACGCACACATACGCAAGCAAACACAAATACACACACACACACTGACAGATGCAGTGCCAGACAGACCTCAGAAATGTTACCATACTGCACCACTGTCTGGGACCTCCATTGCCACTGTATCCCCAAACCACTATCCAGCGCCATGCCTCACACATCCAGCCTCAGGCCAGGCCAGGGCAGCCCCGCCCAGCTGTGTGTGATCCAGCCCAGACCTGGCTGACACCAGTCCATTCTCCAACCACTTCATCCTTCTCCACATCACCCACACCCTAATCTCATCACTTGTCTCTGGATGGATGGGGGCTAGGGATTGACGGCAGGCTAGCCGCCTCCGTCCTTGCCACTGCCATCTGCTTGGTGCGCCCAAAGAAAGTGAGAGGAACGCTTGCGTGCGTCTGCCAGCCAGCCAGCTAGCCTTGCCGAGGGCCTTTGTGTCCAAAAACGCTGTGCCGTGCCGCAGAACCTTAACTCACTGTCACAGGGCCGTCCAATGTGATTGATCTGGTCCATTTAGCCAGAGCAGCCAAGTCTGGAGGAGGCCTGGTGCTCCTGTAGCCCCTCCAGCCCCCTTCATCCCACTCTAGCCTTGACATCCCAACTAGCACAACACAAACAGTAGAGCCCTGCCAGCTGGCCCACAGGCTTGACATGCTCTGCCTGCTTATCAGTTAACACACCACAGGCCTAAAATCGGGCTTACATGGCCATTCACATCTCAATTCTTTTGGCTGTAATATTGCGGGGTAATTGAACAGATTGAATTATCGGAAATGGTCTTCCTGTGATATGCTTTCAATCCATGATAATGCCATTTTGCTAGAAATGGAATCTTTCAGAGTATCAGGGGGTTAAATGAAGTTTCATTTAGATGTAGCAGTGTACCGCACCGCCAAATTAATGCTCAAAGAGAAGCTTTTTATCAGCTCCATAAAATTGCACTGATTCACAAGGCAGAGACATGTGCAGTCGTATATTTTATATTTCAACAAACGTGTCTCCCTGAACATCCTTAGTACATTTATTACTGACAGATGAAATGGAGTTCAGAGGAAATTAAAGAGGTCATCAGTACAGATTCTGAGTTTCATTTAACATCCCTCATATTATTTCCTGTTCGGCATATTTGCGTATCCTTATCCCGTTTATTGGATGGCTGGTGCTCTGGCTTTATTCACTCCAGGGAAGACATTGCAGTGGTGTTTAGTTACTATGAAAATGAGTTCCCTAGACACATAGGTCATGGCCACAGCCCTTCATCCAGTTGCTATTTGTGCTCTGTGTGTATTACATCATTTTAAAATCAGGCTAGTCCAAAAGCCAGAGTTCAATGCTCCCTTTTAACAGGCTGATTGTTAGTTTTTGGGATTTACCCACAGTTACAGTTTTCCCTAGTATTCCAGCCACATCATAGAGAGTTATTTTTCTTCTAAGACGCCTGACTGCTGTGGTGGAATCAATTCTTGAACTGCCCAAGTTCACTATATAAACAGAGAGGAATGACAGATTTGTTGATACAGATGAGACGTTTAGCTGAAATCGACAGTGCTTTAAAGCTTTAATTGTGATCAGTGAAGTGAGGCGGCGATCGAGAGCTTTTCAGAGGATTCGCAGGAGGAATGGACTCTGTGTTTCTGCGAGTACGCTGAGTGAGTTTAAGAAACTCAGGGAAGTTGTTAGGAATATTGCATGTCTTCTCGCTTTAATATTTTACAAGAGGAGAGCTTTTTCTCTGAAACTTTTCAGTATCCTTTGCTTGCTGTATATTTTTCTCATCTCACCGACCACCCCCCTCCCCCTCACACCACCCCATCCCGTCTCTCTCTCTCCCCCTCTCTCTCTCTCTCTGCTATTTCTGTATTAAGTTTGCTGCAGATGCAATTCTTTTCGGGTAAAAAGGGCAAAAGTGAAAGGTTTGTCAATTTGAAACCCCAACCAACATGCGGACCAACTTAATTTAATTTAAAAGCCAAGTATTCCTTACTCACCATGAACTAAAATCAGATGTATAATATAGGCTTAACACACTGGAGAAAACATCTTTTGTGTAGTTGTTTGTATACAGTGGCTCAATAATCTCCACGATCTTCTAACCGAATCTGAAGTCACACTATGGTGTGACAACCTAAGCAAACTCCCTATCTGACTGAGGCATTTGGCGCAGGAGTCTGTGAGCCGTCCAAGGACCACCATGGGAACTTTACTAGAGGGGTTGGCTGGAAAGATTGTGGGAGTGTAGTGACAGTTGGGGGACTTTTCTCATGTGAACAGAACCCAGCCATCCCATAGAAAAACACACCACTACAAACAAAGAGCATCCATGACCTGATAATGAGGCAATCTGAGTTAGATCTTTTTAAAAAGTAACGCCATCCTGCCACCCCTCCTTTTTAGCCCGCATCTATATTTGTAATTGTAGCCAGGTTAATTAAAGAATTCTTTCCTTAATTCCCCAGAATGTGATCATGACAGTTTTACAAGCAGCAAGGTAATATGATCCCATATTTTTGTTTATGGCTGCTAACCGTGTTGCAAAGTACTTTTAACCGTGTCTCCAATGGTGACATCTCATCATGGCGCAGTATGAAATGGTCCTGAAGTTGAATGAGACTCAAACAAAAGCGTGAGGGAATTAGTATTTGCGAGGCACATTTCCAGAAAGTGTTTATGTTCTTCTTAAAGCCTTTCTCTGGCAGAAGCGATTACATGAACGTCTCCTACTTATTTGTTTTCATCTGAACATTTGGCTGAGGGGTTTATCCATCTTGACAAGCACATAATATGGCTTTTGGTGCTGTGAGGGAGAAAATGGGAGAGATCGGAGGAGAGAGAGAGAGGGGAGAAAATGTGAAAGTTAAAACACGGGCTGTGTGGTGGGGTTTTATCACTTTTCTTGCGCTTCCCTTCCTCTCTTTAACAACATGCTTAACTCCCCAAAGATGTGTTGAAAGATCACAATAATCCCCTCGAAATGACATTAGTCCTCACTCTCCTCTTTGAGTAGGTGGAATGTATCTGAGCCAAATTACTGAAGACACTCTAGGGTGTTGGGAACGATGTGATAAACATATAAAGTTCCCAATGTAATTTGATTAAGTCTAAAAAGTATAAATATGGTATCTGCTCAGCATTCCATGCTAAGCCTATTAGAAGCTCTACAGTAAATGAATTTTGGTCCGTATGATAGTTTGACTTGACTTCCTCAGCAGTCTAAAGGTATTTATCAAATAGTGAAGATTTGTTAAACTTTCTGTCATCTTCACCATACTTTCCCTTGAAAGACCAGCATTAAAAAGGCTGCAAGTCATATTCCTGTGGTGGTAGTCTATAATCTAGATGGAAAAAGGATATGCCTTTTGATAATACCTGGCTGGACTGTCCTTTACCCCTCCATCTAAACCACTCGGCCGCTACTTGTAGCAAACTTCAAAATGGAGCATTACAGAATGTGGACCTCTTCCTCCAACAATGCTGCATTTTGAACATTGTAGAAAGAGCACCAAAGTGCTTATTTCTGCTCCATCAAATTGGGAGCCTGGGAGGCTGGATTGGAGTGCTCGACTCCAAAAATTGCTGCCAAGATATGCCACTGACTTTTCAAGCAGCTTTCAGTTATAACAGTGTACAGTAATACAGGAGTGGAGAGGAGGAACCACTATATCTATTGGTCCTATCTCTGTGTGTGGGGGCATTTAGGACTAAAATATTTTGCTAAAACTATACTTTTTTTTGCCTCCATTTTGTTTTTTCATCGTTGACCAGTATCAACCAATATCATATTTTTTATGTTTTCTGATCTATTAATTCATCTGTCTATCCATCTAGCTATCAGGTATAGCCCTGTGCGGCTATGACTGGTGTATGCATACGTCTGGCAGTGTTTTTGCAGCCCATAGAGTTCTGTATGTGTGTGGCTGTCTGTTTGCCGATCTGCTTCCCTGTGTGAAGTGTTGGATAATTAGCTGCCTTATCAGCCTGGGACATGGACAGTCTCCTCTCCACTGACAGGTCATGGAGCCCAGGACCAGCAGGAGGTTGGAGAAAAGGAGGAGGTGGGATGATAAGGCCACAGGAGGAGAGACAAGGAGGAGAGCGAGAGGGGGAGCAATAGAGAGAAGAAGCTGAAGGGAGAAAGAACAGGGGAGAATGGGAGGAGGGAGAGAGGCAGACAAAACCTGAGAGAGAGAAATGGGATGAGGAGCCAGACAGAGGAGTAGACACAGAGATGGAGCAGTTAAAAAGGGGGAGACAGTTAGGCCCCGCAAGGACAGAGCAGCTGCTCCGGCCTATCAGCTCTTCCACGAGACCTCGGCACTCATTAGCATAAATTCAAATGACAAATGTGGCCCGCTTTGGCAAAGACTAATTAATTCACAGAGGGGGGAAACTCACCAGAGTAAGAATTCAAATCATTCAACGCCACAGGCCTGTAAAAGTGTTAAGAGGGTGCGTGTTGAGCTCCTTTGTGTTTTGGAATTACTACAGTGCCTTACATGTCCCGAAAAGGTTACAGCTTTCGTTTCTGCATTTGACTTGTGCTTGATTTTTGATTTTATTCAGGTTGAGCACTCAAGTTTTGGAAAAGTCTGAGTTTGTTAATGCCGCCTTTTGTAAATATTCCATATTTATATGGCTTGTGTGGGTGTGAGTGATTAGGTTGATTAGACTGACTGGTCTTGTTCAGTATATTTTCACACATATACACACACACACAAACACTCAGGACTTCCTGATTTATTGCAGGGAACAATGGACTGGAAAAGATTGCTTGCGCTGTAGTAACGGCAGCCCCTGAAAACACAGGGAAAGGATAAGTGCTCCCCCTTGTGTTCAGCACGCATACTTCTGCCTCTAATCTTTTCTCACTCTGTAGGACAGTGTAACTTTTAGTCACATTAGTAAAATTATATCATAACTGTGGCACTCTGTCACTATGGATACCTTCACAAAGTTTGGCAAAGCACATTCAGCCTCTTCTTTTCTTCTTAGCACAGTGACTATTACCTCATTTTATCGTCCATTTGCTCGTCTGAAAAAGAGCCTGCCAATGGAATATCTGTCTTCTACGCTCTCGTTAACAAGCGGCTCATTCTCAGGGGATCTGTCTAAATTGAATCAGTCCAATATGTTGGCAAGTGACACAGAGTGGCATGGGGGGTCTAAATGATCCGTTTGAAAGCGCTTACAGATAAAGTGTCTGTTTCATGCCCCGGCTTGTGTTAGCCTTTCGTTCCTCTTTGTTTTCCACTTTACAGAATGCTTAACTGGCCAGAACATCTGGCTCTCATCAAGTCCAGGTGTTCTTGCAACAGTGCGAGTATGTGTGTGTGTTCATGTGCGTGTGTTGCCTCCTCTGCCTCTCAGCCTCTCTCATTCGATGTCTATTCCGCTTTCTGCACCTTCTTACGTCTCTATCTTTTCTTTCTATTTCCTCCATTCTCCTTGACACACCGAGCTCAGCCAGGTGCAACCGTTTTCCGTACCAAATCCCTTGTTAAAGACCCCACAGTGGTTGCCCAAGAGTGCTGCCTGCTAAACCAGGCTCTTCCTGCACCATAATTACATCAAAACAGAACATGTTGTGCAGTGTGAGGACTATTTATACATCTACATTGAGAGCCAGTTTTCGCTCGTTCTGCTTCCAAGGAACATCTTTCTGTGACTACTGTGTGTTACCGTGTGTATGCGTGTGAGACCATGTGTGGGTGCCGGGGGAGTAAATGGGTGGTGGTTGGCAGGGTTAGTGTGATTCTCCAGGTGGCACATAGGGGCCCCAGTTGCTGCTGCCCATTACCAATTACTCCAAGTCCCTTACACCTGTAAAAAACATTAAATCTTGACCAGTACACTAAAGTAAGTAGTACTTTTTTTGTCTGACAGTGGCAGACAGCTAAAACGATTTCAAGGCAATGCTATAACCAACTGTTCATTCAAAAGGGATCATTCAGGCAAAGCCACAACTATTATGGTGCTACTATTCATATCTTTGTATGAGGCCATCACAGTTTCCATACTAGATTCATGCAGGATGTAATATGATTGCTCTCTGGTTTAAACTACAGAATGGTCTTTGTTGGAGAGATCTCATAACCGTGCAATGTTCCAGCCTCTAATGGGCAATTACATTAAAGGCCCGGCCATTTATTTATTTAATACCATCGCTACCATGGCAATGACGTTCGTCTCATTCGTAGTAGTGCGCTGTTATTAAGCATTTGAGTTTATTTCTTAAATCTCCACATTCACAGAGAAAAAAAAAAACATGTCTTCAGTTTTTGTCACCTTGAGTAAAGATATCATAATGTCAGCAAAAGACGTTTAGCCACAAAAGTGGGGAGGAAAAAAAATCTGTTTGTGAGGAACAGAGAGAGAATATGTTTTGATAGATGACAATGGTGAAGTTATAATCACTTTGCCATGTAAGTAGGTGGAGTAAGGAGCTGCCTCCAAGGTTCAACAACAGCAGGAAAACAATCACCAGCAACCACTAACTGTGGTTACTCAAAATGAAATTGAAAGGCATAATTAACAAATATAGACTTGAAACGTCTGCATATGCCTTATGAGGGAGTAAAAACAATTAAAGGACTGAAAGAATGAAAAACTTTACACAGTAAAGCCTATTGACAGGTTGAAGCCATTCACAAAGCAAATGAAACAAATTGGAAATGGAGCTCTCTTTAATATTCAGGGTGCCCCCGTATTCACCCTATCAACTTCCGAGTGTCATGACCGCTTGCTCTGATCCACAGTAGGGGTTCTTACATCCCTGATCCAGGGTCACGGACAGAGCTAGCGGGCCCCAGCGAAACTCTGAACCAGTAAAATTAATTGCCACCAAAACAAAACTTCTCACCCATGACTAATTTTCTGGGGGCAAATGTGTCACAGTCATTGTTGACTGGCAAGATATTGTAATTTGGTTATGCAACAGGGTTCTCGACGCGGGTCACCAAACATTTATGCTGTAGAAATGACACAAAAACAGGAGACAGACAATTGGTCTCTTTGACCGCACACAAGACGTGTGTTGTCTGTTCCCCAGAGTGAGTAACAACAAACGCTACAACAACAAGCCCACTAGCATACAGCAGCAAAAACCCAAAGGCCTTCCACTGCCACATACAGGCCTAACACGTATAGGTGTGTTATGTTCCTATAGTGCAGTTACAATGTAGATATTTTAAAATAATTATCATCTACTCATCATGTATACATGGATTTGAACTTGGACTGAGATGTGAACGTTGCTAACCTTGCAATACCTTGCAGACGCACATGGGACGCAGATAGGAAAGCAGGGGAGGAATGATGGGAGGAAATGGTTTCATGGCAGAGCTGACTGTTTGTATTAGTGTATCTGAAATGGGCATCGTCTGCTAGCACTCTGACATGGTGTTGCTCTCGCCTTTGGCATGCATCCATCCCGTCAGACTGACACGCACGCACGCACACCCGCCGCCGCACACACGCTCGCCCGCGTGCAACAGTGACACACGGAAACGCACGTCGTGCATTTAGCTTGCCTTCCTCCGACCTCCCCGCTGTGTCTGACACAGCACCCATGATCCTTTGCCTCGCGGGCTGTGAGCTGTCAGAGTGACAGGGCATGAGGAGGTTGACATGTGACGCTGCGAGACAGGATCAAATGTGTCATCATCTCCTCAAACAAAGAAACAAAGAGATGAGAAACTCTTTTTTTTGCTACATAAGCTAATTCTTGTCAGTAGTATCGGAGCCAGGTCTGTTTTTTTTTTGTTTGTTTGTTTTGTTTCATATCTTCTAATTTAATTTAGTTAGTTTCCATTCTTTTACTCTGCAGGGACAAAAAGGCAAAGCATTGCTTTCCTACAAATAAATTCAGTCTAATAAGCAATGTAAATGTCATGACTTATTTGTTTTGGACTATATAGTGAATATATAGCACTATTTGAAGTTGCAGTTTTAAAAATAACTTAATGTAATGAACATACTGATTCAAAAATGAGAAAATTAGCCCAATAGGAATTTGACCTGAGCAGACAGAGGTGTTAAAATTAGACTGGGACAAAAAGTATAGAAGATTACTGCAGTAACCCTCCTCTCTGCTCTTGTGTTTCTGACAAGCTGTCATCAGGGAGAATATTCAATATGCGTACACACTCACACACACACACACACGTCTCTTCAGGTCTCACTAGCTTAGTCCAATCTGTCCTGAGCTGTCCAGGTCTGTGCAGTCTTAGCAGACCACACATCCACATCAGCTCTTTATTGTTCCTTCCACTGTGGTAATGGAAACAGAGTCAATGCAGCACGGAAGTCTAGGAAGAGGCGTCCAATGGCTGTGGGCCCTGGGCCCTGCATGGCCCCTTCATGGTTGGCATCTCCTTATACTCACACACATTCACACACACACATTACTGCACACATTACTCACACCACATTTCTCTCCCTCTCAGGATTTGACACGCACACACACACACACACATGCACACACACACAAGGGAGATAGGCATGCCACACTATAGTAAAAACACACACCGCCCCTGCATCCCTTCAAATGGTAGGAAATCCTGGACATGTCGAGCACATTTAGAAAAATACTTGCGGTTTTTGGAGAAATTGGAATCACTTCATCTCGGAGTAACGTGATGCTGGTCATATTAAAAAATGAAGGGGGTGCCCATATGGAAGCCATTGCAGACCTCATGCATGCACATACAAATCAAAAGAACCCCATCCCAGCTGCTAATGAGGGTGACCGTGGCGTTTTTATGTTGTTATCCTACTGTGTGGCTTAGGTAATGGCTGTAGGATGGGTGGTTTCATCCACACCAGTGCAGGGGGGTCTAAGTGGTATTGTTACAGCCTAAACACATTTTTATGGTCTTCTTACCCTAAGAAATATGGTATCATAGTTCTACACATGGCAGGTAGGGTTTAATGGTTGGTCGACAAGCTGGATTTATTTACTCTAAATGTCTCACATGAGCCAAACTGATACAGAGGCAGTTTCTCTGACTACAGTGATGTAGAATAGAATAGAATAGAATAGAATAGAAGACAGGGTTTCATTTCCATGTTGCAGAGGCCTTGTAAAATCAAAACAGAGCTGCAAAATTACTGTTTTTCGTTCTTCCCGTGCACCAGAGTGGCTTTCACAATTTCTAATTGATCTTTGTGTGACTAAAGAGATGTTAGATGTTGTGGCAATACTTGTCAGAATGCCGCCCCTGGTTTTTGTTGGAATATGCGTGTGCATGACAGAACGGTGCCTGTATATTTGTGCATCTGTGTATGTACCTGCGTGCTCCGCCGCTATCAGTCTTGGTCAGGTCCCTGCCTGGGTGTGTGAAGGTTTGTCTCTCAGTGTTGTTGCAGCCTGTGTAATCATTGTATTAATTATTAGCTGTTTGCTCTCCATCATCTACCTCCCCCGGGGCGGGCACCGTGCCGGGGCTGCCAAGGGCTGGCACTGGGCGTCTCATCCACTATAAATCTGCACGGTTAACATCACAGTCACTGGAACAGCAGCGTGAAGCACCGGGTGTTATGTCTTATTAAAAAAAAATTAAATAAGGATGATTTATATAGCTTTTTACATCAAATTAATCAAAGATGATGTGTTTTTTTTTGCCTGTCTTTGTCATTGTTGTGTTGTTGTTTTTTTCTTTTACAGCCACATAAAGTGAGCCTGAATCATGTAGTTTAGCCAAGAAATAAACACTGTGTCCCTATGGGCTTAGCCTAAATGGTGTGAGAAAAGATGTCTCACATTATCCTGGTTGGTGTCCTCAGGCTAGGCTGTGAATTAGTCTCAACTCTATCTGATCTCATATGTGTCTTTTTCTCACACTGCCACCGGCATATCTCCATCACTCGCTAACACACACGCGCTTATGTACATTTGTCTCCCTCAAATGCTACCATCGGCATCGCTCCTTCAGAGATACTTGTGAAATGAATTGTCTAAAGGAAAGTCACAGCATCTGGCAGTGATTATGATGCCACAGGCAGTGTGTCTGCAACACAGGGAGGGGATGGGTGTGTTACTAACATGGGGACAGGGTCTTTCACCCCTGTTAGTCTTTAGGGTAAGAGACAGCTCACCCCATAATTGACCTCTGGGACCTTATCCGCATTTACACATTGACTTCTGACTTCTGACAACGATTTAGACTTCAGTTTAAATCATGATTTTTCATTGACAGTATTTCTCTATTCTTCAAGCAATATTTTTCTACTGCTGTGCATTTAAGCCCTATGAAAAAGTGTACAATCAAGCCATCCAAAACACTTAAAGTCATCCAATGGATTGAAAGCAATTTAGAAATTCTTAACATCAGACTCTGTTATCCATCATTTATCTTGGACAGTTTAGATTTGGTTGCCTTTCGGCTGTTACCGCAGCCTTTGACGAGTTTCCCATTTCTTTCAAATTCAATGATAGTTATAAAGACCAGAAAAGATCATTTTAGCAAAACACATTTTACGTCAGTTTACTGAATGGAAACATAAATGATCAGTAGGAAGAAAAAAATCCAATAAAACAAAACCAGAAAGGAAGAGATTTTTCTCTGGAACCACGGCAGAGTTAATAAAAAATAAAAAATTACTTATGGTTTTAAGAGAAGCAACAGCTTTTCATTGTCCAAGGCTAATGGCCTGAAAATGAGGTAAGAAATTTAGACGTGCCTGTTGCTAGATTCAAGATTTTTTCATCTTTAGAATCAGGAAAATAAAGCAGTTGTAGATTCGGTTGCATTAATTAACAACTACCAATGTTCCCCAGTGGTTTCCAAGCACTTTGAAGATTCCTTCACAATAGACTGAGAGACTTAACCATTTACAAACTGAATGGGGGGAGAAAAAAAATCTGTGATTGGATCACAATGCCACATGTTGGCTGATCGCAAGCACAGGAATTGTATCGTAAAAAAGCAAAAAACTGCCTCTTGGGAATCATGTCAGGAACAATCCTGAGGTGGATAAGCTGCCAACTAGTTTTCGCCGATGACTGGTAAAAAGAGATTTTTTTTTTTAAATCCATTTTTACATCTTGTGCTTCAAGACAGAGAGATGTTCTAATCCTCTGTTCATTGTTAGGGCTGTGTGGGACTGGCCGAGGAAAATAGCTTTTTGATGGCAATGGAGGGAGTAGGGAGCTTTGCCAAAGAGGGCTTCAGAAGTTAATGGGCCGGTTTCTATGCTGACAGTAAAATCTTGGCTGGAGCTGTCATTAGCTTCCGAGGCGTTATCTACTTCAGCGGTTTTGAAGATTATCTTTAAAGGGAAAACAGCAAATGACAATGTCAAGAACAAGAGATGCGTTCAAAAGCAAAGGTTTAATCAAGACTTACACCACATGGAATTATCACCAAGCTAAAGCTGATTTATGTTGGATAACAGTTTAGAGAAATTCTTCCTAGATAACTGCTGTAGCCTTGAAATTGTCTCAAAAGCAAACTGCACGGATTTCACTTTTTGATGCACCACCACGCTAGAAATGGAGTTTCTACTGCCAGTGAGCAATGTTTGATCCACTGGATATAATGTTGCCTTTGGTGACAATTTGCCCTGCAGAACAAAAAGAGCCAACAAGAAAATGAAACACATTTTCTCGGGGAGGGCTCTTACATGCAGGTGCTTACAAACACTGATCTGTTATTCAGCAAGGGAGGAGAGAAATGTTTTAAGAAAAACACCGCATGCCTGAGCTCCGTGAAACCTTCACCTAAGTGGAGCACTGTGGGCATTGCAAGTTTTCACTGCACGTTAGAGCGGGGAAGATCCAAAGAGGGAGTTTTCTTGCCCAAAGACTGGCAAAGTAATCTGAAGCCTACAGGAGAGAGGAGGTAACCCTGTCCCTCGTGTTTCCTTCTGCAGAGCACTGAGCCAAAAAGCGCTCTTGCTTGCACCCAGGTGCTAGCAGCTATAGTAAAGAAGGGAGGCTGAACTCAGAGTTTTGAGACTGCTGTAGTAAGATTTTTGTCTCCCGTATACTGACACCTCTCCCAAAAACGTAATTAATCACCAAAAGTTTCGGTAAACTATTAATTTAACCATGACAGGCAGGAGTTGAGGAGCTGCTTCAGAAATGGGGACCTAAGAATAGACAGCATCTGCGTGTTGTGTGTACATGTATTTCGTGTTTCACGCGTGTATCCATGTCTATGCGCATACGTGCCTGCGCTTATCCTCTCCACCAAGTATCTCGGGGGTTGCCAGAATCTACTTCAGAGCAGAAACCGAGCCAATAAGCCACAAGCCATCAGCAGCCAGGTCAGATTAGGTTTCCGTTGTTGGCATTGTGCTGATAACGCTATAGTGAGTGGCACTTCCCTACCGCCATTTCACCTCGGCCATCCCACACTTGTCAGTCGTCCACCGGTCAGATAGGGTCTGTCAGTTAAAGAAGAGATAAAGGCAAAGTCGGGGGGGCGGGGGGGGTCTTCTCTGTTAGTTTAGCACCACAGTCAAAGGGTTTTTGTTTCTGATGAGGGTCACAGAAGGAAGGGACAGCCTTAAGACAAAGGGGAAGGAGAATTGACTGGCACATTAGCCGGTGTCTCCCTATCACTCTGTTTAATCTGAAGAGACAAGGGATCTCTTGGAGTTCGTGGGGATGACCATGGGAATGGGGAGCTGGCAAATCGAGAGAAAGGGGGACACAACTGTCGAGACTGATTTGCCTTCACGTTCCCTGCGCACAGATGCCGTCTCGCCCTCGCTGGCTGTTTATCTTTCTCATGCACGCAAATGTAAAGTTACATACCCCGCCAATTTTACCGCTTTATTGCCGCTTTAAAACATTAATGAACAATCTTTTTCTATCTTTCTATCTTGCTCATTTGAGGTTTTCACGGTCTTCTCCTTGCAAACCAATTAGTATTTCATAAGAGGCTCATCACCTTTTCACACTTATCACTAATGATTAGCCTTCTGGGATAACTTCGGCAGAATAGTCTCCTGGATAGATTTAGTCAGTCTGTCAACAGGCATCAGTTCAAGCAGGATGAGACCCATGTCAGACATTACCTCTCTATTTCAGAACAGAGGCACATCTGCCAAACACTGTTATTGAACTGGCACCACAAGAGCGTGACCTAGCCGCCCCATAAATATTAAAGGTGTATGGTTTAGAAATATTAATGTCATATTCAATCAATCATTACTACCCGAGGGGAAAATCCTGTTTAAGGTGTAAAAGCATTAGGAATTTTTAGCTTTGGAAATGTCAGGATATCCCGCTTCAGAAACGTGTGCAACAATGAGCCTCCTCTCTGCCTGTCAAAATATTTTGCCTTTTGTCCTGAGGAATCTGTTCATTTCAGCGAGCAAGCTCTCAGTAATCTCACCTTCTGACAATTTGGGAAAGCCAATGTCGCCACCTATTGGTGCGAATATGCCACTACAAGATTTGTTTTCTTCCTGTCTTTAGGAATCCATGTTTAAGTTCAGCAGAATAAGAACAGCGCGTTACAGAAACCGTGTTTACTCATGAGAAACTTTAATATTAGAAACCTAAATGTTATTAGAAATTTTCCTGTGAATACTTACTCTATTAATAAAAGCAGAACTTTTGCTGTAAATGTCATGATGTCGTGCAAACTATTGAGAGAGCATTGCGTCTTCTTACGTGAAACTAAATCAAATAGAAAGAGACATGTTTTCACAGTTATGTTTATGACTCCGTCATATAAGTTCTACCAGGACAGGTAAACCAATCAGTTGTTTGATTTTACTAGTTTGGACTGGGGTTAAGACACACATCTGTGCCCAAGAGACCCTACAGTCGCCACTGAGTACTACTTGATAGCAAGCGTGCATTGCACATTTTATTATTCTATTATCTTTTCATTTAAAAGCTCCCCGCCTCCTTAAAAGTAAGAAAACGACATTATTTTTCTCCAAAGATCTGAAACAAGCACATGACTGCACCCACACTGGCATGATTAAATAACAGAAATCCTGTAAATCTCTATTAAATATGGACAGTAACATTGCACAGTAATGCTAATATCCATTATAGATTTGTGATTAGTTGTGAGAAAAGGAAAAGGAGACAAACGTTTTAAAGCCGTTTAAGTTTGTAGAGGCTATATATTTGTAAGTTTGGAGTAAATACAAAAAAAAAGAATCAGATACAGTGAAACAAGCATACAACACAAACATACAAACCAAGACTAGAAAAAGAGACAATCTTTGATGCTTTTTTTATACATTCTTATGTACAGTGCAGAGTAGATTTCTTTTTTCATTCGTGTCTTAAATGCATTAATTTGTTAAAATCCAGATGAGAAAAAAAAGACAAAAAAAAACAGACACAATGACAAACTGAACTGATACACATCGAAATATGAACAAAATACAGCCCATCCAAAAAACAGAGTTACACAGGTGTCAAACGCAACGCCACTTTCCTCTGCTTTTTCATCATTTGTTATGCTTCTGTTCTGGTTTGGGTAATTAAACTGTGCTGTGAGACTGACAGTAACAAATACAGTGCTAGGAAATAACTCAGGAGATACAGGAAGATGATTATAAGACGATGTCTCATACATGGATACAAATGGTGAGCAGAATGGAATGCTTGTTATGTGTGTGGATCAAAAAGAAAACTATACACTATAAAAAGCTGTTTGTGCTTCTTAGAAGAAAAGCAAGTTTGTGATCTTTTGCCATTGTGATGTGATCCCTCCCACCAACATCTCTACTGTATCTCAAAAAGAAATAAGTTATTTTGGTCCAGGAAAAAGGTCTTAGCTATTATATCCAAGAAAATGAGGCTGGGTAATTTCTGCACACTTGTGAAAATAATTTGTTTTCCTCCAAAAACATCAAAATAGTGAGTCACACTTCTTCTTTATGCTTTTCTACAAAAAAAAAAAAACAGAGAGTCACGTTGTCTTTATTCTTCCAACAAATATAGAGAGTACAAAGTTTCAGTGGGAGGATTAAGGTAAGAACATGCATAAACGTGAGGGGAGATGTCGTCCCTGAGTGTGTGTGTCTGTGTGTGTGTATGAGTGTGTGCCTCTGTCTGCCTACATGGTCTCCACATAATTGGCGGGGAATAAGCCTTGACGGCCGTCTTTGCTCCTCCCCCTCCACCAGGCTTTGTCCACCGTTTCCACATCCCTGATGATGTCACCTGGTTCAAAGGAGATCTCGGATTCGTCCCCTGTGGGAGCCGCAAGATAACACGGTGAAGACCTGATAATCGCGGCGTAATTATTGTAAATGGAGGCACTTTATGTGTACACGTGTGCCGATTATCCTCTAAATGGCAGCTTACCTGCCTGGTAGTCATACAGAGCTCGGACGCACATTTGTCGCTCGGCTAAAACCTGGATTGGAGAAGAAAATGGAGTCAGAGAAAAGGCTATAATCATGGAATATAGTTCTTGGTTAACTAAAAAAAATATATAAAACACTTTCATAAAACTTTCTCATAAGATATATATATATTGTCAGAAGATCCCATGAAAAAGCCAAACCCATCAGTGATTTCAACTTCTTTCTGATGAGTATTAACAATTCTTTGTGTCATAAAACACAACAGTGGTCCAAAAACTATTAAAAATGCATCACTGAGCAACGCCTTTCATGTTCCTTCATTGTTCTTCACAGTTTAGTTTAAATGTCTCAAAGACAGAAGATCAAGTGGTAAAATCAAATGCATGATATGAAGTAGGAGGATATACAGAAGGAATTTAGGATGAATGCCTGAAGAGTAGGAACATCATTCTAACATCTTATTGCATTTGTTGACTATAACGACACTGTCCCTGCATGAGTACGATATGTCTGTGTAGACAGAGCACCTCCTCATCCTCTCCATTTTCTGAGATCTCCTGCTCCTCATCCTCAGCGATGTCATCCTCCTCTCCAGTGCCGCGGAGATCGTGGCACGCGTTCAGCTCCGTCGCGCTGCATTCTGTGTCAGACGGACTCAGGGATCGCACTGAGGAGGACCAGAGTGACAGGCATTCATCACAGTCCGACCAGAGCAAATCAACAAATGCACTGATCTTACATCACTGAATAACATTTCATAGTATAATGTTGTTTCAACTGATTTGTTGTCGAACCTATGCCATTCTGCTCCTCTGTGTCCCCATTTGTGATCCCATTGGTGGATGGGATCACAGCCTCGTGTTTGATTTCTTGACATACTGGTTTGGTATCTGAAATAATTATTTGCAAGTTGACACTTTATCAAACATCATATATTTTTTTCCAAGTCCAAGTAACAGGATGCAAGACCACATAGCTACCTGAAATTTCTTCTTTCTCTGAAAACTCTTCAGGCACAGCAGGTGGCTGACCTTCTTCTGCCTGGTTATTCTCCCCATCATCTTCATTCGCCTCCTCTTCATCTTGAGCCATCTCCACCTGCTCCTCTAGTAGCGCACGCTCGGTTTCCTGTTTGAATCCTTCTACCTCCTCTTCCACCTCCTCCACCTCCTCCTCCTCCTCATGTTCCTCCATCTCATCCGCCTTCACCTCTCCCTCATTGTCCTGCTCCTCATGCTCCACCTTCCCCTCCTCGCCCTTGTCCTCCTTCTCATCTTCCTCCTCGTGCGCTTCCTCTGCCTCTTCTTCGTTCTCAATCCGCTCCTCCTTCACCTCCTCTTCGTTGCCATCTTTCTCATACATCTCCTTCTCCTCCTCTTTCACCACCTCCTCCTTGTGTTCCTCTTCCTCCTCATCTTGTTCCTCCTCTTCTTCCTCAGCCTGGGCCGGTTCTGCGGGAGCAGTGCAAGGCTCCGGTTGTGTTTCGGGCTTAACCTCCTCATGCTCCTCCTCGTCCTCTTCCTCATCTTCCTCCACCAGTACAGCCTGTACTTTGTAGCCAGTGTCTGAGACCAGCTCAGTGTGCACGTGACTGGCTGTGTTGAGGTCTGTGGATTGAAAATTTAGACAATTAAAAATACACAAAAACACAGCAGCTAATTTATTAAGCTCAGGTGTTGCCTAAAGGCCCATGAAGGCTAATGTATACGTGTGTGACAGAAAAACAAATACTGCAAGTTCTCATGGTGCGCATCATAATATGGAATCAGTAGGAATATGGGGTTACTTCACGAATATGGCTGCAACTCTTATTTACATCTAACAAGTTATTTTAAACAGTTTTTTGTTTGCAATTGCAACGTGTTTCACCCTACCTGTGTTTGAATGTGGATTCTGGGGAAGAGGAGCTGTTGGAGCCTGTAGAGGAAAACCAGACTCAAAGAAAAAATCTGTGTGCTTGGGTTGGGTTTTATTTGTGAGTGACACGGGCAGGACGTCTGAATGTGTCTGAGAGGGGTCGTCTTTTACTAAACTTGAGGACATAGAGGCGAACAGAGTAGGGGAGGCTGGAGGCGCAGAAGGTTCTGTGGGTGATGTGGCTTTGGGCTCGAAGACTGACTGATCGTGGTTGCTGATTTGCGGAACGCTGGGCAGAGGCAACACTGGGGCGGCGGGGCGGAGAGGCGACGTGGGCGGCGACATGGGAGCTCTGGGCCTCTGCGGAGAGCTGACGGGGTAGAAACCGGGGCTCGCGGGGGGAGACATGGCGCGGTAAATGGGGGAGGGAGGAGCCCGGGAGAAAGGGGAGACGAGGGGAGAAGTGCGAGGGGAGGATGCTGTGCTCTCTTCCGCTTTAGAGAAGATGAAGGCTGTGTCTGTCAGGCTGCGCTGGTATCGTCTGAGGGGTTTGCCTGGAGAGAAAGATGTAGTTTTAAAAGCAAGTGTGCATTATACGTGCTAAAACCTTCAAAGTGCACAGCTATCCAGGGATGATAGTTGTGTTTCAATGAGCCTGTCTGGTACTTTAAGTGAACATAACGTAGCATCGCTCTCTGTTCAAGTTCATACCAGTGCGAGAGGATCCAGGGCTAGTAGGACTTTGTGATGATGATGATGACAGCTGCCTGAAGAACTCTCTGGGGTTCATGGAGCGTTGGGACACTAAGGCTGCTGCCTCCTATAGGTCAAGTAATAATCAATAAGCAAGAAAATGGCGCATATGTCACAAACATCCTGCACTTTAACGACAAATACCGTAAAAAAAAATGTACCTGCCCAAAAATTACTTACTGCTGCTTTCTCTATGGACTCACTCCTTCTAAGACGAGCCCTCATGTCTTCCTCATGCTCCCTCTGCTGCAGCTCCTGTCAAATACAGATCATCAATACTATTTTCATCATTTAAAAAGTAAAGGACGCAACCCTTGAAGCTTCAGACAATGAGAAACTTGAACTTTGTGACGTTGGCCTCCACATAATGATTAGCAGCGCAACTGCCAACACAAAGCAATACCTAGTACAGCTCAGCTTTTCTATTTGGCATCCCTCTGCGCGCACACACACAATCAATTACCCTGACCTCTCATAAATCTCAACACACTGTACATAGTCTGCACTCACACATCATTAAGTAAAGGCCAAAGTTAATTTTGTAACCCACGTGAGGGATGCCTCCTCCAAACCATTTCTCCATGCAGCCCTCTCCTAAACCTTAGAAGCTTTTCTCTTCTTCTCATTCCCCAAAAACATGTGGTACAATTGAAAATGTGTCATATTTAGACAATTGTTCACCATGTTACATGGAGAAAAATGTAAAATTCTGGCAAGATCTTTTCTCTCACCCATTTTAATTTCTCCTTCCTGCGCAGCGCTTCTTCCTGCTCTGCCTGTTTTCTCCTGCAAGACAGAAAAACACATAAAAAAACACACCATATTATCGCCGTCCTAAATTATTACCCAAAATTTAATTAGTGAGTAGTTTAACCAGTGAAAGTTAAAAATGAATGTCCAACCTCTGCTCCTCAATCATCTTTAGTTTCTCGTTCATTTTTCTGTCTCTCTCTTCCGCATCCCTTCGTTCCTTCAGAACCCTTTCTCTTTCAAGGCGCCTCCTCTCCTCTGCCGCCCTTCTCCGCTCCTCGTCTTTCCTCTGCTCTTCTTCGCGCTGACACATAAACAGGGTCACAATATGAGACTGGTTTAAAAATCAGACACTCGCTCCCTTTAATGGCTCTCTTTATGTCAAAAATAAATAAATAAATACATCGAGGTGAGCTATATTTAACCATTCAATCAGGGTGAAGCGTGTTTTCCCATACCTCTGCTCGTGCCCAGAAGGAGTCTCTGTTTATTAGTCTCATCTCCATAGCAGCATTTGTTTTTCTATAATTTGTACCCTATGAGAAAACAAACAAGGATAGGGTGATACAGTTCTATAAATTGTTAAATTTTCCAGATATTCAAATAAAATTTACATTTAGTATTGTTGTTAATAGTTTTCACTAATTATACCTAAAATCTCAATTTCAATTATTAAAGTCTATCATTTATTTCAGAGGAATGACTTAATAAATGCAGTGAAAGTCAAACTTAAAACCCATCAGTCACTGAAGAGGTTGCCCAAACTGAGTTTTAATCTTAAAAATGTGTCATAGCATGTATAGGAAAGTCTCTGTCTCCATCTGATGGACAGATGAGGGATTGCAGGAGACTCACCACCAGTTCCTCCTTGTCCGCAGACCTGGAGCTTCTTCTCACCCACTGTGTAGGAGTGTGGGCTTGGGCCTTGCTGAGCTCAGCTCTTATCCTCTCCTCTGTCACATCCTCCACCTTTTCTGCACTAATGAAAGCATGTGCTTCCTGAAACATGGAGGGAGAGAAAAAAGAGAAGGCAAGTGGAGTAAGACAGATGTGAATTTAATCCACCTTGGCTGTACTTTAGCCCCACTTTCTCTCTCTTTCTCCCTCTCTCTCTTGTACACACACACCCACACACACACACACACACACACACACACACACACCCACGCACACACACTGTAATCCATACATAAGTACACACAGCCTCTCTGTTTTCTCAGCGTCCGACTTGGAGTTATGCAAACTTGAAGCCAAACAGTTGTGCAACTGCTTCAGTAATAAGGATTGTGAGAGAACAAAAACACCAAAGGCTTCAGTGTGAGGACGAGACTCCAAGCGGTTTGGATGGTTATGGACAGCAGAGGGGGGAGGTGGGGGAAATGAGAGGTAGAAAAAAACACAGAAATCCCCTCAATTAGTCCCTTAACACTCACCAAGTGCAGGTTCTGCTGCTGCATTTTGAATGGCTCTTTTCTGAATATACATTGCTGGAAATTAACTAGCCTTATGATTCAAACTGTGAATTTCATTCTAAAATGCAAGTTTCTTTTTAAACAAAATTGCACACAAAATAACCTTTTTCCCTTTAATGCCAGGTATATGAGCACCTCTTTGTTGAATCACTATGCGCTGCACATTATATTACCATTAGTGTCCAACAAAATGCGTCGAAACCGTTTGAAAAATTAAAACTTAAAAAGAGACCTTCACCTTTTGTTTGAGTTGTTTTCACTTTGCTTCCCCGTTCCAGTCCCATCTTAAGGGCTTAACACGCAGCAATACCTCAAATTCAGTTGATACTGAGAGGTGCTTACAGAGATGCTTACACCAAAGACCAAAGTACGTCGTGCACTGCTGGGCCATATAAGCATTAAACATGAGCTGAACTCCAGTCTGTGCATGTATACGGGCATTTGTATGTGGCCGTAGCCTCATAATTTCCATGGAGAGTAATTCCAGGCTTGTTGATGGAGTTCCAGGTCTGTCAGCCTCCAAAAGGAAACCACAGCTTTATCTGAGTGACAACACTGACACTGACACTGAACAGAGCATTCAGTGTGCCCTATAATACATGTCAGTATAGTGTATAATCCATATCAATCTGGCTGTCACTGCCAACTGCACACAGAGTTGGCCCAGCGAACAGACAAGCCGTCCACAGTGCTGCCTGTGACAGTGAGAAAATCCTGGAAACATACCGTGGCTTTCAGTAAAAGCTTTTTAGTAGCGGAGTGCACTGTTAAGCTCTGAAAAAATGCAAATGAAAAAAAAAAAAAATCCCTATGTTTGTGCCTTACTGACAGTAATTGATAAAGCACAGGATATGACTCCTACTCATTTCAGGCCGCTCTATTAAGGTGACAAACTCACATAAAACGGATAACAGAATGGTTTTCTCCCGGGATAACATCTGCGTATATGTTCCTCCCTGAAAACTTCACACAAATCACTTCTAATTGAAGGTGATTTGGCTTGGAGTCATTGTACGGCTGTCAAATGCTGGGAGTTTTTTACATGTAAATCCTCCTCCCAGTCAATGTTTTACTTATTTATTTCCACTGTTTGGATAGAATAGAATAGATTCAAGTGGCAATCACAAGGCTTTAGAATCAACTCAGATTACAATACGATAAAATAGCATCAACCTGCTCAATCCCACAAGCTTTCTATATGAACTCATAGGATTGCTTCAGTAGTAAACTGTACTATTTAGAAGAATGTGTCATGTCGTAGATATTTTCACAGCAGAAAACTCAATATAGTGGCCAAGTGGGATGTTGCTTGTGAAACAGTCTTTTTGGGATTTGTGGCATTGATGACCTTGGCTGTGGAAACTCGCTAGAAAATAACCTGTCTTGGAGGGAGAGGAGCCCTAGGTGAAGTGACAGGTTGAGAGGGTTTTTTAGCTATAATTGGGCTCAACTCTGCACAAACTGTCTCCCCCGCTCTGGAACCAAACTGCTTCGTAGTCTCTCTGCTACTCAGGAGTTGTTCAGAGTAACAAGCAGTAGGTGAATGCGGGGATACTCAAGTTTACCCAGTTAAAGTTTGTCCCAGTTGACTGATGGGTTACTTAGGATGCATTATTGACAAGTAGAATTCCAAATTTGGATTCTGTTACACTTTACTTTGTTATTGTGAATTACGCTGATCAGCCACAACATTAAAGCCACTGACAGGAGAAGTGAATAACACTGATCATCTTGTGACAATACAATGTTCCACTGGGAAACATTTGGACCTGGCATTCGTGTGGATGTTACTTAGACATGTAGCACCCACCTAGACCAGACCAGGCGCCCCCACCCCATAGCAATGACGCTAGCAGGATGCAGCCTGACACAGACACACGTGCAAAAACGGTTTCGGAACAACTCAAAAAACATGAAAAACGTGAAGGTGTTGACCTGGCCTCCAAATTCACTAGATCCCAAACTGATCAAGTATCTGTGGGATGCACTGGAACAAGCCTGATCCACAGAGCCCCCTCCCCTCAACCCATAGGACCCAAAGGCCTCCACTAACAACATTCTGTTGCCAGACACCACAGGACACCCTCAGAAGACCCACGTCCATTCTCTGGTAAGTCACAACTGGTTTGGAGGCACAAGGAAGACCCACACAATATTAGTAAGGTGGTCATAATGTTATGGCTAATCAGTGTATATTCATTTTACACTGACATGCATCGTGCTTATAAAAGTTATTGCACTTACGGTACAGTTGTAATGAGATCTCATCAGCTGACATAAGACAGGAGACAAAGATTTATGCTAGCTGACATACGTCTGTTCTCAGGTGTGTGTCGGAGCAATATGACGGATGCGTAATCTAAAGTGCTTCAGGGTTTAGGGCCTTGACCCCAACATGTTGCTTTGTTCCTTATTTACAACCAGGACTCTTCTCTTTCAAATCCCAAATCTCCTGCTTTGCCTTAAAAGAAATTTGGCCTCGTGCCTGTCCATCAGGTAGTCAAATAAATGCCTGCCTGTCCAGCCTAAGGCATGTTTTCCTCTAATATCAGTATCTAATGCACACTAGCATTCAGTTCGTAACACACCCAAATCAGCTGTTGCAGACTCGCCTTGACAAAAACCCCCCCAATGCCAGCTGAGACACGCAGCACTGCAAGACATAAAAACTGAGACTAAGTGAAGAAGAAAAAAAAACAGGGAAAGAAAGAAGGAAGGAAAGAAACAATAACAAACACAGAAAATGCCAAGGGAAATTCTGTTTTCAAGGCGAAGTTGTCAAAAAAACAAGCAACTGAGACCTCAGATGTTATCATCAGTGTATGCATGTAGGCTACTGCTGTGGTTTAGCAAGCAGGAATTTAGCTAAGAGTCAGAACTGTTTAAGGCTACAGCTTCTGTTTTTACTTGGAGGACATTTAGGAGACAAGATTGTGAGTGGCAGGTAAAATCTGTCCAGCTATACTGAAGTATTGCACACTGTTGCAGATTTTAAAATCAGTCAAGATGAGAGAGATGGCCTTAAACAAGTAGCCTGTGAGATTCGACTTTGTTTACAATGTGGAAAAATTTGCATATTCTTTGTATGAGTCTTACATTTGAGTCTTTAAACGCTCATTTTGCTGAAAGAGGACGGCCACAATTAATTTCTACAAATTCTTCAGGAATTCATCACAACCCCAGATAATAACCCGAACAAAAGTCTGTTGACGTGAGCTGCATTTTACTTTCCCTATGTTTTTTGTTATTATTTATCAGTATATGTTAAGCTTTATTAGTCACTGATCAACGTACAGTACTTGAGAAAAGCAGGAAAGGTGAAAAACCAAAATGTGAAAAATGTCACATGTTCCTGCAAAGTTGGAATGAATAAAAATGGGATTGCTCAGTTATATATCACCACCGCATTTTTTTAGGTTCAGTATGTTTCTGCAAATTGAAACCATATGCATGACTTCGATGCCCATTGTATGAGCATGTTCTCTTTAAATCTGAATCAGCTTTAAGTAATAAATCGACGTTTGAACCGAGAAATGGAAAATGTTCATGTTCTTTTTCTCAGACACAGGAGGACTGTAGGAACAACAGTTTGGTCTCAATTTAAAATAAATTCTTTCCGTTCCCCTTTCCAGTGTATTCACAGGTTAGCAGTTACGCCGGTGACTGCGCATTACAAGGTGCTGTCGCGACACAGGACCAGGCGTTAATGTCTGATGTGTGTTTGTGTTTGCTACGGTTACAGGTCACATGTCTCCCACAATCCACTAGCCTCCACATCCAGTCATTTCACCAAAATTTAAAAGTCCCACATGTCCATGGGCTCGAGAGTGAGTGCATTCACACGTCCGCAGAGGGGGTTAAGTGAGTTTTTAGACAGTTGCTCGCCAAAAAATGCCAGATTCAACTTTGACTCAAAAAAACAACAAACATTCCACAGATGCTTTTGCAGTCAACTGGGTGATGCCTTTATATGGAAACTAGTAAACCCAGGGGTCAGATAAACTGCTCCTACTTACTGGAACGCTAAATAAACACAGTCTGAAAGGCGCAGACGGAGGCGAGAAGTTGCAGCTAACGCGATGCTCCGCACACAAGGCGCTCGGATCATAAAATACACGCATGCACCTGGATCATAAAAATATGCACTTCTCTATTTTTTATTACGTCTACTTCATGTTTTTTCAATCAGTTTGTCATATGACTCCGGGTGGCATTTACAAAAAAATTAACTTTTAACCTCAAAGTTAGTACTTCCCCTAGTAGCAGAGTGGCAAATAGACCAAGCCTACACATGGGGAATAGAACAGGAAGGGGGCTGAGGACAGGAAACTCTCAAAACAATACTATGTAAACTCCTGTGTGTAAATATAGGGTTTTATAGTACAAAGTCAAGAGTCCAGGAGGTAAAGACAACAGAACAGAATGTAACGTTTTTTCTATGCTAAGAGTTGAAGAATAAAGTAAAAATGAATATGTACTGTGCTGCTTCTGCTCCACAATGCTACTAGTTTCACCACTGGAATTATGTCATCGCCAATAAACTGTCGAGCAGTCAATCAAATACAAACTCTCGTGCCATGTTATTAATTTCAGCTTGATGTACTGCACCTTAAAGAAGTTCTTGATGGCTGGAATGTGGCTGGCGCATTCTGTCCTGCGGTAGTCATCCACATTTGGGCCGACCTGCGGACAAACACAGGATGTAGACACTTGCGTTCATGTCATACCTCTGTCTGGAAAGACTAAAAAAAGATGTGCAGGAAACAGGCTGAAGAACAATAGGATTCATAATAATGAAGGTCTGGTGTTGTCGCCAAAAAAATAAATAAAATCTAAAGACCTCTCTAAAAGTTGTGGATGCCCATGAGTGTGGGAGCAATGGACTTAATAAAAGCTTCAAATTATTTTAAATATATCCTTTCACTGTCAGAAAATCATCTACAAGTGGTGTGGATTTCAGAGTACTGCCAATGTGTCCAGGACTGGCCGTCCCAGCAAACTGCAGATGCAAAAAGACATCTCTGAGAACCTCAACATTTCACCACAGGATCTGCAGGTAACTCTTTTAAATGTCAAAGCGTTTGTCAAGTCAGGGAGAAAAATGTAATCTGCATGGAAGACGTGGAAGGAAATGACATTTCTGCTACTTCTGCTGCCCAAAAATAACACCAGAGCCGAGCCACAGTTTGTCAATCAACATAAAGGCAAAGAATATTGTGTTCTGGACATATTAAAGAGCTATGAGGTAGTTATGTTTGGAGCAGACCAAAGACAGGCTTTTTAGGTGAAGAACATCATAGCAACTGTGAAACATAGTGGTCGAAATGTTGTGGTTTTGCTGCCTCTGGGAGTGGCAAGCATGCAGAAACCGAGTCAACCATCAGTTCTTAACGTATTTAATAGTGCTTGAATGTGAGACTGTCTATCCAAAAGATGCGGTTGAACCAGGAGTGTGCCTCTCAATGGGATAATGGTTCTAAGCACACTAGCAGAGTCTCTATAAATGTCTGTAAAAAAAACAGAAATGAAAGGCTTATATATAGTCTGAATGGACTAGTCAAGACTAAAACACAGATTAGAGATTAGAACCTACATGAAATACTGTGAGAGGATTTGAAATGAATACTACATGCAAGAAAACCGTCTAAACATCTTGCAGCTGAAAGACCTTTTCATGGACTTTTTGAAAGCAAATGTCAGAATCTGGTACTTATTAAACAAAACACCTACACAAAGTTATTTTCAGTGATTACTAGCTTTGACAGAAAAAACAAATTACTGGATTTATTAATATTTGTGTTGAATGACTGACTCCTGGTGTATTTGAGTATATCACCTTATGCTCAAAAAAAAACTAAAGCACTGTGCTTACTTCTTCACATGACTGCAGCTTGTGACATAAATCAGCATGGGCATTTAGGTGTTCTTCTTGCCGTGTGATTCATAATTTTCCGTAACACAATGGCAAGCTCACAAAGCAGTTTCCCGCATTTCAAATGCCGAGTAAGCTTGTGTCAAAACATGATCATAGGATGTGAATAAGCCGAGTAGTTTAGTTTTTCTTTTAGCATTTTACAGGTTAATTAGCCCATAGACTTTCCTGTCTGTGACCTCATAATATGTTAAACTCATTATCTTGGATCTGCAAAATACTCTGCCGTCTCGAAATGAATGCACGTCTGTGAGCGCGCGCGCGTGTGTGTGTGTGCGGTTTACACATGTATGAGGGAAGCATACATGTGTGTTCCTATAATTTGTGCTGGTACGTGTGTTGTAATAGGCTCATGCTTCCAGTGCGCTAAGCCCCTTGAGCCACTCACCCAGCTGATCATGGCAATCCGAGGGGCTCCCGTCTCGGCGCTTCCCACTTTGCACAGTCCATACTGAGGCTTGGCGATGTGAAACTTCCCCGCCAGCTCCGTCACACCGCCCGCTGTTTGAAAAACGACAGAAATAAGTAAAGGTTAGAGGGAACAAAGGAAGGGGGATATTAAAAAATGTCTTTTACGGCAAACTGTTAGAATTCTCAGAACACAAGAGGACATGTGATAGCCTTTGAAGCTGAAGTGAAGAAGTTTTATTAGTTTATTAGCTTAGGTATTTGAAATTTTGAAAAACTGACAGTCCACTTTACCTCCTGAGTCAGCCAGTTTGAGCTTGTTGGTCACTCCATCATATGTAAATAATGCCCTGAGAACATACAGACACACACACACACACATATGAGCCACAGAGAAACATATGACAAAGACATGACAGACAAATCTGTAATGTTGACGGATGATTTCTCAGGAACTTTCAGGATTCTTTTCTACGCACGAGCGAAAGCACGTCTAAAACTTTTAGCATGCAGACAGCTGGGTGTTTCGCGTGTTCAAAATTTCAGTGCGCACAGGGGACACATGGAGGCACACAAGCGTAGCCAGATGTTTCGCTGCACATACCATTCCCTGCAGTGCAAGCATCATTACAACACAAGAAGGAAAAATGGGTTATTACATGTATAAAGTAGAGAGGCAAACTGCAACATAATAACCTGCTGTCGTGGTGTTTGCCTTGCAGGTGTATGGGCTCCTGGATGTGAAATAAATGCAACCAGTGCTAAAAAATTTTTGACATTTTTGCAGGTGAAAACCTGTCGTACCACACCCTCCTGTCAGTTGACTATTGTTGCAGCAACTTAACAAGTCATCATGTCCATGGAAACACTGAGGTACAACTCCACTGCTTAATTAAGGGCAAAGTAATCTGAGAGAGATACATACGAAGAGAAATACTGCAAGATTCATGATTTACTATTGCCACTTTTATGGTGCAACACATATTGGAGGTTGTTTAGCCGTGGTGCAGAATCCCAAACCCATGTGTTATTTGAAAAGTCCTATTTTTGATAGAATCTTGATTCATGTGCGTGTTTTCAGCACAACTGTGGAAACATGTTTGTGGTTGTGACTTAACAAGGCGGCACGCGGAGAGAGGAATTGTTAAATGTTCGTGGGACTGCGTGTCTGTGTGTACGTGCATGTGTCTGTGTCTGACTCTGGGCCTGCGTACATTCTTCTCAGCAGAACTCCTCGAGGTGTGTTAACAACATCTGGAGCTGGGCTGCAAGAGGCCATGAACAGCTATTACAACAGGCCAAAGGTGAATGGTCGGTCGGTGTCTGTGTGTGTGTGTGTGTGTGTGTGTACAAAGGAGTACAAAGTGTCAGTTTAACATGTTTGGTCCACTATGTTGCGCTGTACAACACTAGCATTGGGTCAGCTAACTCAGTTTGCGTCTCTGACTCACGCTGTTATTTTTTCCTGATACAACAAGTCTGTCTTTGTTCTTTCTCCCCTAAGAACAAAGACAGCCAAAAGTCAGTCAGTCAGTCAGTCAGTATGCAAGTGTGCTGAGGACACAATAACCATATTGTGCAGCCCATTGAACAAGCTGCATGCTAGTCTAGTGTGTGTGTGGAGGCAGGCTGACATATTTTGCAGTGCTGATTTGCTTACAAGCGCTAACTCTGTATGTATCACTCACCGATATTTTGAAATGGGAACATTCTCCACGGCCTTCCAGTATTACATGAGCTCTGTGTCACCTGGATTATTCACATATCTCTTCGGGGATTAGTCTAGCCACAATAACAACACACTCTACTCCCTCATTAGTCTCACCAGCATCCAGAGCTTAGGCTCCCAGCCACATGCACTGATCCTTGGTCCTCTAGCATTCCTAAAGGTTACCACTCGCCAGCAGTCAAGGTCAAAGGTCACTGTGTCTCTGAGGGAGTCTTAATTGCATGTGCAAATTCTCCACCCACAGGGAACAGGCATGCACATGAGGGTACACTGTGCTGTGGGACTCTCTTTGTTCTACCAGAGCGTTCGCTGAGATGGACTTTGCAAAGATCCCGTTTTCAGGTGTTTCGTATTCCCAAGACTTTACTTAATTTCAATCTTAAAATCAGTTTTCGAAAAATGAGTGCTCTCTTGTCTAGTCTTATCTGAGCAAGGAAATGCAGTGGTACAATAAAGATTTTACTAACTTTACTATAAGAGTCAAATTACCATCTTTACTATCCTTCAATGTATTTTATACTACATAGCTTTATTGTAGCCGAGAATAAGTCATAAAGTGTGTTATGGCGAGTACATTATAGATGTTTATCATACATTCAGTATTTGTAAGTAAGACAATGAGGCCAAAGTTGTTTTGGGGGTCTCTCTTCCATAGTTGACCAATGGTGAGGAACAAACCATGACAGCCAGCGGGATGTTTCTTTACATGCTTGCTTAGTTACTGTAACGCTATGGTGGCATAAGCAGTTTCAGAGGTAGTAAGATTTTTCCTAACTAGAGCGTATAGACCCCCACACAGACACTGTCTGATGAGAAAAACAGACTCTCTTGTGTCTGTACTCCAGCCCACCTTTCAAACTCGGCCAGCTATGACCTCAGAGGGGAAGAGAAGAGAAGAGAAGAGAAGAGAAGAAGAGAAGTGTCCATCATTAAGCAAATAAGGGGTATGAAAAGGGGCAATGTTTAGGAAAAGAATAGAGAAAGCAATGATGCCATACTCTGAAACAACATTTACGAATAATTATCATCACCAAAACATCTCTAAAACAAAGGCATTTTCAGCACACTCAGAGATGCCTGTACAGTTTATAAACCCAGACATGCACACACACTCACACAAAGGCACATGTGCACACAATGTACTATGAGCCTGAGCCACTAACAATAGGGATGGTTTGTTTTGGACTGCCAGAGACCCTGTAATATCTCCAAACTTGCTACGCTCTACCATTTCAAGATTAACATAACAGAAGCAGATGGTGAGCTGTGCAGGAGACGGCCCTGTCATCACTTATCTGGGTGTATTCCACGATACCAGGCCGAACTCTGAGCCGTTTGAGCGCAGTAATACACAGGAAATACTTGGACACAATGTACACATTTCTCTCATGCTGTAATTTTCGAAAGAGATTTGGGGGTAGATTTGCTTTCACTGTGTTCACATCCAATTTGTTATGATGTTTTCTAGGAGTGCATTTTGTTTGCGCTTTATTACGCAATAAGAAAAAGCTAAATTAACCCCATGAGGACATATTTTGCACCCCAGAACCAATAACTGCATCTCTTATCCATTGTTAACCTGTCACCATCATTCCTATTCTAAATTCATTATTCTGACCCCTGCCTCCAACAACAGTATATTTCTTTCCCTCATACCCTAAATCCTTTAGCACAACAAATCTCATTTCACATACCTCTAAAGCCATATCTCATCCTCATCTCTCCTCCCCCCCGACTCCACACTTCCTACCCCTCTGTGTCTCTCTGACAAGAAGTTCTTGTGAGCTCATAGGTCATTTATTCATTCCGTCTTTGCCAGCAGGGGAGATATGAGAGATTTCTGGCTATGCGCGCTGTTGCAGTATGATAAACTGTGTATGAAGAAAAAGATATGAGAAAATAAATGAGAGGCCAGGAGCTTTCACCAGGATTCACTGCCCAGATTAAGCTCTCCGTCAGTTCATTATTTTTGCTCCCTTTACTCCTCCTCTTCCCCTTCCACATGCGGCACACATATCCCCAGCAGTCCCACCAACTCTCATGTAAAGCCTTTGTCAATTTGTCATTTTTTGCTTCAACAGTGGAGTCTTTTGAACGCTTCATTTGTGCTATAGCTTCTTAAAGAAAGGTATTTTCCATCTACTGTGTACCCTATATATTATATGCTGTACCTCTCCGAAAGATTCTTTCTCCCCACTTACTGTAGTTTTACATCATATGTTTTTTTTCCTCCCCTTCCCCTTCAGCTCCCCAATTCCTTACTCTTGGCTCAAAGCTGACCTGAGCTCCTGGTTCTATTTTTAGCCCGTCTCACAGTCTACCTCTCGGGCTGTGTTGGAGAGGGGAGCTCAGAGAGGTCCCCACAGCACACAGCACTCATTTCCTCTCTCCAAACAAGGGCAAAATAAGTCTAGTCAGACTTGACCGTTGAAAAAGTCGTTTTTCCTTCCCCCGTCCGGCATGTTACTCATATAGTGTCCATGCGGCGACCCCAGCGGTAAACGCATTCCTCCATCCGTCTGGACTACAGAGACACGTGGACGTTTATGGGTAGGGGCTGAGAAATTTGAGTAAGGCAGAGGAAGTGAAGGGAATGGCAGACTGATAGAGCATTCAAGCCAAAGAAAAAGAGAATAAGGAAAAGAGAGAATGGAACCACATTAGGGCCTCAGTGTGCTCTGAAGTGATGTATCACAGCAGCGATCACGACTGATAAATCTGGCATGCTAAACCAGAGGCACATTCCAGTTGTAATGAGGTGAAACATGTTGTTTTTGAGAGCATACAGGATTTCAATAAATAAAAGTCTAACTGGGCTTTCGAAAAATAATTCCAAAAATGTGGCCTTAAACCTGGGGCATTAAAACTGCCCAACATCTCCCATCTTTAGTACTTGCAGTGACCCGCGTCAGTGTTTGTCTCTTGGCCCCTCATTAAGTGCTGAAACGTGGATGTCAAAATAATGCAGACTGCTGTTGAGAGATGGTGTTAATGTGGACACCCTGTATCAGAGTTGACCCATATCCACTCAGAGAAAGAGGAGGAATCACAAAGAGAGGAAGGGAGATAAATGATGCAACAGCTTCTCTTGAAAAGAAGGTAAGAAAAGAGTAATATCTCTAAAGAGAAGGCCCTCATTCTCATGACCTGCTGCAGACGAGTCAGTCAGGTGCCCTGCAGAGAGTGGACCGTAATCTTTGTAATCCTCACAAACTAAGCAGCAGGGTCCTTTAATGAGAGCTGCTGCTGAGCAGTAAGGGTTTGAGACATGGCACCCAAATCTCTGCAATGACAGCTTCAAATTACGAAGTACTGAAAACAGAAATGTAGTTTATATTAGAACATATTGCTCATTGCGTAATAATGATTGATGTGCGTAGAGCGAGGCATAAAGCCGACAGAACCCAGAATAAGAAATGTTTGTGGATTCCTGCAGCGATGCGGGGTGAAGTCTTATTTAAACAATCCAAAATATCCTCTGGCAGTACTGCGGTTTATGAAGGGAGGTGTAATATCCTGCTGCTGTCATTTCTACCGAATACAATACTTAACAAGTACATCTCCCACTGAGATCAGATTAAACTAATGCCAAATGAGATGCACAGTGTATACGTTTTTTTTTGCAAGAAAAATACGCAAATGCATACTTTCATTATGAAACACCAGTCCAGCATATAGGAGCTGCTCTTTTCCAGAAGTAAAGCGGGCTCTGGAATGGCCTCTGGCAGAGGATCTGTATCGGGTTGTGTTGATCCACCAGCCAAATCACGTCCAAGTGCCAATCAGCTGCTTATGCAATGGCAAGATATTCTACTGGGCCCGTATTGCACTGATGAAAATGATCAGCAGCATAAGAAACAATGCATCTGTAACATCACTAATATTTCACCAACAAATCATTTAATCTTCAATTTGTTATTAATCCAGACATCTGTAATTTAGATCAACATAAAGCTGTGGGATATTTATCATGACTCTACATTGCTCTTTTTTTATAATAAGCTTGCAATCTAATATTTGGCACTGTCATGAAATGCTAACGTCTTATATATATATTTTATATATTGGCAAAGATTTCACTTTACCAATAGGAAGCTGCATATTGAGTGAACTTGCAAGGCTCCAGTGACTCCTGAGCAAAGTAATGCTTGCTCTGCATGCTTCAAATACTTCTGAAAAATGTGTAAGCCTGACTACAAGAAAGAAGACTGAGACATGCTGGCAAGGAAATGTGACCTCATGGTTCAATGTTAGTTCAATTTCACAAGCACTGTTTGGCTGTTAAATAAATAAAAATAAATTAAGTATCATATTGAGAATGTTAATTGTCGACATTGTGTATTGCTAGTCAGAGCAACATGTACTCTGTCACCGCGAAAATATCTATTAGTCGCTTCATTTAGCATTGGTGGTGGTGTAATGGTTGTGTCACAGTGAGGATAAATCATGTTTAACGTCACTTTTAACAACAGCTGCCTGACTGGAAATATGAGTGGGTTGCCTATTTGACCCACAAGAGTACTTGCTCAGATCCACCCTCTGAGTAACACTGACTGATCTTATGATATTTGACAGGGTGGAGGACAAATCAGACTCCTCTGGAGACTATTACAGACCACTGCAGCTATTTGCCCCGGAGAAACTGGTAAATTAGCGGGAGGAATGACAGAGGGGACGGAGAACAAATTTATAAGAAAGGACAAAAAGTGTGGCTAAACTAAAGGTAGGAAAACATTTAAAAAGTTAAACAAGAGATTGCATCCAGGATTGCAGCATTGAGGGGGGGGGTGAGGGAGGACGGGAGGGAAGGGCAGAGAGAGAGACTGGATGGAATGCTGGGAGGAGGAGGGGAGGGCAGAAAATTTCTTTTCTCAGCAAAAGCACAGAGCCAGAGAAGTTTAGAATATGACAAACTAAACAAATAAGTAATTAAATCACTGCCAAGGACCAGTGAGAGAAAACAGCCCTCCCTGTGCTGAGGCAGATGGAAAAGAGCGGGGGATGGACAAAGAGAGCGGGAGGGACACAAAGCATGCTGCTGTGTGGTGGATGTCAATTCAAAATGCCCCTGCAAAAGAAACAAAAAAAAAAAAAAAACACATCCATAACTCTGAAAGACTGGGGAGTGAGACGTGTGAGCGGCGGTGAGCGTGGTATCAGGTGATGAACTGTGAGAGAGAGCTGGTGAACAGTTGGTCTCGTGTTACAGCCTTGAGTTAATCCGCAGATAACGTTAACCAGTCTCTGTGCAGGCAGAGCTGCTGACGTTCTAATTACTTAACCATAAAGTTCCTCTCCGTGTAACATAATCCTTTATCTATCCTCTAACTTTAAAGAAAGGCAAATGTACAGTATGTCGCTGCCATGTAGGTGCATGTGTTAGTTTCAGCATACTTTGTCTCCGTACAGATTTAGAAAACAATACGCATTAGCATAACATGGCATATTGCACTAAATGCATTGGACGAAAGAAAAACAGAATGACACTGGTTTTAAAGAGAGTCACAGTACACATGTGACCCATGTATCAGTTTAGCGGGAGGAAAGAGACTCGACCACCAAACACGTACAGACGCACACAGGAACTGATAACACAGGAACCACTAATCTCTATCTCGTTATAGCATGAAACAGAAATCAGTACTAATACATCAAGTTTGTTTACATTTTTTAAAGGTTTTATTTTATACTGAGCACTAGAAAAAACACTTTTATTTCGTTTTACTCTATTACAAAATTGACGCTTCTTTGAATAATAAAAAATATATATGTGGAACTGACACTCTCTTCAGCATGGTGGCGTTTCCCTCCATGTGCACGTTATACGCTGAAACACATTTTAATTTATTTACTCAAACACGCAGCGAAGTGAACCCATTTTCAGGCTCCTCCCATTTCTGTGCCTGCTTCGGAAAGACATCGATACTTCTGCTAAAACAGTGGTGAAATCTGCGTTTAGGGCTGGGGTGTCAAACTCATTTTAGTTGGGGGGGCATCATACAGCTAAATCTGATCTCAAGCGGGCTGGACAAGTAACATGTCAACCTTTTTCCATTTGTTTTAGTGCAAAGTACATTATGAAAATGTATTTAATGAACTATAAACAATCAACATTTTAACAAATAAAGTAAATGCAATTTTGGCACATTGCAGCCATCTGCTGTTTTGTTCTGGCACTCAATGTTGTTATGTCGCAACTCTGACTAAAACAGTGTGACCCCTAGTGAGCAAATTAGAAAAAGCAGTTCTACTGTCTTCTATGTAATTTTTTTCGCAATTTGCAAATTCATCCCGCAGGCCAGATTGGGCCCTCTGGTGGGCCAGTTTTAGTCCGCAGCCCATATGTTTGACACCCCTGGTTTAGGGTTTAATAGAAGATGGCTACATGAAATTCAACGTCATGAGGGCGTGAGCTTCAAGTGTAATGGGGCACATGGGAGTGAGATGTATTCAGGCTGGAGAAAAGCCACTCACAGACAGAGCTCACACTGGGGAAAACGATGAAAAGCACCAGGGATGTATATAGGTATAAATGGGGAGGCTAAGAGGGGCACATTTAACAGAGGCACACAATGGGAAGCAGGCAGAGTGCACTGGAGGTTTCCAAGGGGGCAGTGGAGTATGTGGTTAATGGGGCAAGAGTTTTGATGAAACTAATACGAGGGAGTTGTCTTGGGTCTGTATGGGGTAAATTGTTATGACTTGGGGAGGCATGTCCCATAGCTTGTCCAGTTAGCTATGGGGGAACGGATGGGAACAGAATTTATGTTCCTGCACCTGACACGGGAAGGGACCAAAGGAGAGGAAGGGGGATGAGTTACGATAAGTCCTCTGAAATCATGGTCCGATGGGATCACACTGGCATTTCCTGTTCCTGCTGTCACACACACACACACGAAAAGCCTGCATTCTCCAGTTATCCCAGTTATTATGGGACCACTACAAATGTGATAGCATCTTATCTTCAGCCATTTCCTTCAGTTAAACAAAGCAAACTCTCACGTATCACATCTCCACTTGAGCCTTATTTGCCCCGTCTTCTCTGCAGCTTCTCTTAATGCTTTGATCTTTCTCTGGGTCCTCTTCACCCCTTCACCTGTCCTCTCATCTTTCCCTTTTTCTACACTCTATCAGCGCCCCAAGTTCTATCATTTGCAGATTCTGCTTTTCAACGCCCTCTTGTCCCGACCACCCTCATGCACTTTGTCTTGACTCCGCCGCAATTCTCTTTCCTCTCACACGTTGCGCTTTCTCATCTCGTTATTCCTCCATATTTCTTACCAAGTGTCCTAGCCCATTCATTTGCAGCCCCTTCTAAGCCTCCTCAGTCACTCTCCACTCATCTCCCTCAATTCATTCAGTCTCTTTAGCAAACAGCCTAGCTTTCCCACCGGGGTCGTCAGGACAACAGAACCCCCAACTCTCCACAAGGACCCCGCAACTCAATCACACCACCAGCTAGTGAACAAACATGAAGAGAAAGGCAAGTGAAGTTCCCAGCCCCTCGTTTAAGGGTTACTTTGCTACAGTAGGTTACCACATTTGAATATGCGCGAAATGGGTCGGTGCTTGTCTGTGATGATCTCATACTTGCGCAATTAAAGGGCAAATGCAAATAAAAATAAATGTTATCATCTGTGAAACACGTTGTGGCTGTTAGACACCGCTTGTGTTGTGCTTGGCCAGTTTACAAGAAAATGAGCCATGGCAACGAAGAACGTGGCAAAATGTTTCAGCATGCAGTCGGTTACTTTCACAACATTCGCTCAGGATCGTTACTGTCAAGGCTCCGGATGTAAAGGTGTGAATCCTTCATTCATTCATTCATCTTCTGTAACCGCTTGTCCTGTGAAGGGTCGTGGGGGTGCTGGAGCCTATCTCAGCTGTCATCGGGCGAGAGGCGAGGTACACCCTGGACAGGTCGCCAGTCTATCTCAGGGCGTAAAGATGTGAATTTCAAAATGAAGTCTAGCTTTTTAAAAGAAGAGATGTGTATCAGAAGGAAGAATGAAATGCAAGACACAGAAGGCAGGAAGAGAACACTAAATGGGAGCTTTTGATAAAAAGCTGATGAGGTCCCAAAGACTAAACACTAAAGTCCATGAAAGAATAGCCTAAAAAATTAAACTGAGCACAACAAAAGATTTGTAAATCAAACCGGGAAAATCTGTGCTCTATTGTTGTATTCACAACCTCGTAACTGTACATTTCCAACGTTTTCCAAAATAGTAGAAGAATATATTGCAATCTAGTTGTAAAGAGGCTTCTTCACAGTTTTATAATACGCATGAGTAAAATAATGCTTACCAAAGGCCTCATCTCTTCATAACAAATACATTTCTTACATTGAGTTATCTGGTTGTTAGTTTAGCATCTGTTAGCCTCTGTGGCTTCTAGATGCCAACAGTTGCCGAGCAATGCTCCTTTCACGACATACGGTTGACGTTACCATCCCATCCCATGTCATAACCACAACTTTACAAGTTCATTTGAAGGCAGCATAAATATACAAGGAAAAGAAGTGTAACGTAACACAGGCAAAGAAAAGACAAAATAAAGTCAGAACAACGACAAAAACACTTGACAAGAGCACTTTCTAGATTTTTTAATTAACGTAACTGCTGTGTGGTTTTCTGGCATCTGCAATACTGTTATGTGAGTTCCAGTGTGCTTTAATGCTGAAGTGTTGGTTTAACAGATTTTATCTTTGGCAAACTCTGCAGCCCAGAAACACATAAATATCAGTTAAGTCATTTATTTCCCTCACACCATATTGTTGCCCTGACATCTCCTAAAAGCACCTCAGCTGGGCTTGGGGAAACACGTTCACACACCCTACAAACCGTATTCATTCTCTCGCCAATGTTTGAAGAAACACTAAAATACAGATGTTTTCAGACAGCTATCTGACACACCCTTGGAAAAACTGCACCTCTCCGTCTGCTACCCTCACTGCTCATTACATAGATTAAATGAGCAGGTCACTTCAGTGAGTTTGTATTTTTTGCAGCCTGAAGCATGAAGGAAATCATGTAGTTCCACAAAGATACTAAGTTTTCCAACAGTGTGTGTGTGTGTGTGTGTGTGTGTGTGTCAGCCTTTATCTTGAACTCCAAAGGGAGACAATAACATGTTTGTTGTGTCCACTGCTGTAGGCTTGAAAAGGCCGGATTTCCAATGGAAACAATGTGCAAAGGGCATCTGAACTGAGATCAATGCAGCTCTTGAATGAACAAAAGGGGGAATTGATAGAAAGGTCAGGTGTGAGGAGGACTGATAAAATACTTTGAAGCTCATTGTTCACAGTGATCTTTATATAAAACATTTAACATGATATTAAATTAAAAAAGATTAGTCGCACCTCCTGAATACATTATCTTTTTAAAGTTAGGAGCTCTTTGTTTTGTTTCCAACAGACAACCGACACCAAGATGTATAACAGCACACCGGTGCCACGAAGCCATGAAACATTGATTACTGACATTTTGCATCATTTGTGGGGCAGTTACAAGTCACAAGTGGACACAGTATGAATTTGTGGCCTTCTACCCAACAGTTTACACACAGAGGAGCCAAAACATAAAAAGACATGCACACGAATACACACATACAGTATAACCTTCTGCAGTCACGTCTCATCGTGCCTAAAACCTACCATTACCCCAGATGAATCTAAACTATACTTAAGGAGATGGTAAGCAGTTGTTTAGCGACTGCTCAAATCACTCAATGTAAGTTCATCAAAACAGGCATTATATCTATCATTGTCATCATCTTCCAGTGTGCCACCCACAGACTTGCTCACACAGGCAGCAAGGCAAGCTGAGGGCACAGCTTTGCAGAAGACACAACCTACACGGTTCATTGGAATTGTTTTTTTTTCCTTTTAAACAGGGGCTCCTCCTGTTGCAACAGCTTTTTAACAAATTAATTTAACCTTGAAATGCGTCCGTCCCAAAAGAACACCTTATCTGTGTGCTTAATATGTGTACTTATGTCAAACTAAAAGCACTGGATGGCCCAGGAACCACTCCGATCAGGCCAAATCGGTGTTCTCAGCCAAGGAATCCCTATAGTTGGATGACATTCTAGTTAAAAACTGGTGTTACAAGGTTTTCGCAATGAAAGTATGTGATAGGCTGTGTTTTTCTTCAGAAATGAGACAAGACACACAAGACAGCTATTGCAAGGTGCTGACTGGGCATTGGTCCAGCGCAACCGCCATTTGACTTCCGCTTTTCAGCACACTGCTATGTATATCATGAATCAATCAAAAGTGTGGTGTTATCTTTCAGCCTGATAGCAACACTCTGTGCAGCCTTTGAAGCCTCATCCTGAACAGCATGGGGAAACCAACTAGACTACTTGGTTTCCTTTTGTGGGACTCCACTGTGAGATGATCGGTAGGGTGTGTTTCAACATACAGAGTTGTAACAACATTTACAGAGCTACGTTTAGTTTACACAACAGCCTGTGCAAGTATTACTGTGCTTCTTTTGACGGGTGGATCTCTGTGGATAGTTAAGGAACTGAACAAAATGCAGAACCTGTGCAAGAAAGTTCATGCAGTGAGTGGCTCGCAGTATCCTTGTCTAACTGACTTGCTGCACTTGCATATGCAGTGCACCTCTGGGGTCAGGAGCGACTGTAAAACTACTGTATACACAGGCAGAATCACTCAAGCATGTGCATCTACACACAGTGACAGACAGCTCCGCATTTTACCCTTCATCCTCTCTCCACACCCACAGGTGCACTCCATCTAGCATGTAACTCTAGACCCAGGGACTCTTCAGGTATCAGTTAATCATGCATGAGCCTGTGGAAATTCTGGCAAGTAGGAGCAACACAAACACCCCGGGCCTATGCTGAAATAAAGGCTCCTCCATTCATCACAAACACAGTCCCGTCATGTGAGATCAGAGGCCTGGAGAGAAGGGATAATGTGTTGCTTCTTAAATGAAAATGGGCTTGATTAATTACTTATGTTTTGTGCAGGCTCTCAAACCTAAGAAAAATAATGAAGGTAATAATAATGTTTCAACACCAGATAATTAATCTATTCAGTAGGTTGAGCAACATGTTGCATATTGCTTTTTGTACAAATTCAGTTCAATACCGTTTATTTAGTGCGACTGAAAATTTCGAGTTAATTTCTTTTTTCAAAGGAATGCTCAAATGGAAATATAAGTCTGTAATCCTTACCATCTGATGGCAGGTTACTTGGACGCTACACCACAAGTGAATGCTTTACATGAGTCAACAGTGAGCGTTCTCAAATCAACGAGGAACTTTTATCAAGGAACCAATTTACCCTGCTTAACCACCTTAAAACTATATGTTTCATAAATGAATTTAATCTGACCCAAGACAAGAACTCAAACGAGGATGAATGAAGACAGTCTGTTTCTTGTAGGAATCCTCTGTGTGAAGTGAATCACTCTGGTAATACAGTGAAGTCAGATATTTACTTTATGTGTCATTGCCTAACTGTGATAATCCCAACGAGAGAACACTTACCACGGTATCAAAGTGTGTCCAGAGAGAAGAAGAGGAAGTTGTGTTCCAGCTTCACTGAGGCCCACAGATGTCTAGATATAACCCACACCCATTCTGATGAATTGCTCCACGATTCAATAGGAATTCCTATCTGATTTGCTTTGCAAGGCTGACACAATACTGTAAACATTCCTTCTAAAACACCCCCTTCTTTGGACAAGCTGGCACAGTAGTCTATTTCATATTTGGGAAGACGTCCCCGGTAAAGCGTGCTTCTCGATTCATATTGGCGTCGTCCTAGAGGTGCTACAACTATACTGCTTGCATTCTTTGTTTCATATGACAAGCAAAGTCTAATGACGTAAATCAGGAATTACACTGATAAGAAATGAAGGTGTTTCCTGCACAGTATCACTGGGAACACACATTTACTGTTGATCTGTCAAACCTTGACAAACATAAAACACACACGCTGCAAGTTTCCAGCCTTTGAGCAACACACTTTGTAGTCGTGCGCGGTCTGGGAGACTGAGCAGAGACCTCCGAGGCTGCATGTTGAGCAGTGAGGTCTGAATGGAGGATGCATTGAAACTGCTCCTCTTTTCTTCGGAGTCTCGCCCACAAAGGGTCTGTTTCCCATTCAGGACACAAGGTCATTAGATAATACACACCGGGACCTCAAGGCCACGCAGTGGGGGCGGGATCGTTCAACAAAACAAGCCTCCTACCCCTCTCCATGAAAACTTCTCAATGTCCTCAACTCACTACAATAGTCTCTGTAGGATGGAGATACCCATCCAGAAACGAGTATATTCAAGTGCAAACTCACATGCGCGCACATTAAATCTCTCAAACACACACACAGTGGGTGAGGCTCCTGTCTCTGTAGTTTGACAGTGGGAATAATGGCATCATCATGTTCCCCTCCCACCTCTCTATCCAGTCACAGCAGAGTTATTTGGCTTTCTAAAGTGTGCACAGTGAATGCTGAGGGGATCTCCCTTTCTATTTTTCCTCTCCAGCAAGTACAAGCGAACACGAGTATGTTAAGGGAAATATACATCTGCACATGTTTGTGTGATTGTTTAATTGGCGGCTTGTTGGCAGAGGCACAATCCAGACTTGTGGTTCACTGAAACTTCCTCAAATAAGGAATTGCCGGATCAGTGAAGAGTCAATACGGAGCTGTTGCCATGGGACAATAACTCCATAGTGATACTGAACATGGAAATTTTAAAAGATTTTCCAAATGCAGGAGAGAATGGAAACGGAGCAAGTTCTGTTTGGATTGGGGAATGTCTTTCCAGTCCATTCATCAATATGTCAGATTTCAACTTGTCAAGGTTCCCTCACAATGCTCTGAATCTCATTTCCGAAATGGCATTGTTAGCTCCAAATTAAACCCAGGAAGGACGTAGAAGGAAAGTTGGCAGGGCAACCTTGCTGAAGAGAGAGAGATGTGAGGCAGAGGAAGATGAAACAGAGATGGGCACAATCAGACCTCCAATTCCAAATCACCACATGGGAAATCTTAAAGCACCAGCATATTTTCTTCCTAAACTATAGCTCCATCATATTGAGCAGATATGGGGCAGAAGAGGGGTCATGGTGCATTTATTTTTCCCGGTACTAGTTGAGTATGGCAAGCAACAACATGTTTGTAGCCGGAGATTACACCACACACAGGCAGCTGACTATAAGAGAAGATAAAAATTGAGCAAGACAATTTACCAGGCAGGCTGGTACTGTTTGGAAAGGATGGGTAGATCACCCTAGTGACACACCGGCCAAACCCTATGACAAAGGAAACAAATGAGCCATGTGTCAAGTGCTCAAGTTACAGCATGACATGGTCTCATATGCCAGTGCAGGATCAATGGAATAAATAAATTCCCAGAGCTAAAGAATTAAATTACGCTGAAATTTAAAACTTTCTCTCCCAACACTGCGTTGAATGTTCTTACACTTTGTCGTGTAAAGGCTGGTTTTGAAGGCCTGTCTGTCTTTAGTATTTCTTCCTAAACAACTTTCAGTCACTGGAAATAGCAGTTGAGTAATTACATTTTAATTAGTGGTTAGTCATGTGGGTTTTACTCGTACATCTAATGCTGTCTGTCAAATTACTGAGCCTCTCTCTGAAAGACAACTCCTGTCAGGGATCAGCACATCAGCAGAAACACGACCTGATGATGCCTCATAACTCCTGAGGGAGAATAGCAAAGTCATGGAGCGCAGAGCCTGGCAGAGGGGACGCTGGCCAGGTGCTGCGCTCTGAGACACACCAGACGCCTGGCGTGAGTATTGGACGGCAGTTAAAGTCTGCGCATCCGCCTGCCGCTAAACCAGTAAGCACACATTTGTCACCGTAAATGTAGTCCAGATTGCCTGCTGTCTCCATTTTTTGGCTGGCCATACCCCTCACTGGATTAATTGAAATCAAGCCTCCGCTTACGCAACCTCCTCTCTGGTTGTGCGTAAACGACTCATTCGATAAAACAAGCATGAAAGTTTTCGGAAAGTTGCTGATTTTCTTGCAGTCGTAATAGTCTGTCTGTAATGGCAAGCTGATCTAAAGTTTGACATTTAATCATCTGTGTTATGACAAAGAGAAATCACTCTCTGCTACGGCATGTAAAAGCAATTTTTTCAAGAGCAATCTGCGTTACCAGTTAGTGGAAGAACGGGGGTTGAGGATGTCCTCTTTGGCCGTGAGCAGCGACAGGCTGTAGGTGTCAAGGTTGACCGACTGCGTGCTCATGATGGCAAAAGTTTCCAGACCACTCCCGCAGCTTCTCTGTTCACAGGTCCCGATGGTTTTCGGGGTCGGAGTATGTGCTGGAAAACAGCCCCAGCGAAATAACGAGGGTCGCCCAAGAAAACTGCCGCAAAGGTATGCAGGTTCATGCAAAGAGGGCTTTAGTTCCAAGCTGGAGCGATATCTGTGGAGGCGCTGCGCACTCACAGCGTGGTGGAGGCTGAGACTGCACACTGGTCTTTGTGCAGCTGGGTAGAATAAGTTTTCACAAAAAAGCCCCACCTCCCGTTGAGAGAGTGGAAAGCATAATGACTTCACTAGCTGGGTCACTTGGAAGAAAAGCGTTCAGAGTGCAGCACAGCCACTCAGCAACGCACGCGGATCATAAAAAAATAGTATCACAGGTTTTCCTTAATCTAATATTCTTTCCATAACCTTTCTCGTTTATAAGGCAACATGCCTGACCTTCACTTACCTCACACAGTGAACAACACACAATTAACTGTGTTAAAGCGAAGCACATACGTGTTTGCATCACATCACTACATAATAATAGTCCCAGTAAAGGAGTGACAACAGAGGGTGAAAAGCAAGAACCAATGTGAGTATTTTTTTTTTCTTTGTAATATTATTAGTGAGATTTATTTGAACAGAAGAAAACCTCGGAATAAGAATTGCTGATGTTGTTTAGAGGGACTACAGGGGCAGTGCGGCAGCTTTGGATCTCTCAGCCTCTCTTTGTCTCTTTTTGCCTTTCAATCGGCCCCCACTGGCCCTTGGCAGACTCCAGAGAAGCCATCTACAGTGCAGGCGATCTCTCAACAAACCAAAGAGGAGCAAATTTCATGGGAACTGAGTCTGAAGCAGGCTGCACATACAAAAAAAAAAGCAGGGGAGGCTGGTTCAGTGTTTAAGGACGGCTGGGGGTCTGTTCAATTGCTGCTCAACAGTGACGCACACACGCACACACAAACTGACCACAATCTAGCACAATCTAGACACTGCAGACGCCCCAGACATGCAAACGTTTACGTGCACACACACACACTCGTGAACTGGTATTTGTCTGTGGGTCAGTGGCACAGGGGTTTAAGATCTTGGATTATGGGAATGTTCCTGAGCTCTTTAATTTACTTAGCAGCCATTCTTAGATAATCCAGGACAGATGCAGAGGATAAAAGTCACAGGTTTTTATATTCTGGTGTTTCAGGCTCAGGCTGGATTTGTCCGCATGAAATCTAACTTCACATAACTTCCCAGAGCAATTAATTGCTGAATGCCATGGTAAGGCTTTAACTGGAAACTCTTCGCAATGAGTAATCCTCTGGTGAATATTGGATTGACACAGTCACCCAATGCAGTCAGTCATAAAAAACACGTCCTTGTTAGGTAAGAAGTTTCCATTTCCTCTGGTGAATTGTTTAGATTGTTATGGTGGCCATCAATAGGCTACACTGCAACAAAAACTTTTTTTTTTTTGTAAATAATGTAGCACGTTCCGTATTTAGATTAGATGAGAGCAAGCCACTGTGGCATTGTGGTGTATTGCTATTATCTAAATAACAAATGGCACCAATCTTACAATACTTTGACCTGTAAGGAATCACTGTGCCACTTTTTGTTAAAAATATGTTTTGCATTAGGCCTACATCTGGTAAACCCCTACTGTAAGCCATGTGAAAAAACGTAGAAGTAAGTGTGCAGTACGGTCACAGTGTTTGGCCCAGAGCTTGCATGCCACAGGGACAAGGGGCATGACATCTCCATACCACTATTATTCTTACAACTTCCTGCTATTAGAGGCTCTCCTGCCCTCCCAGTCTTTCAGCCCTTCACTGTGGATGTGAACTGCAATGCTGTTATGCTCCACTTCAGAGGACTTTGGCATTTCCTCTGGTGGGGTGCGGTGGCAGCTGTTGTTGAAGATGGGGTCTAAATGTGGGAATGATTGTGTGTCCAGTGGGGATTTGGATGTGTGTGTGTATGCGTGGGCTAATGGGGATTTTCTCCTCATTTGCTGAAACTTCTTCTCCAGTTGGAGACGGGCTTTTTGTTCAGTTTCCTGCCTTCTTCCTGGCTAGCCTAAACTAATAGTTTGTGTGTGGATGACAGAGCGCTGAGTGGCCCAGTCACAAGCAACATCCTCTCTGAGTCGCCTACAGTGATCTTAAAATCAGAATCCACCCAGGGACATGTCTATTTGAAATTCTTGTTAATAAGTCCGTGTCCGTGTGTGTTCCATCAGTTTATGATGTTTGGCTTTGCATAAAACACTGAGCAAAATCTCCCTCTGACTTGACAAAATAAACTTCTGCCAAAACAAACCACGATATCATAAGCAGGGATGTCTCCAAAACTGATGGTTGACATTTGAATTTTAGGGGTCAGATATCCCCCTCCCCCCTAAACTTCCCTACATTTTACTATCAATGTGTTTGTCATTCGGCATATTTCGACAGGCCAGAACATACTGTCCTGCATGTGCGAGTGTGCGCCATCATATTACATGTGAATGAATAACTGCAGTCGTTGTAATCTTCTGTTCCTTGCTGTCATGGATGTGTCCTTTCCTGACACTTCCTCATTAGGTTGTAAATTTTACAGTGTGAGCAGCTGGAATTTGCATTTTCACCAGCTGTACGCGCTCACACAAAACATTGCTTTACTGTACGTGGTCCTATTTTCTCACACCACCATCAAGAATATTCACTGATATAGGCCAAGAGAGAACAGTGTCTATGGAGCAATTATGGTTACATAATTTACTCAGAAGATATTTGTGTGCAAATTTACCTTCGTTACCTTTAGCTATCATAACATACAGGTTCATCGGTATCCCTGGAATTTACTGTAAGTTAGATTAGTTTTACTGCACATTAGGTCACAATTAAAAATCTTCACTGAAACCTTCCTCTTTTTTTCTGCTCTACTGGCCAAATGCTTTTAATTAAACTGAATTTTACTATCCAAATTTCACTTCCGGATCTTTGGTTTCATTTCCTGTGCATTTCTGGTCTTGTCTGACAAATGTTTAACATCTGCAGATGGTGGCGGGCACTATTATGTGCAAGAAATATAGTTTCAAATGACAATGTAACACATTACTAAGACTTGTTTATTCCAACAGAATGGATCTGCCTCCGCTCCTCTTATCATTTAGTTCAGGAGACATACTATTGCTGTCTGGGAGGAGCATTTAGATAATAAGATGGACGTGAGAGAAACTCACAGGAGGCGTTGATGAGTAGAGCCGAGTGGGCCACGGGTGACATGCCAGCAAAGAACACACATTTATCTGACAGCCGAACTCACAAATGTATCAGCAGCTGGGGGTTAATGACACCGTGATTTGCCCTTAAGAGGCAGCCGAGGTTAATTCAGGTGCCAGACAGAAATGATAGGGAAAGCGAAGTTGCAAACAGACACTTATTGGAGAGATGAGGAGAAAGAACGGACAGTGTATACGGGATAGCCAAACATACCCTTTGCCTGCGTGAGAGACAGAGAAGAAGAGGGGGAAAGATGAGCAACCTACACATGCTCTGTAAATCTGCGTGTCTCCTCTTCAGGCTTCCAGGTGAAGTCACTCCTCAGCTATGCGCCTCCACAACAACCCTGAGAAATCTTTCCCTTGGGCCTCAGAGTGTGTGCATGCAAGTCCTGGTACAAGTATGCATGTGTGATGTGCAGTTTTAAGTCGCATTTGCACCTCTTTAAACACACAAACCTCCACATGGGCAGCCCCCTTTTTTCTACACTTTGCCTCATTAGGAATCCATAAACATGAGCTTTTGACTTACCGTTCAATTAGACCACGGTCGCAGGATGATAAAGTATTCATAAACATTGCGTTGAGAGGCCTTGATTTAGAGATGTTTGCATGTTTGTTGGGGGTTTGGGGAGGGATGTTTGTTTATGGAGCTGACCTTGGAGAGGTCTAGACGAGCATCATGAGGATGAAACATACTTAGAGGAGGGTGAAATATACAGAGAAACCAGTGGACCTCCATTTTATGTTCGGTATTTCTAGTTTGTCCAATTCTTATAAAATCTCAAGTGTCTGCGAACATCAAAACGTTATCTACCTATCTACCTCTATGGTATGATCAAGTCTTCTTTAATGCCAAGCATGGGACCAGAGTCATCTATCAGATTACTGGATTACTCGAGCTTGAATTGTGCTGTTCTCCACTGTCTTTTGCTCTCAGTTCAACTCATCTTATCGGCTCCCAGGAGAACCCAAGGAAATGAGATCCAGATGTGGTGATGTCAGCGCACGCCTGCGACTCTAAAGTTGTGTTGTACGAGGCTGCGGTGCGAGAGCGGGGGGCAAGGTTTGTGGGAAATTCGAACACAGCCCACAGTTCAAACAGCTGATGCAGCACGAAGGTCTGTAATCGGCGCTCGAACTGACGCTCGTGCCGGCAGACGCTGAGGTCACAGCTACAAAAATCTAGTAAATTCCTCCATTTACAAGAAAAAGAAAGGAAAACTGATGCACGTCACTGACTGTTAAGAGCTTGTTGGTAGGCGGCTTGACTGGAAGAGCCTTGTTCTAACACACACACACACGTCAAGATGGCACATGGGCGCAAATATTCCACTCCCCTCGACCGCCACCTTGCCTTGTCACTCATCAACCACATCACTAAACATCTCCATGGCGACGCCTCCCCCCACTTTTCTGTGGGTTTCTGTGATCCCTCGCCAGACTTTATTAAAAGTCTCAGCTCGGCGCATGGTGATCTCGAAGATACATGTGTTCAAGGAGCCGCTCGGTGGGAGTTGCTGACTCATTCTCTCTTTCATCCAAAGTTTTGAGTAAACGTAAGAGGACGTAGAAGAGTTTAGGCTCGAAGGAAAAAAATAGGAAATTATAGGGTTAAGGGTTTAGGGTGTTGTTTCTGTCGGTGTGTCAACTGCCAACAAAAAAAGGCTCTAATAAAGAAACACTATTGCACAGTGTTGTACAACGATCAGGCATATCATTATGACCACCTTCCTAATATTGTGCAGGTCTCCCTTGTGCCTCCAAAACAGTTCTGACACTGAGAATGGACATGGGCCTTCTGAGGGTGTCCTGTGGTGTCTGGCAACAGAGTGTTGTTAGTGGTGGCCTTTAGGGAGAGGGGCCTCTGTGGCTCAGGCTTATTCTAGTGCATCCCACAGATATTTGATCAATTTGGGATCTAGGGAATTTGGAGGCCAGGTCAACACCTTGTGCTGTTCTTCATGTTTTTCATGTTGTTCCTAAACCGTTTTTGTGTGTGTGTCTGTGTCAGGCTGCTTCCTGCCGGGGATGGCTGCTGCCATCAAGGAGTGTCATTAGTATGGGTTGGGGGTGCCTGGTCTGCCAGGTCCAAACGTTTTCCAGCAGAACATTGCATTGTCACAAGACAGTCAGTGTTATTCACTTCTCCTGTGAGTGGTCATAATGTTGTGGCTGATCGGTGTAAATGTAAGCTTACAATATGTGGCACTAACCAACTTCAGCCATTATACTGTTTTGGGTGCTAGATGTCCTGGCTGACTGAACTGGCAAATTCAAATTTATGTATTTAACAGGAGATCTCCTGACAGGAGCCCAGTCTTAATGTTATTACAAAAACAAGAGATTGTATCTCTCTCTCTCTCTACTACTACTACTACTACTTCATTGTTTTTGATCTCACAGTTTTTTATGTGTACAAAATAAGTCCACAACCTTTCCTGTTCAAATGGACAGTATTTTTTCTGTATTCCACCCATTGCGGTGGCACAGTTACAGTTAATTTCCACTAGGTGACACAGTTGCATCAAACACAGTGCAGGAGTCTGCATGCGGCCTCTCAGGCAAAAGGCTGAGAAAGTCAGATAGAAAAAGACAGAAGCAATCAGAGTGACAATTTATTTCCTTATTTATGCTTTGGGATTAGAAAGAAATGCCTACTTTACACCGTCACGTTTTCTATTTTCTTGTGATGATCATTTATTTATGTATTCACTGTCGTTTTTTTAAGAATAAGAAAATCTGCACATTTCTCTGCTTAGTGTAATTACTTTATGAAGCTTTTACTGCATATAAGTAGCCTTAAATACAGACTTTACACTGGCACCACGACATAATCCTCCTGGAAACTGGTGTTTGTGAAAACAACATTTAAATAAATTAAAAAATATTATGGTGTGCATCTGGTTGTTAGAGACTTTAAATTCGTAATCAGCACATTTTCAAGCCGTCTGTTTTTGTATTGGCATAGTTAACCACTAACTTACTTTATAGTGCTAAAGTGATATGTGCTGTGTGATTATCTACACTATTCTAGTGTATAATCAAACTCACACATTACTGCATTTTCTGAAATTACAGATACTGCTGCAGTATCGTCCTTTCTGTTTTGGAAATTCATCATTATATAAAATACACACACACAATAGCAAAAATGTGACACAGGTTCAAAAGATTAACAGTTTTAATAAAATTCATGTCAAACATCCAAATACTGAAACGGCAAAAAAAAAGAAAGTTTTTTTTTTTTCTACATTTCTTTTTTTCAATTTTTGTACAAATCACAGTGGTTGCAAAATATTACAAAATTTTAGTTTCAAAACATTTTTTGCAACAGCAGCAAAACATTCTGATTGTTGTATATTTTCTAGAAAGCCCTTAATAGATTGTGAGTGTGGTGTGCTCTTTCTTTTGCCTTTTATTGTAGAGGAACACAATAACATAAGCAAGTAAATGTTAATAAAACTCAAATGAGTCAATGGAAACATTGTGCATAACAATACTATATAGTATATACGATCCACTAAAAAAGTTACAGTATAGACCAGGGGTTAATAACACCATGTCTGTCTATATAAAGAACTCCCTGCGCATACAATCCTATGTATACACCAACTTAGTAAATAGATGCAGTGTGATGAGCAGTAAGAAGGTGAGAGTTTATTTCTAGCTGGGACTTATATTAAATTTACAACACTGTACTGTACTTTGGATAATAACTACCTTCATTAAAGCATAATATATTTAGTTGTCACAGATAATATCTGTTGTTAATTCAACCAGTAGTTCACAGATGCTGTTCCCCAACAGAAAGGACACCGTATGTGTGTGTGTGTGTGAGTGTGTGATAAATAATGGAAGCAATAAGAGTACACTGCTGAATTTGGCTTAGAGAGAAAGACTTAGTGGAAAAAGTATATGATATTTTCATTTCAATCGAGAAAACTGGTAAATACAAAGACAGCATAAAAAAAGTCGTATTAGGCTACATAATAGAAAGTGCAGGCACCTGAACCAGTGCGGAAAGATTATTCTAAAACTGCTGGTTTGCTGGGTTTCTTGGTCGTTTTATAATTTAAGTCATCTATTGCGTGGCTTTAGCCTAGATGATGATACATGCTGAAACCTGTGAAGCTCCTTGTGTTATGGAAGTTAACATGACCCCAAAAGCCAGGAATTGCTTTATGCCTAAACATATTTTAGAAAGCATAGGCAAATCCACGTGATAAGCTTTAAGATACTGTATATTAATGAAAGCTACCTACTTTTATTTCTGTGCTCACGTGAGTATTTCTTGGCTTAACTGACATTAATTTGAGCTCAGAAGGCTGCAGGTGCAGTGCTGCCGGCCTGTGCAGAGCTAAAAGAGTGAGATTCCACTAAAGGCACAGGAGAGGACACGCCAAAGACTAAAAACAAGGTGCTCTCTCAGTCACTGGGCGTCACATTAAAATATGGAGATCAGCCCGGCGGAGAAGGAAGAAGTGCGTCATGAAAAATAACTGAGGAAAATGTGACAGTAAAAAAAGATTGGACGTGACAGAACAAGACAATCCAAATGAATTTCACAACACTGTCCTACATCAGAATGGAGAGATGTAACTTTGGCCTGAGGGGGTCAGTCTGGTGCAAATACTGAGGGTTAGAAGGACAAGGCTTAGATTTCTGAATCTCCGCCTTGCCCTTTCTGTAAATGAGGGTTTCCTCGAGCTTCTTTTCCGGCTTGTAACTATATTTCTGCTTCCCACAGTTCTCACCCAAAAAAAAGTGTTGGATTTCATTTGTGTTCAGTTTTAGAAATTCAATTTCAAGTGACCCCAAAGAGGATCCGAACACCAAAGGTTAAGGACCTCTGCTGTGTATACAGTAGCCAATATTTAACCCCAAAGAACATGCATTGTGCTTTACACATTTCCTCTGTCGTTACATGCAAGCTAAATCCAAACATTACACTTGGCTTTTCAGCCATTTAGGACATTCCTAAAATGATGCATCATATAGTATTACAATACTTGATTTCAATCAAAGTTTTGATTGAAAAGCTGTTTATGCTTTACAATTTTATGCCCAAGCCTAATATCATAAAAATTTTAAGAATACGCTGGATTGACTGTATCATCGTAACAGCATACCAGGAGCAACTGTAACACTGCACAGCAGCAACAGATCATCTGTATTAAGTAAGTATCCACCCCCGCATATTATTTAATAAGTGTTGCTACCTTAGGCTGTGCTGAGCTAATTTAGTAAAACACACTGGTGCATAAAGCCCCATAGCAAAAAAGAAGAGCTACTGAGTGGTTCAGTGCCAACAAAACCCTAAAGAAGCCGGATAAGTTATGTTATCCAGCTCCCCACTAAAAAAAGATGTGGGGAAATAAAAATACAAAATGTAAAAAGTGGAAATGCCGCGCTACAATCATCAGGTTTAGAGACAATCTTACATAAGGATCAATTCATGCTAAGTACAGAAAGGTATAGTATAGACAAAAAGAAAGAAAGTGCAATCCAACACAAATGTCATTATAATGACAAAGTTAGGCCACCATGCAAATTAACCACATTCTAAAAGTGGTTGCACCCACACAGCACACAGGCCAGCCAGTGCTTATTAAAAAGCTTTGCTTTCTCAAAGTCAGTGGTTTTAAAGTTACACCGCAGGAATCAACCTGCCAGTTAGAATTAATCACTACATCAGGTCAGCGGAGAATCCCATCCATGACGTGAGTCTCAATCTAGAGAAAACATCCTAATCTAAGGCCATATGATTGAACCCACCTACTGTACTACACTCTAAAAATGGTTTAAAAGGCCATTTGTCTGCATAAAACAAGGAGTAGGCCTAAAGATTCTGCACATGCATGGCTCAGGTTGGCTTAAAAACAAATCCCTCAAGAAAGATAATGGCTAAGAGTGCACAAAGCAACACTATAATCCTTTTTTTTTTTTTTTTTTTTACAAACACAACACTATCCATTATCCACTATCCATCAAATCAGTTACCACAGAACCCGTCTGCGGGCATGAACTAAGATCTTGCTAATATTCCACACTAGTTTTGTCCAACTATAAGGCACACGGACCAAGATTAACCAAAGAGGCCAGGGTGGTCCATCAAAAACAATTTTTCTAATTTTCTAAATTCCCAATGCACAGGGATGCGTTCAAAGATCTATGGAGCAATTCCAGAATATGTAGGAAGGATCTAATGTTTACTGAGACTTGTTCACTTTTACTCCACTTTTCACTCTTTTTTAGAGACGACGCAGCTCAATTCTCACTTGGGTCTCATGAGATCCTATCTGACTTCTATTTCGGTAGCTGACAATGGAAAACGGCACAACACACCACATGTCTCACACAATCTATCTATCCCCTACTGTTGCCTGGGTAAAGCTGAAGGGCGCAAACCCACAAATAGGACAAAGTGCTAATAGAAACTCATCACCATAACAGTTTTTTTTTTTTTTTTCCCACATTCAGTACGAAAGCCCAACGAAATTAGCACCCTTAACAAGAAAATCCGATTTGCTCTCATGTGCAGCTAACTTTCGTTTGAAACAACACTCATGATTGCAAATTCAATCTAAAGAAATAATAATGTCCCGGTTAACAAGAGGAAAGCAAAACAATTGATTATTGAAGCAGCAAAAAGACATCACGGGGGTTGTAACTGCTGCATGTAAAATCTAGACATTTAAAAATCAGTGACCTATTATGACTCTCTCTTACAGACGAAAACAATGGAGGATGAGATTTAAAGTTTAAAATTTTGAATATCATTAGGTAAACACCGAACAACTACACAGAGGCTTTAACATAAAATCACACGTGTGTCTGTGTGTTCGTGTGGACACTGTCTCACTGTATCTTAAGCACCATTTCAATTCCAGCCACAGGAGTGGAAGGCAATGTCCACCAGTGACACTTTCATCCCGGCACCACAGACTGAAAACGCCACCCCTAAGAGGGATTCAAATATTATTTCAAACTGCCTTTTTCTCCTACAAATCACTTAATTTTCTCTATTTTTCCCCTCTTTTGAACAAAAAAAAAAGGAGGGAAGTAGAAATAAAAAAGTGAGGAAGAAGAATCACAGCTTTGGTATTCAAAATCAGGTGAATATCAGTTAGGTATAGTTTAAATGCACTAATAACACTATGCATGTGCCTTAGCTTTTCTTAACACTTTGCAAGGACTGAAGTTATACTGGAAATCTTAATAACTGAGACTAGAGTGAAAAAAAAGCACAGGCATTAAAACTGTGAAGTTTAGTGCCGGGGCCCTGAGCAGTGCTGCCCCTAGTGGTGCAGGGGTGTAAAGGCAGGCTGGTTGAAGAGTTTCAACGCAACCTAGTGGTCACGGACGTTACAAGCACATTTGTTTAACACTGAATTCATTATTCGTCCTAGGCAGAGGTAACAAGTAAGGCTAGCCCTCTTTACCCTCATCATTGCTATAGAGTGGTCTTTTGAGGGTCTCTGTATACAGTTTGGTGAAGTCAACTCATCAAGGAGAGCTGCTTGCGTTTTGCTTCTTCTTTTTTTCTTTTTTTTTTGCAAGTGTGATGTGCACAAGCAGGGGAGGGGAGGTGCAGGGCTGGACGATGGTCATCACATCAGGGTTATACTGGAGGCTAATAACTATGATCAAACTTTGGCTCTAGGGCACTTGGGCTCTAGTTTGTGGTCGCAATGGCAATCATCAGTGTCCCAGGAGTGGTGTGCACCATTTCCCCTGATAATAGTGTCCTAGAAGGTGCAGCTATATATAAGTACTATTTAAAGATTAATCATTATATGTCCATTCCTGGGAATCCAGTGCTGGTGTCAGAGTGGTGGTTCATGTGTATCTGTCTGTGTGTATGTAAGCTAACAGTCTGTATAGAAGTGAAGGCAAAAATAAGCTACCCCAAGGGTAGCTGCAGTGGTCAATGTGAAATAGTCATTAAGGTCAATGTGAAGGATGGAGACTGAGAGACTGAGAGAGATAGAGAGCCCTTGCTCCCAGTCCAATCACTCAAGGGCTGAGACACTATGAGTGCTGAAGGGACAGAGCTCTTGTGGAGGGGACAAGGGGCTGCACTGGAACGTCACAGGCCCTCGTACATCGGGGCTTCTGGGAAGCACTCAACTTGGAAGCATCACTCAATCATAGTACCACACACATATATACTCAAACACCCATGCACATACCCTTCAGTTGAGGCCACACTTGTCACACAGCTTACTAAAATGCACTCATGTGGTCAACCACACTTATAAAGAGGCACACACATTCCCCCAACCAAGCTAACATTCAGGCGTATAAGCGCTGATGACTATTTCTCCACTGACAGAGGGTTCAGAGCCATCCTTTACATTTGTTAAGGGGGGAAGGTAGCTTTCCCAGGTGGTATGACCCAGGTTTCGGACGAAGAAGTCAGCGGATGAAACCCTTTAGGAGACGTGCGGAGAGGAGGATGGGTGCCTCCAGAAACACCAGCCCCGTTTGGTGTGTTGCTTGCGCAAGATCTCCTCCTCACGTTCACGCTCCTTCTGAGAGCGCAAATAGCGGTCCTCCTCCTTGAGGAACCAGACAGGAGGCCAGCGCTGCTTCTCAAAGTGCTTCTGGTTTTCTACAGAGAAAAGAGGAAAAAAATACAGTTTGTACAGAAATAAGTATATATATATAAAAAGTTGTTGCATTTCATTATAGAAGAATGTTTTGTTGTGTAATTTCGGATTTAAAAAAAATTACATTTCGTTTAATAAAATGTGAACAAGTGAACAAGAAAGTAAAGTGAGCGATGCCACAAAACAGCCTTTCACTTATAAAATCCATCAAAGATCAAAATTTATAGATCTTCTATCTTTTTGTTTGATGAATGTTATTGTTAACATATCTGAAGTGAGACTTTTTTTTTTAACAAATTTTTTCATGGTTGCTGATGGTTTTTGTATCATTTTTATTTTTAGCTACCTCACAGACAAACAAAAAAAATCAATCCTCCCACGCCAACCAAATGTTTCCTGTGAACAAACCACCCCGCGCTGCAGTTTCTAAATGATGTGTTTAAGTCTGATAATGTCCATTTTTGTTCAGACTCTCACTGCGAAACATCTTAAGAGTTTTACTAATGGAAAAGCTACATGAAGGAAACGAATGCGAGAGAGGCAGATTATTAGGGCCAAGAGTGGCAAGGCATCTGTACCTGGAGACATGGCCTTCATGTCTTTGGGAAATTTGCGGCAGATGCTGTTATAATTAGTGCAGATGTGATGGAGACACCAAGCAGACAGTTGCTTGGCATTGTGGAACTGCAAAAGAAAAAAAAAACACAAGAGATTTGAGGTAACCGGTTGTCAAATGAATCCAGTGTGAATTAGTCAACAGCTCTTCCTACTTTAAACTGTACTGGAATAAAACTGCAACTTAGAAATAATCATTACAGAGATAAGCGTACCTGTGCAAGCTCAAGGTAAGACAACACCTGTCCGTCAATGTCAATTCCTTTCACTGCCAACTGGAGAAGCTCATCCACAGCATGCTGCTCTGAAGATGCACAAAATACACATAAACATGTCAGTATAAACAGTTTGCAGGCAACACTAATATGGGGCTGCATTTTCATCTTCCAGTCATAAATTCTTAGTCATAAACCTTGTTTTACTCATTGATAGAACGACATTTGTGCATAGGTTAATCACGATCAAAATCATATTGTGACATTTTTAATACTGCAGTGAGAGTCTTTTACCGGTGAGGGCGACAAGACGCGGCAAACAGAGACGGTTGGCCAGAACAATTAGTTCTATGGGCTCCAAACCAGGACAGGGCGTCAGGAGACCGCAATACAGGAACTCCAGCACCCCACGCATGCAGGCTGCACTAGTGTTAGGAATGGATACCTGGAAAATGACCAAATCAAGAGGAAAACAAGGACAAATTAAGTCAAAGGATAAAATTAATGGAGATAGATAGATAGATAGATAGATAGATAGATAGATAGATAGATAGATAGATAGATAGATAAAACAATATTAAAATGCAATGAAATTAATTGACAACCAACAACCATGTGCAAAATGTGCCAGTAACAATAATATCTCACACACAGATGAGGAGTTGTACAGACTGATGGCTTGATGCAGGAAAGATTTCTTGTAGCGTTCCTTATAAAGAGAACAGTCCCCCTACTTTAAAACTGTATTTATATTACTAAATGTTAGTAAATGTTTATTTTATCCTGCACTTATTTTGAGTAAACATGCACATTCCTGTGTATTAAGTGCAATGGCTAGGAATCAGTAGGGCCCTATTACGACAATGAAAAGCAGTGTTGTGGATGTTTGGAGGTAAAGGGCAGAGGACATACTGTTCTGGTCACATTCCTTTTGATCTCAGCTCAGATGAGAGCACCTTCTGGGCCCCCCCCAGAAGGTGCTCTCAGGGGCGGGGGGGGGCAGTGATGTCAGTAATATGGCTGACGCAAAAGACCACACCACACGCTAACACACAGCCAACACAGCTTCTCGCGTAGAGAGGCACGAGTTTTCATGTGCCTTTAAGCTACATGCAGATTCAGAAACTGAAACATGTTGTCCAAAGAGGTATACCTTACATCTCATTAGTCACATTGTGCTCTTTAAATAGCTTAGCATGAGAACTTTATATCTACATAGGCAGCCTGTCGTTTTTTTTTTTCTGTCATCCTGTCAAGTTGTTTCTGCACAAAAACCAAAGCACTTGGTCTAGAGGGACTTTCATATGATTCTATTGAAGATTTTTCTACACGCATAGAAGGACAGAGGCATTCACCACTAGATGACAATAAATCCTGCACACTTATCCATTACACATGTTTACACTTAGGGTGAAAACAACTAAAAAAAAATCTAAACTGAAACAAATTCGTTGACTGTAATGACCTAGATGCTGACATACTATCAATTCAACCGTACACACACTGAGTATTTAAATAAGCTCAATTACAGTGTGTCAGACCATTACCAATTCAATGCAGGTAATGCAGTCCAACCCCGCAAGGTTGGAAGGAAGGTAAATGATCATGGGAGTGATGACCTGACCCCTCCAGGAGTCTACCCACTGGGGCACTCTTCAACCTCCACTCCCATAACCAATTAGGAGAATGTCAGCTTTGCGCGACCTCTCGTTATGACAGAAAACACACGATGCCAAGACATGGGTGGTTTCTGGAGCTTTAGTCCCCAGCTGGGTCCAGGAAGCATTAATGAGTGGACACATTCAATGCGACACTTCATGGATGTTTATGGATAAGGTCCGTCAGCTATACCGTTCAGATGGGTGTTTGTTTGCTCTCAGCCTGCTATCGCACATTGTCACGGTCAATTATGAGTTTAGTGCATGTTTAATTAATTTGCAAACCAACAAAGTTCAAGTGAAAAACATTCGTGCAATCTGTTAAAAAGACACAAGGGAAAGCAGCTCACTAAAAGGTGCAAATCGAACATCAGTCCCCAAAGGGAAAGTTCTTCAACTCAGCTCTCATTACATTAGAAATCACTAAAGAGAAGGAGGTATCGCCTCTCCTTAGAAAGACAAAAGCTTATCAGGTGTTTACATTTGATAAGCTAGGCTTCTCAACGTGTATTACTCCACTAGGATGCGCACCCACATGAAGAACAAATAAAATATATCTGCCCACAAACACAGCAAACCGCAAGAGCTGTGTTCTGACGGGCTGGCTTTTAATTACTACACAGTAGATAAAATCTCTTTAACCATGACCACTGAGAAAACATGCACAGTCTAAGAAATGCCCACAATGTTGCTAGAAAGTAAAATAATACTATAAATAACAGTCAAAACAACACTTTGAAATACACACATTAATGCCGCTATGCACAGAAAAAATGAGAATAGCCCTGTTATCACACGACAGCATGACCGACAAAATGTGTGAGCATTAAAAATACAGAGAAGGAAGTGTGGCATGCGCATGAAAACAGGATGCCACTGGCTGGTCTCATGCTCCTCTCTCAGTTCTAGTGTTACAGCTTCCTTAAATCTCATATATTAGATTTTGTAAAATGCTCTTTGAAAACCTAGACGTCCAAACCAATCAGAACTGGTGTAATGTGATAACATGAGGATATTTTCTGTTGATATGATACAACTAAGCTACTGTGACCAAGCAATTTCCCTTGTGGATGAATAAAGTTTATCTAAGTCTAAGTCTAAGTCTAATGCATCATTAACCATTTCTTCTATCTCTTTATCACCCTGATTTAACCGAATCCATAATTTTTATCACACCTCTTAATACTTTTGACCAGTATTGACTCTCTTTTAGAGAAACTGAATAAAATTAGACCATCTGCTGCGTCAAGGTTGAGCAATTATCTCCTTGTGTCATGCTCTATTGAAAGACGAATGTTTTAGGGCCACTACTGACAGAGCCACAGCTATTTATGAGACACTTCTTCAAAACCAGCACACAATCCGGCGACGGCTGCCTGCTGCCGACAAATGCAGTCTAATTTGCTCGTTAGCAGTAAAAAACGATGTCGCCTCTCTGCGACATAAAAATTCACATACAGCGAATTTACATGCAAATAGAAAAAGCACTGCTGCTCATAAACAGAAATGCTGACAGCTTCATTGTGCACTCAGTCGTTGAGTCTTTGTCTACGGAGCACCTGCCTCCTGTGGCCTGCCAGCTTCATTCCATAAACAATGCCACAATAGTCACAAACATGAACTGTTTAGAGTAACCATAGACACCGGCAGCCCACCAGCAGCAAACGCCGTGCGCCCCCCCCCCCCCCCGGTGATGCTGATGTCGCCTCAATAGCTGCAACAGTTTTTTGCACACCCATTCATCTGGTGTGTTCCAGAATAAAATCTAGGCTATCCACATGGAAACACACACACACACACACACACACAAATCTGAATTTCTTTACCAGTTGTACTCTAATTTTCTTCTGACATTACATCCATAGCTTAGAGCTTTACAGCTCTGTCACTCCAGTTCATTTGGAGGTCTGAATCTAAGCAACCTAAACCTGCTGACCTTGAAAGTAACTATACCCTGCGGGATCTAGTTCTGCAACACAGTCCGAGGACAGCCTACTTAGAGACAGACTCTTACTTCCTCTCCGATCAGGTCAGGTTGGGAGCACATGCTTTGCACATGCCCACCGGACGTTAAACAACTGGTGAGAGTACACCTCAAACAACCAGACCAAAAAAGAGGCTATGTTCTTAATTAAACATATTCAGACCAGTTAATGCAACATCCTGACTCTGCTAAATTACCGACTGGAGTCCTCACACAAACGCGACAATGTTTCTAACTAGAGGGTGTCATCAATAAATAAGTATTTGAATGCTTTAACACTAAAAGGAGCTACCAGATAGGAGAGCAAGCCACCATCAGAAACGAGGCTCGGTGTCTCATTCGACATAAAACAGTCTGTGGTTGGTGTCATGACCTGCCGCATAAAACCACAACAACCTCAGACAACAGGAAGGTAAAATCAGGAAGTGTTCAAGTGCAGCTGTGTGTGTGCGTGCTTGTTGAGAGGTCTAAATGTGCAAATGTGTTTAAACTGTCCCACTGTGGGGATCAATTTTGCATACCAAAGGCAAATCCACATAATTAGTTTTTTTTTAAAATATCGAGTCAATTATTAAATGGACACAGTTAAGCTAGCGGTTATGATTACGGTATGCTTCCAGGAAATGACTGCTTGCGGTGCGTTCTATATGTGCACATCGTGTGCAAGACTTCCTGAGGTCTGGCAGTTGAAAAGTGTCTAGCCTGTCTGTAATGCAACAGAGGTTTGTATGTCATTCTGATAACAGCGATAACACATTCTAAACACACAATGAGAACACTGTGTGCAAGTCTCTGCTTGTTATGGCTTTTACTACTCACTTGCCCAGGTGTGTCTAAAGGCCATTATCAGTTTTCTATTTTGAATTTCCCAGGACTTAGGACACAGAAACTGAATCACTTCTTCTAAAGGTAGCAGCATCCTAAAGCTCTTCCCGGTGCGTCTGAACTCACCTCCTCAATGTAACTCTCCATGAAGGATCCCCGGAACATGGCCGCCATCCAGTCGCAGCTGGAGATGAGCAGAGGCTTGTGGGCCGGGATGCAGCCATCGTCCAGACGGAACACCACATCTAAAACCGGGGTGGGAAAAGAGCGTTCATCTCGTGGAATGCCACAGAAGCCCAAGCTACAGAGGGGGAAAGACAGACAAGGCAGACGTCCAGACGCACACACAGGCAGACGGAAGGCCAGACAGACACACAGAGACGTGGACACAGGTAGACAGACAGAGAGATAAATCGACAGAACAGCTTTTGACACAGAGTAAGGGAGGGAGAGCAGATGCAGAGCAGTATGTCGTGGAGCTAATCCTGTGTATCCTGTTTCTTTGGTAAAGAAAGCGTAATTGTGTCAGAGCAATGGGGCTGTGTGGTTTAGAGATGAAAGCAAAGGACTTTATCTACCTTTAATTCATCCTTAGGCAATAAATGACATAAAGCACCTATGTTTGCACAACCTTCATTTATCAATCTGTCAACTCTTAGTAGCATATAAAATATCCAGTCATTATAATCATGAAGAGGGAAAGTTTAGAAAGAAGTATAGAATGAAGTCATTGTGAGACGGTCCTTGTTCAGCAAACACCTGGCATTGGCTACAAATGATGTGACAATGTGCATGCACAACGGCTTTAGGGGACAGACAACACCACACAAAGACAGGACAAAATAAGTACAACCAACACAAAAACAACCAGGCAAGCGGCAGTCATCAAGGCGCCTGATGACTCCGAAAGAACCTCAGAAAACAGAACTGCAACATACATAATGCATATTTCACAGTGATTATTCAATGAAAAATGCTGTACAGTATATGGCCCAATGTACGCAGAGTGTACATTTTCAGAGACTGAAAGAGAGTGCTGGAAATGAGCAAAATCTTTCCTGGAACACTATATCACTCACCAGCCGTTCATAATCCTCACCCACACACACACATGCATACAGGCGGACACAAAAATCCCACTGATGCAAACATGGAAAACATCTTCAATGATACCAATGTCAGTGAATTACTGAATGGTTGGTACAGTGGTTTACCAGCAAAGGTCCCCTTATTGAGACACTCCTTGATGCGGTTGGCTCTGCGGACATGGAAGGCCTTGGTGATCTCCTGGTTCATGAAGCTTTCTCTGTTCAGAACATTTGCCACCATCATCCGCAGGTCGAAGACCTCCAGTAACTCTGCAATGGTGGCCACTTGCATCAGATCGCCTCGGCCCTCGTCCAGACTGCCTGTGTATAGGTACTGAAGCACTGCCTAACGCCAGAGAAAAAATGAGAGCAATGGTAGAGAACATTTTTAATATTCACAGCTTATTTTTGCTTTAAGTGTAAAAATAAATGTTTTTAATCATTTTGTTCCATCACCTTAAACGGTTCCTCTTGTATAAGTGCATCCATTGCTACCACAGTCATGAGTCGTGGTCGTCCGGTCATGGGATCATCAATATGCTCCAGACACACACTCAGGAACCCCCTTCCCCATCCTGAGAGTGCTCGACCGGTCCCTAGCACTCCCAGAGTGTACTGGGCTCGAGATGGGAGTGCATTATCACTCTGGGAAGTCCTCAAAGAGCCCTGGTTAAGTAGCTGGGGTCGATTCAGGCCCCGCACTCCTCCATCGACCCCATCTTTATCTATGTCCAGGCTCTTAGTGCGCCCAGCTTGCTCCTTGGCTCCTCTCCTGCTCTGCTCATCTTCCTCCCCACTTTCCAAGTTTTCCTTTCCTTCCTCTTCCTCTCCCCATGGCCCCACACAAGATCCACCAAGATCAAGGGTGAAGAGGTCATAGAACTTGGAGCAGGACGTAGCCAGATAGACTTTGTGTGCAAAGACACGAGTAATGCCACCCTGCAGAAGGAAAACAACATCTGTGCACAGAGGATGACAGAAAAGAGAGTCAGGGCCCTCGCCATCTGTGGGAGGCGGGTCTGGGATGCCCACTATGGGACGTGGTGGGCGAGGAGGCAAGAACGGTGCCTGGAGAAGGGGCCTCTGGACCTTTTTCAGGTGTGACTTCCAGAACTGCAGGTGTCGACGGGAGATTAGGGCAGCACGGATGGCATTGTCAAAAACATCTTTGACTCCAAACTGGGCAACAATGCTGGTCTCATAGTAGGGAATACCGAGTTCTTTTGCCACCTCGTGGCCTCTCTCTGGAGGAAGGATGTCTGTAGGTTTGATGGGTCTGTGAGTCAGAAGGAGATAAGGAAGTTAACGATAACAGTGATCAGATAAAGAAGTGCCATAGTTCCTCAGATAAGAAGGAAATACAGTACAGATGTCTATTAAAAGCCGTGCCTGCAATTTTGGGCCTATAAATACAGACCAGAGTGGATAGACTTTTGGCGCTGATATCAAGTTCTTCAAAAATCTGATAGCCTTGCAGTACTGTTATCTACTTTTATATCTTTTGTTTTTAGGGAACATTTCCAAGTATGTTTTAAAGATGTCAAACTGAATCTATGGTGGCTTTGGTTTCATTGATTCTAAATCACTTGGCTTTGTCATCATTAAATCCCCTCCAAGTGGTGCTGGTGATGCTGCAAATGTTTCCCAATAGAAGCACTTTAAGAAATTAAGGGTTTCTGTCCACTAAAAAATCTTGATGGCTTTTAACTTGAAACATTGTGTAATACAACTGTATATGTATGACAGTGATGTGCAGTGGCTTTAACAGGGCAAACGAGAGTGCATCAAAACAAGATATATTTATAAAACAAAATAAATAACAGCTCCACCCACTATTTGAGGAACTGCAGTAAGTTAAAGAGAACAGGAAGTGGTGCATGTCAACCATACTAGTATAAACACAAAGAAAGCAGCGTAAAGCAACGACACAGCCACATTGTTGCAGGTTCAACACTATCTACAATTGTCTGTTAATGCCTGATGAAGAAGACTCTCACTTGGCAAGTGGTCGTCGTGCGCGGTTAACTGCATCCAGGTCAGCATAGCGCAGATCCAGCTGGCAGCCAACCAGGATGATGGGTGTTCGTGGACAGAAGTGCTTGATCTCCGGGAACCACATGGTGCGGACGTGGCGCAGGGAGTTCGGATTAGCCAGAGAGAAGCAGAGCACCACTACGTCAGACCTACAGAGAAAGGAGGGAGAGAAGAATCTCTTCATTTCATGTGATCACGAGAAAGATACAAAAAAAAAGCGGCAGAGGAAATCAGATTTTTTGTGTCATGAGCACGGTACATCCGTCGAATGAAGACAGGTGGTCTTTGATAGAATCAACGGGACAGAAAAGACAGAAAGTCCCAGTGCTGACTCACTGAATATTCTGTCAGTTTCTGTTAAAAATTGTGCGAAGCATGTATGGAAGGACTTTAACTGGATGCTGCAAGGCATTGTGGGAGTGTGGACCGTGCCAATGAGAAAGCTATGAGGTGTGGTCACAAGACCTATGTATACACTATGGGTAGGTGGGTGGGTCTGTGTATGTCTGTGTGTATGAGTCTGGGCCTCTGGGATGGTGATTTGTGTGGCCCGTCTCTCTGTCGCGCTCTCTCTCTCTCTCTTACGTAAATCTCCCTAAGCCCTTCAAGGCTACATGGACCACAAAGAGAAGGCTAAGAATAGATCAGAACACACACACACACAAATTCATTTCCCCAACTGATGTGTTTGAGCAAGCAGACAGCAGCACTTGCAGCTGTTCCCTGGTGCTGATATCTCTGTGACATGCTGGTGTCTGTTTCTAGGTAATGTTTGATAAACCTTTGCGTCAGTTAGATGGTTCATAAAATACCAGAGCAATGCTGACCTGGCAAGAACTATTTACAACTCCTAAATGATCTACTTCTAATAACTACGCAACAACGTGGGGCTGTTGACCCTGACAGAAAAAGACAACTAAGACTTATGTAACTTGTGTGCAACATTAATCATCAATAGCTGGAGGACTATTAAATATACAGTATATTCTAGTTTTTAAGATTTGTGAGGCATGCAGTAGAAGCCATGAGGTGAACCATTTTGAGAGCAGTTTTACACCCCACTGTCTTTCCCTACAGCAAAATACCTGTACTACTGCAACTATTATATATATTTAGAGATACTGATTGATGTTGTAATGGTTTTTAAAAATATTACTGTATGAAGCATCCTTTAGGGAGATTTACAAAGAACTTGATTGCCATTAACCCTTTATAGGGCACTCATTTTCATGTAGAAAATCAAGGTCAATGAAATTACCATACATGGTCCCTTGCCTTTAAGTGGTAAACATGCATTTAGACCATTAGAACAGAAGTGCTGATTCAGGCACTTTAGATAACATAAGGCCACATCTTCGTGGTACCTAAAAAAGCAGTTACGCTCAGCGTTCATGCAGAGGTGGACCTTGCAGACGACATCTAAACCTCACTGAGGAGCACAGGGACGTAATTAAAATTAAAATGTGTGGTGAAGTTACTAAATATGTTTCCTTGCCCTATAAAGGGTTAATACGTGATGGCAGCTGACTTGATATCTTTATTGAGTGGAAAGTTAAATCATTAAGACATGTTTGCAGTGTAGATATGGGTTATATAGTCCCCTTTACTTTCACTCATGTAATCTCTGAAAAGCTCCTATTCACACGGACATAACATACAACGCCAGCAGAGCATTACATCACAGCTCACACACACACAAACACACACATAAACGTTTGTATGGCTACCTTTGTGAGGACATTCATTGACATTCAGTGCATTCCCTAGCACTTTACTTTAATCCTAACCATCTCAGGTAAGTGCCTAACCCTAACCCTAACCCTATCATATCCTAATAGAAACATTCACACTAAAACTGAGTCTTAACTCTCAAAGAGCCTCGTAAAGAAGTGAGGACAGGCCAGAATGTCCACACTTTGCACAAATGTCCTCACTCCGATGGTATAAAACTAAAAACTGGTCCTCAGAAAGATAGTTGTACAACAGCACACACACACACACACACACAAACCCACACACACACAAGAATTTCCATTAGCACTTTGTCAAAGGGTCATTACCATGGCTTAGTCTGCTTGAGGTCATGTTATGTGTACATGCTTTTGTTCTTTTGGTTAATAAGACATATAGCATAACCCCCTCTGTCCTATTTTACTCAATGGACTAAAGACTACTCTTTATTAATTTACGCCATACAACAGTATTACTCCAAGTAGTCATATTTGCATGAGCTTGCAAAGTGTTGTGTCCATTATTGCTCTTTTCCTCATGGCCTTTCAGGACTGTCACTGGATGTTTCTTATGTTCAAATCCTTGCAAAACACAATGTCCACATACTGTACTGATTAAGTGATGCATTTTATGTTAGTGCTGAAGTGGGCAGCAACAGACAGGAAGTAGCCAACGACAGCTAGGAGCATGGGTGAGTGAATGGTGGAAAAACCTTAGAAGCGTCCAAGAAAGGTTTCTGATGTTCCGAATAAAAAAAGAAACTCTCAGATTACAAGGATTACAATCAATGGCGAGGACAAAGGCGGGTTACCACTGGAGTGGGGTTTCTTCCTTGGAGAGATATATGATATAAACATGTCTCAAAAGTGGAATTACTCTGACTGCCAGAAGAGAGAGACAAAGGTTGTGCACTGTAGCGTTAACAAACATAAGTACATACAGGTTTGTGTTCATCTACATCTGAAAGAGTATGTGAGGCAAATTATGAGGCAAATGACCCCACTGCAAAACCGCTAATAATTTACTAGCATTACTAATGGAGGATAACTAGCTTCATCAGCGACTGGTTATTTGATGTTCTCTGTTTATTTGTATGTGACTAATCCAATCCACAAAGGTCATCAGATTCCAGATAATGCCAGATAAACAAAGGCACATATACGCACACGGGCATTAATGTGTGAGAGTTAATGCTCACAAAAGTGCAATTTGACATTGTTGTGTTGCATAATACAATACAAAATAAAGTAGGGAATGGCTCAGATTAAGTTTAGCTTGGCCTATTTAGAGGCTGTCATTTTTTTCCAAAACAGATTGTTCCTATTCTGACAAGGCATGTGACAGTCTGGGGATTTTCTGACAATGTGATGTTTTGGGTTTTTGATATCAACAAAAGGTGTAGGAAAGAGTGGAGGAAGGTGTGGAGATTGAAAAAGAGATTACGAGAGAGGAGGTGAGGTCAAGTGAGGAGAAGAGTCTGGGGGCAGGCCGGAGACGGCACGGCCCAGATGAATGAGAGCATGGACAGTGCTGGAAGGGGAGAGGGGCGAGTGGGAGGGGAGGATGATGCCTGGAGCTGGTGACGCCAGGAAGGCAGGCAGGGAGAAAACAGCTGAGCTGGCACTGTGTTTTTATCAGCTGACTGCAGGCTGACAAAGCATACAGGACAGACACACACAATCCCACCAAAACGCACACAAACAGAAGCAGATCACAGCACACGTGTACAGACACTGACACAGTGGAATAACACAAGAGAAGGGAGAGGATTACAGCCACATAGCATGCACCCTACAAATGCACAAATGAATGGTCAGAGTGACACGTCATACAACGTGCATCCACCCACCCTCGAGAGAATTCATAGTATGGTGTACATGTTTGTGAAGACTTAGTGCTGGGTTGTGGCTTGTAACTATGAAAGAGGTAGATTAATGGATTAAAGATGTATGGATTAAAAAAAACTAAAATGGACAGATGGATGGAGAGAAAATGTATATAATCACAGTTGGCAAATTTGGAGAAAAAACATGGAGAAGGGCAACACATTTCTCAGGAGTGAGTCACACTAAAGAAGTATTCAGATAAGAATGTGGATTAATACTGATGAATGAAATGCGTCCTCACTTTTCTGGGTTCATTGATCATTTTGATGTCATGCGATCATGTCCGGTCAGTGTCTACTGAATAGGTATTCACTGATTTTGCTTTGGCTATAAGTACTTTCGCATTTCATGCCAATAAAGCAGCTTTGACAGAGCGATGGGGAGTAAGAGGATAGAGTGATGATCCAATCATGTCTGGTGGAGGAAGGATGTAACAGTTTAAGGGCAGAGTTCACGTAAAAAAGCGTGGCAGCTGGATTACACAAAGAACAACTTTTGGCTAAGTAAAAGTTACGTGGGCGTGTTAATGTGGCTGTGGCAGATTAGTTACATTCTCATTGGAAGTTAGGTTCTCCTGAACCAGCAAACAATGAATGTGGTGATATAGTATTAGCCCAGGGAAATTGTGTCAACGCTTACCAGTTATACAGCCAAGAACAAGCAATCTCTTGGCTGCACCAATTCTGAAAATGGAACGTGGTTACAAGGTAGTTAAACGTGTGGTCAGCCAATTGTGTTATCGGGTCAGTCACTAAGTTCTGGCTGCTAGACCGCTTGAAACTGGGTGTGTGCCTGTCGGCGAGCGTGTGTCGGCTCACCTGCCATAGGCAAATCGTCTGTCTTTGTGATGATCCCCGAATGTGTCCCACAGCCTCAGGGACACACTGACCTCATCCACTACATCACGAGATCTCTCTAACACCTGCAAAACAGACACATATCTCCTTAATCAGGTCAAAAGGTCTGTACTTCATTATGGGGTTTGTGTTTTAGTGGAATTGAAGGATTACTCAACCACTGGGCTAAAGGAAATAACGTTGCATAATCTTAAACTGCATGCATTTTTAACATTAATATAGCAATCAATAGTTTTCATAAGCCTGAATTTAAATTTCCTTATGTTTTAATGCTCAATAAACTTAGCTCAGTAATATATGCATGTCCAGAAACCCAAGTTTTTCTATATCTGTCTCTTTCCACAGAGTGTCTGTGTGTGTGTGTGTGTGAATGTGTGCCCACCTCCTGGCATACACGGTACTGGTCGATGGCCCAGACGGTTGGCACGTGGGTGGCAAGCAGCTGATACTGTGTGAGGGTGGCGTTGCAGGCCCGGGCACAGATTAGCCTGGTCTTGCCTACTGCATTATCCCCTACCACCACACATTTAATGGTTTCCACATTGGGCCGCTCATAGTCTGTGTCTATATCCATGGAGAGGGCCCTGGAGAATGCAGAGAGGAGAGCGAAAGAAAGGAAACCGGTTAATTTAACATTCAGGGGAGATTAAAATCACATTTGATAAAACATCCCAGGAATAATGACACTGCAGTTTTTGACAATGAAAGCAACTGGCATCAGGCGCAGTAGCTTCAAACTCTCGCCCGGTCCGGCCAAGGGAAGCTTTGTTAAGGCTCTAAGCCCCCGTAGCTGTGCTGCCCAGTGTACAGAGGCTTCTGCCAAACCCCCAAACAGAACACATGGTTCACAGGCTGAGGAATAGAACGACAGCAGAGCTATTTCTGTAACAGCACAGAGAGAGGGAGAGAGAGAGCGAAAGATGGAGAGACAAAGGAGAGTTGAATTGACTGTCCTTGTCTGCCCTTGTACATCTTACCCCCTGTCTGCTCCACTTTTAGTACACTGGGAGCATCCTTGCTTCAGAGAAAACACAATGGAAGATGAGGAAAGATCTACATTGGCAGCACAAAAAGACTGACTTCCTCTTTTAACGCCAAACATCACTGTGGAAAGCTTACCAAAATCCCCTCTCCATAAACTGCTTACAAACATTTCTGACGTGTCAAAACACATGTTAAAGCCCATTGCAAAAATTCCTGGAGGAATCTGCTCGGTTGCAAAGCCACCACCACTGCCCCACATACACAGATGGACCAGTAGTCGGCTAATCAGTCCGTCCATCACTGCAACTTGTTTGAAGGCCCCATAAATAGAGCATCTGAAACATTCATAAAGGCCTTTGCTTGTTATTCCATTGACAAGGATGCCAGCAGTGGCAGACACCGGCAGCTAAAAATGGCATCTATTCATCGGACACATGAGACACATGTGCACCCTGCTATTCAGCCGCGACATACTCTCTATATTTTCGTATACTTCCACTATGTATATAATATCATTGTTGCTTTTTCCCTAGAGACCTATGGCATTAATTTTCCTTCTTTGTGTTTATTGATTTCAAAAGGAGTCCTATACATCAGCCAGGAACTACAGCACAGACAGCCTACCTTTGTCTGTCTGAGCTGGAGAGAGGTGTCTGTCAAAGAAGCTGTTGCCTGAATGGTCCATACGGAAGAGAACTATGACTTTGAGAGTTATAAATACCTCTTTTTCTCTTACCACCTGTCTGGCTGTGACACCCTCAGAGACACGTACCACAGGTAGAGGACAGAGATAGAAGAGGCAATAAAAAGGTAGCAGCACTTTGCTGTTACCTAACAGCCTTCTTTCTGGCTAATGGTCACAGCGGACGTCTTCTCTGTGCCACATTAAGAAAAGCAAGGAGTGGCCCAAGTTCAACTGCCGCCTGCTCCCTTTGCCAAGTATCATGCCGTCTCCTTTCACCCCATTACCTCCTGTGTTTCCAAACAACTTACTATCAAATAAAGATCTGAACGCCAAAAAATAACACCTGGCATGCTACAAGCACTTCTGTAATGTCCACGACATGTGTCAATGGACATATGAGCAAAAATTACATAGAAAGCACTGACAGAAAGAAATAAAGAGAGAGAGAGAGAGAGAGAGAGAGAGAGAGAGAGAGAGCTAGAGAGAGAGAGCTAGAGAGAGAGAGAGAGAGAGAGAGAGGATGTAGATTACTGTTAATTCCTGGTGTATCCAATGCAACAGTAGATTAGCAAAAGGAATTGAACAAGAGACAAGGCAGGGAAGGGATTATTAGTCTTAGCGAGAAAGAGAGGGACTGTGAGCCCAACATCAGAGTCAGTCAGTCATGCCATGGGGATCGAAAGGGCACGACCAGCAACAACCGAGTCTGCTCAAGGGAACAAATCACAGCTTTTCCTGCTGTTTTCCTACGTCTAAGTGTGTGCGAGTGCATTCATGTGTGTGCGCGTGGTAATGAGCACTGGGCCAGCCTACGATGCACCGAATCATGCAAACAGTGACGTGACCAGAAGGCGGCATTGCATGTGGAGTGGACAGCTTCTCAGGGGGATCAAGACCGCCCGGCTCGTCCTGCATCTGAGGTTCTTCAGCAGTCATGCGTCAGTCAACACACGTAACACAATTTGGGTCCTCATGCACCACTGCACAGGGTAAATATGCACCTGCTCACGGGTTTATATTTAAACTTCATGAGCTTTCACAGACTTCACCAATTATTTTTAATTGGATGACAGAAGGATGAGCAGGAGCCGGATACTGCGAGAGTCGAGCGGTGCGGCTCAGAGGAGTGGAAAAAGAAGCTGTAAATATCAGGTTTCATTTTTAGCCAGCGACCTATAGTGAACTGTACACAGACGTCTAGACTTCATCTCTTGGCCAGTGTCATCTTCCCAGCGAGGGAGTAAATGAGTCTGCAAGGACAAAGAGGTGGTGGAACGCAACAATAAAATATATGAGAAAGAAGCTGTGGTGCCTGTGTGCATGTACCTCAGACTATTTTACTGGCATATTGATGGGTGTATTCAACAAGAGGGTGATAGGAATGCTGTAACAAAAATACTCACTTCTTAACACACAAACAAGACCCTTCAGGTTCACTTAAATGGTTCAGTAAGTCTAAGAGTGTTTCGTGCACAAGAGCCAGAGAGACAAAGACACTCCTCCATAATGTGGATGTATTTTTCTTTTAAAGCCAGACAGGCTAGGTTCCTGCCATTTAGTTTTGTTTAAGTCTGATTCCTTCCCAGCTGTATCCACTCAACCACACCTTCTGACCTGACTCCATTAATCGTCTTCTACTATCTTCCTTCCCATCTTCCTTATCTCAACAAATTATCTCACATTTACTGTCTGACACCTGTTCACCCTTGTTATTAGCGGCTATCTATCCGACCTATCTATGTGACCATACACTTTTCTGCAAGGCCACCGAGGAGCAGCATTAAACCAACAGCCCTCCCACACCCGTTTTGCTGCCCCACTATATTCTTTCTGTTATGTAACACATTTAGCAATCCACTGGCAGGAATAGCTCATCCCAAAACCCTCCATACTCTCTGTTTGCCTCTTTTTTGACCACTTCATCCAGGCTATGCCATGATTAACCCACTTGCCTCTTCGCTGCCACCCTCCCGGCCGTGCAAACACAACAAATAAATACTCCAATAAGATCCACTTTATAAATAGGCCAACACTTGAGCACTAATGCAGCGGTATGGGGTTAACGCTACCACAGTGTCTGCATAGTCAGAGTGTCCATGTGTAATTTATGGCAGATATGATGGGCATTTGTGCAGTCATGACACCGTCCTCATTTTTTCCCTGCGCCTCAACTTTTTGTCAAAAGTCTGCCATCATGAAAGAAAATGCCTACTCATACGTGCTTGAGCATGCTTTTCAGGTGTGTATATTTGTGTGTGTGTCATGTGGGTGTTTGAGACACTGACTGCCACAGGCGCAGCTGGCACAGACTGGTTACATAACCTGGTCTGTAGCCTCTGCTTGGCTCCCTGGCTGGCTGACAGTAGACCTCAGACTCACTCACACTAGCGCAGAACTGCATACACACATGCATGCCTGCATGTACTTGCCTCACCCACTGCAGATGGTTGTGGTATTAATGCACGGCCCGTGGCAGACGTTGTTATGCTCGCATCCATCCTACTGATCCTACTGAACGAAAGGGTCTTTGGAAGCGGCATGTCGTCTAGTAGAGAAACCCTTCTCCCTCTATTTTCTCTCCTGCAATAATGCTTTGTAAACACATACAGACTCCTCTTGATGCCCTCATTTACTTTATCCCTCCCCATCTTCCTACCCCCCCATCCATATTTTCCACCGACTCCTTGCCTTTATTCCTCTTGCTTTGATTTGTTTCTCTCTATCTCCTTTCTATTTTGTATGCTTTTTAGTATCCACTCCACTATTTTCATATGCAAATATGTCACTTTTCTTGCTTCTACCTTGAGTTCTCACCCGCAATTCCCTCCTCAAGGCTATTCAGATAAAACTAACAGATGAGCTGACAGAGCAGGTCTTCATTCATTGGGCAACGTTTTCTTGCTAAATGTTTTGCATTTGCATACAAAATGTTGTTTTTGCGTAAGCGTAAAACATGGCTCTTTCGCAAATACATCTTCAGGACTGCGTAGAATTTTGCATTACTCCTCTTACACCGAGCGAAAGCAATTACTGACACCTTAAAACCAAGGACTCAGTCAATGACCCACATACTGCTACTTGACTGATCAGGGAGTGGCTTAAGTCTGTCTGGAAGAAGATATCCCATGCCATTTTAAGCATAGTGTAAAGTACATAGCCTGAATGCTAACCAACAAATTATTGGAGATACATTAGTTGAAAAGCCCACCAGCAGCAGTGCAAATATTTTTTTTACATAATTGTTCTCATGCTTTACAGAACCCTCCATGTTACAACACACTGCGTTCGGACTAAAGTGAGCACACATGAAGCATAAACCGCTACAAGCTCTAATACCTCTATGTATCTTCCACTACAGCCTGTCACAGGGGTCAGAACCTTCAAGCCAGCCATATAATGCTGGCTCACTCTTCCATGTGGGTTTGTCAGTGGTGCACAATGTTATCTCAAAGCTGTTGACTCAGTCAAAGCTTCGGGCACAGTGCCTAATCAGGAGTACAGTAGCTCTGCTCCAAATGCATCAGGCGGTGCACAATGACAGCACCACCTTCGATTCATTTACTGTAGCGGTGGTAGTGGCGGCCAGTGAGACAAAGCGTCTTCTCAAACGCCAACCGGTGCTGTAGTGACGCTTCAGCACTAGCTGGGTCTTAAACCATTTTGAGGGGGATGTTTAAAGTTTCATAGAACAGAAAATGCAGTTGGCGTTTCCACAAAAAGATGAAGCACAGTCACACGGTGCCCATTAATAGACATCTTGTCAGGAGGAGAAAAAAATATATTGGCTAAAATACAAGGATTGCACAATATTGTGAGTGTGCCAAATGGTTTACGCAGTCCTGTAGACGTGATTAATTGCGTATGACTGGAAATGAAATTATGGTCAGATAAGAGCTTCTCGTGTGAGACATTATTTATTTATTTCCAGGTAGGAGTGAGAGGCTTCTTCATCAGCCACGCAGCCACCTGCGTAACACAATCCCCCTGGTGTCGTCACAGCCACGGGATCAGCATTACAGAGAGTGTGTGTGTGAGAGAGAGTGTGTGTGTGCGCCCTTTGCGTGTGCATGTGACTCGTCTGCAATCTTACAAGATTTTTTTTTTTTTGTCATCTTCAGACACATTTTTTGATCCGCATGCTGCTCCAGTAAATACCGTGGTGTAGGATCACTCCACTCATCAATGAAAAGAACCTTGCCTGCTCCCTCTCCCCGCAGCCATTCATAACCACCTGGCTCATTCATATTTTTTTTTTTTTTTTTGGAAACCGAGTCAACAAACCAGGGTATCGATTGTTTTGTCATCCACGTCTGGAAAGACAAAATGCATGACACACACCTTATTGCAGCGCCATGCTAGGATATCTTTCACTTATGCGTGTTATAAAAGGCAGGTGCATACTAGCCTACATCCTAAATGATGCGCTGATAAGTCTTGCGTAACGTGCCAAGCCCATCCGCTGCACTGGCCACAACAGTGAATCAAAATGCTATATAGTATCATCAGTCGGTGCAGCACGTGTGGGATTTCAGAAATAACAATCATCTTCCATTGTGACATCCCAGGCTATAAAATAATCTAATTTAATACGGTTTAGATGTAAGAGGCTCTGGAACTATTACCTGGATAGTCTAGAGATATACGAGGAGATTAAACTCCTAAGTAGAATAAGGTCACCAGATATGAGCAGAATACAGCTGGTAATGATTTGAGAATCTCTGGAGTGAATAATATTTCAAGCGGCGTGTGGATTGCTTTGTGCACAACAAGGAGAGCAAGAACAGTTACCCAGTATTCCTGCAAGAGGGGTCCCTACCTTCCGACGGTTCCTGAATTGACCCACATGCCACTCTGCTGGTGGTTCAGCCGGTATTTCAAACCGGACAAAGAAACGCGGAGAAGGAAGAGACGTTCGCGGTGGTCCCGTCGTTTAACAAAGAGCGCAACTGCAGACAGGACCTGTGCCCTGTCACATCCTCCACCTCTCACTTCCCTCCTCGCTGCCTCTTTAGTCCAGCGCCTCACAGGACTCAACAAGTACCGACTCGCTTCCGCAGACCTGATATTGTGCAGTTTCGTTTTTCAAACTGACACTTTTTCGACTGTAACCTAAACATAACTGGCCGAAAGATGTTTCTGGTCTGAGCCACCTCCTTTTCTGTTGTTGTTTCCCCAGCTGATTTCATCACAGGCACGCCCCCACGACGGCACGTCACGACACACGGCGTCCAACTCTTCCTGTGTTGCGTTCAGGTTCTGTCTGAAAGGGGACATTTAGACAAGAGCGGCGCCCTTAGGCTCTATCCACTATTAATCCGCACCTCAGACGCTTGACAATTACACATTTGGGAGACGACGTGAATAAAATTTAAATTATACAGCATTTGCAAAGTGTATTAATTAAAATATTATAATCAAACCCTGACAATCGCATTCTCTTGTAGCCGATTTCCACCTTTACTGTGTTATATTCATTCTGCAAATTAAAAACAATAGCTTTCTTTGATATACATAACATCAATCAAACGCGACTGCACAATCCAAGTGAGCTATATTTAAGACTTTGTGTGTCGGATGTTGGAGATAAAGAGAGGCACTTTAAGGTCTCGTAAGACGTTAGAACAGAAGAGCCAATCAAATCCCCCAAACCGGATAATGACCCCGCCTCCGAAACTGTGCTCTTTCCATCCTGTTAACTCAAAACACCCTGCAAAGCATGCTGCCTTTAAGTGGTCTTTGTGCAGGCTGTGGAGGCTTTCACACAGATATAATTATTTAGACCCACAGAATAGGGCATATTAAAACAAAATCAAGAGAGATCAAATCAAAATCAATTATGAAATGTCCACACGTATAAATATCCATCTGACTGAGCTCTATTTATCCTTTAATCCTCGCTTATACAAGTAAGTCATCCTCTCTCTAAACTAAAATCCAGATAAATTATGCAATAGTGTTGTTATTACTCATGGCAATGGAGAGAATTTTTCTTCTGTGGTTATTCTGGGTGATCGGGCATAGCAACTGCCACATAGCAACTGTAATGCTTCTAAAGCCAAAGCAGGAAAATACCAACAGTAGATTGTGGACTGGATCATGGAAAATACCCAGCCTTTTGCCCTGATATTTTTCCTAGATCACAATGTCTGGGAATTCATTTCTGGAATGTTAAGCTGTAGCAGGAGAAGGAAACAAAAATGCTACCATGTCACCAAGAGGCAGTACTAGAGGCATACTACACTCTTCTGCAAAATAAATAAATAAAAAATAAAAAATATATATATAGATATGTTTAATTTAAACTTTAAAAGCTTTAGGCATACATATTTTCAAGACAGGAACTCTCTTTGAACTTTTAACATCTCCTACTCATTATATATATGTCTACAACTCAAGATAAGAGATGAATATAGAATTTCTATTTGACTACATTTCATCTAACATTAATGTGAGGATCCTGAACATGTTTCTAACAACTTTTCTTTCATGACTGTGCAAAACTGAAGACAGACATCTACTGGTCAAATCTGGTACTGATCTCACTGAAACAAAGAAGACCTCGCCTCCATCTGCTTCATTAAGTCAGTGTTGTCACCAGGCCACCACAACAGCGTCATATGTGTTTTTGATGGATTAAAGTGTTGATCAGCACTGATCAGCAACCTGTATGCCTTTAATGTAATGCTTAAATCTATTACTTGACCTCTGACCTGCTGTTCCTGCGTTCACATATATTCCCAAAGATACGTGTTTACACTGGGCCTTGCACAACATGCAAACGGCTCCAATGCCAAAATGAATTCAACAGTTCAATACACAAGAAGTGGGAGTGTTTTACAGGCACATATCCAATGTTGTGTTGAAGGCCTGAGAAAATACTGCCCCCTGACCTGGCTGGCATGGCCAGAATGAAACAGCATGAAAGATGGGCTGGAATGCTGTTAGAGAAAGCAGGGGTTCAGCACCACTGGCACTGAGAGGGCTTAGAAATGTGGAGAGGGAGCCCCTTTGTCGGAGATGTGCACTTGTGAGAGAACTCCGAAGCAGCACAGTCTGAGGTGATGTCTGGCCTTTTCAGCTACAGTAGTACGAAAAGGACTGTGCTTTGTTCACAAGCTTTATCGCTCCTTTATTAACTGTGTGGGAAGTCTACTCCCATAGCGTTTACACTTTGGTGAGATTAAAGTTGGGAGAATGAGCTGAGATCATTCTTTGGCATGACTACTTCAACAAGTAGTTGAGCGTTGCCTGGATAAATGCTCTGTTTGTCTGCAGTATATTCAATACACTCCAGTTTCTCAGGTTTTACTGATAGACTTGTGCATTTAAAATAATCTGTTTGGTCAATATCATCCTGTTCAGCAAGTTTAACAATACTCAAGTGCAATATTTAAGACTAAATTTGAAAGTCTCTCTTTAAATACTTGCTGAGGATATCAAATGACACATGCATACTAATGAGCATGCTTAAAAGTTAACTGATACCTACTAGGCACTTGTTTTTCCACTTAAGATGAAAGTGTGGTACTTTCATCTTACAATATTAATACATTTGTAATTGTTTCAGTAAATGCCCCCTCTGCTTAAGTAAATGTGTGCTGAGATGGAACAAGATCAGAGTTTAGAGTTAGAGTGGCGGCAGCTCTTCATCTAACAGCTCACTCTTGCTGCGCCTTCTTGCTTGCTTCATGCAATATTTTTTACTGATTAACAATAGTAGTGAGTGCAAAGCTCATGACCAAACAAAGTGCTATTTACCATGACTATTTCATGATAAAAAATCAGCTTCCAGTTAGATGCTTTGAACATAAAGCTGCAACAGTAGTAAATGTTCAGACATACAATTCACAATAAAGCAAATATACATGACTGTACACCTACTGGAATATACTAGTATACTACTGGCATCAGTAGGCCATGGGTTTAGTCACCACTGTTAACCCATTCAGTTATAGTGATTTGACCTTTACTTAAATGAAACCATCTTTGAGAATACCACTCAAAGCATTTGATTTTATATCATGTCATTCTTATGACCAGTTTGCACTTGTGGAAGAAAATCTGATCCCTTCCTGTCCACTCCTCCACTGACCCCATTCTCATCCCAACAGCTCACCCAAATATCCAACAGGCCCGCTCACCCCCTGCCCCAGCATTGTACTGGAACAGTTCTAAAGCTGTCAAAACACCCAGCTTCTCACACTCCCCGTGTCCACACAGAGTTCGCCTAAAACACACACGGTCCCGAGCTCTAGCAAACGCACACACATGCAACACACTCAACAAAAACAGTCTACATGCAGCTCATTCACTGACACAAGTAGGTCAGAGCTGCAGTGAGTCTTCCAAACAGTCTTCCGACACCATGGAACTGATAACAACATCATAGATTAAATTCTACCTTCAGCCCAACACACACACATACACACACGCCATGTACATCGCTGATGAGATCATTATCATGTGTGATAGGCAGGAGTACTTTGGCACTCGCTTTTGTCTTAAAGAGGGACAAGAAAAACCCGGCACATGAATTTGTTCACAAGGGAAGAAAATTCAGAGGTCAAGAGTGAGACTGCAAATACTGAAAGCTGAAGTGGAATGAGCTTGTGGGAAACTGGCATCGCTAAATAAATAGATATGGTGGCGAAACAGTGAAAAATGCCCAGAAATTCAAATACATCAATGTCAAATCTCTTTTTCATTCCCACTCTTAAGCTCCCTCTCGCACACATATACGGCGCACATTTTGACGTGGAGAAGTGGCTGAGCGTTGCCAGAGCCAGCATCCTGGCATGAAACAGAGTGTGTTTTGTAACAGCAGGGCTATTTGGCGATGGGTGATGGGCACGTTAGCAGAGCATGAGTTTAAGTGGAAAACATTCAATGTTAGATAAAGCTTGAGAGAAAGGGCAGAAAGAGACGGGCAGAGAAGAGTGCAAGAGAGAGAGAGCCACAGGATATTGTTTACTTGCTAAGTTATCAGAAGACTGTCTTATCTTGAGTCAGTTGGAAAACTCCATGTGTGAGCAGCTGCTGTTGTCTCATTATATCCTAATGAAGACATATCACTCCATTGCTTGTGCTTTCTGACATGTTTTAGAGAAAGACAGACCTTTCTATGCCATTTTACAATTTGCCAGACAACCTGTTCTTAATTTCAGATCATGTTTTATGTATAAAGGGCATGCTTTGGTCTTTATTACAAAAAACTAAATCAAATATGAATCTGACCTTAAAAGCTTCGGTGTAACCCCATGTAGGGAGAGACACTGAGTCATGGCCTCAAAAGCAAATAATTATTATCAATAAAATCTGATCACAAGTCAGCATGCTTAAATTACTTGCACATTGTGGTTATTCGATTAGAAAGATCCTGAACAACAAGTTGCAACAACAAGAATGAAGTATGAGTCATTAAACATGAGGGCCGGTTCTGCAGCAACCCAAACAGAAGATAAGAGATAAAACACTTTGGAACCACGATGGAATGGAATGATAGCTATTTTGTGAGTCTGACTCACAGAGTGCATCCAAGTGTTCACTGATAATAATACTAAAGTATGATCACGTGAAGTCTATATCGGTGATGACGGGATGTGATGGTGGAATATGTCAGGAATGTAAAGTGGCTTGAGTAAAGGATGGAAGGTGGGATGAATGAGGAGGGAGGCAGCATTGCTGAGGGTGTATAGTGAAGAGGGTGGAAGTTCTCTTTGTCTCACTGGCTGAGAATATCTGATTATGATATCAAGGCCAAATCAAATGTTTCTCAGTGGGATTCCTGGCTTTAGTAGTACTTGGGGTGAACAGGAACACTGGACTGCATGTTCCTCGTTGTCCTTAACTGGTCGTCCCACAGCGAATTTGAGTTACAGGGTATTTAGGACACACAGCCACCACTAACATAGGCCATTTCACCCAATATCAGCCCATGCCCATATCATATAACCCTGGGCAGTGTCTTGTATGATCTTAAGTTCCTAGCTGAAACATCCCTGAGTTTTAAGTGGGAAACACTTAATTGCGAGATTCCAGTAATTCCACAGGCTTTGTGTTTGGGGAATTGTTTTCTTGTTTTGTTAAAGTCCTTGCTTTTAATGTTAAGCATGTTTTACCCAAAATCTCAGGCTGAGACAAGAAAGGGGCCAGGATTTTGAGAATTTGAAAGGTTGCATGGATACTCTAAATTCTTGAGTGACACAAATCTTCTGTGATGAAGACACACCGCTTGCCTGCCCCGGAAGCAAAATATGCTGCCTGCATTCCGAAGCGAGGAGATTGGGGTTGCACGGGCATGTCTTGATATTGATATAAGTACACAGAAATAGATGCGGTATAGATGGATATGCAAACATGCAGAAATTTATGCAGGGGCAAATAAACCGGCTCTCCAAATGTCCAACAAACACAGTTTTAAGACCACAAACAAATACACATGCACACTCTCTGCTGGGTGGAGACACACAGGTCAGTAGAGGTGCCTCTTAAGCTCTGGCTGTCAAGTGGCAGGGCTAATCTCATTAAGACTCTCTTCAGCTGCTGGTCCTAACTCTTAAAGTGATAGTTCACTTTGATGAAAAAAATTAGTACAATATGAACCTAAACATATTAAAACCATCTGAAGAGTTTCACTTTTGGTGAGACAAGTAGTATTTTTCATATACACTACATCAATGTCAATTAATTCATGTTGACTGAAGTTCATATTACAGAAAAGGTGAAGAGTTAGGTTCTTAGGTCAAGGACCTGGAGGGAAATTACCTCAAGATGGGGTGTGACGACCCGGTTGAGGACAGAGACAGAGACAGATATGGAAATGCAGATGGAGACCAGGAAATGTGAATATAAGACCAAAGGCCATAAGCTCAGGGCAGAATCTGGGTCAGAAGGGAAGTAGTGTCAACAGGTCATGGACTGCAGCAGCAGCTAAAGACTAAAACTATAGACATAGAGTCAGTACACACTAACAGTCTGATGTAATGCAGATCACTGAGCCTGATACAAATACCCTTTTTAAATATGAATGGAATCTGGGTCTTCACTAAGCAATGCATAAATGCTGAACTACACGCCAAACACAGAATACTTCCAATAGGAAAAGATCACCACAACAGACCAAAAGTGACCCACATTTTCAACTGCCTCGCCTGCAGTGCTTGAACAAATTGTTAAATCGCTACCTCTGCGGTTTTGTCCTTTCTGGGTACTCGTCATATTACCTGGTGTTTACCCCACTTGAGGAAAAAATGTGCACAGAAACTATCTATTCATTCCACACAGAAGAAAGCCATTGGGCGTCATTAGGTGTCAATATTTTACTATTCACTGGATTATCAGCGTAACACCACCCCACTCAATCAGCTCCATGGCGCTCAAACAGCGTCTATGACTACATTGCTGTTACTCTTCTCGTCCATCACCACGTTAAGCTTGTACCACAGATCTTTCCGGGTACATAGTCAGTCCCCAACGGAGTGACTCAGAACCAACTTTCTGCTGCAAAAATGTTGAGAGCAGACGAAGTGGGGCTGGCTTCCAGGCTAGCGGAATACTAGTCTCCATGTAAACATAGCCCATGAGAACATGCCTGAGGCTAAAGAATACACTTAAGACTACAGTCCCATGATAGGTACATGGTGATGAAAGGCTGATGACTGACAATCCTTTCTGCTACATCACACCTCACACATCGCAACTGTTTTAACAAGTATAATCCACTGAATGTTCTCTTATTAGATTTATTATACTTACACCTCAGACACACTGCTCTTGAAATTGATTTAATCCTACCGACATATTCCTTTAATACGTCCTTCAGTAAGTCCATCAGCAGGGATCAGGAACAAGTCATATCAGGAACTACCGGCAAAGTGTCTTAAAGGATAGGATATTTTGTTCGGGGAGCTTGTTAATCTTGTTAAGCTAGTCAGAAAGGAGTTAATATCTAGGTGAGAAGAATAAGATATTTTGAGCCTAAATAAAAGAAAAAAAATCCACATGTGAAAGTGGTGTGGCAGTGAAGCAGAGTGAAATTACACATCCATAAAAGACAACGGAGCGTGCTTGCAGATGACTGATGCATAAAACTAACAAACTAAACTAAGAAATAAAGGCATTGCTGTTAGTTAGTGGTGGTATTTAATAGTGTTAAGGGGAAATACTCCTAGCATGAGCCTTAGATGATTCAGCGGATGCCTTTATTCAGTTTCAGTACAGAAGGCTTCCCATCATGCTGAGCATGAGCTTAAGAGCTTTATTGACCAGCACTTAAACTGCAGAACTATTATGCTCTGTAACATATCCAGCAATGTGGGCAGTTTGATACTGTCCTCTGACACCTCACTGCTACCTGTGGTGGTGTTGGGAAAGTTGATAACCTCTCTTGAACCTCAGACTTACACTCTAGTGAGGATGCCTGAGAGTAAACTTTGGACTCAGTGAGGTGAAAGAGGGCAAATATCACACAAAGAAAGAATTGTTTTGCATGTATTCTCTCGTACAGTTATAAAAACAGGAGAGACACACTGCTAAGTTTAAGGATTAAAAATATAGGCTACATTAAGTTTCGAATGAAATGGTTCTGACGCAAACTTCGAGGAGGAGGGGCTGGGGCAAAGGAAATGCTAAAGTTGTGAGCAGAGAGATGTGTTTGGCCTCAGCACAGGTCACTCAGTACTCTCATAACAGCCTGATCAAACAGAGAGCGAAGCCAAGACAAACACCTCTGGACTTCAGTCTGGCACAGAAAAGCAGAGCTGCGACCCTGCCGAGATCACGCAGCAAACAGTCGGTACATCAACCCAGCAAACTCTGTAAAGTACTGTGTATCTGAGGATGTCAGTCCATTTGGCTTGTGACGACTTAAAATGACGTAGGCTCTGTGATGTGTCCATCAGTTAAAGCAGGTCGGCGAAATTAAAGTGTTTTTATTGTTTTCTTGGAACAACTTTCAAAGAATTGAGTGGTTTGTAAGAAATACAGCAAAAACTGGTAGAAATGATCAAAATTATGTTTTTCCCTGTTGTCCTGTTAATCATAGGTCATTGTCATATGTGTCCCGATTATTCAATGAAATTACACTTACTTACATGATATTGCCATATTTAATTCAATTAATTAATTGAACTGTAAAATATCTCACTTTGAACTATTTAAATCACATTTATTACATCACCTGTGCTGTGGATTTTTTACATAATATTGCTAGCAGGCTAATCCAAAATCCATCTGTCCCTATACAAATCACACCGATGCCTCGCAGATACAGAAATAGAGAGGAGAAAAACACATGGGAGGGGATGAACAGGAGTGTAAAAATCCAAAAAAACGCAGAGAAACCGAGACACAGACAGACAAATAAACCACATTAGAGAGAGCCAAGGCATAACAGGAAGGTCCTCTGTTGTGTTTACTTCAAATAGACTGCGTTGTTTATCCATTTGCGCAGCTCCTTGGTAGAGTTCCTCATATTGTATTGCACTCGCACAAACAAAAACAAACCCGTTGTTAGGTGAAAACCTTGCGTCTCATAGAGAGAGCACAGCATTTATCTCAATAGCCATTTTATCTAACGGGGCACTGAGTGGGTTTTATAATCCTTAGTGGTCAGAGCATTTTCTCAGGGGGCGGAGGACACATGTAATCCACAAGCTTGCCTGAAATCACAAAAATCAACAAATATGATCTTCACTATTGACATGCACCATATGCCCTGCTCGAATCTGTCAAAACGGATGTCACTGTGCATCTATAATTGCGAGAATTGCAATACACTAGACAATAAATGTGTGCACGGACGCAGACAGCTGATACACTATGCGCAGTAGGTATCCTAAAATAGTGTGATGGAAAAATCTATACTGGTGTTCGGTTATTTCCGCACTGCTGTGCCGCGGCCTGGTGATACAACCGGATAATCACTGCACACTGTGAGCACATGTCATTTGCCTGCCAAGCTGCGGCTCGGGCCACACAGGTTTTAATCATTTAAATAAGGGCAAGGGGCAAGGAAGTGGAAATCTGTTTTAGATGGCGCTTTACTGTTGATCCCAGCTAATCCTAAACACTTATAAACAGAGGTCAAATGTTTGGATGATACATACTGAGATGCAATTTGTGCACCAGATGTAATATGCCGTGCACTCAAATTGCCCTGTACAATACTATATGACTTAGATTATGCCCCACTGTACAATTGATGGTTGTGTTGAGGTACAAGGCGATTGAACAGAAAACAATCTGCCATAATGGAGCTTAACAACAAGAAGTCAATATTTCTACATAACATGACCTCTGTTGAGAAATGTATTAAGTAGCACATGATATTAAATAGGAATGGTAATGGTGATATATATTAAATATTTATGCTAAAATGAGAGTGATGCATTCCAGTGTGTGTGTGTGTGGGGGGAGGGGGGGGGGGGGGGGGGGGGGGGCGGCTGGGAGAGAAACAGTGAGAGAGAATATTTCATTTCCAGGCAGCATAACAATTTCAAAAGTGTCTCTCCTTATAAGGGCATAGTAGATTTATATTATATTATTATATATTATCCAGATACAAACTTACAACTAACTCTCATAAACTAAGGTTTTCCGTGTCATAAGATTTACTCACAGTATCATCATGCATATTCTGAACTTCATTCCTCTTTTATTGTACTGTCATGTTGTGAGTAATAAAAAAAAAAGAAAAAGAAAAGTGAAATCTGTGCAATTTCTATGTTTATAACGTTTTCCCGTCAGTTACTTTAAATTAAGGGCAAGGTCCCCGGAGTGTACTAAAAATGGATCCAAGATAAAAGTGGGCAACCAAACCGCATAATACGTGGTGAGTCAGTTTCAGATTTCCATGTGGGAACCAAACCACAGAGAGTGGAGTCAGACAAACATTGACTGGGATGATGACAGAGCTCTCGACTGCAAACTCGCTACCATCAGTTGCCATGTCTGATTCATCCTCTGTGGTGTGTGTGCTCGCATGTGTGTGAGAAAGAGAGACGGAGAGACGAGAGAGTGTCAGTCTGATTGCATCAGCATCCCGAAACTGTAGAAACTGGGCAGTCCTCGATTGAATGCCACGTAGGTGATTGCAGGCGCAAAGGCGACGTGTCTTAAAATAGACGTGAGGGGAAACACCTTGCAAATCCTTACAACCGAACACAATTACAGATTATAACCCTGCGGTTTCATGAATGGCTTGGGCAAGACTAAAACTGGTCTGACCCTGATTAGCAGGAATGGCACCCTTGGGCGTTTCTCTCTCTGAATATTAGCTTTAAGCCTCTAGTGCTTACTAGCTGAGAAGGCAAAGAGTGTATGTGACAATCTGTTTATGTCTATACAGCGTGAAGGGGTTGGCAAATATGGGATTTGGATTTCAGTTGCATTGTATGAGTCACTGTGTGTATATTTGTCTGTCTGCTCATGTGTTTGGGTGATTTTCTTTTTTTTTTTTTTATACATCCCTGTGACGCTATTAGAGTGTGGAGAAGACACAGTAGGGAGCACTGTGAATTACATAATCATTGTTCCCCATAATGTTTTTAACTGTCTCATTAACACCGGCAATCAGTCGCAGACATTGCTAAAATGACACAAGGGCAAACATCTACGTGACATGAAGCATGCAGTGGCACCTCCCAGGTTTTTTTCCCACCGTCTCTCATGGACAAGCGAGAAAATGCCTCGCGTTCTCTCGCCCAAGCACAGCCAGCTCTGCCAGCGCTGGCTGCTGCTGCTGTAGGTGCTAATTGGGATTTCTTAATTCTCACTTAATGAAAGCTACACTGGTGTCATTACAGCAAAGCAAGGCAGGTAAAAAAAAAAAACAGGCAAGACGAGAAAACAAACAGGAAGATGAGGAGACAGACAGCCGTGGCTTGCAGGCGTTGGAAACGAAGGACGCTAGAGATTACCACTGTGGGAACAAACCAGAAGCAAGACATATGGGGCTTTGGGCCCAGACAGACATGGGGAGTGTCTCGTGCGTGGGTCAGTCTCCTAAATCCTGCAGAGGATGCAAGGAGACAACCACACCCACCCAACCACACGCTTACACCTACCAGTCTAAAATCCTCAGACAAAGTCCTGTGGTGTGAAATGTGAAGTCTGTGATTGCGGAACACGCATGCTTCAACACCTTGTTGGCATTTCCTCAATTATTTGTCTTTGGAGCCAGTTCACCCACGGTGATCTACAAATGCGAGGAATGCACATGACTGCACAATGGCATGAAGATGCACAGCAGGATGTGCCTCTTGAAGTGATACTTCCGCATAATCATGATGCATGGGAGCAGACAAACATGGACATAAATAGAGAGGAACTTCCTCCAAGCTACCTAATGATTCCACACACACACATGCGGGTACCCAGTTACATAGAATAACAGTGATTCGGTGAAACAGAGAAATAACAAAACGAATATTCAGATGTCAGCAATCGATGTGCATGTCTTATATTATTTGTGTGGATTTGGGAGTGAAAAGGCAGAAGGAAATCTTCACATGTCATTAATGATTAGGCGTGATTCTCTGCATGAATGTGAGTTTCTAGCTTAAAACTTCACAGCCACTGGCAGTCCAAGGCCTATTTTTTTTTTATATATCCGTCCTCCGGCCATTTCCTTTAAAAGTTCCACTTCAGCTGTTATTCCAGCCGACCCTGACCTATCTCAGACCTCTGCTTATCTGTCATTTTGAAGCCACGCAATGCAGAACATGTGCCGAGGCAGAGTTTCCCGAAGGTGATGGTGTAAGAGTAAATGTCACTCAATCTGAGGGGCATAAACACACAAAATCGAGGCAACAAACGAAATTGTGTGACATTGTTAATTAACTCCGATGTAAAAGTGCTGACCGCAGAAAAATTAAACAATTCTCGCTGCATAAAGACCTTTGGCCCACAAGTCTTTCATCATTCTGTCAACATTCAGTGATGTTGTGTAATACGCACGCATATCAGTGCAGCCATCCTGGATCCTTGGACACAGCCCCCTGTCAGGCGCTGGCCTCGGTCCAGCCCGGAGCTATCTGAGCAGCCACGACTGGAGAAAGGCACCCTGTCTGAAACGAACTGGCACTCTTATCTCCCCTCGCCCGTTTGGTCCGGCCATACCCTGCCCTGTCCGTGCAGATGATACAACACCTTCTTATCTAAGCCTCTCACCACACAAACTGCTCATTCCCTCACACATGAGCTGTCTGGCCATGTAAAGGTTTGTTTTACTTGCTGCATACGTGGGAGCATGGGATGCAGCCGTGGAAAGAAACGTGCGCGCGTGAAGCCTGTGTTTGATTTTAGATTGTTTTTCTTGTTTAATGGACTATATCAATAATAGCGCGCTCTCGGACGAGCTGCGGAGGCCTATAAAGTCTACTCATAAACACTTACAGTGAAAACAGGGAGTCCTGGTGACACAGAGCAGCCGATAACCACATCAGAGCA